>NC_143143.1:23957500-24582500 GCF_059928025.1 Delphinapterus leucas
CTTTTGCCCCTTTCCCGTTTGCCCATGTCTATTCCCCTCTAACCTTGAAAGAACCTAACCGTAGGAATGAGATTACTAGGCAGTTTAAACTACCTCCTGACTTACGCTCTTCTGAATGCACACCATGCCTTGCCTAACCTGTTGATTCTATGCTAGATTAAAAGAAGTAAGAATGAAGAATTAAGTAAAGAAAGACTAGCTCTCTGCCCGCAACAGCCCCCTTAGAAATCCTGCAGGCAGATCCTGCAGGCAACATAACATTTGAAGAGAGAGTCAGCCAGCCTGCACGCAACAGAGAAGGATGCAGAACCCAACCTCCTGCCCCATGATTCACTGAGATTCCCCCCACAACACACACACACTGCCTTTTCCCTTTAAAAACTGTCATGGCTAAGCAGAAACTTTGGAGCTGGTCTCCGGACACAAGTCCACCTTTTCCCCAGACTGCCGGCTTTTCTGATTATAGCGACTTTCCTTTCTACTGATGCTTGCCCCTTGAATTATTAGCTTTTGAAGGGTGGGCAGCTGAGCCTGAGTTCAGTAACAGAGAGGAGGGGACACATCATGTAGGGGCTTGTGGAGCCCTGGCTGGAAGTCATGAAAGCTGGTGTATAAGCCTAGTTTTGTCCCTTACTTAGAAAACTCGCTAGCTTCTCTGAGCCTTCATTTGACCATCTGTGAAAGGAGATGTTTGAATCTCTGAGGAGCCTCACAACTAATATTCTCATGGATCTTTAACTGCATCAATATTCTTTCCCCAAGGGAGAAAAATCATAATACTTACATTTGTGTGTATACACTTTATGCTTTCCTAAATGGCCACGTATATCTGACCCCTACCTCACCCAAGAATAGAACTTTGACCTCTGAGGCAACTATGGATTTGTGTTTAAGTGACTTGTCCAAGGTCACACAGGAATTAATGGCAGGGTCAAATTAGAAAGAGGGTCGTTTGTCTCCCAAACTGAACTTGGATGCAGAAGCCATGAGTAAGTCAATCCTCTCAGCCATGACCAAGTAGATGCTAATTCATCAGAAGGAAAACGCTGAGCTTGCCTTCTGAGTCTTTCCAAGTAAGCCTGCTGCACCACTAGCTGAAGGAAAAGGCAGTGCTAGGAGTTATACGCCAGAAGTACATCATTCCTCAGTCAGGGGCTGACGTTATATAAATGTCATACAGGCACAGCATGGATCCCACGAAGAAGGAGCCTTCTCAGCCAGCATGGGTTTTACAGCCACATGAACCTGGAGGGCTGGACATTTGGCAGTTCAGCTTTCTCTGCTGTTTAAGATGGATTTGTCGTACCAGGGACTAGCCTCTGCTGAATCCTCTCTCCTTTAAAGGACTGTCCTCTCTAAATTTATCCAATTGATAATGAGAGCAAAGAGGGCCAGATTGATGGCACCCAAGTCCATTGGAGAGAGATCAGAAAGTGCCAGGAAAACTATAACTTGCATAATTAGAAAATATTGTTTTAAG
Organism: Delphinapterus leucas; assembly: GCF_059928025.1. NCBI lineage: Eukaryota > Metazoa > Chordata > Mammalia > Artiodactyla > Monodontidae > Delphinapterus > Delphinapterus leucas. The sequence continues at coordinate 23,958,981 of NC_143143.1, forward strand.
GGAACAAGGATCAGGGTTTTCCATTTCAGAGTTGAAAATGCCCCCTGATTAATTTCCTCCAGCTTATTCCTCAATGATATGAAAAGTAATCAAAAGAAGTAATCAAGACAGTCAGAGTGTCCAAAGTAACTTTAAGGTAATAATGACAGTAACACCCAATAACAGCAATAACCAGAATTATATTTTACTTTTGCATTTTTAAGCTATGTGGCAGACACTGAGTTAAGTATGTCAAAGCCTTATCTTATTTCATATGCGCAAAGCATCATGGGGTGGGGACCATTATTCTCGCCGTTTTGCAGGCGATTTCAGGTGAGTTGCTTGGAGCTTAGCTAGATGTCCAGAGTCACACAGCACGTAAAGGCAGAGTTGGAATTTTTTTTTTTTTTTTGCTGTACACAGGCCTCTCACTGCTGCGGCCTCTCCCGTTAAGGAGCACAGGCTCCGGACGCGCAGGCTCAGCGGCCATGGCTCACGGGCCCAGCCACTCCGCGGCATGTGGGATCCTCCCGGACTGGGGCACGAACCCGTGTCCCCTGCATCGGCAGGTGGACTCCCAACCACTGCGCCACCAGGGAAGCCCCAGAGTTGGAATTTGAACTCAGGCTGTTAAAATGCAAATTCCAAGCCTCTTAACTGTTCCGCTGCTATATTGTCTCTTAAAGAAAGCCTTCCTTACTATTGCCAACTCTGAATGTCATCTGGGGTGCAGGAGAGGAGGTTTATCTTTTCTTTCCCAGTCAGCAGGAAAAGTCACTTATTTTGCAAATTTAAAAATGTGGTGAAATATACATGACATAAAATTGACCATTTTAACCGTTCTTAAGTGTGCATGAAGTACGTTCACAACGTTGTGCAACCGTCACCGTCATCCGTTTCCAGATCTTTGTCATCATCCCAAACAGAAACTTTTTACTCTTTAAACACTAACTCTCCATCCCCTGGAGGGAACCAGGCCCTAGTAATCTCTATTCTACTTTCTGTCTCTATGAATTTGCCAGTTCTAAGTACTTCCTGTCAGTGGAGTCATACAATATTTGTCCTTTTGTGCCTGGTTTCTTTCACTTAAGCAACTGTTTTCAAGGTTTGTCCATGTTATAGCATGTATCAGAATTCCATTCCTTTTTATGCTGAATAATATTCCATTGTATGTATAGATTACATTTTGTTTATCCATTCGCCTGTTGATGAGTATTTGGCTTGTTTCCACCTTTTGACTATTGTGAATAATGGTGCTATGAACATTGATGTACAAGTATTTGTTTGAGTCTCTTGCTTTCAGTTCTTTTGGATATTTATCTGGAAGTAGAATCACTGGATCATATGGTAATTCTATGTTTAAGTTTTTGACGAACCACTAAATTGTTTTCCATAGTGGCTGCACCATTTTACATTCCTACCAGCAATGCCCCAGGGTTCCAATTTCTCCACATCCTCTCCAACATTTGTTATTTTCAGTTTTTTGATAATAGACAGGTGTGAAGTAGTATCTTGTATTTTGATTTGCATTTCCCTAGTGACTAACAATGTTAAGCATCTCTGTATGTGCTAAGTGGCCATCTGAATCTCTTCTTTGGAAAAATGTCCACTCAAGACCTTTCTCCATTTTTGAATTGGGTTGCTTTTCTGATGTTACCAAGTTGTAGGAGTTTTTGTTGCTGTCGTTCGTTTGTTTTTTGCATATTCTTGATATTAATCCCTAATCAGATATATGATTTGCAAATATTTCCTCTCATTCTATGGGTTGTGTTTTCACTCTCTTGATAGTGTCCTCTGATACACAAAAGTTAAAAAATTTTTTTAAATAAATAAATGTATTTATTTATTTACTTTTGGCTGCGTTGGGCCTTCGTTGCTGCGCACAGGCTTTCTCTAGTTGTGGCGAGTGGGGGCCACACTTTGTTGCAGTGCACCGGCTTCTCATTGTGGTGGCTTCTCTTGCTGCAGAGCATGGGCTCTAGGCGTGCAGGCTTCAGTAGTTGTGGCACGCGGGCTCAGTAGTTGTGGCTTGCGGGCTCTAGAGCGCAAGCTCAGTAGTTGTGGCACACGGGGCTTAGTTGCTCCGCTGCATGTGGGATCTTCCGGGACCAGGGCTCGAACCCGTGTCCCCCACATTGGCAGGCAGATTCTTCACCACTGCACCACGAGGGAAGTCCAAAAGTTTTTAATTTGATGAAGTCCAATTCATGTATTTTTTTTTCCTTTTGTTGCCTGTATATTTGGTGTCATATGTTAAAAATTATTACCAAATACAATGTCAGCAGACTTTCCCCTATGTTTTCTTCTAAGCATTTTAAAGTTTTAGCTCTTAAATTTAGATCTTTGATTCATTTTGAGTTAAGTTTTGTATATGGTGTAAAGTAAAAAGCCCCAGTTTATTTTTTTGCATGTGGATATCCAGTTTTTCCAGTACTGTTTGTTGAAAAGACCATGTTTCCCCATTAAATGGACTTGGCACCCTTGCTCTAAATCATTTGACTATATATGTGAGGGCTTATTTATGGGCTCTCTTTTCTATCCAATTGGGCTATGTCTATTCTTATGCCAGTAACACACTGTTTTGATTACTGTAGCTTTGTAGTAAGTTTTGAAATCAGGAACTTTGAGTCCTCCAGGAAAAGTCATTTTAATTCACATGAGATAAAAATTAAAGTGTAGATTAGTCTTAGATCAGTTAATGCAGAAGAGATGGCAATCAAACTAGTTTGAACACACAAGTTTCTGTTGGCATTATGCAAGTTGTAGACTTTCTCAGAGGCTGTGCCTACCAATTTTTAGTCTTTTAGATGGAGGAAGGGGTTGGGGATGAAGACCAAGGTTAGTGCTGGCAGGGCTGTGAATTGGTCCAGTTGTTTTGGGGAACATTTGGAAATAAGAATCATAACCCTTGGAAATGGGCTACCATGACCAAGGAACAGTGTTTTCAGTAGATTAATAACAAATAGACTTACAGAAAAATTTGCCTGCAAAACTGTTCAACCCAGCATTGTTACCATAGTGGTAACCAATAATAAAAAATTGAGTGGAGTTGGTTAAATTATGGCACAACCATACAATGGGATACCAGGTGGCTGCTAGAAACATCTTGCTGAAGCATATTTGTAGACATGGAAAGATAGTAATGATAACTATTTAAATTAAAAACAAATTATATGTACTATGCAATTTCACAATCGTCATATTTGGAGATCATAACATATTCAAACACACACACACACACACACACACACACACACACACAATGGCAGGATAGACACCATTATTCATTGTCATTACGTTAGGTCTGGCTCTCCAGAAGCAGATCCTGAGATGAGAATTTGTGTGCAATAGATTTATTAAGGAAATGCCTCAAGGAGAAACTGGTAAGGGAATGGGGGAAGCAGGACGGAAAAGAGGAGGAAGCAAAGCAAGGATGCAGTTTCAGGCCAAATGCCACCGAGGGTAACTCCAGCCTGATCCCCCAGAGAAACTCTGTGGTGTAAATTATACCTCAGGCTTGTCCTAACCTAAGGCAAGAAAGCGGGGCTTTCAAACTCCCTCACCCAGCAATCATTGGCCAAAGACCACTGTAGGGGGATGTAAACTCCCAGGCAATCTGGATAAAGCCACTTGGTGGGACAGTCCCCTGACGTAGAGCCACAGGTACCGAAGTTGAGGAAGAAGTCTGCAAAAACGGAAAAAGCGGTTCTGGGGTGTCTGAGTGGAGCACCCCATTTAACATTATCTAAACTTTTGTAGGCAAAGAAAAGGCATTATTTTTGTAATAACAAGTTATTTTTAAAAATATATGTAGAAACAAACAGCTTTCAAATTTCTTTGTAATCTCACTTCTGCTTCATAGAATTATGCTTTGTATTCAGAGACAAGAGGCTCTTTCTAGCAGCCATGTTGCCCTGGCTGTTCTGGCAATACTTTAATAAAGCTTTAAGGCTTTAGAATCTTCATTCCAGGGAGATAATACTTGCAAACCATAAAGGGTTAATGTTTAAAATATATAAGGAACTCATGTAACTCAATAGCAAAAACCCCCAATCATCTGATTTTAAAATGGAAAAAGGACCTGAATAGACCTTTCCCCCACCAAAAAAGACATACAAATGGTGACAGATACACGAAAAGGTGCTCAACATCACTAATCATCAGGGAAATGCAAATCAAAACTACAGAGAGATATCACCTCACATCTGTCAGAATGGCCATCCTCCAAAAGACAAGAAGTAACAAGTGTTTGAGAGGGTGTGGAGAAAAGGGAGCCCTTGTGCACTGTTGGTGGGAATGTAAATTAGTGCAGCCACTATGGAGAACAGTATGGAGGTTCCTCAAAAAACTAAACATAGAACTACCAACCCCACTTCTGGGTCAATGTCCAAAGGAAATGAAATCACTGTCTCAAAGAGATAATCTGCCTTCCCACGTTCATTGACGCATTATTCACAACAGCCAAGACGTGGAAACAACCCATGTATCCATCGACAAATGATGGATAAAGAAGATGTGGTATATATATATTTCACCTGTAAAAAAGAAGGAAATCCTACTATTTGGGACAACAGGGATGGACCTTGAGGACATTCTACCAAGTGATATAGGCCAAAGACAAGTGCTGAATGATCTCACTTATGTGAGAATCTAAAGAACGCTGAATCATAGAAAGATTAGATTAGTGGTTGCCAGGGACTGGTGGTTGGGGGAAATGGGAAGATGTTGGTCAAAAGGTACAAACTTCCAGTTATAAGATGAATAAGTTTTGAGAATGTAATGGATAGCATGGTGACCATAGGTAACAATATTGTATTGTTCACTTGAAAGTTGCCATGAGAGCAGATCTTAAATGATCTCTCCACCACCACCACCACAACGGAATGATAATTACGTGAGATGAAGGATGTTAACTAAACTTATTGCGGTAAATATTTTGTAGTATACACATGTATCAAATCATTTTGTACATCTTAAACTTATACAATGTTGTATGTTAAATATATATCAGTAAAACTGGGGGGAAAAATCCTCTATCCAGAGACTAACATATATCATTAATGGTAATGAAAACAATAATAACAACAGTGATGACTTTTGGAACCATCCTGTACATTAGTGTTAGTAATAATAGTAACGTATTGAAGCTCTCTATGGGCTGGGTCCTGGGTAAAGTACTTCATTCATTATCTCATTGATTCTTTATAATAACCTTATGGGGGTGGGGTACAAATGTTAACCCTATTTCCCAGATGGGAAAACTAAGGCTGAGAGAGGTTAAACAATTCACTCCAATAAAAGCAGTTAAAGGCAGAGCTTGGACTCATTTTGCCTGGTGCCAAAACTCACACTCAGAATCATCGCAATGTGCTATATGCCAATCCATGTATTTCTCCTCTTATATTTTAAGATACTAAGTCTTGAATTCTGATCATGGGCCAGTTCTACTACTGTTATATTGTACTCCTTTTTATATGTAATCCTGAGAATATTTCTCTGTTGGTTTTCTCAGCCTCTTTGGACAAGCCATTTTAGCTTCTTTCTGTTCATAATCTCTTGGGAAAAGGGCTGATGGATTTGTAAAATTATGAGCAAACCCATCATTAGCTATGGAGAATACCTGCCCTAGTGCCTGCTGGGTTGAGCATTTTATAATATTCAAACTTCAATCATTGCATTCCCTAAATGATAGCTTTCTCTGATCTAAGGGGAAACCTTACCTTTTTGTCTGCTGCAAATATACATGGTAAGAGTGAACAGAGGCCAAGAGGTGTATTATAATGTGAGAAAAGCATTTTCTAGGACAGGAAAATAAGGGTGATAATTTTAGAAATTGCCAAATAGGATAAGTGGGTGGTTTCCTTCTTTTCTTTAACAGTTTTCCTTTCATCATCACCTTAAGTCTAAATTCCTGGCATAAACTCTACATGACACAGATTGAAAGAAATAGAAACAAACAGATAGTTCAAAAGAAATGGAGAGGATTTAGTTGACACTTACAAGTTGAATTTCTATCCCAAGATTAATTTGCCTGCACCGCACTCATAACTTTCCAGATTTGTTTACTTATGTATGAGAGAAAAAAAAAAAACAAAGCCAAGCTCAGCTAGGCTGAATCTAGAGATTATTTAAATTACTGAGAAATCTATTATTGAGAAACCTCAATTCCACTTGGATTTGAGGTTTTGTTTAGTGTTGCCTGATAATAACTTTCTGCTTGACTGATGGCTACTAATTCTGATAGTGGTACATGAATGTCAGTCACAAGTGGAAATAGACACACAAACTCTAGGACCCATTAAGACGGTTGCCATGATCGCATTCCCAAATGTGTGTTGATTCAAAATATAGGCTAAAGAGATTTAATTGCTTTCTGGATGGGAAACATGTATGATTTGAGTTTGCTGTTTGGGGCACGCAAAAGAGAAAAGAGGAGGAAGAGAAGCAGAGGGGCCTCAGGGGATAGGGAGAGCATCATGCCCTGCTGACAGGTGCAGAGAACAGACCCAGCATCTGTGGAAGGAAAGCTGAGTATTTAGAAACAAGGTGGTAGGAAATTAAAGCACAAAGAGATGGTTAAGATGCTCAGGGAAATAGGCCAGGAAACTGAATTTGTCTCAGTCAGGAGCTGGCTGCATCTCAAATTACAGATGGAGCCCACCAGCCTTCCTTTTCTCCCTCTTCTCTGAGCCCATTGGTTTTGATTTGGTCTTAATGCATGGAAGGAGCCCTCATGGAGCCCAGCTACCTGTCGGTGCGGTGAAAATGAGCACTTAAAATGTAAACAGTTCTCCCAGCTGCATGTGCTTCAGGCAAATGGGTTTGGAAGAATTTCACCCATTGTTCTCATGGAGTGGCTGCTCTGTGGGGTACCTCTGGGACCAACTAGGCTGGGGTTTTCACTGTGTTTGTTTTTTCTTTTCTTTTTCAGATAAGCAAACTGAGGCTTAGAGAGGACAAAGAATTTGGGTGGCATTCTACTGTTATGCTCAAGCAAATTGGCTCAAAATCTGGATCTGCCACTTGGCAAATCGCTGGGTGATTTGGGCCAGTTTCCATCTCCCTAAGCCACTGCTTGTTTTTCTGTAAAGTAGGGATGAAGACAAGAATATTGATGACGTACCATTTACTGTTAGGCTTTACTGGGAGAATGCATGTAAAATGCACTCCATTTATTTAACGTAGATTCATTGAGCACCTTCCATGTCCCAGATATTGTTTTAGGTGCTACCATAGCCTTGCTTTTTGCCCTTGGGTGACAAACATAGCTAACAGAGGCAGAGGCTGACCTTTCTCAAATGTCTACTGGGGGCCAAGTTCCTGTGCTTATCTCTTACATGCACGTCTCATTCTATCAAACAGCAACCCTGAGAGGCAGGTACTATTTTTTTAATTTTTAAAAAAATTTTAAAAAATTCTTTCTTTCCTTCTTTCTTTATTTTTTAATTTTTTTTTAGGCAGGTACTATTTTTATCTCCATTTTGTAGATAAGGAAACTGAGGTTTAAAGAGAGGAATCAAGTAACTTGCCCAGGGTCACACATCTAGTGGGTGGCTGAATTGGGATTCATTCAATGGATCCTTTCAATAAATATTTATTGAGCCCCTACTATTGTGCTAGAGGCAGGGAATGCAATGATGAACAAACAGGACAAGTCCTAATGGGGCTTATGTTCTAGCTGGGAGTCAGGCAGCAGCTAACTCCTCAACGACAATTTAGTTCTGTGACAACTTTTAGGAAGGAGATATGTGAAGGCTAAGGGTGGGATCTGACCCGGTTTGAGGGGGTGACATTTAAGCTGAGATTTGAAGGGTGAGCAGGATCTGAGCAAAAGGGTGAAATGTAAAGAACATTCCAGGCTGGAGGCCATTTTCACAGTATAGTTGCTACTTGTGTTCATCCTCAGTCTATTAAAAAAACAGTACTATGTATAAAATGGATAACCAACTACCTACTATAATTCTCCACGCTCTACCTACTGTAGAGCGTGGAGAATTATACTCAATATCTTGTAATAACCTATAACGGAAGAGAATGTAAAAAGAATATATATATATATATATATATGAATCACTTTGCTGTACACCTGAAACTAACATGACATTGTAAATCAACTATATTTCAATAAAAATTAAAAAAAAATAGCGTTGGCTTCAACTCCAGTTGTGGGAGAATCCCGTTCCTTGTTCTCCCAGCTCAGCTGACAGCCCTGAGCCCTGGCAGACACGTTTTCTCTGTAAGTGGGGTCGACATCATCTTATAGAATGAATCTTTTTCCCGAGTGAAGGCTTGTGATTGGTCTTTGGCAAATTGCAAAACTAAAGGCATTGTGTGTGTGTGTCTTGTAGCTGTAAAAATGCCATCTCCAATTATATCTCTTAACCATCCCAATTCTCAGTCCTTTTTCAGTGAGCAGGTAATGAAGATGGTTGTTTTGAGTGACAGAGAAGCTGACTAGCTCTTGGCAGTGAAACCTGAAAAACCCCCTACCTTCTTAACCACAGACAGAGGAATCCACTTGGCCTCAGGGCCAAGGAACACCGAGCTGTCAAACATGCCTGGGAGAGTGACAGGGCCATCTTCGTGATTTCTCTTTGAGGGGGAGGAAGAGGACAGGCAGCAAACTCAGATCCAGAGGACTTTGAATTAAAAGTGAGGAGGGTGGGGCTTCCCTGGTGGCGCAGTGGTTGAGAGTCCGCCTGCCGATGCAGGGGACACGGGTTCGTGCCCCGGTCTGGGAAGATCCCACATGCCGCAGAGCGGCTGGGCCCGTGAGCCATGGCTGCTGAGCCTGCGCGTCCGGAGCCTGTGCTCCGCAATGGGAGAGGCCACAACAGTGAGAGGCCCGCGTACCAAAAAAAAAAAAAAAAAAAAAGAGTTTTCTCCTCTCCATCCTCCCAGCCCTCCAGGAACTCTTGGTCTAATGCAGGAAGCAGATGTGTTTAAACAAGCAACTTTAACATGAAGTAAACTGTGCTCGGTGCCCATCACAGTGCCTGCCCCACAATGGCACCTAAAAAAGTTTTGTTGAATGATTGTCTGCCTCCATGAATGAATGAATGAATGAATGAATGAATGTCTCTGAAAAAGCACCAGACAGACTCCAGTGTGCGAAAGCAAAGTATGTCGTTAAAGTGTGCACTGAGCTTGGGGGTTGATGTATATAGGACTTGACTGGATGAAGAAGAAGGGGAAAAGGAGAGATATGGAGTCATGGGAAAACCTTGATGTTCAGATTCGGGGGCCCACTTTTAAGCATGACTGCATCTCTACCTGCCTTAGCATATTGTGGCGGTCGTATTGTATTCTGCAGTGCTATTTAAACTTGAGTGTGGATTGGATTTGCCTGGAAAACTTGCTGAAACCCAGATTTGGCGACCCCACCCACAGTTTCTGACATAGTAGGTCTGGGGTGAAACCTGTTGACTGAAAAAAAAATACCCATACCATCTAAAAGTCATGTTTTATTCGGGGAACTTCCTGAGGACTATAGCCTGGGAGGCAGCCTCTCAGATAGCTCTGAGGGACTGTTCCAAAGAGGTAAGAGAGGAGCCAGGATATATAGGAGTTTCTGCTGAAAAACAAACAAACAACAAAAACCCCATGTAGTCAAACATCAAAAGATTACTGCTAATCACAAAAAATAGACACCTCAAGTTAATGATTTTAGCACTTTTCTGTATTTGGGAAGATGCAAGAATCTGGGCTTATTGAAATTATTCCTTAGATATGCATCTTATCTAGAGCCGGTATCCAAAGCACATGCTTCCTGATTTTCTACATTCTGGATTCCCCTCAGGGCGCACCCGCAGGGGTCGGGGTATTGGGGGCCTGGGGAGGCAGCTGCCATGGCTGATGGCTTGATGGCAGGCAATATTCCTTGTTTACTGGAATGGCAGGTGACAGTTTTTGTTTACTGGAGTGGCAGGCATTTTTTGTCCGCAGCGCTTCCTCTTGGTCATAAATATGACCAAGGTTTGGGAGGCATTTCTTGACCAACTAGTCCCACAGCACTAGGAATTCTCTTTCCTAGGTCAAGCCCAAGAACTTGCATTTCTAGCCATTTCCCATGTGATGGTGATGATGCTGGTCCTGGGACCACACTTTGAGAATCATGGGCAGAGTGCCTTAGAATAAGAGCTCTGGATTCAAACCGCTCAAGTTTAGGACTGCCGGATAAAAAACAAGATGCTCAGTTAAATTTGAATTTCATATAAACAACAAATGCTTTTTTAATGTACGTATGTCCCATGCAAAGAGACATTCTGTATTTTTATGGGCTGCATCTGCAACCCTATTTGGTATAATTCCCAGCATAGTGGCTCTGGAGCCTTGTTATTTAAGGCAAGTCATTTATGCAATTTGTGCTTCAATATCTCCATCTACAAAATGGGGACGGTAAGGATGCCCCCTACCTCCTAAAACGCTTGAGATGATGAAATGATCATGTAAGGACTTACCGCAGAGCCATGCCTGTGGCAAGTGCTCTGTAAATGTCAGCTGTTATTATTCACCATTAACCTCAGCTGAGTAACGTTTTGGGGAAAAAACATTATGCAGAGAGTGGTCTGTGAAAGGATTCTATGATTCAGCCTTTTAAATTTTAAACTAAAAACTATTTCTCTTAGAAAAGGTCCTTTTAGCTGCCCCCTCCCATTTCTGTAACAGGAGATTATACAAAATGGATTGGTTGATTACATCTGAAAGCTCTCCTTCCAGCAACTCCTGCTCTGGCTCAGGGCAGGATTTGGCTGTCCTCTCTGTTGTGCCCAAGTGTTAAATGTCTCAGGAGCTGGCAAAGGTAGGTCTTCAGGGCCAGGGCTAATTCCTGCCTCTGGGAGACAGACACAGCCCCTCGCAACCTGCTGCTTGCTATTTAGAGAGAGAGAGAGAGAGAAGAAATATGAAGATGTTTCAGTGTAGAATCAATCTGAGTGTGACTCAATACCTTGGAATTAAACTTTCCCCCTCAATTATTCCAAATTTATGTCTATCTGGTAAAAACAACTGTTTTAGCATCATCAAAAAGCAAAATTGGGTGGGGTCTTAGCTGTTACCCACTCTCATGGCTTCCATGAAAATGTGTGTATATTTATATTTATTATGTGTATACATATGAATCAAAAGCTAGGAAAAGCTTGGGATGCTCATTGCCCCTGTACTGCGTGGGCAGTGGAATCCTGGTCCATTCTGGAAGCTGGAAAGCTGGTGAGGGTCAGCCTGAAACGCTCATGGGTAGAATGAGTGATGCAGGGGGCCCAGCGTGGGACTAAAATGTCTGGAGATTTCATTGGCCCTTGGTAAAATAAAGTTGACTAGATCAGTATTTTCCAACCTGTAGGTTGTAACCTATAAGTGGCTCATGAAATCAATTTAAAGGGTCATGACCAGCATATATATATTCATTTATTTATATATATTTATATTTTTTAGAAAAGAAACAGAATACAAAACAATTGAAAACAGAGTGCATTACAGTGTACACAGGGTAAACATTGTATTGTGAAACTTTTGATACATATGTATATGTATGATAAATATAAATCTACACACATTTACATGTGTCATGGGTCATCGGACACAGTCCAAAGAATTTGGAAGTCGTCAGAAAAGGGGATATGTAAAACCCCTTCCAACTTTGCAATTTGGATGCTAAGACAGTGGTTTTTAACCAGGGGCAGTTTTGCTCTCCCATGGAGATTTAGCAACATCAAGATGTTTTTGTTGTCATGGCTTTGGAGGGAAGGATATATGCTATTGACATCTAGTGAGGAGAGGCGAGGGAGGCTGCTAAACACCCTACAGGGCACAGCACAGCCTCCCAACAATAGAGAATTATCCTTCCCAAATGCCAATAGTGAGGAGGTTGAGAAACGCTGTTCTAAAAGCATGTGTGGATAGAATGACGTATCTCTAGCAGTCTTGTTATACTCCCTAGCACTTACTGAGCATTTAATATATGCAGGTACACTTCTAAGTGCTTACATTAATGAGCTCTTTTAATTCCTACAGCATGTGGGAGATACAATTACGTTCTTATCCCCACTTTCAGATAAGGAAAATGAACAGAATGGTGTGAAGGGCTTCCTGAGGTTACACAGTTTGCAAAATTGGGATTCAAATCCAGGAGTTCTGGTTCCAGATTCCTTGAATCAGCACATCACAGTTTCCAAAGCCTTTTTTTGGTGGTAAAATATACACAACATAAAATTTGCCATTTCAACCTCTTTTTTTTTTTTTTTTTTTTTGGTGCTATGCGGACCTCTCACTGCTGTGGCCTCTCCCGTTGTGGAGCACAGGCTCCGGACGCGCAGGCTCAGCGGCCATGGCTCACGGACCCAGCCGCTCCGTGGCATGTGGGATCTTCCCGGACCGGGGCACGAACCCGCGTCCCCTGCATCGGCAGGCAGACCCTCAACCACTGCGCCACCAGGGAAGCCCTCAACCACTTTTAAGTGTAAAATTCAATGGCATTAAAGACATTCACAAAATTGTGCAACCATCACCACTATCACTTTCTACAATTTTTGACCACCCCAGATGGAAACCCTGTACCCATTAAGTAGTCACTCCACGTTTCCTCCTCTCCTCAACCTCCTGTGAACCTATAATGTCTTTCCTGTCTCTATGAATTTGCCTACTGTAGATATTTCATATAAATGGAATTATATAATATATGGTCTTTGGTGTCTGGCTTCTTTCACTTAGTATATCTTTAAGTTCATCTGCGTTGTAGCATGTACCAGTATTTCATTCATTTTATGGCTGATTAATATTTCATTGTACGAATATACCACATTTTGTTTATCCATTTCTGTGGATGGACACTTGGGTTGTTTCCACATTTTGGCTTTTGTGAACATTGTGACTATGGATCCCAAGTTCTTTCATACAGATGGTGGAGAAGGCTTATGTCGCTGAGAACAGAAAACGAAGACTGTTTTGGTTTCAGATACTGAGCCCTGTCATCTCACGGATTATTATCTTGTTTGATCTTCCCCACAACCCATTGAGGTTCACCCATTTTTACACATATGAAGAACAGAGAGAGTGAGTCACCTGCACAGGGTCATACAGCCAATCAAGGTGCATCATTCCCTGTCACAAAGGAGAAAGTTGTGTTTACATGATGCAGCAGAACTCTGAGCAGTGGCTGCCTGCTGGAACGGGAGTTGAACTTCATTCCGATTTGCACAGAAATGGTGGTGGGCAAAATTCCCTCACTACTCATATCGTACTGTTTCCAGGTGCTATATTTAGACATATGTGAAGAAGAATATGGGAATAAAGAGTCTTTTCACTGTGCAAGAAGAAAACTATTTTTTATCCCTAAGCTTCAGTGTCATAATTTCCACTCATTCTCTGTTTGATGAGGCTTCCTTCAGTTTAATCATTCCTTCAGTGTTGCTGAGGGCCTACTATGTGCCAGGGACTGCTCCAGTCATGGGATACGGCCGTGAATAAGACAGTTGGAGTCCCTGCCCCCATGAACTAGTGGGAGAGTCCACGTAATGAACAAATGAGCGAACGCAGGAGGATTTCAGACACTGATAAGAGCAGAAAGTTACATCTTGCTCTTTATTTATTTATTTTGATTTTATTTACTTTATTTTTAATGAAAGTATAATTGCTGTACAATATTATACAAGTTACAGGTGTACAATAGAGTGATTCACAATTTTTAAAGGTTATACTCCATTTATAGTTGTTATAAAATGTTGGCTATATTCCCTGTGTTGTACAATAGATCCTTGTAGCTTATTTTATACCTAATCTTTTGTACCTCTTACTCCCTTACCCCTATATCACCCCTCCCCCCGCTTCCTTCTCCCCACTGGTAACCATTAGTTTGTTCTCTACATCTGTGAGTCTGCTTCTTTTTTGTTATATTCACTAGTTTGTTGTATTTTTTAGATTCCTCATATAAATGATATCATACAGTTATTTGTCTTTCTCTGTCTGACTTATTTCACTTAGCATAATGCCCTCCAAGTCCATCCATGTTGCTGCAAATGGCAAAATTTTATTTTTTAATGTCTGAATAGTATTCCATGGTATATATATATGTTACATCTTCTTTATCCATTCATCTGTTGATGGACACTTAGGTCGCTTTCATATCTTGACAATTGTAAATAATGCTGTGAACATTGGGGTGCATGTGTCTTTTTGAATTAGTGTTTTTGTTGTTTTCAGATGTATACCCAGGAGTGGAATTGCTGGGTCATATGTACACCTTGCTCTTTAAACTTATCCATAGAATTTAATGATAGATAGAAGTCTATCCACAGAAGAGGGCTCTGAGCCCTAAGGCTGGAGGGCAAACCTAACCCCCCCAACTTTCAAACTCACCGTATTCCCAGAAATGACAATGCATTTACTGCAAGGAATTGAAAATAACATCTTCCCTGATCCTTGGGCTCTCTTTGGTGGGAGGAATAGAGCCTAAAGCTGGACTTGTTCATGTCCTGCTTTTTCCACTCACTTTTCTGGAGTGCTGTTTGTTTAGGAAAACACTTTCAGGTTTCAAGGTTATCTTCTAAATCAAGAATTGGCAGACTTTTTCTGTAAAGGGCCAGATAGTAAGTAGATTAGTTTTTGCAGGTCCCCACTGCCGTTATAACATGAAAGCAGCCAGAGACAATACACAAATGCGTGGACATGGCTGTGTTCCAATGAAATTTTATTTATAGGCCTTAAAATTAAATTTCACATAATTTTCATGTGTCAGAAAACATTGTTAAAAATTTTTTTCCCAATCATTTAAAAATGTAAAAACCATTCCTAGCTTGTGGGTGGAGGTCTGGATTTGGCCCATGGGCCATAGACCGTTAACCCCTGCTCTATAGCGTCCCCCATAAAGGATCTTCTGGCCTCTGAACACCTCCTGTTCTACTCTAGTCAACTGACTACAGCTTAAGGGAGATGAGTCCATTTTCAGAAAGGTGCTGTTTTTAGAAAATATCAATCTTGTATTGAGTAGAAATATGCCTTCTTGTATCATTCATTCAACAAACATTTTTAAAAAAATGAACATTTTAACTATGTAGGATGGAAGTTTTAGAATATACATGAAGGTAGAGAGAATAGTAGAATGAATCTCTTCATGCCCATCACCCAGCTGTGCAATTTATCAACATGTGGCCATTGTTTCATTTTCCAGCCTCACTCACTCCATCGTCATGCACGATCCTTCTAAAGAAAATCCCAGAAATCGTATCACTCCATCAGCTAATCATTCAGTACACACCTCTGAGGGAAAAGGACTGAAAAATTTTACCAAGGTGCCATGATAATAACTAAAAAATTAACCTTTATTTTTTGATATCATTTATATCCAGTCAGTGTCCAAGTTTCTTCTACTTGTTTTTGTTTATAGCTGATTTGTTTAAATCCAGATCAAAATAAGATCTATGTGTTACATTTAGTTAGTAAATCTCTTGTCTCCTTTTTAAATAGGAGACTTATTGAAGTACAATTGGCACACAGTAAACTACACATATTTAAAGTGTACAATTTGATAAGCTTTGACCTATGTATATAACCATGAAATCATCACCAGTCAAGACAGTGAACATTTTTCTCACCCTCTAAATTTCTTTGTTCCTCTTTGTAATCTCCCCTTGGCTTCTCCCAACCTCACCCCATCAACCTCCATTGCAGTTCAACTGCTAATTTGCTGTCTGTCTTTATAGATTAGTTTGTATTTTCTAGAGTTCTGTATAAATGGAATCATGCAGCATGTACACTTTTTTGTGTAGCTTCTTTTGCACTCATGATTAGTTTGAGATTATCCATGTTGTTGGGTGTATCAGTAGTTTACTCCTTTGTTGCTGTTGACTAGCATTCTATTGGATGTGGGTGCACCATGATTTATTTACCTACTCACCTATTGATGAACATCTGAATTGTTTCCAGTTTTTGGCTATTCTAAGTAAAGTTGTGAAAAGAATGAAAGATAAGCCACAAATGGGGGGAGAAAATATTTGCAAAGCATCTATTCAACAAAAGACTTGTACCAAAAGAAAGGACCCTCACGTTTTAATGATAAGAAAACAAACAACCCAAGGAAAAAAGGAAAAGAATTTTAAACAGCTGCTTCATCAAAGAAGTTATACAAATGACAAATAAGCACATGAAAAGATATTCAGCATCTTTGCTTAGAGAAAATGCAAATTAAACCCACAAATGAGGTATCACTGCATACCTATTATAATGGCTAAAATCAAAAGGGCTGACCTATCAATTATCGGCAAGGATGGGGAAGAATTAGAACTCTCATATACTACCTGTGGGGATGCCACATGGTACAGCCACTTTGGAAAACAGTTGGACAGTTTCTTAAAGTTAAATATGCACCGTCGTGGGCAGCATAGTTCCCTCCCCACCCCCACCAGATGACCTCATGCTAATCCCTGGAACCCGTCAATATGTTACCTTACATAGGGAAAGGAATTTTGCAGATATGTTTAAGAATCTTGACATGGGGGAAATTATCCTGGATTATCTGGGAAGCCCAAGGGTCCTTATAAGAGAGAGGCAGGAGGGCCAGAGAGAGCGATTTAAAGATGCTACAATGCTGGCTTTGAAGAGGAGGAAGGAATACAGGTAGCTTCTAGAAGCTGGAAAAAGCAAGAGAATGGATTTTTTCCGAGGGCCTACAGAAGTAACTCAGGCCTGCCGACACTTTGATTTTAGCCCAGTAAAATGCATTCCAGACTTCTGACCTGTAGAACTGTAAGATAATAACTTTGGGTTGTTTCAAGCCACTAAGCGTATGGTAATTTGTAACAGCAGCCATGACAAACTAATTCATATACCTACGTATAATCCAGCCATTCCATTTCAGGTTATTTACCCAAGAGAAAAGAAAACATATGTACATTTGTATACACATGTTTTAAGTCTTTTTAAATCTGTGAGAGTTCCCTTTCCCTCTTTGGCTTCTGTCATTTATAACAAACATTGAGGGCCTACCACTTCTCTGATCCTAATCCTTAGAGATAGAAAGAAAATAACACTTATTTATCTTTCTTTATGGGGTACCTAATAGGTGCTTCCAGGCCCTGGAGTTCTCTCTCTGTCTTCTGGTTTAAACAAGTTCTGTTCTTTTTTTTTTTTCTTTCTCTCTCTTTTTCTCTCCCTCTTTTTAAAAATTGAAGTATAGTTGATTTACTCTATTATATTAGTTGCAGGTGTACAGCATAGTGGTTCAGTATTTTTATAGATTATACTCCATGAAAAGTTGTTACAGAATAATGACTATAATTCCCTGTGCTGTACAATAGTGCAGTATATCCTTGTTGCTTATCTTTTTATACATAGTCGTTTGTACCTCTTAATCCCATATCCCTACTTTCCCCAGCCTCCTTCTCCCCACTGGTAACCACTAGTTTGTTTTCTACATCTGTGACTCTGTTTCTATTTTGCTAGATATATTTGTTTGTTTGATTTTTCAGCTTCCACATATAAGTGATATCATACAGTATTTGTCTTTCTCTGACTTATTTCACTAAGCATAATATTGTCTAGGTCCATCCATGTTACTAAAAATAGCAGAATTCCATTCTTTTTGTGGCTGAGTAATATTCCATTGTGTGTGTGTGTGTGTATATATATATATATATATATATATATATATATACACACCACACCTTCTTTATCCATTCACCTGTTGATGAGTACCTGGGTTGCTTCCAGACCTTGGCTCTTGTAAACAATGCTGCTTTGGAAGTTGGGGTGCATGATCTTTTGCTTCCACACAGTCTTCATCTGATTGTGTGGAAGCCTCTCATAAGGTGCTGTGATCCTGCGAATTTTACTCAGAACCCCGGTGTGGTTCTTCAGGGTGCTCAGGGTAATCCAGGATAGGATGTGTAGGATGTTGTTTTCCCTTCCCAGGATCCTTCAACTTTTTTGAGTAAAGACACCCCAGTTTTCATTTGGGGCACCATCCTCCCTCTCTTTTTAGATCATGTGGCTTTGTTGTGGCTTGATTAACCTCACTCTGTGGTAACAGGACAGCCACATGACCCGGGCTTCGCTAATCAGAGAACTCCATCACCTGGACAGTGGGGCTGGTTCAGAAATGGGCACTTGGCCTAAGCTGGGTCATTGTGGAAATGCTTGAGCTCTTAAATCACTCATCTATGGGTTTCTGGTGAACACAAAATCAGAGTAAAGGGAATTAGGTTATCCTCAAGAATGTTAACTCATACTGGGAGAATAAGATGGTGGGGAATCATTCTCAAGAGACACTGATGATGTGTTTCTCACTTGGGGACATTTTTGAAGACATCTAGGAAGAGCCCGGCAATGTCAATGGCTTCATTCATGTATTTGATCAGTGCACAAAGACACATCAGCCTCAGTGTATCACTTGGCTGGGCCACTGGTGATGGATTGGGATTGGCTTTCAGTTCTGTTTAGGTTTCCAGGCTGTCTGATCCTGACCCTGCTTTACCTATCCAACTACTCCTTCCATCCCTTTTACTCTCTTAAATAGAGGTCTTCCTGCCAAATTCAGACCACTATCCAAGCCCTGCTCAGCTTCTCCTTCTCCACTGAGAGTCCTCTGACGCTTCCACCTCCAGTGGCTTCGTCAGTCTTCTAGCCAAACTGCGGCTAAAGACAAAACTGTGGCAAACGCTTATTTCTGACTATTCCCAATCTTTCTAACCACATTTCAGGAACTTTGAGGTCAGATGTACCTCTTGTTTGTATAGAGATCCTGGCAGTTCTTTCACAAATATTTACTGTGTACTGAAGTTTCCAGATAGGCAAGGTCCCTGTCTTCATGGAGGTTGCGATATAGTGGCTAGGAAAAACATAATCAATAGGCAAATAGATGAGAATATGTCATGTAATGATGAAAATCAAACAAGCTAATGGTATAACAAGGCATGGGGGGAGGGACCACAAAAACATGCTGGTGAAGAGGCTTCTTTGAAAATGTGGCATTCGAATGGACACTTAACCAATAGATTGACTAACTTCCTTCCCTGTTTTTGGTTTTAGCTTGGTGGTTTGTGGCAAGGACAGTGGCCAGAAGAATTTCTAACTTCCTTTCTTCTTGTGCTTTTGCTAAATTCCTTCTAAATAGCCTGAAATGATCCAACAGAGTATGGTAGACAGCCTGGAAGAGGGCCCCCAATGATCCCTGCATCTTGGTCTTCATGCCCCGGTGTAGTCCCCACCCCTTGAGTGTTGGCTGGACATACTGACTTTCTTCTGACAAATCGGGTATGGCAGAAGTGATGGGATGTCATTTCCAAGTTTGGTTTATAAAACGACTGTGGCGTCTATCTTGGTGTCTCCTCTCCTCTTTCATCACTCACTCCAGAGGAAGCCAGCTTCCATCTCAGGAGGTAGCTCTATGTAGAGATCCACGCGGCAAGGACTGTGGGCTGTGATCTGCTAAAATCCACCTGAGTGACCTTGGACATTGACCCCCCACAAGTTGAGTCTTCAGGTGAAACCGCAGCCCTGGCAGACAGCTTGAGTCAGAGGTACTCAGCCAAGCTGCATCCAGGTTTCTGAGCAACAGAAACCATGAGGTGATAAATATTTGTTGTTTTAAGCCACTGAGTTTTAGGTAATTTGTTATGCAGCGACAGGTAATAAATAGAGTCAGATAGGTGTGATCATCTATGGGTCAGTGTGAGTTTGCTTCTCTCTACTGATGAATGGGGCAGATACCACTGTATCCAGGCAAATCTTTATTAATAGCCATCCCAAGGAACCCCTATGATGGTCATTCAAGCGTTTTCACGCTGGATTGTAATTGTCTATTTAGGGTATTGTTTACATTACTAGAATGTAAGCTTCACAATAAACTCGAATGTTTTATTTTTTTCCTTACTCCCAGTACTTCATGATCATAATTAACATGCTGAGAATTGAGAATGCTAACTTCTTTTACCTTTATAACAAGCCTATGAGAAAAAATATTATGTTATCATTTTGTAGATGCAAAACAAAGACAGGAAACCGTTGTCTAGAGTGATGTCATATATAACTGGAGGAGCCAGGATTTGAACCCAGGCAGTCTGGCTTCAGAGTTCTTAACAAGCATTGGTGTTTAACTAAGCAAGGGAGTGAAATTGACCTGTGACTTCTCAGTACTGTCTCTGGGAGCTTGAATGCGATTTGTTGTCGACATCTTGCAATCTAACTTTGTTGGGCTATTTGTACATATTCTAGAAGCATCCTATGCCCTTTTTCATCTTTCTGTTTACTCTACTAAGCCCTTCACAGAAGGCTAGGCTTTCCTCTATCTTTCAGAGTTATTTATGTTTTACGATACTCTCTTCACCAGGCATGTCAATATGCTATTTGCAAGCAAAGCCTCTTAGAGGCAAAATTTTGAACAATTATCACTTTAGGGAATCAGGTGACAACAAACTTCTCTTTAAACAAATCAGAAGGTCCCACAGGAAAAATCTTTAAGCTCGTCATTTTATTGGAGACTCTCAAGGGACCTCTCTGACTCTGGGCTGCCGCGCTGAGACATTTCAAACACAGACTCATGATTTCCTCTGGTTGCGGAGGCCCAGACTTCAGAATAGATAATGTGGCTTCATGCGTGTTCCATAGGAATGTGCCTGGAAAAGGATGATGACATTTCTTTTAAAAAGTATTGGCATTTCCACTCTCCCCCAATTGGCCCCCCACTGGCTTAATTTGGGTTGTGATGTAAAGGAGAAGGGTGGAACAAAACTTTCAATAAAACATTTTGACTCACTCTCTATAATGTGATCTTGGCTTGGTTTGGCCTTGATGAATTCAGCACTTTAAAGGGTATGTCAACACAGTAAATTTTATGCCCTCAATAAAACTTGTGAGTGAGCTCAGTGAGAAATTCCAAGGTCTGGGAAGGCAATTAACGTTTGAAATATATATTGAGTTGTTTACTGCGACATTTTATGTGGCCACCGAGCTGTACCCAGGACATCAGGAGGGAAGATTTTCCCTAGGAAATGCAAGGTTTGCTTTTCAAATAACATTGCCATGTCAGATTGCTCCCTGAATACAGAGGAATGTAAGAAATGGCTGCTAATGAAAATCCAGTTCTCTAACCACATCATGCCATTCTTGTTTTCTGTTCCAACCGGCAATAATCTCTTGGAGGGTATTTGTTGTCAACATCTTAGCAACTTGATTTCATTGGACCATTTGTATCATTGTTTGCTGTAGTTCTCTATGTGTCAGGGGTGTATTTGACTTGAGTACAAGCCCCATCCCTATCTCTTAGTCAATGTGTGACCTTACAGGAGTCATATTACCTCTCAACTTCACTTTCTGTTGTGAGAATTAAATAAAAACAACATGTTATAAAATGCCCTGTTAATTATAATGTGATTTATAATTTAGGAAATTACTATTCTTTGTGTAGGATTAACAAGCTCTTTCTGAGGATGGCACATAGAATGAGGGAAGATCCAAAAATATAAGCTGTATGTATTACTCAGTTAGTGTTGCATCAATGCTGTGTGACAAACAACCTCAGAATCTCATTGGTTTACAACAATATTTTTAAATTATATATTATTTTATTACATACATTTATGTATTTTTGTTTATTTTTTGGCTCCTTGGTCTGTGGCTTGGCTGAGATAGCTGTGCTTCAGGATGCAAACTGAGTTTAGGTCTACTCTAGGTGTACTACCTGGGGCATGGCCTTTCATGGATGGTGATAGCGGTGCAAGAAGGGTGATCAGAAACACAGGATGCCTCTAAGTCCTAGCCTCTAAACTCGTACACATTTGCCCACATTCCATTGGCCAAGGCCAGTCATATTACCAATCCACCATCAACGAAGCTGGGAAGTACACTCCATTGACAGTGATCCCTTTCAAGAGAGAAGGGAAACTTGGGGAAATATAATATCACCTACCATACAATATTTGTATAAGTACAAAGAAGTAAGAATCTGAGGTCATTAATATAAACAAAAGGCACCTAAGAAACGTATTGTTTTCTCTCTTTTACATTTAAGCCTCAAATAATTTGAATTGACCTTCTATTCTACAATCCACATAAGCATTGGGTGCTTTCTTTTCCTTGAATTTGATGAAATTATGGATTCTGGTTCCATCAGTGACTCATTTTTCCTTTCAGAAAGTCGTGTACTTATTATTCAAGTTCTCTGAAAACTCTTTGGCTAATTGTGAAATGTCTAGTTTATCAGTTCACCTTTAAATGTCAATGACCAATCAAGATAGTAAAAGAGTTACGTGTTTACACATCTATTCAAATCAAGTGATACTACAGTGTGCATGAGACCAGGAGTTAGGACGAAATCCAAGGTGGGGTCCCAGCTCTGCCACTAATTTTGGACATGTCTGCGATATTCTCTCAGGATAATCTATGAGAAAGGAAGTGGGGAAGCTCCAGAG
The DNA here is from genome assembly GCF_059928025.1 of Delphinapterus leucas. Classification (NCBI taxonomy): domain Eukaryota; kingdom Metazoa; phylum Chordata; class Mammalia; order Artiodactyla; family Monodontidae; genus Delphinapterus; species Delphinapterus leucas. Next base: position 23,981,357 of record NC_143143.1, read on the forward strand.
CAAATCATTTAATGATGCTGACTCTTCTCAGTAATCTCTCAGGGCAGAAGTCATCGTCTAAATAAGCATCCTTTCCAACTGCAATGTAACCATTTTGCCTAAAAGTTGGCAGATGTTACTTGCCTCAGGGTGTGAATATCTTAAGGAAGATCTTTTAAATGTAGTGTTTAAAAAATCTATAACAATTATGCAGGATTTTTTAAAGTTCATATAACAATTTCCCTGCTTTTTGCTCATTAAATATTTCTGTTTTTCTCATTGTTGATCCAGTCATTTGACTTCTAAGGAAATAATCAGAGATGAGGAAAGAGGTTTATGTACCAAAATGTTCATTGTGACACTTTTAAAAAATTAAAGTGAAAAACTGGGCAGAAGCTAAATGTCTAATAATTAGGGACTGGGAAAATTATTGTAAATCTACTTAATGGACTATAATGCAGATGTTAAAGTGATGTTTTAAACAATTTTAATGACTTGAGAACATTCTCATGATATAATATTAGATGAAATATGTAAAATAAGTAAACCATAATATTGTATAACCATCAATTCTTTAAAAATGCACATAATAAGATTATAAGAAAATTCAGAAAAATGTGAATAGTGGTTATCTCAAGCTTGTGAGATTGTTAGTGCTTTGCATTCCCTTCTTCATATTTTCCCATGCTTTCTGGTTTTGACAACAAACATTACATCTTAATTTTTTTCATTTGTATTAAAGTAATACATGTACATGGTTAAAAAGCAAAAAATCTTAAAAAGCCTAGTGTGAAATCGATCAAGTCTAGCGCCCCAGAAATCACTGTTCATTCTTTTTTAACTATTTCTTTGGGTATTTCCTTACATATGTGTATTTAATATGCTTATCCCTCTATTACTGGAATCATGAGTTTTAGAAATTCCCTATTGGCTTCTGGGTATGATGGTTGAAGGTTTAGCTCTTTTTAGTCAACTTTACCACTTTCTCTTCCTACCCTTAATTGTCTCAATTTACTATGTTTCAGTTTAATGATATCAAAATACTTGGTTAAATCAATAATAATGTTTATGTTATTACAACTACATAAATTTTTTTTATGGCTGAAATGTTTAGTTTCCTCTATATGTATTTCTTTTTTTTGTTGTTCTGAATTCCCCCACTACTCTGTTAATACCAGTCAATGATTTTCCTAATATACAGACACAGTTGCACACATTTGATCGGTTCTGTCCTTTTTCCCTGATGACATCTCCTTGACCACTCTCATTGGATGACTCACTCTTTAAGCCCGTAGTTCAGTATGGTTCTGGGACTTACTATCTCTGGTTTGCCATGTTGGATTCCTCAGGTCCTGTTTCTTCCCCTTCCTTTATTTACCCTCTCCTTTTGGTGGAGTACACCCATCCAGTAGCTTCCCAAGAAAGAGTGCATGGGAGATAAATATTTTGGGTCCTTCCACATCTAAAAATGTCTTTCTTGTAGACTCCCATTTGATCGATGGTTGAGCCTGGCATAGAATTTTCCGTCAGACGTTTCAAGAACTTTCCATCTCCTAGTACTCACTGTTGCTGTTCAGAAGTGATGAGCTTATGGGTCCTGAGCCATCAGGATACAGGCTGAATGGGATGGAGAGGAACAGAAGGAGCCTGGACCAAGAGTCTGGCTGGAAGGAAGAAGATGAATAGTTACAGAAGAAACATAAAAAGTCATTGAATCACAGAGGTCAGATTCCAATGGATCGCTAAGGATGAAAGAACCAGGCAGGGACTGCTGTGAAGCAGGCAAGAAATGTAGCTCAGAGAAGGCAGCTCAGGGATGCCCCACAGTTCCTGAGCCTCGGTTCAGAGTTCAGGCTGTCAGAGAAGCAGAAACTTCCCGATAGCCGGCCAGCTGAGGTGAGCTCTGATCTGAAAAACGGCTCTGGACTCAGGTGTGTGCTCGTTGCTGGACATGGGTCTATCCTGTGCTGATCGCTCCCAGAGGGAATTCAGAAGCCTTCATTGAAACTACTTCTGATCGAGACAGAGAGAGGCAGAGCTCTTGGGAGCCAAGCAGAGGCTCAGAACTTGATCTTTTTATATTTTTTTATACATCTTTATTGGAGTATAATTGCATTACAATGGTGTGTTAGTTTCTGCTTTATAAGAAAGTGAGTCAGTTATACATATACATATGTTGCCATATCCCTTCCCTCTTGCGTCTCCCCCCTTCCCACCCTCCCTATCCCACCCCTCCAGGCGGTCACAAAGCATCGAGCTGATCTCCCTGTGCTTTGCGGCTGCTTCCCACTAGCTATGTACCTTACGTTTGGTAGTGTATATATGTCCATGCCTCTCTCTCGCTTTGTCACAGCTCACCCTTCCCCCTCCCCATATCCTCAAGTCCATTCTCTAGTAGATCTGTGTCTTTATTCCTGTCTTACCCCTAGGTTCTTCATGACATTTTTTTTTCTTAAATTCCATATGTATGTGTTAGCATACGGTATTTGTTGTTCTCTTTCTGACTTACTTCACTCTGTTTGACAGACTCTAGGTCTATCCACCTCATTACAAATAGCTCAATTTCGTTTCTTTTTATGGCTGAGTAATATTCCATTGTATATATGTGCCACATCTTCAGAACTTGATATTACAAAAGTATTCTACATCCCTCACTCTTTCCAGCAACTTCTCCTTGAGTTCCATTTGGAGAAGAAAAGCACTGGCTTTAAACACAAGTCTTCCTGCAGCTTCCAGATCAGCTCACACTCTGCCACCAGAGTCTGTAGGGAATAGTCAGCTCTACAGGGTTGCTGATGGCAAGGGTTATGCACACCCAGAAATCACTATTGTGATCTCCATTTAAACAGTGGTGCCCCTGGAACCAGTCCGTCTGGCCTTATTCTCACAGTGCCATATGGGAGAGACAGACATAAATAGGTTTGGGTCTGAGGTCACATGTGGTTTTCATGCTGAAAGTGATTTTGGTGGAAAGGTAACAGCTTAAAACCTTCTGATGTTCTTTATTGTCTTCAAACAGCCTAAACCAGACATGCAGGAAATACAAGCGCCCCTTTTAAAGCACTGACCTTCTTTCAAATTAGTTTCCCCAGAAGTTTGAACAAGGAATCAATGGGAAAAGAAAATGATTTGGGATCACAGTTGAATGGTGGGCAGTTTTTCAAAGTGTTTTATTGTATTGCAAGAGTGGATACGCTTGTCTGGAGTTGGCGGCTGCCTGCCAGGGAGGATTTCGAGCTCAGGAACTCAGCACTTCTGTCTTTCTAGGGTTGCATCTGCTCTAACGCATATATTTTTGCCAAGGTCATTGCCACCATTTATAAGACGATGTGATGATATAGTGTTTAACGTAGCCTGGCAAATGAGCTGCTGGCCCACTGAAGAAATTTTTCGGTGACCAGCCCCAGCTTCTTTTTAGGATAAACCCAGGTACCAAGGTACAATGAAGCAGCATTTCTTTGTTTCCTTAACGTGCTGCTAAGTTATAATGAGAGACTTTAGGAACACATTTTAATTCTGTTGAGTCCTTGTTATGTGCTAAATTGTTGAGAAGGTTATCAAGGATTCCTAAGATGGTCTTAGATGCTAGAAACTTATGAGCGAGAGAATATAGCTAGAAGAGTGTAGAAAATATTACCATTAGTACTACTACAAACACCACCACCGTTACTACTACTACTACTTTACTACTATGAATACTATGACCACTACCACCATGACTGACTTATTACTGCTGCTATTACTATTTTACTATTCTTACGACTGTTGCTGCCGCTATCACTATACTACTACCACTACTATTACTACTACTGCTGCTCTTATTACTACTACTTTACTATTCTGACCGCCACCACCATTACTACCATTACTGTAGTTATTACTATTTTACACTCTTACGACTGCTGCTATTACTATTACTACCACTACTATTGATACCACTTTGCTGTTACTACTGCTACCGCTACTATTGTTACTACTACTACTATTACTACTTTACTGCTATGAGTACTACAACCACCGCCATCATGACTCCTGTTACCACTGCTATTACTCCTGCTGCTGTTACTACTGTTACTGCCACTACTACTGATGCTACCACTACTGTTACCCCTGCTACTGTTAACTCCTCCTCCGCCTCCTCCTACAGCTACTACTGCCACTGTTACTAGCAGCTGCCTTTTTATTTCCAGCACCTTCTATGTGCATGCCACTGTATATATCTGATGTCACTTAATACTCACAAAAACCTACCAATGGAAGGAATGTTAACTCCATCTTACATAGGAAGATCTTGAGGCTCAAAGAGATTAAGGTAAATTGTTCAAGATCACCCAGAGTGAGCGGCAGAGCTAGGGCTTGAAGCCAGATCTCTTTGATTCTATTTATTAGCCACGATGGCCGAATGAAAACACACACGCACACACACACACACACACATACACACAAGCAGTAACAGAAGACTCACCTGCCCGATGATTGTCATTCCCACGAGAGAAGACAGGAACAGTATGAAATCCCACGAGGAAGTTCTTGGTGTAAGGACACAGCACAGGGAAACACATCCCTTCCGAGCTCCCCAGCTGGGTCTCTCTCTTTCCCCTTCTTCCTCTCACACACATTCACACTCAGAAACACACACAGAGCATCTTTGATTGAGTGCACAATTTCGCTTAGCTGACCTATTTTATTTTAAAAAGAAAATGAGCTAAGGCCCTAGATTTCGGAGAAGACTGACAAGTCTCCGTTTATCTTCCTACTCACTGCTGTCACGCTAAACCCCAAACTCAAGTTGACCATTTTTCTTCTTAATAGGCTTGGGGAAAGGAAACCTGGGGACTCCCATCTGCCATCCCCTTCCTCCTTCCCCATCCTACTCTCAACATTTACACACAATACATTTACTGCCAAGCAGAGCCCATAAAAGGGAGGTCTGTTAATGACTCCATTTGATAAACACACTGATCGAGCACCTAGTAATAATAGCTAATATCTACTGTACTCTTAACCGTGAACCCTTTACACACCTAACCTTACCTTCACCACAGTCTTAGAAGATGGTCCATTATCACCAGTCTACAAAGGACAGACAGTGAAAGCTTGGATGACCTTGTCTAAGGTCACTCAGCTCTAAGCAGTAGAATTATGACTTCACCATATTATGCAAAATGATAATTGTAACTTGATGGGAATAGTTTTGTGTATGTATGGGAGAGAACATACAGATAAATGAGACTCAACTCCTCACTTCAAAGTTTCTTAACATCTGATTATGGCAAAAGATGGGGACCCAGGTAAACAAAAGCTTGACCAGAGGACAAGGGTGGGCCAGGAGGTGGGGTAGGAGTTAGAAACCGGGCTGCTGAGTCTGGGCTGAATGTGGAACTACTAGCTTCTAGGCCCCAACAGTGGGTCTAGGACCCAACAGTGGGTCACAGTGTTGAGAGGCCACTGGGTTGAATCTGATCTGGGGGCAGAAACAGGCAAGACTGGAGGGTTAGCTGACTGATTGCATGAATGCTGCTGTAGACAGAGTTTTTTGTTTTTTGTTTTTTTATTGGTACGCGGGCCTCTCACTGTTGTGGCCTCTCCCGTTGCGGAGCACAGGCTCCGGACGCGCAGGCCCAGCGGCCATGGCTCACGGGCCCAACCACCCCGCGGCACGTGGGATCCTCCCGGACCGGGGCACGAACCCATGTCCCCTGCATCGGCAGGCGGACTGTCAACCACTGCGCCACCAGGGAAGCCCCTTACCTGTACATTTTAATGGCACTCTTTTGTAGCTTCCTATGTTCCTGTCAGCTCCTTGACTGGTCTGTGGGTTTCATGAGAATAGATTGTGTGCATTTGATTCATCTATTTGTACCCAGTGCTGAGTGAACGGCCAGGTAGTAATTAATGAAACAAACAAAAACTTCTGGAGTGCCTCCTGTGTGCTAGATGCTGTGTTAGGTTCTGGGACTACATTGACATGATCCCTGCCCTAAGAAGCATACAGTCTAGTGAGAGAGACAGGCATAAGTGAAAGAATTACACAAATAAATTGGAACTAGCACTGGAGGTACACAAATCTTTGAGAGCGTGTAGCTGGGGAGGGGGCTGATCTTGTTGGTGTAACCGAGCCCATGTCCTCTGCCTTCCTTCTGTCTGTAGAAAAACTTTAGTCAAAGAATAAATTTAATGAGAGAAGTGAGAAAATGTGGAAAGAAAGGAAAACAGTCAAGCAAGACAAACTAATAATAGTTTAGTCATTAAACAAAGGACGTTTTAGTTCCTTCTCAAGAGCTCTAGATAATATTCTGAGCCGTATCCTTGAGCTCTTTTGCAGATACTGGAACCCCTGCCAGGTGGAAGAAGTTAACTGTACCCTGCCCACAAGCACGTAGACCCCAGACCAGTTGGAACCAGAAGGTTAATGACGCTGACTCCCGATTACCTCACCACCAACCAATCAGAAGAGTGTCCACAAGCTGGCCACGCCCTGCTCCTTGAGCATTATAAGAGTCCTCACTACCCCCTCCAGGGCGAGACATACAGCCTTGAGGGCATTCGCCACTGTGGCCACCTTTGCCTGGCAAAGCAGTAAAGCTATTACTTTCTACTTCACCCAAAACTTTGTCTTTGAGATTTGATCTGGCACCAGTATACAGTGGCTGAACTCTGGCAACACTGGGAAGGTTGGTGAGCACTGAGGATGAAGTGATGTTAGAGCTGAGGTCTGCACAGAGAGTGGCCCTGGCCAGGTGACCACCGTAGGTAGAGGAGAGATGGTACAAAGTTTCAGACCAGTGGGGTGGTTAGTACAGATATTGGGGGAAATGAAAAATAAAGGTCAGTGTGGCCAGAACAGAGTGTGTTAGGGCCAAAGAGAGAAAGGGGAGGCTGAAGTAGGTAGGGGCTTGAATCTGTGGGCCATGATCAAGAGGTTGGTCTATAGCCCATGGTCACTTGCTGGACACAACATTAGGAGGTCTCTGAATATACAGATTTCTGCAGGATGGAGAGTTTGGTCCTCCGCACAGAAAAACTGGCCCTCGCCATCCGTACAGTATGTGCACTGCTGAAGTGGGTGTGGATTATCTTTTTCACGACTCAGGAATCCCTCTGCGATGCTGGGGATGATATGATAAACAGAGAAAATTCAATGGTGATGTCTTCTGTCTGTAGCCTGCCTTGAGGGAGGTAAAGGAAATACAGTCTAGAACTGGAATGTCTTCATTTTCATAAGCAAATGCAAAGGAACTTAATTGGGCCAGGACCTCTTCAATGCTGTGCCCATTTTTATGGTAATGCAAACTGTCTCGGCAGACTAGATCCCCGCCCATTAGCACAGGGTGTTGTGTCTGGCAGAGAAGGGAACTCACGTGTGGGACCCTCTCTGGGGCTAAAGTCTCCATAACTGCTGCTCAGATATTTTATGAAGAACTCTTGACCTCACTTCTGATCTAATATCAATAGAGCAAGAGGAGGCTGAGAGAAAGGGTAGAATCAAGGATGACTTTCCTGATTTGTGTTCGGTGGATGTTAATGTCACAGACAAAGGAAAAGGAGATTTGGAGGGAAAAATGGGTGAATTCAATTTTTGACTTATTTGGTTTAAGAGTCTGAAGGACATTTTGTTGGACACCAGAAGGTAGTGGGAAATAATGGCCCTGAGCTTAAGAAAGCAGAAGACTCAGAAATGTTAGAGCAATGCCTCCTTCAAAGCCTTTTGCAAACTGTGCTCTTTTCCCTCTCCTCCAGACTCTCCCAGTTCCACCTCTCAGACAGCTATGAGTGACACTTGTAGGCATTGTTCTCCTGTGATCCTAAAAAGAAAGTCAAGCAATCTAAACAAAACTGCATCCACACACGCTTTCCCCTCTTCCCCAACTATGTCATCAAGCAAAGCAGTGAATTATCCCCCCTCACCCCCAAAAGGGTTCTGGTCTTTAATTCCAATATGTGTGTGTGTGTGTGTGTGTGTGTGTGTGTGTGTGTGTGTGTGTCCCCACATAGACAAGCAATTCTCAGACATCAGCTGGGTGTCAATTCAACTCAATTCTGACTCTACCTACAGCAGATCCTATAAGGCTGCCCCCCGCCCAATCCCTACTTCAGATGCCAGTCCCAAGCCTGGGTTGTCACCAGTGCTTCTGACCAACTGGCTCTAAATTGTGGGTTCCAACAACTCCCTCATCAGGTTTGTTTAATTTCCTAGAGTGACTCACAGAACTCAGAGAAACATTTTACTTACTAGATCACCAATTAATTAGGAAAGGTTATAACTCAGGAACAGCCGATGGAAGAGATGCACAGGGCAAGGCATGGGGAAGGGGCACAGAATTTCCCTGCCCTCCCCAGGTGTGCCACCTTCTGTGTTAACCAACCTGGAAGCTCTTTGAACCCTGTCCTTTTGGCTTTTTATGGAGGCTTCGTTACTTAGGCACTACTGATTAACTCAATTGTTAGGGGAACCACTGACCAAAACCGCCCGCCCTGGCCAGACCAATGGGAAGTACTTGCCTGAGTTATCTCACCACAGGAGGTCCTGGTAAGGAATGTGGACCTAAGAAGCTACCACCAACAGGAAGAATTCAGTAAAGAAGAGAGGAGAATCCAGTCCATATGTCCCACTAATCTCTCAGAATCCTTCTCACTGGAATCTGTCTTGGCTGAGTGATGCACACGCACCAGGAAGGGCCCTGAGTCACCAACCCTGGGCCAAGCAAGGTGACCGTCCAGAGACAACCCAGAAACTAACCCCATCACCATATAACCCGAGACTGCGAGCCACGTGGCAGAGCAGTTCTCCTGGGTTCCCTTACCTGCTGCTCTCTGCTCGGGCGCTCCTTCCCAATAAAGTCTCTTGCTTTGTCAGCACGTGTGTCTCCTCAGACAATTCATTTCCGAGTGTCAGACAAGAGCCTACTCACAGGCCCTGGAAGGGGTCCCCCTTCCTGCAACACAATAATCATTGGTGATTGAACTCAATCTCCAGCCCCTCTCCGCTCCCTGGAGGTCACATTGGTTGGGACTGAAAGCTCCAGCCCTCCAATCACTCGCCTGGCTCCACAGGCACCAGCCCCTATCCTTTGGTAGTTTCCAAAAGTCACCGAATAAACATAACAAAAGACACCTTGATGGCTCTGTGCCAGAAACAGGGATGAAGGCCAAATATATATATTTCTTATTAGAAATCACAATATAATACTCCTTGACTCATCATTGATTTCAATTTTCATAACTTCTTAAAAGTTTCTGGTTGTTAACTGTTCATGAGACCTCCAACTCTTTCATTCATTCATTCATTCACTCATCCATTCATTCATTCAATACTGTGTGCCAGTCACTGATGAACAAGACACACAAAATCTCAACTTAGATCTTAGGGAGAGGGAGACACACATTAAACTAATAATAACCAAATAACCATTTAAATTTGGATTTTTCATAAATATTATAAGAAAGAAGCACATCTTCCAGTCTGGAGGATGTAGCCGTCTGGTCTCAGTGCCTGGATGGAGAGCAATGCCATTTTCTGAGATGGGAAACTCAGGAGGAGGATCAAGTGTGGGTGTGACTTTTGGGGGGCAAATAAAACTCAAAGGCATATGAAGCTTACTATGTACTGAGCACCGTTCTAAGCAGGTTACAATCATTCCCTCACATAATCATCCCAGCAGCCTCTGAAGGAAGGATCATCATTATCCCCATTTTACAGATGCAGACCCAAGGCAAAGAGGGTTAAGTGAGTTTCCCAAGGTCACACAACTAGGGAATGGCAGAGCCAGGATTTCAAACCCAGACTGGCTGGCCCCAGAATCCATACACTTTACCATTTCATGTAATGCAGACTCTCATCAAACTTTATTTAGACACCTTCAGTTGAAGATTCTGGTAGGACAGCTGGGTGACAATTTGATAAACAATTTCTTTATCATTTAAACGAGTCTGAGCTGGGGGATTTCTGTTATTGCTGGCACAAGCATCCTAACACATACAGACCTGAATGGCTGTCTGAAACTGTAAGATTCAGGAGAGAAGTGTTGAGCTGGACATTCCATCTGGTGACACTTTCAAGGTCTACTTCTGGCAGTGCATTTTGGGCTATGCCCTCCCCTCAGGGGTCTCTAATCCTGATAGGATTTGCATGGACTCTAGTGTCTTCTGGGAGACAAAGACACATAAGGGATGATTTTTCTTTTTAAAATTAAATCCAAAGAGAGTGTCTGCCTGCCACGTGGAGAGCAACATCCATTCACAGATTCTGCGTTGCTGTCCCCACCTGTACAGATACATAGGCCTTAAGACCCTCTGAAATGACTTTGTTGTGTGTAAGCTAAGTTGGACGTGGTGATGGCTGTGAAAACTGGCAAGTCTGAACAGCAGGAAAAGCAAGTGGAGTGGAAACAGCTCTCTGAGCAACAAAGGCAGGATGCTCAGGCTGCCTGTCTTGGGCATCTTGCAACCCACTTGTCTTGTGGCAAATATTGTGCCTCTACCTTGTTCAAGATTGACTAAGACTGATTAAAGCCCTTTAAATGGCTCTTGTTGACAAGATTTGCTAAAGAACATTTTAATGACTAAACAAAATTATGGTGCAATTTCACTTGATCAAAGACGAAACCCAAGCCTGCGCAATTTCCAGTATAATGTTAAGACAGCAACGGAAAAACATATTTAAAGAATTCAGAACCTGGATTCTGCTGGAGAGAAGCACGACAGGGGGTGTGGTGGCATTGTGTGTGGATTTGCTTCTCTTCACCAAGGCCTCCTGCGTGGCTTTTGTTTCCTTTGTCCTACTGGCTTTGCATGTTCGCAGTTGTCTAGATTGCTTGAAGGTGACCAAGAAAAAACAGATGTTATTTGCAAGTAGTGTTCTATTTCTAGATGTTGTCTGGACTTCACTCAGTGCCAGACTTGTCACGTGTGTTTGTCACTTTCCTGTTGAAATTCCCTCCATGGCTCCAGTCTGAAACTTCCTCCTCATATTGTTACTGAATCAAGTCCCACTGCTCGCTGCTCAAAAATCAATACTTGAGGGCTTCCCTGGTGGCGCAGTGGTTGAGGATCTGCCTGCTAATGCAGGGGACGTGGGTTCGAGCCCTGGTCTGGGAGGATCCCACATGCCGTGGAGCAACTAGGCCCATGAGCCACAACTACTGAGCCTGCGCATCTGGAGCCTGTGCTCCGCAACAAGAGAGGCCCACGCACTGCATTGAAGAGTGGCCCCCACTTGCCACAACTAGAGAAAGCCCTCACACAGAAACGAAGACCCAACACAGCAAAAATAAATAAAATAATTATATATATAAAAAAAAACCTTTAAAAAAAATCAATACTTGAGAGAGACAAAGGTAGAACAGAAAGTTGCTATTAATCAGAATGACGACAATCTGGGGAGATGGCGGACTCAGTGTTCCCCAAAAGCCATCTCTGAAGAGTCTGCTCAGCCACAAAAGTTTTTAAAGGGAAAAAGGAAAGTGATCTCAGTTAATCATTGGGATGGGGGTTCAGAGGCCTCGCCTTCATTGCCGTCCCCCACTGTGTGCAGGCTCGTGTAAAGGCTTGTAGACGTCTTGTGATTTTTCTTTAGGTGTTATCTTGTTCACACAGTTTGTTTGCAAGATTACTGAAAAGGGAGGCTAGGGAAGAGATCCAGTCCTCTGTTCATTACTTATTCTTCATTTCTACTTCTTTGATCTATGGAAAGAACCAACAGATTAGGCAAGGTTATTGTGAGGTCAGAAGATTTGAAAGGTGTGCTAGGGCCAGAGATGAGTAGAGCATGGGGGCTCCCGATTTAAGGTTAGTGACAAGACAAAGGGGCCACCTGCAGAGAACTCTTTCCTGCCCAAAGCTGCTTATGATATCACCCACACAACCTGTTGAGAAGACAAAGTGAGTCTATTGCTTATGGCTGTAAGGAAGAATCCACCTTACAAAGCGATGGCAGTGTCTCTGCAGGGAAGGGAGGGTCAGAATTGAATGGGAACTGGAGGTTTGATTTAAGACGGGGTCTTTCAAAGTGGGCGCTTATTTAGGATAGGTAAGGCTCACGATGCAGCAGTTCAGGGTTGGTGGACACACAAAGGTGTGGATTTTGAGGCAAGGGATGAAAAATCTTGAGTATAAACTGTCCATGTTTTTCACTGAAGAGGGGATGAGTCTTTTTCTCAAGTTCTTGTAATAAACGTCAGATCCTTTGCCTGAGCAGGAGACTCCCCCCAAAAAGAGAGTCACACTAATGAAGTCAGAGGAGTAACAAAATCATGTTCATATATCAATAGATACGATGTAGTTTTGGTTCTCAGAGTCCAGTCTGGGGGTAGACGATGTCGCTTCTCACTTCTCATGGTTAAAGTTCAGGATGCTTAACGTGGTCTCAGGTCCCGTGTGACCTACCCTTTGCTTACCTTTTCAGTCTCCATCACGTCTCACACTTAGCTTGTACTCTGCACTTCAGCTCCATTGGCTTGCTATTAGTTCCTTGTTCTTCCCCACCTCAGGGCCTTTGCACATACTGTATTCTCTGCCTGGAATGCCCCTCTCCCTTCTATGTTTAGTCAGCTCCTTGTAGGGTTCAAATGTCACCTCTTCAGGAAAGCTCTGCCGATTCCCAGTCCAAGTTGTGTTCCCCCTCCCCTCATTTCCAACTCCTTTGACATTCCCTACATTTTGGAAGTCAAAAATGCATTTAATACACCTAACCTACTGAACATCACAGCTGAGCCTAGACTACCTGAAACATAAGAACACTTACTACATTAACCTACAGTTGGGCAAAATCTAACACAAAGCTTACTTTATAATAAAGTGTTGAATGTCTCACGTAATTTATTGAATACTGTACTGAAAGCAAAAAACAGAATGGTTGTCTGGGTGCAGAATGGTGCTTTTTGTTTGTTTGTTTCTTTTTTTGTGGTATGCGGGCCTCTCACTGTTGTGGCTTCTCCCATTGCGGAGCACAGGCTCCGGACACGCAGGCTCAGCGGCCATGGCTCACGGGCCCAGCCGCTCCGCGGCATGTGGGATCTTCCCGGAGCGGGGCACAAACCCGTGTCCCCTGCATCGGCAGGCTCAACCACTGTGCCACCAGGGAAGCCCCAGAATGGTTTTAAGCATGGATTGTTCACCCTTGGGATCTTGGGACTGACTGGGAGCTGCATCCATAGCTCAGCTTCATAAGAGAGGATTGATCGTACCATATGTCGCTGGCCTGGGAAAAGATCAGAATTCAAAATTCGAAGTAGTTTCTACTGAAGGTGTACCATCACTTTCACACCATCATAGAACTGAAAAATTCTAAGTTGAAGCTTCATAACTTGGGGACCAGCTGTACAGAGGAGGAGTTGGTGGGGGTCAGGAGTACAGGAGACGGGGCTAGAGGGGTACCAGAGGCCAGGACAGAAAGAGGATGGGTAGAACCCCGTGTCGCCAACTCATCTGAACTTTTCACAGAGAGACCAGAAATCAGGATTTAAAGTAATATTCCTTGATTTTAAGGATAGTTCAGTAATTTGAAAAAATAATAAGTACGGCACAGCTAAAACCAGTGGTTCACTACTGGAAGTGATGTTGCCTCCCGGCGGATGTTGGCAATGTCTCGAGACGTTTGTGGTTTCACATCTGGGGAGAGGGGTACTATGGGCGTCTAGTAGATAGAAGCCAAGGATGCTGCTAAAATCCTGCAGTGCATGGGATAGTCCCCAACAACAGAGCATCATCACGCCCCAAATGTCAATGATGCCCAGGGTGGGAAACCCTGCACTAAAGGGAACGTGCCCACACATGGAGTCTGTTGACGTGGTCAGCAAATTTCTCAAAAGGAGCAGTTGGGCCAGAAGCTCGAGGACGGCCCTCTTCCCTCCAGGCCTCCCCAAATGCCCACCCATTTCCTTTATGCTTCAGCAGAAGCGATTTTCCACCACATGCCTAACACCCCTCATTAAGTAATCACCACCCACAGCCCCTCATTTCCACATCTGTAACCACCCAGGTACAAAAGATGCCTGTTCACAAGAGGCAGATGGAGATCAGCCAATTACAAGGCTATTAGACTAAACTCGGGTGCCTTCCTTATCTCACCTCCTTGGGCCGCACACTTCAGCTTGGTAGGTTTGTGCCTACTCAGCCCTTTAGTCCAATGACTGACCAGCCTGGTTCTCTAATTCTTTTTTTTTTTTTTGCGGTACGCGGGCCTCTCACTGTTGTGGCCTCTCCCGCTGCGGAGCACAGGCTTCGGACGCGCAGGCTCAGCAGCCATGGCTCACGGGCCCAGCCGCTCCGCGGCATGTGGGATCTTCCCGGACCGGGGCACGAACCCGTGTCCCCTGCATCGGCAGGCGGACTCTCAACCACTGCGCCACCAGGGAAGCCCCTGGTTCTCTAATTCTTGATGGTAGAGCACAGTTTCCGGTCCTAAGCCTAAATAGTTCCACTGATACTTTTTAAGCAGCAGCGGCGGCAGCAGCGGAATCCACTCTTTTGCAAACTGTATTCATAGCTGATTATATGAATCATGTTTCAATAGCCTTTGCCTCATTAAAATGAGAGGAAAGATAAGTAATTTTGGATAGACCTTTGTTGTTATGCCAGAGTATGTCTAAAGCAACCGTTTTTGGGTAGATGAACTAGTAGTTGCGAACTGAAAGATGCCCAGGCAGGTATGGGAAGGCAGGAAGCAGGTCATAAAAAGACAGACTGGTAGAACTGGAGGGGCTCGCCCAGCTAGAAGGGACATCTGTCCCTCATGTCTGACCAATGCTGCAGAGTGGTAGTTGGGTCCAACGTGGCAAGATCTTTTGACATTTCAATAGAACTAGAAATCTGAATTTTTAAATAAACTTATTTGTTTTAATAGACCCTGTCGGATTTCTCTGCAACCATTCATGTTGCCTCGATGTGGCTTGTGAATGACCAGATAGTGATCGCTATTTAGATACTTAGGAGCTGTTTGCTTTCTGCATATAAGAGTAAATCCATCCAGAAAGTTAAACATGGGCCAGGTTAAGAAGGAAGGGGTGGTAGATTCCAGACTTGGAAGAAGAAATGGTTTTCCTACCCCTAAAACAAAGCCTCACCAACCTCATCACCATCATAATGGTCACGTGCGTGCTGGGCATCTTATCAGGGCGACCTCATTTGTTTTTTACAGCACCCTGGGAAATATTCCCTCAGTTTTGCAGATGACAAGCCCAAGTCTCAGAGAAGTAACCGCTCATGATCACACGATAATAGTGACTTTCCACCTGACAGTATTTGAGCCTGGGTCTATGTGAGCTTTTTATCCATTGCCCACTATTGACCATAGACGTGGTTTGGAATTGAGGATGAGTGTTTCAGAACTTCAGAATGGTATTTTTGATAGTTTTTGACCATATCTATGCAGGTAGAATGGAACAAAGTCGATTGGATGATCAAATGAGAATTCTAGATTCCTGAAATGCAAGATGACAGCAGAGACAAAGTTGACCAATTCATCATTTTCCTGAACAGTTCTCCACCCTTGACTGGAGGGAGTTGGTGTATAAATACCCCAGTTCCTTCACCACTCTTAGGTGCCTGTTCTACATTGTCACCTAGGGTTCTCCAGTAGGATTGGGCCCTGGTTGCCCACAGGAGTAACTTGCTTGGTACCCTATATTGGCTTCTTTCCCTTCCCAGTATCACTACTTTCATCTCTCAAATCAGCTATGCATGTATGGCTCCTTGTCTCAGGATCTGCTTCTGGGAGCACCCAAACTAAGACACAAGGGCACCTCAAATTCTTTTGTTTTTGTGAAACTCAGATTATATTTCCTTCTGCTGGAACTAGGCATGTCCCCAAGCTTTAGCCATCTGTATTTATTGTACTGTCTCGTGTCATCATAGGGCAGATGGTAAGAGAATTTAGCAGTAGTTTTGACTCAAACTTATTAGTAGAACAATCAAAAGATGGGAGGGGAAAGAAGATATAAATCAAAAGGATTTGGCCACAAAGAAGATACTTGATTGCTGTGATCTCTGCCATGTTTCCATTGGTTTAAATATGATTGATTGTCTACTGTGCAGCATTGCCAGTGATAAGGGGCCTTTTTCTTTCATCTTTCTGCTTAATTTTCTTTCTAATGACTTTAAAGGAAGAACTCTTTGGCACTGAAAATTACTTTGGATTGTAACAAGAGAGATGCAGAACTCTTTTTCTGTTTCTTTTAATAGTCATTCAGGGACACAGTGTAATTGAATTAAGACACTTCCAAGAGGTGAATTATAGGATAATAATTCAGACCTCTCTGTTTAATAGGAGCTGGCCTGTGGCCTTGTGTCCACTAGATCTGAAGGGGTGAATTACTGCTCCATAACTCACAGGGTCCCATTTAAAGAGACCCTGGTTAAAGAGAATTAACATCAAGCACCAAGCCTGGCAAATGCAACCCAAGATCTAAGAGTGAGGAATGAGAGGAGCACAGGAATGAATTTGGAGACGTGACTCCTCACTTCAAAGAAGTCAGACATCAGACCTTCAGTAAAAACGAATGGCCTCTCAGCCCAGCAGAACTCTGGGTATTTTTCACCAAAGCCCTGGCACACATGTGTGGAAGTCTTGAGCACCCCACCTTTTCAGAACTGATAAAGTAACTAACTGGGCTTTAAACCTAGCCAGGACACAGGCCAGGTGTTCAGCAGACACCTGCATCCTGAAGGCAGAATGGACAGAGACATCTTAGGGTACCCTGATGTTTTTCTTCCTGGTTTCCCCACGAGCATTTCTCTCACTGTTGCCTGAAATTTCACCATTCACAATTCATTTGTTTGGGTTAAACATTCAAATCTATTTTCTCTCTTTTTTTAAAAATTTATTTAAATTAATTAATTTATTATTTATTTTTGGTTGCATTGGGTCTTTGTTGTTGTGCGTGGGCTTTCTCTAGTTGCGGCGAGCAGGGGCTACTCTTCGTTGCGGTGCACGGGCTTCTCATTGTGGTGGCTTCTCTTGTTGCGGAGCACGGGCTCTAGGTGCGCAGGCTTCAGTGGTTGTGGCGCGCGGACTCTACAGCGCAGGCTCGGTAGTTGTGGCGCACGGGCTTAGTTGCTCTGTGGCATGTGGGACCTTCCCAGACCAGGGCTTGAACCCGTGTCCCCTGAATTGGCAGGCAGGTTCTTAACCACCACACCATCAGGGAAGCCCTCTGTTTTCTCTTTTTAAAAAGCAGTCGAGGGCTTCCCTGGTGGCGCAGTGGTTAAGAACCCGCCTGTCAATGCAGGGGACATGGGTTCGAGCCCTGGTCTGGGAAGATCCCACATGCCACGGAGCAACTAAGTCCGTGCGCCACAGCTACTGAGCCTGTGCTCTAGAGCCTGCGAGCCACAACTACTGAAGCCTGCGTGCCTAGAGCTCGTGTTCCGCAACATGAGAAGCCACTGCAATGAGAAGTCCGCACGCCTCAACGAAAAGTAGCCCCCGCTCGCCACAACTAGAGAAAAGCCCGCGCGCAGCAACGGACACCCAACGCAGCCAAAAATAAATAAATAAATAAATTAAAAAAAAAAAAAAAAAGCAGTCGACATTGTTCATAAATAAATGTGTGGCACTTAACTCACAGACAGATATGAGTTCATATCTAAACTCCACAACTTACAATGTGTCAGATCTTGGGGGAATTGCTTACCCTCTCTGTGTTACAAGTTTCTCATCTGTAAAATGAGGATTATAATAATACCACCTTCTTAGGGCTGTCAGGAAGATTAGATAAAAGAATGAATATAATAGTACTTAGCAAAATGTCTGACATAGACATTTTGATAAAGAATAAACATTATTGGAAAATATCCTTCAGAGGGCAATGTGCATG
Source organism: Delphinapterus leucas (assembly GCF_059928025.1). Lineage (NCBI taxonomy): Eukaryota > Metazoa > Chordata > Mammalia > Artiodactyla > Monodontidae > Delphinapterus > Delphinapterus leucas. The sequence goes on from NC_143143.1 coordinate 23,999,149, forward strand.
CCAAGAGTCACTTAACTGACTGCATTCTTCTTTCAAATTCTAGATTATGAATGTTGTTCCATGTAAGAAAAAAAAGGATCACTAATTCAGTAAAGTTCATAGATATCTCTTTCTGATATGGCACTAATGGGTAGTTAGCCACCGCCTCTGAGGTAAATCTAACTTTTGGAAATTTCTAGAAACCTAGAAGAAACCACCTCAACTCCAAAGTTTCCATCCAGTTTAGGAGGCCAGTAGCAGACAACAGAACCTGCCCCATTTTCACTTCCTCTGAGACCTCTTGCCTATCATTAGCCAACCTTCTGCTATCTGTCCCAAACTTTCACCTAAAGATAAAAAGAAAAAGCTTATAATTCACTACAGTTCATTAAAATGAAAATAAAATTTATTTTTCATCAAAATGAAAAAATATGACTCATTTATTATTAGCATATAAATGGCATTTTTTAATGTCACTCTGCCTCAAAATCACTTACATTTTCAGTGATCACAGCACATAAAATTAATTTTTGATAGCCTTTTGTGATTTGGCTGAAAATTCCTATTTCTTTTTGTGCTTTAAACAGCAAACTGTATCCACCGCTATTCATAGCAAATTTTAGATAATGAAGCAATTAAAAATACATGGATTTAAGATCTTATCTCATTTTTTCCTTTGGCCTATTTCTGCTTCATTATTCATGAAGGGATATGTTTAATTCAGAGTTAGTAATTGCAGATATATCTAGTATAAACTGCCTCGTATTCTTTACCCATTTCAATTTATTTCAGCAAATAGACCTCTATTTGAAAAAAAGTAGTTGAGAGTGGGGAGAGTAGGATAAAAATGCAGAAATCTATATGTGTGTGTGTATGTGTGTTGATGGGCACGCCCAAACAAGATTTCAAAATAATTACGTTTCCTAAGCATTTACCAAGAGCCACGTACTGTGCTGAACAATTACATATGGCATTTCATTCAGTTCTAAGAGCGATCTTATTAGGGAGGTAAAGTTAGTGCTTCCATGGCTTACATATAGAGACTGAGGCTCAGAGAGGTTGTAAAATTGACTGGAAGGCACACAGTTAGAAATGACAGAGAACCAGGATTGCGACCTGGTTTACCTGCCTCCAGAGCCTGTGTGTCCAGCCATCCATTACACTGTTTCCTGTGTCCTAGGACTACGTGCTTCTGAACCTCAGAGAGATTAGTCAAAGGCTTGAAATCATCCTGCTGCTCCACCTCTAGTAGCGTCCCTAGTTCGTAAAGTTGACACCAGATATTTGGAGAATCACACCATCTTAATTTGGTTTGTTCTTAGGGATGCACCCAGTGGTTTAAACCTGATGTTCAAACTGGTTTTTAACATCTACATTTAATATTAGATAGATTGGCGGGTGAAAGGCAAAAGGATTTCTCATGATTGGGCTTTTTTCAAAGAGTGTGTTTCCTTGGCACATGTAAAACGTTATTTGGGGTGGAAGAAAGCTTGATTTATGAAAATCCTACTTATGCCACAGAGAGGCAGAATTAAGGGCTGCCAATGACCATGCCTAGCAATCCTTTAGAGTGCACATTTCTCAGCTGCAGAGAGGATTGTGTCCAAAAAATAGGTAGGATTCACTCTGCATGCCAATTGCTATACTGCCAGAAGGCCATGCCATCTGGATGTCATCCTAATATACTTCCTCCTTCACCCAGAGTAAATCCCTGTCATCATGTGTAAGCGTTATAACATAATCTCTGGGTCCCAGGCTTGGCTGGTCACTGCCTAGCTTGGGAAGGTGACCATAAACCTTCTGAGTCTCAGTTTCCCTGAATGGAAAGGGAAAATAATTATTAAAATGAGGATAAATATGGCTGAGGATTGAAAAAGAGAATGCTTAGCAGAAAATCTGGTTGATGGCAAACTCTTAATAAGGTTAGTGTTAAATAAGTGAAAACATCTATACCATCAGCAGAGAGCTACCTGTATTTTGTTCTACTTCTTTTCCTTTTTTTTTTTTTTTCTGGAGAAAAATGACAGGGACTCACTTTCCAAGAAATTACACTATGTTCAATGCCTTTCCATCAAGAGCAGGCAATGTTCCGTATCCGGCCATTGGTAAGTATCAAATGGGCTCATGTCAGACAAAGAATGGCTTTTAATCTCCCTTTATTTGCCATGTCACCTGTCAGTGACCTCGACTGTTGCCGGCTGCCTCCTGTTCTGCAGTTTACTGATAACTGTGTTTACGGCTTTTGAAGTCATGTCTGCCGAAAACCACATCTGGTTCACCGCCGCCTCAACAGACACACAATGAAATATAAAGGCTAATTCTGCAGTGTACACAATCCGTGTCTGTTTTCCCAGAGGATTCCAGATGGAGTGAACTCAGCAGAGGCAGTTCATTGAGGGCTGGCGATTCTGGGGGAGGATAAGAGGACAGGATGGGACTTGAAATCCTCAATGAACTGACAGGGGTACCTTGACCTCAGACACAGGGATGGGAGAGGGTGCTCTCACCCCAGGGAGGGCTGTGATGTTTTGCAAAAGTCCTCCTTCCCTGTTAGTCTACCAGCCACCTTTGTGCAGAGCGGGTCAAGATTTCTCAAATGAAGTAATATTTCCCAGCCTAGTTGTCTCACTTGCAAAACATAATACGAATATTGATGTCAGGAGGAAGTCTAGTGCTATAGGAGTGGCAGGAGAGGCGTTTTATACCTTATTAGGGTATGAATAATGGCATCTTTATTTAAAAGTCTAATAAAAATGTCAGCCACTGTTTATTGAACATCTGCTATATGCCAGATGCTAGTAGTCTTAAGTACTTCCCTTGCCTGGACACAATTCTGTGAAGTAGCTGTAGGTGTTGTTATGTCCATTTTACAGATGTGGAAATTAAAACTCAAAGAGGTAAAGCAACTTGCCCAGTGACGGTCAGTCCTTAGCACTTGAGTTGCTTCGTGGTTTTGATTGTTGGCCTGTATCTCGCTGATGTTGAATATATGCCTAGTAGTTTAATTGCCATGTCATAGGCTGTACATATGTTCACTGCTAGACCATTTTCCAAAGTCATTATATCAATCCAAGCAGCAGAGCCAAATGTGAAAGTGAGTCTGGCTGATTCCTGCTCTAATATTTTTAGATACAGCAATAGATCCCATCAAAGTGCCAGGTGTAAATAACAGGGACTTGCCAGGAAAACTTTGCTCCTGGCAAGTAGAGAGTTTTTATTATGGTGGCTGCTTTGTTTTGTAAACATTTTTATTAACATAAACCGTAACATACAAACAATGTGGATAAATCTCAAGTGAAGAGCTCATTGAATTTTTACAAAGTGATTACTCCTCCGAGACCTGATCAAGGTATAGGACATTACGAACACACCCCACCAGCCTACCTCCAACTTAGTTCTTATTCAAGACGATCTTTATCACCCCTTTGCATTTCCATACACATTTTGGAACCTTTGTCCACAACAAAAAACCCTGCTGGAATTTTGAATGAGATTGTATTAAATTGAAGCGTTAATTGAGAATTTTATTAGATTGGTGTTTTTTCTATCCTTAATACTTAGAAGAATTCACTGGTAAAGTTATTTGGGCCAGAAGTTGGTGTGTGTGTGTGTATGTGTGTGTGTGTTGTGTACGTGGGCAGGAGGGATGGATTATAATTGCAGGTGCAATTTATTTATTAGCTATAGGAGTATTCAGATTTTCTGATGTTTCTTGTGCCAGTTTTGCTAAAGGAAAGTTCCCATTTCATCTAAATTTTCAAATCTATTGGCTTAAGCCTCTTTTACAATACATTGAAGGGATTATTTTGTGTAATAGAAATGTTCTATGTCTTGAAGATGACATGTCAAATGTTTACATGGGGGTATACACTTGTCAAGATTTATTTAACTGTACACTTAAGGTGAGTACATTTTATTATTTCACCTATAATTTTGGGAAAAAAATGTTTAAAGTCCGTTAAAATAAAGCGTTGGCAGTAAACTAGAGGACATACTGCGAGAGAAGGTGTATTATTGGTGCAACCACGTGAGAAAACAATTTGGAAATAACATTACAAATTGGACATGTGCATATGTTATCACTTCGAAATTCCACCTATAGGTACATGCTTTAGGGAAATTCTCCTATATACGCTCCAAGAGATAGCACAACATTTATTGCAGCTCTGTTTGTAACAGAAAAAAAAATGAAAAAAATGTTATTATCATTCAGAAGGTAAACGGTGGTGAATAGGCATAGTAGACACTCTTTTAACTTTCCCCCTCTCCTGTCTCTTCAGGAGAAGATGTGTGCATTTTATCGTATGTAAGCTATGCCTCAAAACATACAAAATAATAAAAATTTAAGAGAGGATGATAATAATTGTATCTGCCTCTTAAGAGGGCAAGCAGAGCTTTTGGGTCCTGGAGGTTTGGGCGCCCTCACTCAGCACAGAGGGGAACGGTTGTGGAGTTAGAACAGAGAGGAAGTGATCCGCTGCTGGGATGGCTTGACCGCAAGACTGGGAATGGAGGTTGTGCAAGGGATGGAAGCCTCAGTGACGACTGCTCGTGAATGTAATGAATGAGTCAAGAGTATAGAGTGGAAATCTGTGGCTGAGTCTGTGGTCCATTGGAGACGAATCTCTGAGGGGCATCTCTGCATTATACAGAGTCAATGAATATGAAAGTCAGTTATATTAAATGATTTGTCTAAGGCCACACAGTCAGTAAAGGACAGGACCATCTGAGTCCAGAATCCTAGAATTTTCCATTACACCAGACTGTCCCCAAATTAATCCCTTCTTGAACCTACTTCTCAACTATGCATTTTACTTTGAATTTCAATGGAGATAGCTACTTGATTTGTATTCCTTTCCACTTCTCCAAGCAGTTCTAAAGTAGGTAAGGCTTGAGATGGTGTATAAGGAACGAGAGGTGACAGTTGGGAGAAATCCCAAGTAGAAATGACAAATCATTCCTGTAAAATTTGGGGTATATGTCACCAGTAGGAGCAGTCACTGTAATGTAGTAGAAAACTCTGATGGAGAAATGAGCAATGCCCTGTTTACCTGTAGGCTGGGATAGAATATAAAAGAATGACAGAAATATTGGCAAGGCTGGGGACCAACCAGAACTCCCACACATTGCTGGTGGGAGTTACTCTGGAAAACAATTTGCATCTATTTCTAATAAAATTAAATACACCCCTAACCTATGACCCTGCAGTTTAAATTCTAAAATTATACCCAAGATAAATAGGTACATATGTCCACAAAATAATTTGTATAAGAATGTTCATAGAGGCTTAATTCATAATAGTCCCAAACTGGAAAAATGCAAGGTCTTTGATAGGAAAATAGATAATTGGGGTATGTTCATATAATGTAATATCATCAATTAAAAAGCATGAATATGGAAAAACATAATAACATGGATGATTTTCAAAAACATTATGTTGAGCAAAAGAAGCTGGATACAAAAGAGTGTCTACTGTATCACCCAATTTATAAATAGCAAAAACAGGCAAAGCTAATCTGTAGTGATTAAGGTCAGACAGTGGTTACATGCAAGGTAGGGGCACTGGCTGGAAAAAGGTCATGAGGGATTTTACTGAGTTGATGAAAATGTTCTATAACCACATCTGGATGGTGGTTACATAAGGCATATACCCGTGCATAAATCCACTGAGCTGTACACTTAAGATGTGTGCATTTTGGGCTTCCCTGGTGGCACAGTGGTTGAGAGTCCGCCTGCCGATGCAGGGGACATGGGTTCGTGCCCCGGTCCGGGAAGATCCCACATGCCGCGGAGCGACTGGGCCCGTGAGCCGTTGCCGCTGAGCCTGCGCGTCCAGAGCCTGTGCTCCGCAACGGGAGAGGCCACAGCAGTGAGAGGCCTGTGTACCGCAAAAAAAAAAAAAAAAATTAAAATAATAATGATAACAACAACAACAGTAACATTAATAGTAACAGTAGTTACAGAAGCCAAGAATTATTAAGCCTGACACTGTATTAGGAGCTTATTTTATGCAGCAGGTATTTTCCCAGTCACAAAACTCAGATGGGTGAAAATGGAACTTTATTTTTCTCTAACTGAATTTAATTTCACTCTCAAGCACTCACTTCCACTCTACCCTGGAAAATTGAATTAGAGGAAATGAAATCACCTGTGGCTTATAAGTCAGTCTCTTTTGGATACTACTCAGTTGATCCAAGTTTCTGTCTCCAATTGCTTTCTGTCCTTCTCACCAGGGATGCTTGAAGGTGCTGGTGTGAAGTGGAGACTTAGCTTTGGGGCATGCCAGACCATGGGGAGGAGTGTTATTCTCTGCTGTCGCCACCGTGTATAGTTGTGTATGCCTGTTGCTTGTGTTGCTGCTGACCATGTTTCTACAGTAACCTTTGGTTTTCAAGTCAAAGTACCCACATCCCCAACCCCCAACCGTGAGGACATGTGTTGGTCTCCTGGTTCTCACAGCCACTTCTGAGCCTTTCTCAGGAGACTGAGAGCTCTCAACTGCTTTCCCCACACCACACTCGTACGATAAGGATTTACAGGTCTGCCCTCACTTCTATCCACCCAGACAGTCCCCTCAGCCTCTCCTACTCTATGGCTTGGGTGCCATGTTGGACAAGGATCTTCTGTATAATTCTTACAGACTCCTGGGGAATGAGGCAGTGGCTTCTCTGCTCTAGGATTCCCCCAAACTCATCTATGGCTTTGTTCATCATCCTAGATTAAATGCATTCTGTTTATCTAGAGTCAGCATGTACAATCCTGGTAGTTTCAAATGACCTTCAAAAAAAATCTCCTCAAAAGATAGGCCAATCAGTGCTCCAGCTGAAGATGGAAAACAATCAATACTGCTTTGTAATCTGGATAATAACTATGTAAGTTCAGGACTGAAATAACAGCAAAGGCCTGAAGCTGGAATCAATATGAATTAGGATTCTCTGTCCATTTATCATTAAGGCTAATCGGTTGTTGGCTTTGAACAGAAGACTCAGACCTTGATTAGAGCTGTCAGTGGTAAGGAGTCAATTAAAATGTGTTTGGCTGCACTAGTGTGTTTGAATTTCAAATCATCTGAAATCCTGGTGTGGCGTAAAGGGCAAGTTTTCTCATATGCAAAAGGAGGGAGTTGGAACAGACAGTTGATCTCAAAGTTCTCTTCCAGCTGTGAAGGATTCTCTTTGGTAATAGGAAGGTAAACAGAATCTTAATTCATTCCTTGTTGACTTTAGTTCTTTATTTTGCATAAGGGAGGAAAAGCAGCCCACGTTTGGTATTTAAGGAAAACATACATTTATAATTCATCTATATGCAGTCATATACATTATAACTGTGAGTCCAAAAGATACCTCCCTTAATAAGCAAGTGAGAATTTATAAGCTTGCTTTCACCCACCTCACTACCATTATTTATCTTATATTAATGGCCTTTCTACCCAGTAGACTGCTCTAAGTCAATTAACTTTTATTTTTTTAATGACATCTTTGGATTGGGGCAAGCCATTGGGCTCTCAGCTCATTTGCAATTTCTCCATTGTTTAGGAATGCCCTGGCTTATGTCAAGAGGATGTGTTGGTTCATTTTGAGCCTAATTTTGGCTTTCACCTGGATTCAAAGCACCTGAGGATGTCTTATGGGCCTGTCAAGTATCTATTTGAACGAGCTAATTTTTATGGTGGCAATAGAGTTGAAAGGGGCAATAGAGAAGGTGGTTTATACACAGGGTACCTCGGGAGAGCAACATAGTCATAAAGACTGCTGGCTTTGGGGACAGACATTCTTCGTCCCTCTTCCTATTTCTGTGATATTGGGACAGTTGCTTAAACTTCTGGGCTTTGTTTGCATATCTACAAAGTGAGGACAATTACTACCAACCTCCTGTGGTCATTCTGAGGGTTCGGAGTAGCAGTGCATACTTGGGGCTTAGCTTGCTGCCCTGCACAGAGTTAAGTGTTCAATAAACCTTAGCTTCTATTTTAATGTCTGCCCCTTATCTGGTCCCTTTAACTTGTTTCTGAGCCTTCCATCAGAAGGTTTTCACAAAAGAGCTGTTTTCACAAGGGACCATGTGAAATGTTAAGGTGGGTCCAGAGATCCTGGATTTTATTTTTGAAGTCAAGAGCCAGGGAAATATGAGTTATTACTATTCATGACCTCATTTGTCCCTGAAGCTGATGAGGCTCAAGGGAGCTCTGAATACATTTATATTTGCTTTCCTATACACATACCTTTCCTTTGTTTTTTTTTTTTACATCTTTATTGGAGTATAATTGCTTTACAGTGGTGTGCTAGTTTCTGCTTTATAACAAAGTGAATCAGTTATACATATACATATGATACCATATCTCTACCCTCTTGCGTCTCCCTCCCTCCCACCCCCTCTATCCCACCCCTCTAGGTGGTCACAAAGCACCAAGCTGATCTCCCTGTGCTATGTGGCTGCTTCCCACTAGCTATCTACCTTACGTTTGGTAGTGTATATATGTCCATGCCACTCTCTCGCTTTGTCACAGCTCACCCTTCCCCCTCCCCATATCCTCAAGTCCATTCTCTAGTAGGTCTGTGTCTTTATTCCTGTCTTACCCCTAGGTTCTTCATGACATTTTTTTTTCTTAAATTCCATATATATGTGTTAGCATACGGTATTTGTCTTTCTCTTTCTGACTTACTTCACTCTGTTTGACAGACTCTAGGTCTATCCACCTCATTACAAATAGCTCAATTTCGTTTCTTTTTATGGCTGAGTAATATTCCATTGTATATATGTGCCACATCTTCTTTATCCATTCATCCGATGATGGACACTTAGGTTGTTTCCATCTCCTGGCTATTGTAAAGAGAGCTGCATACCTTTCCTTTTGTCTTGGTGCTTTTCATATTGATTGAGCCACAAGCTGCCTGGAAGGCACCCTTAAGAAAAATGATTTCTCTACTCACAGAATACTTCCGACATCAGTGTGTCAGGATTTTCCCCACACCAACCAATTCTCCAATTCTCCAATTCTCCAGACACCAACTAGGTGTCCTACAATTCATTTCTGATACTAGTTATCCAGAGTTAGGGTGGATCCCACAGATTGAAGCCTCAGTCCCACAAGACTGCCCAACTCGTCCCCCAATTTAGATGCCAGTTGCAAGTCCCAGATTGTCATCTGTCCTTCTGACCAACTGGCTATTAATTGGAGGTTCTCACACCTCACTCCTCTATATAATGGCTCACAGAACTCAGAGATCCACTTTACTTATGTTCACTTGTTTATTATAAAGAATATTATAAAGGATACAAATGAATAACCAGATGAAAATGTACACAGGGTGGCATCTAGAAAGGTCCCGAGCATAGGAGCTTGTCCCTGTGGAGTTGGGGTGTGCCACGCTCCTGACATGTGGCTGTGTTCACTAACCTGGAAGCTCTTCAAACCCCATTGTTTAAGGATTTTCACGGAAGCTTCCTCACCTGAGCATGACCCATCATTAACTCATCGTCTTTGGAGAATGGGGGATGGGGCCGAAAGCTTGGTCTTTCTGGTGACCCGCCCCCATCCTGAAGGTATCCAGGGTCCCATCAAGAGTTTCCTTGTTAGAGCAAAGGATGTTTCTGTCACCCAGGAAATTCCAAGGGATTTAGGAGCTCTGTGTCAGGAACCGGGCGCAGAGACCAAATATATGTTTCTCACGGTGTCACACACCCCAACATTCTCCTCATAACAGCTAACATTTTTGAACATGTACCGTATGTCAGGCACAGTGCCATGTACTTTGACATGAATATCTCACTGAATCCTCATGATAATCTTTTGAGACAGGTCATCACTTTATAGATGAAGAAATGGAGGTTTAGGGAAGTGAAATCATTTCCTCAAGGTCACTTAGCCAATAAATGAGGGATCTGGGATTTGAATCTTGCCTGCCCGGAGCACCCAAACTTAACCTCCACTTTGTCAACACAGTTCCACAGCCTTCAAAGCCCTCAACTTTTCACCAACTAGCTCTGTTTGATGAGTTGAACCCCTACATGGGTGATTCTGCAGTGTCAATGCTCCACATGCTTTCTCTCCAAAGACTGGGGCTGCTTAGATCATGTGCACAAATACATCCAGCCAAAAATGCCAGAGAAATGCTGCCTTGTGCCTCCAAGTCCCTTCATTTCTCCCACTCAGCACAAAGGCTTCACGTGAGAGAGGATTTGCAAATGATGTACACATACACCTGCTGACACTCGTCATTTTTAATCGAGACATCGTCTCCTGCTACCCAGCTTTGACACTCTGCTTACGCAGCCCTCTCTGGTATCCAGACAACAGCAATTTTCTCTGTTAGCCAATTACCATTCACTGAATGTTCCAGTACTCTCATGCCTGCAGAAAACGTTTCTGGGGAAGGAGGCACTTTTCCCAGAGCCCGGATGGTGATGAATTGCCACCATAATGCTGTGTATTCACCTACACTGGGTAGATTTTCCTTTCCTGCTGAAAGAAGGGATCTCATTCTGCAGATACACTAATGATGTGTAATTATCATCACTGCAAGCCTTCTACACATCTGGGCTAATGGCTCCAGCTTCCATGAGGATTCTCATATTTTTTCCCAGTTCTGTACTTGAATAGTTCTGTGCTGCCCCTGGTAGTGGGAACAGTTGTCTTCCAGGTAAATTTAAACATCCTGGCTTGATACACCTGGGTTATAACATGTGACGATAATAGCATCATCCCACGTTTCAATCATATCTTTACTCCTCGTGGTTGAATAGTTAATTCAGTTTTGTTAAGACTCAGTCGTCTTTAAAATAGCCCTGCCTGACAGAAATACTAACGTCAGGAATTCATGAGCAATTGGACCCCAAGGTCAAAAAAAGGGAATGTGTAGTCAAACCTAGCCTTGCTTGTCACAGTGGAGTGGGGCTCGGGGAATTATTAAGCAGCCAGCAGGGAAAGCAGAGGAGATAACGTTCTTTCCATGCAAGTGCTTTTTCTCAATGCAAAATGCTCTTTGGAGTCTGTACGGGGTAGTTTCCACTCATTTCATATGGAGGAGGTATGCATCTAAGCCCTCAGACGCAAGTGTGAAAGAAATACCACTTTTTATCTTCCTTATTTTAACTCAACTTTACTCTGAACTCTCAAACTTCGAGGTTGGTAAAAAAAAATAATTTCAGTCAATACTGAGCTTCCTCATCCCTAGAGTTCATTTAGTATTTGTTGAGTTGAATACTTATTTGTAGGAGACCCACTGCTGAGAAGCACTGATCTGTGGACCTTCTGCTTCTATGTTAAGCTTGGAGCCCAAGACCCTTTGGTAGGGCTGAGGGTCCCTGAGCTTTGGGTCCAGCTTGCAGAGGGCTCCTTATAGCCTGTCCTGATTTTCCAGGCATTGCTCCTACACAGGCCGAATTTTCTACTCTTCAAGGGACCCTCATTCTCCATTTTCACCCTCTTCCTATCTCTTGAGGGAATCCCTGACTCCCCCTGGCTGTTTCTCACTCCCCTGAGTCTGGTAAAGCTACTTCATCCCTTTCTTCATGTGAAACTTTAACAGAATATGGTAAACTTTACTGACTGTAAAGACTCTGCAGTCTGCTCAGTAAAGATCACTGAGCTGTCTTTGGGATGGAAAACCAAACAAACATACAGTGAAAAAGCCACATATTAATAATTCAAAAAAATGTATCTACCACAGGTAGAAGAAAACAAACTCAAAACATTAATTTCCTCCTATACTTTCTCTTGCAGTAGTGAACATACAGGGCTCAGATTCCATGGTAATTGGAACAAGAATCACAGAGCTGCATTCCATTTTTTAATTGGCTCATTAGTACTACTTCAACCATCTTATCTCATGGGTATCCACCCTGCCTTTTATGGCTGGGGTGGTCCCCCCCTACCCCGGCCCCCTCTTAGATCTTAATTTTGCAAATAAGGACTGAGAAGTGGCATTAAGATCAGCCTCATTATCACGTTTCAGTTTGGCACTGTGTTTCTCTCTCCATCTTTATTAGCAGAGTCTGATTCTTTACGCTTATTTGCATAATTCCTAACGTCATGGGTTTATTCAGGAGGCCCTTTGATGAAGGAATGAAGAAGATCCTCTCTACACCAAAGGGCTCTTCATTAAAATGCAGTGGAACATAGCACCTAGGAAAGCAAACTGTGTAGGTTGCTGGACCACCTGGATTGAGTTCTGATCAGCCACTTCCTGCCTGTGTGACCCTCGGCAAGCTGCTTAACCACTCTGGGCCTCAGTTTCTCCATTTGCAAAAATGACAGGCATGTGGCAACAGCAGCTCCCTGGTAGCACATAGTTCATGATTTGCCAATCTGAATTAATCCATGGAAAGCACTTAAACAGAGCCTGGTATGTACTCCTAGGCATTATTATCATCATCCTTTTCTTTTTATTAATGTAAACATTTTGTTGAAGAGTGACATACGTACAGAAAAGTGCCTGAGTCATTAAGGTAAAGCTCAGTAAGCTTCCAAAAGGGACACATCTAAGTAAGCAGCACCCAGATCAGCAAACAAAGCATGAGGAGAATTCCAGAAGTATTTTCATGTCCATTTCTTGCCACTAACCCCTTACCCACAAGGGGTAACCACTATCCTGGCTTCTAAAAACTGCAGGTTTGTTTTTGCCAGTTTTTGAACCTGATATAAATGGAGTCATACAGGATGCACTATTTTTATTTGATTTATTTTGCTTAATATTTTTGTGAGTTTCATTCTCTGTTTTAGTTGGTAGAAATAATTCATTTTTCATTGCTGTGTAGTGTTCCATTTGGGGAATAATATGCAACAATATGTTTATCCATGTGGTGCATGTTTAAGTTGTTTCTATATTTTGTCTATGAAGTATAGCCATGCTATAGTACATTCTAATGCACACTTTTTGGCAGAATTTGCATATATGTGCATTTTTATAGGTCCATATTTCAGTATGAAATTGCTGAGTCATAGGGTATGAATTTGTTCAACTTCAGCAGACACTGCCAAACAGTGTCCAGTTGCTCCACACCCTTACCAGCATTTGGTATTGTCCATCTTTTTCCTTTTAGCCAATTTGGTGGCTGTGTCGTTGTATGACATTGTATTTTATCCACCAAATATCTGATACAATATTTTATTTTTCCAATGTTTCATTTTGAAATAATTTCAAACTTATAGACAAGTTTCAAGACTAGTACAAATTATGTATGCTCTTCACCTATATTTATCAACTGTTAATTTTCCATGTTTGCTTTTATTTTCTCTCTACGTGTGTGTGTGTATATATATATATATATATGCATAGTGTTTTTTAAACATTTTGTTTCATATATCGTGCCCCATTTACCATGAAATTCTTCAGAGTGTGTGTGCCAAGAACCATCTCTTAAGTCACAGCACAATAATCAAAATCAGAAAAAATTCAGTATTCACACAATATAATTATCTATAGACTTTATTGTCATCTCGCCAGATGTTCCTATAACACCCTTTATAGTATATTTTTTTCAGGTTCAGTATTCAATCCAGGATCATGCGTTGCCTTTAGTTTTCATGTCTCTGTCTTTACTCTGGAATGTTGCCTCAGTCTTTCTTTGTCTTTGGGATATTGACATGTTTTGAAAAGTGTTAAGAATGTCCATAAATTTTGGTTTATCAGATGTCTCCTGATTAGATTCAGGTTATACATTTTTACCAGATTATTAAACGAGTGATGTTCTGTCCTTCTCAGTGATCGTTCAGTTGGTGTATGACATTGGTTTGTTCTACCACTATTGGTATTAACTTTGATCACTTGATTAAAGGTTTCTCCATTATAAAATTAATTTTATGCCTTTGTAATTAATCAAGAATTTTAGGGCATATACTCTGAGGCTATGCAAGTATCCTGTACCTCATCAAACTTACACCCACTCCTTTTAGCATCTATTGGTGATTTATGCCCAAATCAGTTATTACTATGATGGTTGCAAATGGTAATTTTCTAATTCCCTTATTCCTTCCTCATTAATTAGTTTGCATTCTACAGTAAATGCTTTCCTTTCCCTCAATTAATTAATCACCTCCTGAAGAAATAATGTCATTAGACTAACAAGAGCAGCACTGTGATACATGCTGAGTTGTGGACACAGCAAAGGAAAGCTCACCTAAAGAAGCAACATTTGGGGCTTCCCTGGTGGCACAGTGGTTGAGAGTCCGCCTGCCGATGCAGGGGACACGGGTTCGTGCCCCGGTCCGGGAGGATCCCACATGCCGCAGAGCGGCTGGGCTAGTGAGCCATGGCCGCTGAGCCTGCGCATCGGAACCTGTGCTCCGCAACACGAGAGCCCACAACTGTGAGAGGACTGTGTACCACAAAAAAAAAAAAAAAAAAAGAAAAAACATTTGAGCCTGAAAGGGGGCTGAAAGAGGACTAGAAAGAGTGAGGCAGTGGGAAGAGCAGGTCCAGATGCTGGGAGTTAAAGGAGGGCCTGAGAGGCCTTCAGCCTGGTTGGAGTGTAGCAGGTGAGGGGATGTGGGTTGAGAGGGTGGAGGGTAAGCCTGGAGCAGTCATTAAGATTAATTCAGACATTACACTGGATTTCCCTATTTGGAAGACCTTTCTCACCATGCCTGCCCTTTCATGTCAGGCTCACCTACATTCAAATTCCCACCTCTTTCTTTTATCTATTGCTTTTCACCAAATAATCCCAAAGTTTAGTGGCTTAAAACAACAATGGTTTATTATTTTTCATGCCTCTGTGGATTTTGAATTGGGACAGGGTTCATCAGGGTGGTTCTTCTGTTCCATGTGGTGTTGGCTGATGTCTTTCACTCAGCTGCCCTCTTGGCTGCCTAGGCTGGGATCAAATGTCCAAGAAGTTTCCCTCACATTTCTGAGCACTTCAGTTCTCCTTCCCATGACTCTCTCTGTGTGATATCTCATCATTCAGTAGTCCAGGCCAAGAGTCTCATATCATGATGGCTGCTTCTAAGAGCAAAAGTGGAAGGTGCCAGGCCTCATAAGAGCTAGTTCCATTTTCATTCTATTGATAAGTCACCAGGCAGCCTAGATTTCATTGGGAGGAGAAATGGTTTTCATCTCTTGATGGGTGGAGCAGCATGTACATACGAGCAGGAAAGGAATTGGTGGTGGCCATCTTTGAAGACTATCTACCATGCCACCTCTTCCAGGAAGTATTTCCTGACTTTTCCAGGCCACCTTCCTACCAATATATAACAACTATTGTTTTGGGCCTTAGTTGGGCTTATGTTATACAGTGCTTTATATTATTTCCAAATCATTCCAAGTATCGATATTTTAGCTTCCTTGATTCCCTAGAATATTAGTAGACCCTAATTTACTTTAATACAGTAATTAACAAATAAATTTGGGTAGGAATAATATCATGCCATTTATCGAATGACAACCATGTGCTAGGCCTACACTAGATACTTTACGTTAATTATCTACTATATCCTCTAAGGAATATATAAAAATCTCTATTTTTTAAGAGAAAAAAAAAACAGGATCCAGAAAGGAAACATAAATTGCTTAAGATTATCCTGCAAATTTGGGTCAGTGTTAGCACTGATTCCCAGGTCTGTGTGATTCTAGAATTGTGTTGCAATTTTCCAACATGTAGTCACTTACTGAGTAGTCACCATGTGCTTGGCCCTTTGCTTAGTGCTGGACATCCAGAAGTGCATAGATTTCTGCCCTTGGTCTAATGGAGAAGGAGGATTTGTAAACAAATAATGACAAAAAAATGTTTAAAGGACAACATGTTAAATGCTAGAGTAGAGGTCTGAGACTCCAGACCTGGGGTCATCAACTCTGCCAGACAGTGGGGGGAGACGTGACAGTGTCAGAGACATTTGAACTGTGACTTGAAGGATAAATAGGAATTCACTAGGTAAAGGAGAATAAGTGGGGAGAGTGACTGGAGATGAAGTTGAAGAAGCAGATTGGGTTCAGATTGTGAAGAAAAGGAAATCAATATTATTGAGTAGCCTTTATAAGTGATCACCTGCCTTGTCACTGAATACTAAAATATCTCTGACAAGGTTATTTTCTTTTCCCCGTTCTTATAGATGGGGAACTGAAGTTCAGAGAGATCAGTAAAATACCCAAGGTTACATTAAATAGTTTGGACTTTATCCTCTAGGTACCAGGGAGCCAACAGATATTTTCAAAACCAGAGCATGACCTGAGTTGATGGAGACATGAATGCTGGTGCCGTACAGAAGTGATAAAGAGTGGGTAGAGGCTGGCAGTGTAGAAACCAGATTTAGGAGGCTCTTCCTAGTACCATCTATGAATTGATGAGGACCTTGATGAATTTGATGGCAACAGGATGGAGAAGAGGGGCTGAATTTAAGTAGCATTTATGAGGCCTAATTAATGGGGTTGAAGGACTGATAGGACACAGAAAGGAAGGAAGAGTCAAGAATGATTCAAACCTTCCAGTTTGTGAAATAGAGTCACAGATGTAGAAAACAAACTTATGGTTACTGGGGGGAAAGGGAGGGGGGAGGCATAAATTGGGAGATTGGGATTGACATATACACACTACTATATATAAAATAGATAACTAGTAAGGACCTACTGTATAGCACAGGGAACTCTTCTCAATACTCTGTAATGGCCTATATGGGAAAAGAATCTAAAAAAGAGTGGATATAGGTATATATTTAACTGATTCACTTTGCCATACAGCAGAAACTAACATAACATTGTAAATCAACTATACGCCAATAAAAATTCAAACAAAACAAAACAAAAGCTTCCAGTTTGGAAGATTACATGTTTGATATTTTCATCAGTGGAGACATGAAGGCAACAGAGCTCAGCAGTTAAGCAAACTCAGGGGTTTGTATCCTGGTTCTGTCCCTTACTTACTTCATGACTTGATCTCTCTGAATCTCTCTTTTCCACACCTGAAAATGGGAATAACAGTATTACCGAACTCATTAGCTGCATTAAATAAGCTAACACACGAGCAGCGCTTAGCACAGAGCTCGGCTCATGGTAAGCATTTAATGAATATCAACTACTATTTATTCGTTCAGTGGATATCTGTCGAGCAATTTCCACTTTCCTAGGTTCTGGGGATTCAGACTATAAATAAAATAGTCAAAGTTCTTTCATTCATGGAGATTACATTCTTGAGGGCAACATGAGAGCACAATAATACAAAAGCTAACTGCAGAGAATGTGAAATACATGAAAAAAAAAAAAAGATCCAAAAGGGCTAAAAGATAAAACACAGTTGTCAGGGAAACTCTAGATGGGAAATAGTTCTTAACTGTAGATGACTTGTTCCATCCCCTCCCCAGGGGACATTTGGCTATATCTCGAGATATTTTGGGTAGTCACAACTTGCAGGGAAGTGCTAAGGGCATCTAGTGGGTTGAGGCCAGGGAAGCTGCTAAGCCTCCCACAATGCACAAGACGGTCCCCACAAGAGACAGCGATCTGGCCCCAGATGCCAATAGTCCTGAGGTTGAGAAACTCTGAGAAAGGGTCATGAGAGGAAGTCTTTCCGAGGAGAGTGTATTTGATCTGGGAGCTCAAGGGGGAGGGGAGGAACCAGTCTTGAGAACGGCTGACCCTAGAGCATTTTAGGCAGAGGAAACAACAGCATCTGCAAAGCCCAGAGGAGGGAAGGGCACTGTGCATGGAAGGATCAGAAAAAAGGCCGGGTGGCTGGTAAACTGTGATAAATGGGAGACAATCTCTGCATTAGCCGAGACTAGAGAAAAAGTTAGCCGCCAGATCATACAAGATCTTAAAGAGTTTGTCTTTTATTCTAAGGATACATACCTGTTCAGGTTTACATCTCATGCTGCAAAAGCCTCACGCTGGCTCCATGTGGATTGCAGGGGGGCAGGGAAAGGAGGCTGCAGTAACTCCTCACGAGATGGTGACACCGAGAGTTTTATCAGTGGGGGTGGAGAGAAGGGAACAGAGCAGAGACACATTCTGGAAGCAGAACAGACGGCACTTAAGAGACATTGGATCTTAGAGGCGAGGGGGAGAGAGAGAAATCAAGGACTACAGCCAACTGTTTGCTGGAGGCGCTGAGTGGGTGGCGGTGTGTTAACGGAGTTGGAAAGATCAGAAGGATGGGGTTCGGGTGGTGGGAGCTGGGGGGTCATTTGGGGCTTTCAGGTCTGAAATGCTGATTCTCTGTCCAAGTGAAGATGTAGGTACACAACTCAGTACACGAGTTTGGAGCTATAGGGGGAGGTCAGGGCTGGCTAAGTACCTCCCACTACCATCATATGTTATACATTATAACATATTTGATGGTACAGTTCTGTCTTTCTGAAGTCTCCCTCTGTATCATCCTGCATGCAGATGTCTGAAGTCTTACAGAGGCATTTTCTCAGAATCACTGCCAAGCCCAACACTGTCATATTTTTAAAGTGTCGCATCCTCCGTGCCCCTCTGAATCAAGTCACACTTTTTTTAAATTTTATTTTATTTTTATTTTTTTGGGCTGTGTTGGGTCTTCGTTTCTGTGCAAGGGCTTTCTCTAGTTGCGGCGAGCGGGGGCCACTCTTCATCGCGGTGCGCGGGCCTCTCACTATCGCGGCCTCTCTTGTTGTGGAGCACAGGCTCCAGATGCGCAGGCTCTGTAGTTGTGGCTCACAGGCCTAGTTGCTCCGCGGCATGTGGGATCCTCCTAGACCAGGGCTCGAACCCGTGTCCCCTGCATTAGCAGGCAGATTCTCTCAACCACTGCACCACCAGGGAAGCCCAAGTCACACTTTTTAATTAAGTTTCTACAAAGCACCGTGCTACCCTCTCTGCTTCTCTCTCTCTCTCTCTCTCTCTCTCTCTCTCTCTCTCTCTCTCTAGGTCTTGGATCTGCCAAGAACATTTTTATACTCGATTCCTAATTGGCTCTGGAAATGGGGGCCTTGTGGTGGAGTACATTTAGAAAGCACTGTTCTCAAGAAGTGGAGTCTTCACAGACAATACAATCTATTGACTGAAATGCAGCAGGAGGATCATTGGATTAGGGGAAATACCCTAAAGAATTGGCTCAGGAGACCCGTGTCCTTGGCTTGGTCTGACCACGTGTCAGCTGTGTGACCTTGGGCAGGTGCTCAGCTTTCTGTCCTTCCTTTGTAAAAATGGAAGATGGTAATCCCTACCTCATTCAAGTCTTTGTGAAAATTGGATGAGGTGGTGTGTCTAAGGTCTGGAGAGTGTTATGCACATTTTACAAAATCCATCACTTCTCACCACCTCCATGGATACCACCCTAGCCCACATCCCCATCGTGGATCACCCCCATTGCTGCAGTGGCCTCCTGACTCTCTCTCTCTGTTTCTGCCCCTGCCCCCTCACAGTCTATTCTTAACACAGCCAGAGTGATGTTACAAAAATATGTCACACCATGTCACTTCTCTGCTCAAAACCCTCCTACAACTTCACATCCCACTCATGGTGAAATTCAGAGTCCTTAGGGTGCCACTCCCCACTTTCCTGTCTGATTTCATCACCTATTCTCACCTTCCGCTCAATCTACTTCAGCCACACAGCCTTCCTGATATTCCTGGAACACACCAGGCAGAATCCCACCCTGGGGCCTTTGCACTTGCTGCTTCCTCTGGCTGGAAAGCCCTTCTGTCAGATGGCCACATGCTTCCCCCTTCATCCCTGTCATATCTTTGTTCAAATGCCTCCTTCTCAGGAAGGCTCTACCTAATAATCACCTTAACACAGAATGCCCCTCCCCACTCCCCCCGGCCCACATTTTCTGCATCTCTCTTCCATGCTTTAATTCATAGTATCTTACATTTTCTTCTGTGTATTGTCTGTCTTCACCCAGTGGAAAATAAGGTGAGTGAGTGTGGAGATTTGGGTGGGGGGTTGTCCTGTTTTGTTCAGTAGGGTATTTTTCATGCCCAGAATAAGGACTGGCACATAGAGATAGATATTTATTTAGTAGGGTATTCGTCGTGCCCAGAATAAGGCCTGGCACATAGAGATAGATATTTATTTAGATAGTTATTGCCCAATAGATACTTCCTCTGAGAAGAATGGACAGATGAGGAAATGGAAAGACATAATATTAAAATAATTTACCCCAAACTGCAGATCTAGCATGTGGCAGGGCAGAATTAGAAACCCGGCAGTTTAACATGAGAGAAGACTGTGTTATCACCTAGATTCCTTCATTTCCTCATGTCTTGACTGTTTTCCTCCCAAGTCGAGTGAGAAGCAAAAGAAATGTATGCACCCATCTTAGTCCATTCGGGCTGCTTACAAACAACAGAAATTTATTTCTGACTATTCTGGGGGCTGGGAAGTGAAAATTGGACTCAAGATTAAGGCACCTGGCAGATTCAGTGTCTGGTGAGAGCTCACTTCCTGGTTCAAAGATGGCCATCTTCTCCCGGTGTCCTCACGTGGGCAAAGAGCTCCCTTTTATAAGGGCACTAACCCCATTAGTGAGGGCTCCACCCTCATGAGCTCATCACCACCCAAAAGCCCCACCTCTTAATATCACACTGGAAGTTAGGCTTCAACATTTGAATGTTGAGGGCAGACAAACATTCAGCCTACAGCAGCACCTTCCCCTCAGAAAGTGAAACTCCTGTCCAGACGTATCCAGGGATCCAATGAGGCTGTGTGAGGGGTTACTGTTCACAGACACCTTTGGTGCCCAGACCAGCACACCTTTGGCTGACCTGATTTCAGATGTGGGCAGCTGTGTGCATGCTCCAGATGTCTCACCTCAGGTACAAACTACAGGTGTCTCCCCCCTCTTCCAACCCCCCACTTTCTCTGATCAAGGGGCTCAGCGCCTGCACAGAATTTACCTGGCTGCACACAGGAGGTAGTGTCCCTGGGCACTAGCCCTCAACCAATGGGCGTCGGGGGAGAAATGTCCCAGGTCCACCCTTCCTGGGATGAATCTGAGGCACAGTCTACATGGGTCTGCAGAGGGTCTTTGCACGATTGCACCCACCGTGGTAACAGCCCTACTCTGCTGCCTGTCCCTCCTTCTCCACCTCACTCTCTCCTCTCCCTTCTCCTGGCTCCTAAGTCACCTCCCAAGCATATTTCCTGCATCCATGCCCATGTCTCAGGCTCTGCTTTCATGGGAACACAATCTAAGAGGGTGAAATCTGACAAAACTGGCTTCAAATTCCAGTTCTGCCACTTGCCCCTGGGCATCATCCTTAACTTCCTTGCACCTCCCCAGCGAGTGGAGATACTAATATGCACCCTGCCTGCTTGTCAGGAGGAGGAAGGCATGCATGTAATTGCCTATCCTAGTGCCTGGCACAGCATCGGCTATCAAAAAATGGAAGCTGATGTTATGACGTGACTGATATTTTTTATTACCCATCTTTGTCGTTCAAGACAATAGATGAGGAAGAGGAAAGGGCAGGAGGAGGGATGTCCTGGGGGAGGAGGATGAGGGACCCTAGGGTCCTCATGTTCCAAAGCTGCCACCGTAGAGGGTGCCCTTTCCCTTTCCCTGGAGACTTAAGGTCTCATCAATCCTTCAGTAAATACACTTCTGACATATTCCATCAACCCAGTGTGTTAATGTGTCTCATATTTATAATTAACACTCACACGGAGTTTTCAACGTGGCAGAAACTAGTGCATGTTCTCGACATTGTAATAAGTTCTTTATCCCTATTGCACAGGTGAGGTGTGTGAAGTCCAGAGAGGCTGGCCAACCTTTGCAAGGTCACACAGCTAGGAAAGAGCAAAGCTGAATTTGGACCTAGCTGGTCTGCTATATTGACTCTTTGCACAAGATCAGCAGAGCCTAAGAAGCAGTTGGCTGCCATCCCAGCAGACTAGGGGAAAAGAGACATCATTTCCTTATTTGGTGACCTAATAAAGGATGCATTTAGCATAAAGCAGTGGTCCAGAAACTCCAAGCTTCTCTCCTCTCTGCATATTTTCACCCAAGGTTTTTACCTCTGCTCAGACACTTTGGCCTCCAACTTCTTCCCCTGGCCAGCTGAATCTCCCTGCAAATAACAAGACTATGATATTCCTGTTGAAGAGAAGACTGTAGTTTTATAGAAGCTGAATGGCAGGAACCATGGAGCTTAAATGATCAGGCTGTGATGGCTCCCACTATCAGGCAGGTGGAGAGAGAGCGCCAGATGGAAGAAGACCACTTCCAGGAGCTCTTGAGCTCTCTTCCTGTCAACGTCGACTTACATGATAGATTCGAAGTGGAAAACGGGAATTCAAAATTATAGACAAAGATGACAGTTAGTTTAACAAAAGCAAAAAGTGGGATTAAAAAAACCTAATATTTTTCTAAGTAAGTCAGTGCTGGGAACAATTTTACCAGGAAGTAAAAATAAACTCTAGTTTATATGCATCATGGAATATGTTACGTCTTTTCTCCCGTGTGTTTATGGCTGTGTTAGGGCAAGAGCTGTACCAAGACCAGCTGGAGGCACTGCATGGGGATTAGAGATGCAGGATGTGAAGTCAAATGGCCTGAGTTCAAATCCTGACTCTTACCAGCTGTGCAGTCTTAAGCAGGTTTGGAATCCTCTCTAAACCTCAGTTTTTGCATCTTATAATTAGCCTTTTGCATAGCATCATACTGAGGAGTAGATGAGGTAATCATCTAAGCAGCACAGTACCAGGCACGTGGTAAACTCTCGGTAAGTGATAACTATTATGATGACAAATCTATAAAACGGGTGAAATCTTATACCTGGTTTCGAAGATGTAGACACACAGAAGGGATGACTGGATCTGGTTCTCTGATGCGACTTTTAAAAGTTGATGACAAAATGAAGGAACGATTAACAGCAATGGTTAGAACCACCTCAAAAATAATCTGAACAGGAGGCCATTGAATTTACTAATTGTTTTTCCTACTGAAGACTGTAGCGTAATTGTCCATATCATTGATCTTGACTTCAGACAAACAAGGCTTTAATTTTCTCTTTATTTACTAACCTTGGGCAGCTACTTAATCACTCTGAAATTTGGTTTTCTTATCTGTAAACAGGGGTAATCATAGTACCAAATTCATGAGGTTTTTTCTGAGGATTAACTGAGATAATATATGGAAAGCACTTTGCACAACAACCAATAACTTTTATCAGTAATTATTATAAACATGTATACGTGCATGTGTTCATAAATGCTTATAGCATGTAAAATTTTTTCGTTTGTTTTTTACCCAACAGAATCAATTTTACCAGTTCTTTTGAATGTCTGGGTGATGGAAACCAATAAGCTGGGTGATGGAAACCAATAAGCTAGCTCCAATCAGTTGTCAGTGTCTGGGTTACAATGGTGTTGGGAAAGATTCTGAGGTCACATCTGGGCTCATTAGGAGAGTGCCCTGATTGATTACTGATGTCTGCCACTGGCATGGAGATGGAGAGTGGCAATGTTTTTTTAAATCACACATTGGTCTTATGGAATCTAGATTGTGGCCTTCTACTCATTTGCACTAAGGAAAACTCTATTATCTTTGAAGCGCGATATGATTTTCTTTCAATATCTCTCAGAAAGAATAAAGTTATTCTACCAACACTTATTGAATGCCAACTCTGACAAAGCATCTGCCAGGTGCTGGAGTTACAGAATTGAATAAGACATCACCCCTCAAGGAGCTCAAGTTCTGATAGAGGAGACATACAAGTAGACAGGAACCTTTGCTGGGGAGAGAAGTGGTCCCAGAGGGGATCTGGTGAGAGGGATCGCTGTGATGTATGGAGGATGGAGCCATTCATCCTGTGTGAAGCCAATTGGGCCAGGAACAGGGGTTGGATTGGGGCTTGAAGAGTGCATGGGAGTTGCCCTGGGATAAGGTGAGAAGGGCATGGGAGTGTACGTGTGTGTTTGGGAAGGACGCCTGCTGGTTGGGGTGATGGCTGCATCTGGAAATGGGGGAAAGGCCTCTTAGAAAGGGAGTTAGGGCCACTTACAGAGAGGCCTGGGTTCGGGACCAGGGCAGATTCTCCCTGTGTCCTTATTTGATTGACTCCAGGTGGCTCCAGAGAGTGGAGCGAGTCCAACAAGTTCTTCTCCTTCTTCACCTCCTCTGATTTCCAGTTTGACTCAAACCCTCTCTCTCTCTCCTCTCATTTTCCCCTCCTCTTTCTCCAGCCTCACATCTCCATCTCTTTCTTTCCTCCTCTCTCTCTCCCTCTCTCATCTCTCCCCCCATGTCTCTCTCCCAAGTGGGTCCAGTTCTTCTCCATCTCCCTCCTCTCTCCCCCATCTCCCTTTCTCAGCTCTCTCCCAGCCATTTCTTCCCCATCTCTCTCTTTTCCATCCCCCTCCCCATCTTTCTCCCCATCTCTCTCTCTTTCTCCATGACTTCCTCCCCGCCCATTTCTCTCCCTCTCTCTCCCTCCATTCCTCTGGCTGCCTCTCCCTCCCTCTCCCCATGCCTCACTCTGTCTCTCTCTCTCTCTCTGTCTCTTTGTCTCGGGATGTGCATTTTGGATCTCTTTCTCCCTCTGACAAGTTCTTCTTTGGCTCCGTGCTGTATCATTTTCCTTAGCAGGTGAGATTCTCTGGCATTTCTAAGTCTATTTTAAATACTTTGTAGGGCTTGATTTAAAGGAAAATCTGATTTTCACAGTTTGTGCATTGGTGCCTTAGGGGACTCTTAGTTTGATCATGTCCTGGAAAGTTAGTGACACAGCTCAGGCTCTGGGAACCCGGAGAGGGGTGGGCCGGTGTGCTGTCAGCTGCTTCCTGCTGGATCATGGAGGGCTCTTAGGGGCCCAAGAGCCTCTGGGTCCCTCACGTTACAGTGCCTGCCTTGTGTTTTCCCCCAATTTTAACATGCATATAAATCACCTGGGATCTTGTTAAAATGCACATTCTGATTTAGCAGGACTGGGGCAGGGCCTGGGATTCTGCATTTCTCACAAGCTCCCAGGTGATACTGATACTGCGGGTCTATGGACCACATTTTGAGTAACCAGGATGTAGTGCGTGTGTCATTTAGAATGTTTCTTCTGCCACAAAGCACTCTAATTTCCACTTGGCAGACAGAGTTGCCCCTCCTCTGTGCTCCCACAGAGCCCACAGAGTCTTCTGTCGTATTTCCAAAGGGCCTCTTCCCATTTTAGAGTCTAACAATCTCTGTCCTTGTCACTCTTCAGTAGACCGAATGCCACTCTGGACTTGCCATGGAAGAATGAGTAAACAAAAAGAACATTCCAGGCCAGTAAGTATAGTAGGACCATTGCAGGTCACGCACACCAATGCTCCCTTCCCCGGCTGGGCACTGATTGCTGCTGTAAAAAGCAGTGGCTTTGCATTGATGGGTCACAATTCTGGCCTTGCCCAGCAGGAACATGCTGCCCTGGGATCCTTTGAAATCCTGGACTGGCCCCACCTGCAGGAGATTTGACGTTTCCTCACTAGACTTCAGATGAGCTAGGGATCTGTGTAACTTCTTCCATTTTTTGTAATTGATCTCATTGTGTTCAACATCCCCACCTCTGGGATGCCTGGGATAGGAGTTCAAGAGGTACTGGTTTTACGTCACTTCTTCAAGCTAACTCAGTCTTGGCAAAGCATCAGTCAACAGTCAAAGCCCTCGAGGGTGGTTGTCTCCTCTCTCCAGAGCTCTTTCTCCTCCATCTCTCGAAGGTGGTGTCTGCCCTCATGAAGGTCAGGTGTTTCAAAGCCAAGGAGAAGTGGTCTCTGTCCATGTGCTGTTCCCTGTCCTCTCTGGCTGCCACTGTGGGATTCTGGGTCTTGTCTTGGCCCTGCGTGTCCTGTGCTGGTGTCCACTGCAGAGTGACCACTGTGATGGTTAATGTTATGTGTCAACTTGACTGGTCTAAGGGATGCCCAGAGAGCTGGTCAAAAATTATGTCTGGGTGTGTCTGTTAGGGTGTTTCTGGAAGATGTTAGCATTTGTTATTTTATTTTATTTTATTTTATTTTATTGATGTATAGTTGATTTACAATGTTGTGTTAGTTTCTTCTGTACAGCAAAGTGACTCAGTTATATTAATACATATATATATTCTTTTTCATATTCTTTTCCATGATGGTTTGTTACAGGATATTGAATATAGTTCCCTGTGCTATACAGTAGGACCTTGTTGTTTATCCATCCTATATCCTATATATAATAGTTTGCCTCTGCTAGTTCCAAACTCCCAATCCTTCCCTCCCTTATCCCCTCTCCCTCTTGGCAAACACAAGTCTGTTCTCTATGTCTGTGAGTCTGTTTCTGTTTCATAGATATGTTGATTTGTATCATATTTTAGAGTCCACATGTAAGTGATATCATATGGTATTTGTCTGTCTCTTTCTCACTTATTTCGCTTAGTATGATAATTTCTATGTCTATCCATGTTGCTGCAAGAAGTTAGCATTTGAATTGGTACACCGAGTAAAGAGATCCACCCTCACCTATACAAATGAGCCTCACCCAATCTACTGAGAGCCTGAATAGAAGGAAAAGGCAGAGGAAGGGGAGATTTGCTCTCTGCTTAAGCTGGGACATCCACATTTTTCTGCTCTTGGACATTGGTGTTCCTGGTTCTTGGGCCTTCAGACTTGGACCGAGACTTACGCCATCGACCTCCCTGGTTCTCAGGCCTTTGGACTCAGATTGAGTTATGCCACCAGCTTTCTAGGTTCTTCAGCTTGCAGATGGCAGATTATGGGACTTCTTAGCCTCTGTCATCATATGGGCAATTCCTATAATCAATCAATCTCTCTCTCTCTCTTCATATGTATATACACACAGTGTTCTCCAGAACCTATATATATCCTATAGATATATATCCTATTGGTTTTGTTTCTCTGGAGAAATATATATATATGGAGAGAGCGAGAGAGAGACAGGGAGAAAGAGAAAGAGAAACTGTTGTCTCATGATGGGCATTGCTGGACATTGCTCCCTTCTCTTTGTGTTTCTGCCATAATTATCCCAATCTTTCCTTTCCAGGGCAGTGGGTGCTCTGGCTGAGGAAAAGGGACATTCGTGTATTTCAGAAACGATTGTAGTTCTATCTGGGGCAGTGCCTAGAGCAGAGTAGCTGATCCATAAACATGATTCCTCCCCATCACTGCAGAAGATACGAGAGAGAGAGCTTCAGCGTCTAGAAACTTTGATTGGATCTGAAACCCATCCAAATGGCATGAGATATTCTGAAGAACCACCTCTTCTGTGGCAGGAAACAAGTTCTGTCTCAGAGACTGAAGCCTAGATCTTGAGAAAAGGGCCTCAAACCACGACAGCACGCAGATGTGGCCAAGCTGCTCTGGGACTCCAAGGCAGCTGGTTTCTCAGCGATGCATCCCCATCCCACCTTTATTTGACATTCAGCTGATCATTTCGGAAGAGCCTCCTTTTCTCGCCATGGCTGCAGCCAGCAGACAGCATTTGTCTTTGATAATCACTCTTTACACTCTTGTTTCTAATTCCTGCTTCCTTGGAGGCAGAGCCAGCAGGCAGCCCTCATGGTTTCTCGACTCTCCAGCTGGCATTTCTGAAGGACACTGTGAGCCCACTTCACTTCCGCTGCCTTTAACCCTCCCGCTAAGTTCATGGCTCATGAATGAATGAGCAGCAGCATTTCCCTGGCCCGTGGGCTCCCCACTGTCACCGGCAATGGGCACTCACCATCACCAGAGAGCAGGTGTTCCGAGAAGCCTGAACGAGCTGTGGGTGGTGAGGCAGACTCTGGGCTTGGCTCTGGAAGCTTCAGCTCAGAACATTGAGCTGAACCATCTGAGGCTCCTCCAGGAAACAGGTTGTGCAAATCTCTCTTCCCCCTCTCTGGGCTCATGCATATTCATTAGTAGAACAACTCCAGGCCGAAGATAATGATTCATGCAGGAAGCGCCGTTCTGAACATTATTATCTGGGAGTGACAAATCAATTTCTAATTCAACACGTGTATTGGACAAATAGATCACAAGAAATTTAAAGTCAAAAGCATCCTTTGGAGTCATGCAACTTCTGTTGCAATGTAGCGTAAAATGATAGAGGAAGAAATCTCCCCACTGGTGGGCTGTACATAGCTGTTCCCTTCAGAGCAAAGGAGAAATGAAAGGGACTGAGATTTCAAACACCGCTCGAGTCTACAATAGAAGCCAACAATAATGACTGAGAAGGAGACAACAATGACAACAACAAAGAGCCAGCCACTGGCACGAGCTATACCACTGTTTCAAGTTATTACTTGGGGATGAGCAGAATCCTCCTTTTCTTTCCCCAGGCTGGTAACAAAAATGGAGTGGAGGCCAGCTGGGTTCATCGGGTGCCCAATACGAATCAGAGGGCAATAAATGCAAGGCAAGACTGAAGAGGGAGTGGTGGAATTGACTTGAGCTGCATTTCAACAGCAGTTTCATGTTGACGTTTTCATTTACGGCATGATAATGTGATAGCTACACTATCTGACAGTCAAGTATAAAACGGCTACCGCCAAGGAGTGGCAGCTCTTTGAAGACTGTCTTAAGCCATTCCTTAAAGTTCTGTATTCCTTTCATCACGGCCACCCCACCCCCAATCCCTTTTCTTTCTAAGTGATAGAATAAACCGACTTCCCATTCCCCCATCTACTGTAGCATTCATCCAAAGCCCATGGCAAACTCATAGCCTTCTAGAGCCTAGATAGCTACTCTTGGGTTTTGTGGGTGTTGTTTTTTTTTTTTTGAGCTAATAATGACATTTTAGAATATTTATAGGTTCCAGGTACTGTGATAAAGCATATACCTCTATGTCCTCATTAAATTCTCACAACAGTCAATGACAAAAGTGCTAATATCCCCAACTTACTGATGAGGAAACTGAGGCTCTGGAGAAGCCAAGTGACGTGCCCAAGTTCATGCAGCCCATGATTGGTGGAGGCTAGAATAGAGAGCAGGTCTGCGTGACTTTGGAGACCACACTCTTTACCACAAAACTATGTAGATCTAATGTTGGGGAGGGTGTCTTTTTAACGATGAGTATACAAATCTTGACCAAGTGGAACCCTGGTGAAGGATCTACTTAAGACCTGGACAATCAGGTCCCCTGGCCTCTTTCAGCTGCTTTCCATCCATGGGACGAGGTGATGATGGGGGCCAAGGAGATGTGGTTATCTTAGACCCATATTCTTGCTACATCATGTTCTGGAGAACCAGACTTGCAATCTCACAGCTCAAGCTCAGCAGAAAAGCTTTTGTTTTTCTGTCTCAACTCTGATTAAGTCACCTGCCCCCAGTAAACCAATCACCAAGGCCCAGGGATATAGTGCTCTGATTGGCCAGGCTGAGTCACATGCTTCCTGTTGGAGTTGAGGATGGCATCACCTGAGTGATGTGGTCTGAGAACACAAGGTGGTCCCTCTCAGGACAACTGGGGTGTCATGACCAGAAGTAGGAGAAAGAGATGCTGACCACACAAAACCAAAAAATGCCCACCACACTTGTCAAGCCTCACTACCTCCCATCTTCTCTGGGTCCTGAAGGTTATAGGAGAGAGAGAGAGAGTGATTTGAGGAGAGACACAGAGGGAATGGAAGATAAAAGGGAAAGATAGAAGGATCCTTACAGAGAGGTTTGCTCAGAAATGGAAACACAGAACTAGAGAAGAACCAGAAAGATTTCCCTTCAACTCCTCAAGAGAGAGAACATATAGGAAGAAATGTTTTAAAAGCCCAACCCTATATATCCAGACAAAACTTTACAAAAAGATACATGCACCTCTATGTTCATAGCAGCACTATTCAAAATAGCCAAGACATGGAAGCAACTTAAATGTCCATAGACAGGTGAATGGATAAAGAAGATGCGGTGCATATATACAATGGGATACTACTCAGCCATAAAAAAGAACCAAATAATGCCATCTGCAGCAGCAACGTGGATGCAGCTAGAGATCATCATACTAAGTGAAGTAAGTGAGAAAGAGAAAGACAAACACCATGATATCACTTACATGTGGAATCTAAAATATGACACAAATGAACCTATTTATGAAAGAGAAACAGAATCACAGACATAGAGAGCAAACTGGTGGTTGCCAAAGGGGAGGGGGTTGGAGGAGGGATGGAGTGGGAGGTTGGGGTGAGCAGATGTAAGCTTTTATATATAGAATGGACAGACAACAAGGTTCTACTGTATAGCACTGGGGACTATATTCCATATCCTACGATAAACCATAGTGGAAAAGATTATATATATATATATATATATATATATAATATGTATTATTATATATATATAAAGAATATATGTATATAAAGAATATATATATGTATAACTGAATCACTTTGCTTTATAGCAGTAATTAACACAACATTGTAAATCAACTATACTTCAATTAAAAAAATGAAAAAAAATAAAAGCCCAGCCCTGATTCCCTCATGCCTTCAGTTTTTGTTCTGTAGGTATCTAGAGTTCTGGGAGGATTCCTCAGGATACTTTAAAAGGAATTGGGGAGTGGGATTCAGGAGGAAGGTCAGGGGGTAGAGCTCAGACCCCTCCTGGCTTCAACCAGATCTTCCCCACTTTCATCTGTCTTTTCAGTGCATTTCTGTATACGATCTTGTTTGGGGAAAAAAAGGGGCTCCTCTCTGCTAAACGCTGTTCTACACCGAGATATTCTCAGTAGTAAAGACCTTTCGTTTACCTCCGTCTCTCAGGTGCTTAGCGCAGTGCCTGGCACACAGTAGGCATTCAGCTGTTAAGTGCATGGCTGAACGGGAAAAGCAATTGAATAAAATTATGACTGGAGAACCTGAAGTCGTGGAAAGGAAGCTAAGGGCTTTAGGAGCACACAGAGAACTGGTGACGCCCTTCATGAGGGTATAACCACAGACGAAGCCTTGCCTGCAAAGACAGCTGACCGTTGACTGCCCCCTTTTTGACTTAGACACAGCTCTAACAAAACAGGTAAAATGTTTGTGATGAGCCACTGCTTAATAATAACTTCACTCTTTCAACATTTATCAAGAGCCAGATATTTGTCAGTAATCTCATTTAAATCTCATAATGGCCCCATGAAGTGGATGCTACAATTAATTATTTTGCTCACGTCACAAGAGTTTAAGAGAGATTAAGCAACTTGGCCAAGGTCATGCCTCTGGTAAGGCAAGGCCAGATCTAAATCCATCTCCCTGATCCAAAGGTCCCAGTACTTAAGCACTCTGCTATTTTCTCACCACATCAGAGGGCATTTATGTTGGTTCTGCAAAAATATTGTGTTGGGGCTTCCCTGGTGGCGCAGTGGTTGAGAGTCCGCCTGCCGATGCAGGGGATGTGGGTTCGTGCCCCGGTCCAGGAGGATCCCACATGCCGCGGAGCGGCTGGGCCCGTGAGCCATGGCCGCTGAGCCTGCGCGTCCAGAGCCCGTGCTCCGCAACTGGAGAGGCCACAGCAGTGAGAGGCCCGCGTACCGCAAAAAAAAAAAAAAAAAAAATATTGTGTTGGTCAAAAAGTTCGTTTGGGTTTTTTCCATAACAGCTTATGGAAAAACCCGAATGAACTTTTTGGACAATCCAATACCTCATGGTTCAGAGTTCAGGCAACACGGTGAGAGGAATATTGATAAACTGAAGCATCTTAGATGGCCAGGATGAAAGTGATGGAGGGATGGATGGAGAACCTTTGTAGGAAGTGAGTCTCTTTATCAAGGAGAATAAAAAGACTCTTGGGGGAATGAAGAGACCCTTCAGATCTCTTGAGAGCCATTGGGAGAAGGAGGAATTAGATGTGTTTGGGGTAGTTTCAGGGGTAGACACATCACATCTTCAAGCTGACAGATTTTTTTTTAAATTAATGATGTGTGATTTTATTTAAATAATGAAAGAGCAGAATCAGGAAAAAGATAAAAGCAGTTTGAAATTCACCCTAGTAGTTTCACCA
Organism: Delphinapterus leucas; assembly: GCF_059928025.1. Classification (NCBI taxonomy): domain Eukaryota; kingdom Metazoa; phylum Chordata; class Mammalia; order Artiodactyla; family Monodontidae; genus Delphinapterus; species Delphinapterus leucas. Next base: position 24,030,936 of record NC_143143.1, read on the forward strand.
GCTTTCCCTGCCCTCCCAGCCTATGAAATGTTAGAGTCTCGGGTACATGGGGACTATGATAGCAGTGGGAAGTGACCACGTCACAAGGAGGTTACTGATGGGGGGTGGGCAGGCTTAGAGAAAAAGCCACCTGTCCTGCTTTTTCCATGAGCAAACAATGTGCCTCAGCCTCCTGTGCTGTGTGGCCCTTTTTCTCTGGGGAGCAGGTAAGTTCCCGTTGTGAAGTTGTTGGATTCCAGTCTCAGAATTTTCTCCTGTGGCTGTAAATCCAGGCTCTTTCCTGAGATTTTTCTGCACTTTCTGTGTCTTTCCTTCAGGCTCCGTGGACACTGAGGTCACCCGGAGCCCTGGACATAGAGAATACTTGGGTGTTGCAGCTTTGCTGGTCAATCTGTGAGTTCTCTTCTCGTTCTTCCCATGGGCCTTTTCATCCAGGTTTCTAGTCCTGCAACACAGGGTCATCTTTCCCCTCATTCTGCTACCAAATCAATCCAATGTTCTTTAGCTTTCAGTATCCAGATTGAAAATCTCCTTATTTTGATTGGATTGTTTAGATTGCTTGCTTTTAATATGGTTAGCAATATATTTGGATGAAAATGCCTCTTGCTCTTGTTTTCAACTTGTTCCCTCTACCCTATTTCTTTTTTTTTTTTTAACATCTTTATTGGAGTATAACTTCTTTACAGTTTGTGTTAGGTTCTGCTGTATAACAAAGTGAATCAGTTATATGTATACACATATCCCCATATCCCCTCCCTCTTGTGTCTCCCTCCCACCCTCCCTATCCCACCCCTCTAGGTGGTTGCAAAGCACCGAGCTGATCCCTCTGTGCTATGCGGCTGCTTCCCACTAGCTATCTATTTTACATTTGGTAGTGTATATATGAGTTGACAGATTTCTGTGCAATATGGAGGATGAGCTTTTTGAACAGCACTTCTTAAATGTAAGTGTGCGTGAGAGCTTGTTAGAACACAAATTCATAGGCCCCATACCTGGAGGTTCTGATCCAGTAGGTCTGGGGTGGGTCCTGGCCATTTGCATTTCTAATATGCTCCCAGATGCTGCTATTTCCCAGATCACACTTTGAGTAGCAATGCCCTAGACCAAGGGTCAGTCAACTTTTTCTGTAAAGAGCCAGAGAGCACATATTTGAGGCTCTGTGGGCCAGTCTGTGTTGCAATTACTCAACTCTGACACTGCAGTGTAAAAGCAGTTACAGACAAAATGTAAAGAAATGAGCACGTGTTCCAATAAAACTTTATTTACAAACACAGGCAGCCAAGCCCTTCTGGTCAGTTAGGCTTCTTAGCTGACAGCAACGAAAATCACTGGGTAGTTTAATGAGACAAGGACTTCCTTACCGCTTTCCTTGGCAGGTCACCATTGAGCCTATCGCCACCATGGGCCATCACCTTGCGCAATGTTACTGATCCTTTAAGAACACCCAACATCTCCTTTCCATTGTACCAAGTCATCTCTGCATCTTTTTTTTTAGCGGTACGCGGGCCTCTCACTGTTGTGGCCTCTCCCGTTGCGGAGCACAGGCTCCGGACGCGCAGGCTCAGCGGCCATGGCGCATGGGCTTAGCTGCTCCGCGGCATGTGAGATCTTCCCAGACTGGGGCACAGACCCGTGTCCCCTGCATCGGCAGGTGGACTCTCAACCACTGCGCCACCAGGGAAGCCCCATCTCTGCATCTTTGATCTCAGTTGGAGGAAAGCAAAAAGGGATGTGCTCCATCTCTGCCCATGTGACGCCTGTGCACATGAGCAGCCCTCTGAAGCTGGAAGATGTCTACACAGGTGTAACTCATGAGCGACAGAGTGCTGGCAAAGCATCCACATCTGAGTGAGCTCCATCCTCCCATGTCTGCCACCTCGACAAGGTCTGCCCTAGAGCTGACAGATCCAGACTCTTGTGCCAAGAGCCTGGGAAAGGCTCAGGCCCAGTCAGACAAGTCTTCAGGTCTAGAGCAGAGTATATGATTGAACCCAGCTCAGGACCAAACTCCAGTTCCTTGAATGCCAGAAAATTCTTATCTCCAAAAACTGAGTCTTTACCAAATCCAACTTACCTATTAGTTTGAGATCACGGTGACTCTGTTGGTTATGACATCAGATTATCCCAAGTGCAGTCTCCTGGACAAGAACTGGGACCTGTTTCAAAGAATTCCTTGAACCAGCCTCATTCTACTTCTAAGCCCCAATCAGCTATGTTGAACAAATACATGCTCACGCGCGCACGCGCACACACACGCACACACAAAGATTTCATTAAAGAATATTTGTCACGCACACTCAAGGAATCTCCGAAGAACCTGGCTTAGAGGCCATAGATTCAGAAGCATCGCTGAAACGGCACCACAGCCTTGTGCAAGGGCAATGACCAAGGGGCTTACCCTGACCCAGACACTCTGGTCCAACGGTTGGCACCAGGCAAGGGATGCTATTGCAAGGATCTCTGTCTTTCTGGCCTCTGGAAGCTGAGCATTCCTGCTGCTCCTTTCCCCAGAGTGGATCCTTGGGGACAACCAGCTTCCTCTTCAAAGTCTTGCACAGGTATGGCTGATTGGAGGAGTCTATGCCACACGCCTGTATCGTTGCTGCAAAAGTTGCCGGGAAAGAAAGTTTTAAGCTTATACCATAAAGTGGAGAAATCTCCCAACCGAAAAGGATATGCAAAGGAGCAGAGTGGTCAGAAAGAATGCCCACTACACCTCCTAAGACAGATTTTGGGGATTAGATTCAATGCATCTAGGGCCCCAATCCAGGGTTTCTTCTACTTTTCCTCTCTTCCCAGATGAACTTCAATTTCCACCCATGTCTTCTATGTTCTTTAGCCCTCAAAGCATATGCTATATTACCAATCGCTCCCAGCCCCTCAGGAAGAGCTTATTTCTCCTAAGACTGGAATGTGCATTCTTAGCAGTGCAAAATTTGTTTTCCTCTTTCCTGAAGAGGAGGGAGTCTCCAGTTTTTAAAAACATGACAGGGCTTCCCTGGTGGTGCAATGATTAAGAATCCGCCTGCCAATTCAGGGGTCACGGGTTCGAGCCCTTGTCTTGGAAGATCCCACGTACCGCAGAGCAACTAAGCCCATGCGTCACAACTACTGAAGCCTGCACTCTAGGGCCCGCGAGCCACAACTACGGAGCCTGCGTGCCATAACTACTGAAGCCTGCATGCCTAGAGCCCGTGCTCTGCAACAAGAGAAGCCACCGCAATGAGAAGCCCACGCACCGCAATGAAGAGTAGCCCCCGCTCACCACAACTAAAAGAAAGCCCGCGTGCAGCAACAGGGACCCAACACAGCCAAAAATAAATAAATAAATTTATAAAAACACGTGGCAGGAAGCAGAAAAAAAAATCAAGAAAGAGATGAGTTGAGCAATTCATATTATAACAGGTCATCTCCAGCTCATGTAAGAATCCAAATTGAAAACAAATTGGTTTAAATTGCGACAAGACAGCTTTCTGACGTTCAGGCTTGGGGCAACATGGAATTCTTTCCTGGAGATCTCTAGGGAATTGGCTGGAGCCCCCAAGTTGGCTGGCATAACTGAGACATAGTTGGGTGTGGAGATAGAGATATACATTAAGTGACTCTCACATGTCCCTGCTAGCTTTGCTTGCACGCTGTTAGTGCATGGTACCAACTGCACAGGATGAAGGTGCAAAGCTAGACATTCCAATGAGGCCAGGCACGTGAGTGTATGTGTGCCTGATGGGGCGGTAGGGGGGCAGGGGTGCAAAGTCAGCTGGAGCCAGGAACAAAGGACTGATCCTTGGTGTGGCTTAACTGCTGCCGATTATCCCCTCTCCATCCCAAATAAGTTTTGCGATTGCTAGAGAAATTGAAATTGCCAAAGAGAGAAGTTGGGGTGTATGCGAATATTTTCTCTGACTCTTACTTAAACACTGGCAACTTTCCTGAGACTATAAATGTGATTGGGGCTCAGCCATTTCTGTCTTTGTAGCCTATGAAAATTAATTTAGTCCACAGGGACTGCAATCATCGCCAAACCCCCCAAGTGTGGGCTCTTCTTCCACACTGAGAAAAATAACAGTAAATTAGGCTGCAACACCCAAAGGAAAGTGAACTTACACCGCCAAGCGCGGGGCAGCATGCAAGACGTTGCCATGACAACTGGCATTTACCGGCTCTTCAATTTTAATATATCAAAGGCTAGGGATAATTTCCTAGTGAGAATACATGAGGGTGGATTCCCCCCCCCCCTTATTCCTTCTGCCAGTCTTTTGCCAGTACAGGAGCTCTATCCCTGTGGCAACCCGTTTAAAAGGAAGCCTTATGAGAGCATTAAACACCAGGCATGGTACTCCTGGAAATGCTGTCTGCCTTGGGAGGCCCAGGGAGGATGGCACAGCATGCTTCTCAGAGTCCAGGCTGGGTGGAAAGAATTCCGAGGCAGGTGAAGTGTGACCTGTGAATCTTTGCCCACATTTCCAGGTGAACTTTCTGTTTTCATGAACTTTCCTTCCTTCCTCTCTCCCCTCCTTCCCTCGCTTAATCCATTCCTTCCTTTCTTTCCTTCCTCCCTCCCTCTCCTTCCTTCCTTCTTCCTTTCCTCCCTTTCTTCTTATTTTGCTGAGTGCTTACTCTGTACCAGGCGCCTAATAGGCATCACCCCATTTATTCTTCATAACTACACTGTAAGATAAATATGATTCTTATGTTACAGATGAGGACACTGGGATTAAGAGAGGTGGAATGCCCTAATCACATCATAAGTTGCAGAGCCTGGATTTGAAGGAACTCGGATGTTGCTACCCAGGGCCCTCATACGCTCTATAAATAGAAGTAAATATGTTTATTATTATCATCACTGCCCTCACCGCCATGTATTAGTCAGCTATTGCTGCATAACAAACATCTACAAAATCTCAATGGTATACAATAATAAGCATCTATTTCACTTCAGGGTAGGGTGGCTCTGATCCTCATGTGTTTATTCTGGTGCCCAGGCTGAAGGGGAGGCAAATACCCAGGAAAAGCTCTTCTCATGGTGATGGTAAAGTTATAGAGGGTCTGCCCAACCACACAAGCACATTTCAAATCCCTCCTGTGTCATGTCTGCTAATATCCCATTGACCAAAGCAAGTTGCATAGTTGAGCCCAAAGTCAGAGTAGGAAATACACCCTCCCTTTCGTAGGATGAATTGCAAAGTTTTATGGCAAGTGTGTGGATACAGAAAGAGGTGAAGAACTGGGGTCCAAAGGGTCATAGAGTTATTGTTGTCATCCTCCTCCTCCTCCTCCTCCTCCTCCTCATCATCACCTCTATGGACCAGGCCTCTCTTTACCTTGATCTGTGTTTAAGTAATGAGTGATTTCTTTACTAAGCTCTTCAATAGTACCAGTCATTACTGGAGCAGCTAGTCATTCAACTGGATTAAGTTTTCCATTAAATTTTTTTTAAAAGAACCTCATATATTGGTTTATCATAATTTAAAAAAATATTGTGGTGATTGTAGTTCAATATAATGTTTCTTTTGAATCACTATGTACTTCACTTTATACATCTAAAAACCTAATCTTTCTGAGATGGGGTTCATAGGCTTCACCAGACAGCTGAAGATTTCTTCTGCACAAGAGTATTTAAGAACTCTTGGTCTTCATCGTGTTTTTCCCTGGCACAAGACATCAACTTGATTTGTAATCACAGCTCTACACATTTGTAGCAAGCTTTACAGTTGACAAAGTCTCTTTCCCCCATCTTTACATTTCATCTGCATAGCTATGGGGACCTGCAGGTGACATACCCACATAAGGTTTCTAATAGCCATTCCTTTGGTAAATGAGGCATTTAACCAGAAATTGCAATAATTTCAGTATCTGAGCCTAATAAGTGAGGAGTGGTCAATTTTACTTAGAGAAAATCTGAAAATATAAGAAAGTAGACTCATTGTTTTAAAGAAATAAAAGCTATTTAAATTTTGTGTTCATTCTCTAAATTTCCACATTTGCAAACCTCAAAATGCTCAAAACACCTTACTTGTTCAGAAACAAATCAGGAATAAGGACAATCTTGAACTATGAAATATAATGAAAATGCAGGATTATTTCTTATAGGTTCAACCAGGTACAAAGTGCTTTAAAAATGTTTGCTTAAACATTCCCTTGCAATTTGTTTATATATTACTGTAACCTGAGGAAAATATTTATTTGTCTTTTTTTCATAGAGTTCTTACTAGCCACTCCATCTCCAGCATTTAACACAATACCTGGTACAGGTATAAGCTCAATAAATGTTAAATGAATGCATGAATAAATGAGTGGGAATTTTTGGAAGGGCAAATCCCAGCTCTGGAATAGCTCACATGGCTCATAGATTCTAAATCCATGAGTGTTCTCTATTAGTAGGTAATTCTGCTGAGAGAGGTGGGGCAGATCTGGAGTAAATAGAAAAGCAGCAGATGAACAAGGCCATTCTTGTTGCAGTGACGCATTGGTACAAAGCGATTATTTGTTTTCTCTAACACAATGTAAAAAGTGCTAATGGGATTAGCCTTTTGTGATGAATACTAATATGATATGAAAATGAATGCTAATATGCAATGTGAAATTGCTAACAAAGGAGAAAATTGCTAATAGAATTCAGTGGACGTCAGTGACAAATGCTTTGTACATCCCTCTGGTCTGGCCAAGGCTATTCTCGTAGCACAGGAATGGCAGTAGCCTGGGGGGAAATCATAGCATATGAGTTGCTTGGTGATGGGTGGATTTCAGTTGCTTCCTCTGAAATTACCTCTTTGTAGGTGGGGATGTGAGAGAAGGCACACACAGGATAACCACAAACATACCCACTTGGGCTTGCGATGTGTGGAGGATCCAGTGGGGAGGTCTCCACAAGGAAGCTAGAGCATGGCCCTTTCCACCTCTGTGTCAGGCCTTTGAACTTTTCCAGTGTTCTCTCCCATCTATCATGCTGGTTGGCCTTATTACAACCTTGGGCAATTATGAGGCAGGCATGCAGATGGAAAAGTAGACACAGAGAGAAGTGTCTCACCTATAGTCACAGAGGTGGCAGAGCTGGGGTCCGATGCTATGTCTGGGTCTTCCCCTGGCTCCCGCATGTCCCCCTCCCATCTCCCCACCTTCCATCTCCTCTACTTCTTCCTCCTCCAGCTTCTCCCCTCTGCGTCTCCTTCCCTTCCTACCAGCGTACTGATTTTCCCTCCTTTTGTTTATGGCAGGAGATGGCTTAAATAAATAACTTAGGTTGGTTTAAAAAAATCAGTCTGTGCTAACACAGGAAGTGACCAGGTTCTGGTCTCAGGTTCTGAGACCAGTGATGGTAGCATAGGGTGTTTTAACTCAGATGGGTGACGCAAAGAACTCTTGGAAAGTGAAAACTTTAGATGAAAGTCTTCAGGCAAAGGAACTATGGAAGGAACAAGAGGAGAAAGCAGAGATAAAACCCTTAAAAAAATTCTGATGACCCAGATGCGAAGTGTGATTCCTTTGAGGAAGGGAAGTTGAGGCACCACCTCAGGGGCAGAGCGAAGAGGATCTCGCCCTACACAAGAGAGGATTCCATGGAAGATAGAGGAGAGGACGATTATTCTTTGGCTATCAAACCACCCTAGAAAGTGTTTCAGGAAGAAAAGGCTCATCACAGGAAAGAGGAAAAGAGAAATGTAGGCATCGAAGTCATTCGAGGAATAGGACACCAGTGGACATGTGGTCGATAGGCTGCATCTTTGGGGGGGCTGCTGACACAGAAGCCATTATTCCCCGGGAAGGTGGAAATCAATTAGCTCAACATAGTGTTTGAGGACCTGTGGACCCCCAGTGAGAAAATCTAGCCTGGCTACAAAGACCTCCCTGCAGTCAAGAAGATGACCTTCACCAAGCACCCCTGTAACAACCGCCTTTCTCAGACCTGGGCTTCCACCTGTGACCTACTTCCCAGGGTGGAGGGCCATCTGGGAAGACAGCCTCGTACACGAGTATTTCCATGAGATCCCCCAGCCCTATCGGCCCCCCAGTGTCCCCGATGTGGCCCATCAAGAGCGAGCAGCAAAGAGTGAAGGGTGGCGCCTGCCTGCAGCCCCCTGAGGAAGGCCTGGGTTACAGCTGGCTGGGCGTCGGCCTCCACAGACCAGGGGGCCTCAGCTGCAGGCCTCGCCTTCAGCCTCAAGTTCTGAGGTTCAGAGTGGACCCCAGGCCAGCCCTGGGGAGGGCCAGCTGACGAGGTTCAGCCAAGACTAGGGGCAGGCGCTGGAAACAGACCCAGATCCTGCCCGGACTGGACACACCTGCTGCTGGTTTGGGTTGCCCTGGGTCGTGACCATGTAGTCTTGGATGGCTGGTCTTGTTTGGTCTTCCACGTCGCGTTTTTGTTTTATCTTGGCTTGTAAATTTCTAGAATTAAATCACGCTTTCTTTCTCGTGGGAAAACAACATCGAACTTACTCATCTGTCCCCTTGCTGCTCTCTCTCTCTCCTCCCGTTCCATCCATACCCTCTCCACCTCCCTTATCTGTCAGGCTCCCTCCGCATTTTCCTCCTCCACTTTCTACCCCTCCATTGTTTCTTTCTTTTCCACCTCGTCCCAGTCTTCTCCTTTTCCCAAATCCTTGGCCTCTACTGTTTGTATCCAAGAATGATTTGCTCCAGCAAAAGCTAACATTTATTCTGAAAACAGACTTTGGTTTGGGAGCAGCTCATTTTGAAATCAAGGTTAGAGTGAAAACTTGGCTCAGGTGCTCATAAATGCTGCGAAGATACAGAAATTCTCTGAGCCTCAGATTCCACATCCATCAAATGGATTTCCTTAAAGGGTCGCTGCAAATAGCAAACCTTTAATTGCAACTATGATTGCAGCTAGGACTATATAGTTATGTGAACTATAATTGCAACTCTTCAAAAGTGGGTATGCGTGGGAGAGAGGAATGGGAAGGAAGATTGAAAGACTGAAAATGGCTGACTCGGGTGAATTTTTTTCTTCAAAATTTTCTTTAATAATGTTGTTTCATTGTATTTCTATGGTTCTCCACCTTGTCAGACTCAATGCCCTTTTTTTATAACTAATATTTTGTGACGTCCCCTTTACATGAAATGAAATTCATAGGTTATATAACTCACTTACACATAATTTCATAAAAAATTAATAGAATGCCTTAACTATATTATACAGGAGAATAATAGAAAAGTAATTTGTATAAAATAATTTGTACTTCAATAGATAACTGCTTGGCTGTGAATATAGAAGAGATGATGAAGGCAGATTCTTGCATCTCTATCTAGACTCACCGCAAATGGGATGCTTGCAGAAACCAACTGACACAGGTGTGTTTTGCTGGGGACTCTCGTACCTTGAGTGGCTTTGCCACCAGTGATGGGGGTTCCTGAAATAGTAAAGGAACTGCCCGTGGTGTTCTTTTTGTTTGTTTGTTTTTGTTTTTTTTGCGGTACGAGGGCCTCTCACTGTTGTGGCCTCTCCCACCGCGGAGCATAGGCTCCGGATGCGCAGGCTCAGCGGCCAGGGCTCACAGGCGCAGCCGCTCCGCGGCACGTGGGATCCTCCCGGACCGGGGCACGAACCCGTGTCCCCGGCATCGGCAGGCGGACCCTCAACCACTGCGCCACCAGGGAAGCCCCTCGTAGTGTTCTTAATAAAACAAAGTGAGGTTTACAATTTAGTCCACAGACATTTCAGTATAAATTAAGACTGTGAAAAATTAAGTTTGTGTTTAAGGGAAAGTAGACTTTATAAATAAATTTTTCACTGATTGAGTGTCCAGAGGGACATTAGAAAGTCAGCTGGGACTTGGGCAGTTCTGCATGGGCTGAAGTGGTCCTCTCTGTGGCACGGATCCCACGCTCTCAATATGCATGGTACCGTACCTCCAACAAGCAGACAACCCAAAGCTTCCACACATTTCCAAAATGCCTTCTGGGAGGTGGAATCTCCCACGCTGAGCCCACAGCTATGTTTTCATTTAAAAAAAAGCAAATACTCCCGCTCTGTGAGGGCTTTGACAACCTCTGGGCTGGCGTCACTCTCTCTCTGAGGCTAAAAGCAGCAAGAATAGTGGCACTGATCCCACATCTAGAAAATTGAAAGGGAACTGATTTTTTATCATCTAACCTGACAGGTTCAGCACATCTCTCCTGTCACATTCCTGTCTGTCCTCAGAGCTGTTGAACAGAATCTTTCCACGGATCCGTGTTATTGCTAATAGGATTTGTCTTAAACTAAGTGTCCAGCCTCCTCTTGTTTCCTGAGACCATGGTGGATTCTCTCCTCTCCTCCCTGAGCCCAACCTTCATTGTATTTCAGCTAATCGAATAATTCCCTGCCAGATGGCAGGGAGAAAGCATGGCCCCTGGGAGAAATGATGGTGCTGTCACCAAAGGCTGGACTGGCCAGGATCAGTTTGGATTAAAGCCAGATACTCTCAAGGTGAGAGTAACAGTGAGGTTTGCAACAGACAGTCCCATCTGGACAAAGCAGACGTTCCAGGATCCTGGGACTCTCCAGTGGCAAACAAGCTTTGGTCCATGCGATGGGCCTGTGGAAATCTCTTCTGACGTCAGTGTTCTGTCTGCTTCAGAGTTGGGGGATCTTGGTAGGGCTTGGGATTTCAAAAGGAAATGGTTTGGCTCAAGTGGAGAATTTAAGGTTCTTGAAAAAAGCTCTCTGTTGATCCTGTGATTCTAGCACCATCCTGGAGGCTGAATCCTTTATTCTAAGCCTTTTTCCTGCAATGTATTATTGTTAAAAACAAGACAACACAGTCCCCAAATGGAGTCGCTTGTGCTAAGCCCTACATCACCAAACTGAGATTCAATTTAACCACAGTTTCAGCCCTCCCAGAAATGGAATCTTAACATAATCAGGAATCACCTGCTCAGCACTAGTGAGGTCATCTGCTGAGAGACCTTCACCAGCCCCTAAAGGAAAGTGACCTTGCCATGACCAATCCTAGTTTGTCTAGTATAACTTCCTTGTTCTGCTCCCTTCTGCCCATAAAAGTCTTTCATTTTGTACAGAGCCTCAGAGCTCCTTTCTATGTGCTAGATGATGCATGATTCATGAATCATGGAATAAAAGCAAGAAAAATGTTAAAAAATTACTCTGTTGGATTTTTTTGTTTGTTTGTTTGTTTTTGCGGTACGCGGGCCTCTCACTGCTGTGGCCTCTCCCGTTGCAGAGCACAGGCTCCAGATGCGCAGGCCCAGCGGCCATGGCTCACAGGCCCAGCCGCTCCGCAGCATGTGGGATCTTCCCGGACCGGGGCACGAACCCGTGTCCCCTGCATCGGCAGGCGGACCCTCAACCACTGCGCCACCAGGGAAGCCCTGGATTTTGTTCTTTAACGTTATCTTTGGAGGTTCTTTCAGTTGCTCGGCCAAGACTTTGGACTAAGCTTCCTATTCTTTAGAATCTGAAAGGAAGGTACAGCCCTGACCCTGGAAATTCCTCCTCCTCACCCTCCTCTAAAGTATTGCCTTGTAACATTTCCCTAGGGTTAGTTCCATCCAACCACTGAAATATTATCTAAAGATTATTTAAAAGTAAAAAACACTAATTACTGAATTAATTAGTGTGGCTACCGATTGTGTAAGATTTGGTTATTGTGGAGTGGGGATTGGATTGCATATTAATATTTAAGTCCTTTGGAAGTGGCACCGAAGGAAGACCCCTCCCCCAATCCTTTGGTTCCTCCCCAGCCCATCCCCCATGAGATGGGATTTCTTGGGGGCTCCGAACAGAAATCCCCTTATCCCAGGCAGCACAGATATCCCAGGCCGGTCTTGGACTTGCACTATTTGCATTTCTATAAAGGAAGGGCCTGGTATCATGTAACTGTGTGTGGGTTCTGAGGGCTTCTAATGGGCCTCCCTTTGTACAGTTTCTTAGCAGCCAATTGAAGTTTGTAAGTTGAAACAAAGAGACTGGAGTCCATCACTCCCTGACCACACCTCTGAGTCTGGCCTGCCTCTAGGAAAGCTAGCACCTCCCCTTCTCTTCTCAGCAAAGCTCAGCAATCCTTGTTCAATCATGGTTCCTCCTGGGAAGAAAAAGCTAGGTAGGGACCAGCTGTGTTCTGTTGTTAGAACTTCAACTGAAGCCAGGGAAAGTCTTCAGAAGAGTTGACCTGCATTCATTCATTCTAAAATGAGGTAATGCTGCTTGACAGTGTTAAAGGAAAATTCAACTGAGTAAATTTTAAAGATCGAATTGGCTTTATTGAACAATTCATAAATCAGGTAGCATCCCATCCAGCAAGTAGAAAGGAGCTCTGAGGAGCTGTATAAAATGAAAGGCTTTTAAGGGCAGAAGGGGGAAGGGGGAAGGAAAGGGCTGATTACCTCATCTTTCTCTGGGGGAATGGAGCGGGTCTATGTGGCAGATTACTGCATTGGCACTGTCCAGGAAATTCCAAACTGACTGGTTAAGGCTACATTCCTGGGGGAGGTTGAAACAGTAATTAGGTTAGGTATCAAGCTCTGGTTCGGTGGTGATGTGGGCTTAGCGCAAGTGATTCCATTTTGGGCCTGTTGTCTCTTTTTGACAATAGTCAAGAGTATCCTTTAGGGTCAGTAGGAATCTGGGCTCTGTCACTTATTAGCTGTATGTCCTTGGACAAATGATAGTTCTGGGTTTCAGTTTCTTCATTTGTCACACGAGAACAAAAATGGTACCTTCCTCATTGGTTGTCTGAGAGCATTAAGGTACATCATACATCTAACAAATATTTATCCAGGGTTAGAGCTCCTTATTTGTCAGGTACTATACTTGGTGCTGAAGGCACCAAAGTAAATAAAATGGACAAAAAATCCCTGCCCTCATGGAGATTATATTCTAGTAGGAATAGACAGACAATAAAAATATAAAAACATATAAATACTATGGAGGGAGATAGAGAAGCTGATGGTATTTGTGAGAGCATGGTGGAAAGTACCACTGGGAATGAGACCATTGGGCAAGACCTGAAACACAATCCAACTAAAGACCTTTATATGGTGCACAGAGTTTGTAATATACATGTTAGCTATTTTTTATTCATTAACTCATTAATTTTGTTAGCCACTCATCCATTCACCTCCGCATTCGTTCAGTAATTCAATGACTAATTCTCAATCACCCATCTATCTCTTCATCTATCCATTCATCTTTCAGAAAATGTCAAGTGGAGGGATATATGCATTGTGGATTGAATGCCCATCTTATCATCTGACCCGAGGTTCATTCAGGAGGAATTAGGGAAGGGAATTGAAGGCTTGGGATGGTTATTGATCAGAACATGGTGTATTAGAGTTTTTCACAAAACATAGGATAGAAAGAGCCTAAGTGGTTTCTTTTCAAGCTAACGTTTATTGAGAATATACTTTTTGCCATGACCTGTGATAAATGCTTTATGTGCATGATCTTATTTAGCACTGAGAAGTGAATTTGTAGATGAGAGAACTGAGTCTTGGAGATAACTAATCAGCCTAAGGTCAGAGGGTGATCGGCAAGGTTAGTATTCAAACTTGGGTTTGACTTCAAAATTCATGGGCTTACATGCCTGGGCATATACCCAGATAAAACTCTAGTTCAAAAAGATACATGCACCCCTATGTTCATAGCAGAACTATTTACAATAGCCAAGACATGGAAACAACCTAAATGTCCATGGACAGATCAATGGACAAAGAAGACGTGGTGTATACACACACACACACACACACACACACACACAATGGAATACTATTCAGCCAAAAAAGGAATGAAATAATTCCATTTGCAGCGACAGGGATGGACCCAGATTTTATCATACTAAGTGAAGTAAGTCAGAAAGAGACAAATACCATATGATATCACTTACATGTGGAATCTAAAATATGACACAAATGACCATATCTACGAAAGAGAAACAGACTCACAGACATAGAGAACAGACTTGCGTTGCAAAGGGGGAGGTGGGGGGCTGGGAGGGAAGGATCGGGAGTTTGGGATTAGTGGATACAAACTAGTATATACAGGATGGATAAACAACAAGGTCCTAGTGTATAGCACCGGGAACTATATTCAATATCTTGTGATAAACTATAATGGAAAAGAATATGAAAAAGAATATATATATGTATAACTGAGTCACTTTGCTGTACAGCAGAAATTAACACAACATTGTAAGTCAACTCTACTTGGAAAAAATTTTAAAAACAAACAAACCAAACCAAACCAAAACAAAACAAAAAAACAAAATTCATGGGCTTAGCCGGTTTACTGCAAGGACTCCACCAACTCTGGGTCCGTAAGCCAGTCAGCTGACCCCTTTTACCTTCATGTTCTCAGTCATCACATGTAAGATTCCATTTCTGCTCAAATCTCAAGGTTGAATGAGAGGACGTATGTGTGTGGACAGGCATCAGGAATTACCAACCAGAAGGGGTGCCATGATTGATTCACTGTGCTCCAGCTCCAACAAGCCTGAAAGGGCTTGTTATTACCTGACCTTTCATTTCTCAAGCCCCTGATGATGGTAAGACAGCAGTCTGCATGCAATGTGAATTTGAACTGCTACCCGCTTTCCAATTCCCACCGGAAGGGCCCTTAGCAGGCTAAGAAGCTGGAAGAGGTATTTCACTCTGGTTTCCAGTAATTTGTTCTGCTCTGTGAACTTCCGTGTCTGCTTGTCCAATTTCATGAAAATTGGATTAATGAGTGTTAACTGGTGCTGCTTAGCTAGTTTAAAAGGGATAGTGTCGGGCTTCCCTGGTGGCGCAGTGGTTGAGAGTCCGCCTGCCGATGCAGGGGACACGGGTTCGTGCCCCGGTCCGGGAAGATCCCACATGCCGCGGAGCAGCTGGGCCCGTGAGCCATGGCCGCTGAGCCTGCGCGTCCGGAGCCTGTGCTCTGCAACGGGAGAGGCCACAACAGTGAGCGGCCCGCGTACAGCAAAAAAAATAAAAAAATAAAAGGGATAGTGTCAAATGGAGGAAGAGCGTCCTGGTGTGATGGTTGGATCCCTAGGCTGCTAAGAATCAGGGTTCTGCATGAATGCCAATATCACAAGTTATTGTGGCAGCCTCCTCCAAGTTACTCTTATAGAAGGCAGTATCACCCCAGAGACCTTTGAAAGGAGGAAGGACACTTATTCCACTAGAACAAGGAGAGGATTTGCTTAAGAGACTTGTAGTCTTGGTCAAGATGTTCATTCATCAAATCTTTTCCAAGCACCTGATATGTGTCAGGCTCTGTTTTGGTCTCTGGAGAACCAGTGGTGAATAAAACAAATTTTCTGTCCTCATGAAGCTTATGTTCTATATGAGGTAGGTAAACAATAATCAAATGAATATATGATTTAATGTCAAGCAGCATTTCCATCCGATGCTTCTATATTCGCCACTAAGTATGAAAAAAAGTTTGTCTTTTTTTAAAAAACAGCTTTATTGAGATATAATTCACATACTATAGAACTCGACCATTCAATGGTTTTTAGTATATTCACAGATATGTAAAAATCATCACCACAGTCAATTTGAGAACGTTTTCATCACTTCTGAAAGAAACTGTAACCTTCAGCTATCACCATCTTATATCCCAACCCTCACCTCCAGCCCCAGGCAACCGCTCATCTACTTCCTGTCTCTATAGATTTGACTATTCTGGACAGCAAAAAGGTCTTTTGAGAGTGAGGGGCCAAGGAAGGAGCTTTTATTATCTCCACCTCCTAAAATGAGGCCTCTTGGACTCAGTTTCCCTTGGAGCTTTCTCCAAGGAAAGATGCAAATTTCCATAGCTTTGGTGTTTGGAGGTGGTAGGGGGTGCTGGCCAGTGTCCTGATAGAGGCATGACAGAGATATTGCAGGTTCAGTTCCAGACCACTGCAATAAAGGGAATACTGCAATAAAGCAAGTCACACAAATTTCTGGTTTCCCAGTGCATATAAAAGTTATGTTTATATTATACTGTAGTCTAGTAAGTGTGCAATAGCATTATGTCTAGAAAAATTACTTGCATACCTTAATTAAAGCATACTTTATTGCTAAAAAGCCTAACCAGTATCTGGGCCTTCAGTGAGTTTTACTAGTAACATCAAAGATCACTGATCACCAGCACAAATATAATAATAATGAAATAGTTTGAAATACGAGAATCACCAACATGTGACATGGAGACATGAAGTGAGCAAATGCCGTTGGAAAAATGGTGCAGTAGACTTGTTTGATGCAGGGTTGCTGCAAACCTTCAATTAAAAAAAAAAAAAAGCAGTATCTGTGAAGTGCAATAAAGTGGAGCAGAATAAAATAAGGCATGCCTGTACACAATTACTCTTTTATTATCTTACCTTCCACCTCTACACCCTGCCTGAGGCTACATACTCCCAGCCAGAATATGCATGCACAGACACAGAAGACCGCTGTCCCCTGTGCCGCCACATCTGAAGCCCTGCCTCAGTCCAGTTGCCATGGTTCCCCACCTGGACTCTGCAGTAGCCTGCTCTCTGGTCTCCCCATTTCCCATCACCGCTTCCAACCTGGTCTTCCTAAGATACCAGGATAAATGTTCTAAAGCATGAATCTGACCACGTCGCACTGTGCTGATGAAAATTCTACATGGTCCTCATTATAGTCGAGGTTCCTCTTCACGGCCCTGTATAACCTGGTCCCTGCCAAACCTCTCCAGTGTTATCCATCACTATTCCCCCTTCACTATCTGAATCACTTGTGGTCCCTGCAAAGTACCGTGCACTCCCTAACAGACCTTTGCACATGCTATGGGCCTCTCTGGAGCACTCTCTCCTGTCTATATTGCCTAACTACCACTCATCCTTTAGGTCTTAGAGATTACTTCCTTTGGGGAAGGAATATTTCTTCAGGATGTGGTTGGGTACTTGTATTAGTTCTCTATTGCTGCTTAAAAAGTTACCCCCAAATTTAGCACTTTAAAACAACAGATGTTTATTATCTCATGTTTTCTGTGGGTCAGGAATTCAGGAGTAGCTTAGCTGGCTTGCTCTGGATAAGGGTCTCTCGTGAGTTTAGTCTTGACATTGGCTGGGGCTGCAGTCATCTGAAACGTGATGAGGGCTAGAGGATCTGCTTTCAAAATAGCTCACTCATATGGCTGTTGGTAGGAGGCCTCAGTCCCTAGCCCCATGGGCTGCTTCATAGGACTGTTGAGTGTCCTTATAACTTGGTAGCTGGCTTCCCCGGAGTGGTCCAAGAGACAGCTGGGAGGAAGCTACAATGCTTTTTATGTCTGCAGTGAACTAAATGTTTATGTACCCCCAAAATTCATATATTGAAGTTCTAACCCCCAATTCTAGGAGGTAGGGACTCTGGGAGGTGATTAGGTCATGAAGGTGGAACCCTCGGGAGTAGGATTAGTGCCTTCATAAACAGGACCCCAAGGACTCCCTCTCCTTTCTGCCATATGAGGATATGACAAGAGGATCACAGTCTGTAATGTGAAAGAGGGTCCTCACCAGAACCTGACCATGTTTGCACCCTGATTTCAGTTCAGTCTCCAGAACTGTGAGAAATAAATATTTGTTGTTTATAAAACACCCACTGGCATTCTGTTATAGCAGCTTGCGCAAGGTAAGGCAATGTCCCAGAGGCCGATGTCACATACTGTGGCTTCTATCATATTCTATTGGCTAGAAGTGACTCATTAAGTATGGCTTACACTCAAGGAGAAGAGAATTAAGCTCTACCTCTTGAAAGGAGGAGAGTTTGTGGACACATTTTAAAACCGTCATAGAGCCCCTTGTCCATGGTCCCACAGCGTCCTCCAGTTATCCTTACATTAGCACTTAGCAGACTATTTGTCACAGTCTGTCTCCCTCACTACTGCACTGTGGGTTCCTTGAGTATCAGGACCGGTTTCCATTTACAGTTATATTCCTAGATCCTACCACAGTCCCTTGCACAGTGCTTGGTAACCGTCTGTTTGTTTGAATGACTCAACGACCTGTCTGGACACATAAAACGTATAGATCAGTGCTTTTCAAATTTCCATGCATATACATCACCTGGGTGGTTTGTTAAAATGAGGATTCTGCTTCAGTAGGTCTGGGGTGGAGCCTGAGATGCTGTTTTCCTAACAAGCTCCCAGGTGATACTGATGCTGTGCTTCATGGAGCAGGAATCTAGATCACGTGATCCTACTCCCAGACAAGCTTAATAACCTAGCTGGGGAGACACTTCATCCGGCAGGACAGCCCGGGGCCACCCACAAAGCAGCGTCAGCCCAGTCGTGGGCACACCTACTGCATGCTGGGCTCCTCTTCCTTCAAATGCCTAGGATGAAAGAGGACATGTCAGTAAAAGACAGTCGAGAAAGTGTCTGCGGAATACAGAAAGGCTTCCAAGGTTTGTGTGTTCTCAGTTGGCTCTGCAATGCACAGCTGGGCAGGGGTCACTCACGTGTGGGCGAAGGGATTGTGAGGCCTGAGCAAGGGCCAGAGGGAAACTGGCTGAAGTGCCAGTGGGCAGTGGCAGGTGATGGAGTCCCCACACCCACCCCAGAGAACTTATGGAACCCAGTCTGTCTGTGTGATCAAAGCACCACTTTGGCTGGAGGCAGGGAGATTAAGAAGACGATATACTTGTACCGCTCTTCACAGTTCTTGGGATGTACAATTCTAAGAGTCACGTTTTAAGGAAAATTGAGTAGAGCCAGACCATTGAGATGTTTTCCGTTAATACCTTGGATCTCACTTTTATCCTTGTGGCTCTGATTTTAACAACGTGGGGCACTGGTGTATATGTGTAAAGTCTGTGGTCTTAAGACAGGAGATTTCTTCTTACTACATGAAGGGCTGATATAAGCGTAGGGTAATAATGATAATTCCCAACATTTGGGGAACAGTTTCACATCCATTTAATCTAGGGGTTCTCAACCTTGACGGCACATTAGAATCACTGGGGAGCTTTACTGGTTACTGATGCCTGGGTCCCACCTCCAGAGATTTTAACTTAATTCATCTGGGGTGTGGCTTGGACAGCATTTAGAAATCCTCCCCAGGCAATTCCACTTTGTGGCCATCGTTGAGAGGCACTGATTTAACCTTATAAGAACCCTTCACTAATAGGCAGATAAGATTATCTTTTCTTTTCCTCCCTCCCTCCCTCCCTCCCTCCCTCTCTCCCTCTCTCCCTCTCTCTCTTTCTTTTCTTTCTTTTTCTTTCTTTCTTTCTTTCTCTCTCTCTCTTTCTCTCTCTCTCTCTCCCTCCCTCCTTCCCTTCCTCCCTTCTTTTCTTACTTTCTCTCTCCCTTCCTTCCTTTCTTTTCGTTCTACAAATAAAAAGCTGTATCACAAAATTGACTGGCTCAAAGTCACACAACCAATAAGTGGGAGGTTCAGATCTCAAACCTATTTTAACTGGTTGTGCTTTTTCAATTTGTATCAGTATTGCCTCCAGGTGGCCAGTATTATGCCCATTACAAAGAAAGAGAAACTGAGTGTGATGGTTGATTTTATGTGTCCACTTGACTGGGCCAAGGGGTCTTCAGATATTTGGTTAAACATTGTTCTGGGTGTGTCTTGGATAAGATTAATATTTGAATCAACAGAGTGAATAAAGCAGGTCACTCTCCCTAATGTGGGTGGACCTCATCCAATCAGTTGAAGGCCTGAATAGAATAAAAAGACAGACCTTCCAGCAAGTAAGGGGGAACACCTCCTGCCTGACTGCTTTGAGCTGGGACATTGGTCCTTTCCTTTCTTCAGACTGGAACTGAGACATCAGCTCTTCTTGGGTCTCGAGTCACCAGCCTTTGGGCCTGCAGCTACACCACTGACTTTCCTGCTTCTCAGGCCTTTGGAATTGTGCTGCAATTTACATCATCAGTTCTCCTGGGTCTTCAGCTGGCTGACAGCAGATCTGGGGACTTAGCTTCCATAATCAGGTGAGCCAGTTCCTTACAATAATACATTTTCTTTATAATAATAGTAAATAATAAATATTATTATTATTTATAATAATCTTATATTCTAATAATATATCTCCTATTGGAGAACGCTAAGGGATGGAACAATTAGGTTTATAGATAAAGGTCAGACTTTGAGCTAGGGGACAGTTAGTTAGGGTTCCAAGTCCCTTACGTCCCTGGATGTTCCTTCGTCTCTTGTTTCTAGTCTTTGAAGCTAAGTTTGGGCCAATACCCATATCAGATAAACAAATTCTAGACTCCTTGATGACAAGGTCAGTGTCAGTGTCTGCAGATGCAGGCCATGAATAGTCAAGGTTGGAAAATAAAAGTTGGCAGGAGGGACTGTACTTTATTGGGACCAAACCAAGGACGTCAGTGATCTTAGTTTTGAGCAATTCTTGATCCTGGAGTTCATCCAAGTTCTCCTTTGGACTCTTGCATCCTACCTGCCCGTCATCCATCCCCAGTGAAATCAGATGTTAATGATGGAATTTGGAGATGCTAAAAGGATTCCCATGGTGGTGAGGAAGATCCTAAATGTTTTACAAAAAAATAAAAATAAAAAGTATTATTTAAGGAAAGGAGCCAAAGTGCTCAGACACCACTTGGCAGCCAGGGAGTGTGTTAAATCGGAACAATCAGGAGGGAAAAGTACTTTGTAGTAATTTTTTTCGAAGCTGGTTCCAGAGCTCCTTCCTCTTAGGAGAGAACTGTCTATGTTTAGAACCAAGGAGAGTCTTACATTTAGTTTTCTGTAGGTGTGGAGTGTGAGTCCCTGAGGGACTGGTCTGCAAAGAGACAGTGGGATGATGAGATAATAGGGCATTGAGCAGGGAGGTGCCTGAGAGCAGACAGAGGAGAATGAGGAGAGGGTGGCAGACACATGCCTGGGTGCTGGAGAATGTGCAGGCAGGTGGCTGATCAGGGATTTGGGGATTTTGAGAATGGGAACATCTAATATTAAATTCTAAATCATTTGAAATGCTCTCATGCACTTTCTTACCTGAAAGCTTTGGTAAAATCTTTGGTTTACATAGCCTAGCCGTAGTATTTTGGGGGATTGATGGATTGGGGTGTTTATTAGGAGGGGTGATATGGTGCAGAAAGAAGAAAATGTCTGGTATTTTTGCCGTAAGTACTTTTGCTGCGTAACTAATTGACCATAAGGCAGGTTTGTTGTAAAAGATAAAATAAGGAAAAATAAAAGAGGGGCATTAAAAAGGACATAATGAAACATGAAAAATGGGTAACAAAAATTAAAAAGACTTTATTGCAAAATACAAAATATTTGAATACATTTGAAATGTGTGTAAATTCATGGCAATACTGCGCAAATAACAGATTTTATTTTGCATGTTGTATCTAAGCACTTGTCTTCCAAGTCTTTCATTCACAGTATTTTATACTATTTATTTATTTACTTTGTTTGCTTGTTGACTTGTCGCCTCATTTGGCATCACACGTCTTCTATTTTGATAAAATTCTTCATAGAGAGGCATCAGCTTCCAAATACTAGGATGTATATTTGTACCTGAGCTTTGTATCGCGTTGGGAAAGCTGTTTGTTCTTAGCAGGTTGTCACATGTCCGCTGATAGACGTTCCAAAGTTTTATGGAAGGTGTGGGTTCAACTCTACACCTTCAAATCACTGAAGGATTTGCAACTGATACATTATCATTTTCTAGTACAGCATTCACTCTGGCTTTACGCGCTCTCTCTCTCTCTTTTTTTTTTTTAAAGAAGATGTTGGGGGTAGGAGTTTATTAATTAATTAATTAATTTTTGCTGTGTTGGGTCTTCGTTTCTGTGCGAGAGCTTTCTCTAGTTGTGGCAAGCGGGGGCCACTCTTCATTGCGGTGCGCGGGCCTCTCACTATCGCGGCCTCTCTTGTTGCGGAGCACAGGCTCCAGACGCGCAGGCTCAGTACTTGTGGCTCACGGGCCTAGTTGCTCCGCGGCATGTGGGAGCCTCCCACACCAGGGCTCGAACCCTTGTCCCCTGCATTAGCAGGCAGATTCTCAACCACTGCGCCACCAGGGAAGCCCTTTACGCTCTCTTAATCACACTTCCAGTAAGTTTTATCACCGTCTTTTCTACCAAGTCCATGTAAGTAGTTATCATCTACTATTTTAAGACTGCCATGCTGTTCATCACTGTATAGACTATCATGAGGGCTAAGACTGATGGAATGTAAAAACTGGAGTCCTATGTCCACTAAGAAATGAAACCAAACTGTCAACAACCAGTTACCTTTTACGGCAAGATTGCCTTATGGCCAAGTAGTTATGAGGCAAAAACGTTTGCAGTAAAGATGTTTATGGTAAAGATGCTTATAGCAGAAGTACCTAGAACTGAAGAAAAGAACCTGCAGAATAGAGGAATGATTTGTACAGTGAACCAATTTAGTGGAAGTGGAACCCAGGTTGTAGCTGAACTTGAGGCTCCCCAAGAAGCTCCAAAGAGACTGGGGGCAGTGCTGTGCTTCCCTTCATTCAGGGCGTTTGAGAAAATGTCACTTGCATCTTAGAAGTCAAGGTGATACCACCTTGTCATGAATAGAAGACATCAATTCTCAAATAGAGAATAGTTGTTCTGACCAGACAAAATGAAACGCCCCTGAAGAAATTATGGAAGTAGTGGCAGTCCTGTTCATTTATTCATTCATCAAACACTGGCACACCATTTTGTGTCAAGCCCCTTAATGTGTGCTGAAAATATAGACACTGTCTCTGCCCTCAAGGAGCTTTACCTTGGGGTGTGAAGGCAAGGGGAGCTGACCTTTTTTGACCTCCTCCTAAGTGTAGACAGTAGGCTTTGTATTTTACGTGCACTGTCTTTCTAAAATTCTCCCAACAGCTTTATGAGTAAGTAACTATTATCACCAAATAGGTAAGCTGAGGCTCAGAGATGTTAGGGAATTTGATTCAGCTAATCCGTAATGAAATCTGTGTTTGAACACAGGATTATCTGACTCTAGATTTGGAGGAGGAGTCCTTATTTTGGTCAGTGGCACTGGAAAATTGGTAGTAAGGAGTTCAGACTTGATAATGTGATTTGAAAAGTACTCGCCATATTTGTCCTGAGTCCTACCCAATCTGCTGTGACGCCCAGTCAGCTTATCTGCTATCAGTGCTTTTCAACTGGGTTAACCATTACTTTCCTCCTCATCTCCTCTTTTAGTACCTTAACACCAACTCAGCAAGGCTCTGTCACCTCATCATGGATGAATTTACTAGCATGAGGGTTTTGGGTGCCTGCTGCGGGGGCAGAGGAGAGACTGGGAGCCCAGGAGGTTGATGCTACAGAAACATGGAAAAATATATTGTTCTTCTTTGTCTGGTACAAAGACTTTGTGCCAGAGTCTTTGGTACACAGACTCTCTCTTTTTTGATGCAAGTTAGAACCATCTACCATAATTAGCAAAGGGCAGTAACATGAGCCTTTTGAATGAGTCCTGTGCCCGGGCTACAAGGAGGAAAGGAGAGATTCATCATGTTGTTTCATAAGCATAAATACAACTAATTAAGTGAAGGTGAAATCTCTACCATCTATATGATGTTTATTTAAAATGATTTGCTCAAGACATGCCCAGAATCCTTCTCTTTAGGAAGATAGCTAGGAGCTGGGTGGAGACAATTTGGGCATTTGAGGAACAGGAACAAATTGCACTGGCAAAGCTGAGAAACCACCTGAGCCAGGAGTTGGCTGTGACCAGTGGATGGACATCTGCTGTTTTTGTCTGTTCAGCACATCCTTGGGGAAATGTTCTTCTTCCACTCTGACCATGTGATTGGGATGGTGCTGCCAATCACAGTTTCTTACCCAATCACCTGGCCACAGGTGTTGGTACATGATCCACACTCAGCCAATTACAGTACCTTGTTTGCTTGGCCCCAGTGATAGGTCCACTGCTGGGCATGTGACCCAAGCTTGCTTGCTTGGAGCCATTTCTTTTGGCAATGAGAACAAAGGACTTAGATCTTTTTCTGTGGTGCAGCTTAAAGGAGAAGAAGGAGGGACTTCTAGGGCCTTTTTTCTCTATCACGTGGCATCAGCTGTCTGTAGGGGAAAATAGAATCAAAGTGGGAGCAGCAGAAATGGAGGAAAAGGGGACCAGGAGTATTGAGGATCCAGTTCCCATTCTTGAGTCTCCTAGAGAGGCTCTCATTCTTGTCCTTTGCATTTTAATTTTGTTCTTTTCTGCAATTTCATGAGTCAATGGATTCTCTTCCTGATTAAACTTGTTTGAGTTGGGCTACTGTTACTTCCAAGTGAAAGAACCCTGACTAACGTAGATAGGAACATCAAAAAATCATATTTTGAGAACATTTTCTTGTAAGGAGCTGGCACCTTACGTGTTCTGTATCGAGTGCTTGGTTGAAACTTGGACCATGTAGGTTGGGGCAGCATGCAGCTTCCCAGCAGAGAAGGAGATCAGACCAACTAAATACGGAGGCGCAGGATCAAGAGTGTCCAACACTTGACCTCAGGCCAGCCATACCTCCTTTGGGCACCAATTCTAAAATTCCACCCTTTTGACTTTCCAAGACCACGTAAGGGGCGAATTATTCTTAGTTTGGTCTCGTTCTCAGAGATCCAGCCTAGAACTCAACTCGCAGCACGCTGGCAGCCAGGCTTCCAACCAACCCCACCAAAGGTCTAGAGGTAACAGTTTTAAAGCATGGTTGTCTACATACCTACTCCCTGGAGATACCAAAGGGACTGGCTGAGGAGGAGAGAGGGAGACACTGCTAAGACAATTTCCACTCCCACTTCAACTGCACCAGCCCTCCCAGCCCCCGATTTCTTTCATTTTGTTTTATTCTATTATTTTAAATTGAAATATTTAGTTGATGTACAATATCATGTAAATTTCAGGTGTACTACATAATAATTTGACATTTGCATACATTATGAAATGACCACCAAGCTAATTCTAGTAACCATCTGTCCCCATAAAAATTGAACACAGTATTATTGACCATATGCTTTGTGCTGTATATTACATTCCCGTGACTTATTTATTATATAACCGGAGGTTTGTATCTCTTAATCTCCTTCACCTATTTCCCCCGCTCCCCGCTTCCTTCTTCCTTCTGGCAACCACTGTTGTCCCCTGCCAGCCCCAATTCCCCCCCCCCTTTTTTTTTTTTGGCTGCGCCACACGGCATGCGGGATCCTTGTTCCCTGACCAGGGATGGAACCCGTGGCTCCTGCAGTGGAAGCACGGAATCCTAACCACTGGACCCCCAGGTCTTTTTTATATAATATGGGGGTTTAATGCACAATTTTGTTTGAAAATGGGTTCCCTTAAAATAAAAATAAAACCTTTAAAACCATTAATCTGACGAACTTAAGCCAACCACTACTATTCTCTGAACAAAAGGTGACATGTGACATGTCAAATAAATCAGTAGGAAAGAAATTCCAACCAACTCTTGCATAAAAAAAGGACCAGAAACATCCTTACTGAAGGGAAAAAATCACTATTTACAATAACCCATGTTTTGCCAAATATTGTCAATCAAATGTTGGATGTAAAGACAGCATCTTGGACAAATGACCCCATGCCCATATGTTAATTAAGAAATATGGCTTTATTCGCTTGTTCATTCACTAAATACTCACTGAGTGCCCGTACCTTGGGCTTACTGTGCTAAGTGCTGGGAACACTGGGTGAACAAGATCTTTGATCTTTCCGCCCATGGAGATTTTGGAAGTTTATCCTTCCCTTGCAAGAAAACCCTTTTTTTTTTTGGAGGACTTATCTTTGGGCAAAGGAGGGGGAGATTGGCTCTAAGATCCAACTGGAAAAAAGGTTTTGGCACTATACCTGGGGTCCAACCGTCCTTCCAAACATAGAGTCACTTACCTTCTCTAACCAACTTTGCTCCAGCTGTAAAGTCCCATCTGGGCCTCAGGGCCAATCTTTGCCTTTAGGATTCTGAAGGATGATTTAAAGGCATGTCTGTGACCCAGCACCTAGGCACTCTCAATCCTTGGTTGTGGCCGTCAGGAGTCACTATAAATGTCGTAATGAGGCCAACCAAAGGATGGAGAACCAGTCCTCCTAATGACTTGTGAAAGTCTCTGTGGGATAGGAAACCTTGGTTCTACTTCTGACTGTGATGCTCATATCTTGGTAGCTTCACCCATCTGAGTCTCTGTATCTTTACCTATGGGATGAAGGGGCTGAAACTTGGACTTTCCCAGAGGACTATCCGAGTTTCCATATCTGGATGAATTAGTTAAGGTAAGGCTAGCTACTGTAATAGATAAATTCTTGGTGGCATAACAAATGCATGCTTCTTTCTTTTCACATCATAGTCAAATAAGGGTGGTCTTCCATGTCACCATCTGGGGCCCAGCTCCTCCCATATTGTGTCTCTGCCCTCTTTTAAGTTGGGGGCTGTGTGAAGCTTCCAAGAAGAGCAGTAGAATAGACAAATTTATGAATGCCCCAAATCAAGATGATTTAAAACACTTGAGCTGGTAAATGGGGAAAGAGAGAGAGAGAGAGAGAGAGCGAGCGAGAGCTCTCTGGGAAGTTTTATGGGCCAGGCCTAAGAAGTGTCTTACATCCATTCCACCCACATGCCATTGGCCAGGAGTTGGTCACATGACCACACCTGAGAGCAAGGAAGTCTGGGAAATGCAGTCTAGCTGTGTAGTGAAGAGGAAAGGAAAACAGGTTGCTACATAACCGGCCAGCTGGGTATAGAAAACGCTGGCCACTTTAGATGGCAGTCCTCCTCGCTATCCTCTACTTACCAAAGGGATTTAAAACCAAACACTTCTACCTTAACCAGGGGTATCATTTACAGGAGGGTGTTGCAATAATCTGGTTGGGAGATGACAGCAGGCTTGATTACGGAGTGTGCACACATCAGGTTTTCCCAGGAGAGATGGTCGCAGCAGGAGAGCAGGGCAGAGGAGGGGGGCGAATACAGGACTGCATGAAGATGCAGTTTATCACTAAAAAGTCATACACCCACTGTTCCATAAAGACAGTATTTTTTTTTAATTTTAAAATTCTGCATCTGAAAACACAGTATGACAGCATCTATATACAACCTGCGGTGTTTTTGGTACGATACAGTATTCAGTACCTCCACTGTTTTCTGCAAAAAAGTTTGCTTTGTCAGACAGAAACAAACTCCCCTAGACAAGAAATACAGCTAAGGCACAATTTCGTTGTTGTTTTTCTGCTAAATGAAAAGACAGAAAAGGTGCAAAAATGGGCCGGTAGTGCAATTGTTTCTGAGAATCACATTCTACTGCGAGGAAAAGCATTCGGAGGATTGGAACTTTGATGACTGGTCAATTTCAGATAGTTCAGTATCTCTTAAAATACTCCTTTAAATAAATAGCAAAATATCTACATCTTTCAGTGTGTGCCTTTCGAATTCTCTCTTTTTAAAAAAACTTTATTTACAGTCTCTCTTTTTTTAAAATCAATACATTACAAAATATTTCTGTACAGTTTTATGCGTATTATGATCTATAACAAAATAGTTATTTTTTAAAAACTATATCACCACATGTCTTTGAGAAACAATGAGGGGGACGGTAATAACTTATTGTGAGGCCTCTAAAAAAAAATACCCAAACGTCTTTGACAACATAATAATATATATATATATATATATATATATATATATATATATATATATATATATATAAGACAAAGGACGACAAAGACGATTGCGCTCAATTCCAGTGAATTTCCTATGAAAACCCTGGGGTTGTCTTTGGCCTCCATCAGCCCTGGAGCGACGGCAGGGAAATGGGGGGATTCTGAAAGTAGGTAGAGTGTGATCCCTTTGAGAACATGACCCATCCGCTGGGACTATTTAATGCTATCACTTTCCAGGCAGGAAGGATGAAGAGATAAATTGAGAAACTCTCCTGATTTACCCATGAATGAAGTACCTAAAGTCACCAAGTTTTGGGGGGCGGGGGAGGGCTGGAAAGCCCACGTCGGCAGCCCATCGCAGTGGCGATATGCTCTAGGAGAGTGCTTCGGGAGTTGGTTGAGGTTTAGATGAGCACCCAAGCCTTCATTTTACCCATAGGAAAAACAGAAAATTTTTCTTCAAGACGACACAGAGAAGCCATTTCTATCACATCTGCAAGCTACAGATTGGCAGCCCCTGGCTTAGGAGGTTGCCCTGAGAGCTTCAAGATGCTCTTTCTTCTCGGATGTTGGTGGAAATGGGAGGGGGAGGGTGGTTAGCTTTCCCAAAATAATTTTAAGGCCTCATTTCAAAAAGGAGAAACCTACGGCTTTTGGGGGTGGGGGAAGGGAAGGATAGGGAGGCAAATGAGGGGTGGAGAGGATGGAGCTGGGAACGGAGGTGGCAAGGTGCAGAACCTGCTTTCCTGCGGGGTGTGTAGGCAGAGGCGGCTGGAGTGTTCCCAGCCAAGGGGAGGGCGACAGAGGGCTGCTTTCTCGCTGCCTGGGGCTTGGCAAGGACAGAACCAATGACAACGTGAGGGGCAGACACAGGTGGCACGTGAAAGCCCTCCTCAGTCTTAAGAGGGGTCTGTACAGTATCTTGTTTGCCAGGTAAAAAAAGTAATACTTCTGAGAGAGCGAGAGAGAAAGAAAGAGAAAGACAGAATTTGCATAGATTATGCATTTAGCTCCAGCAGATTTTGGACACCTTTATCCCTCCCCCCCCCCCCCCCGCGGTAAACTTCTCAGCAGACACATGAGGTAGCGCCTGTGGTTGACCCATGGGCATAGTAAGGTAAGTGAGGCAGAAGCACAGGGGACCTCCCGTGAGCACGGCTTCCAAAGATGTTTCCGGACATGTGGCAAGATGGCTGCTAAAACGTGGGATCTGGAGAGAGCCGGGCTGTTTGACACGCCAACCCCTCCTCCTGAAACACATCCTGGACCTCTCCGCCTGGTAGGATGGAATTCTGGAAGGCGGGGACCAGGCCAATGTGGACCTCCGTACGTCTAAGGGTCAGCTCTTGGGGTCTGCAAATTCTGTGCCATCTTCCCTTCAGTACAAACTGTCTTGAGACCAGGAGAGCTGAACACGCCAGTTATGAGACACTTCTCCTCTGAGGGACCGTTTCTTTGGGATGGGAATGACTAGTAAGAGGTCCCCATTCCCTTCGGAGCTGGACACGAGCTGTTAGTTTTTTGCCCCTTCCTAGTGGTGCCGTTTTCCTCCCCCACCGGGACAAGCCTAGCTTCCTTTCAAACCATGTCTCCAGAGAGCAGAGTTTTCTGGCAGTGCACAGGCTGAACTGTGAGGTTTCTCTTTGCCTACACTCTGGAAAGAAAAAAAATGGCAACATTTCAAAATCATATTTCCTATAAAAATATGGATTTCTGGCTTCCCTTACCAGATTAGATGATTCTGCTGCACTGTGCCCGTATTCTCACGTGCACCTCAGGCTGGAGCTGAGATGCAGCTGTAGTTTTTTGTCTGTGTCATGTGCACACTGCAGACTAGACTACAGTACCCCCCACTCCCTAACGTCTTACACCAACGGCGTCACTCCTCTATGCTAGTGTTCTGGACCCTACAGCCACTTGTAACCCCTGCCAGAGGGTGTGGCTTCGATCTGGCAGGTGTTTGCCAACAGCTGTTTCTAGCACAGCCCCCTTGGGTGCTGCTGGAGGAGCGTGTCCTGAGTCCCCAGTGAACTTGGCTACGAAAGGGATCTTTGCTCAGGCCCCACACCCAGCAGCTACCGCCCTCCTTTCCCCTGCACCCTCTTGGCAAAGAGATCAGGGTTCCAGCCAGCATCCTCCTTGCACCTGCAAACTGGAGAACCGGAAGGAAGCATGGTCCCCCCCAGTCCCGGCATGTGCCCAGAGCAGCTGTAATCTGCCCTTTTGGGGTGGCGTGCTCATTCCTTCTCAACTCCACTGGCATTTTGAAAGTTAAACTAACAATGGCAAATGAAGTCGGAATGATTCCTGATGAGATCAGAACGGCCTTTCTCCAAAGGGAGGAGCATCTGCACTTCTGAGAACATGGGGGGGTCCTAGGAACTGCTCGTGCCCTCCTTGGAGACAGACTGCCTTGCACATGGCCGGGGAAGCGGGACTCAGGAAGGCTGCCTGCCTCCTGAGCGTGGTTTCCACCTGAATGTCACAGGGGTGAATGGGAAATTGGACAGAGTGTCACAGCTTATTCAATGAGTCCTTCTCCCCCAAGCCCACGTCCCACCTCTAAGCCCTCCTGAAGTCCGAGGACCTGGTCAGTGACTCAGCCCACAGTCACGTTGTTTCTTTAATAGGATTTCCAGAGACCATGTTCTCAGGTTTTGAAACCCTCAGGCAGCCACAGCTCAAGGTTGCCTGACCAATGGCCTCTAACTAATAAATCATCCTCAGGTAGATTACAAAACTGAGTTAAACTATTTCTCCTGGGAAAACATCACCTTTGCTCAAATCATCCTGGGCTTTGTTTGAAATTCTCCCTTTTTTCCTTAAAGCCAAATGTAACATCTTCGAAGTGATTCTCTGGTTCAAAAACAGAGGATGTTGAGGGACATCCCATGAGGCCCCTGAGCTTCCCAGTCTCCTGGCGGTGAGGAGGGAATGGGGCCTGGGCCGTGGGGGTGGGGGCCGTCCCCAGAGTAAGCCAGCTCTGCCATTTCTCCACTTGTTCCCAGATGGAACAGGAGTCAGCAATGTCAGGGTGCAGGTGGGGCCCCGTCGAGGAGTCTGCAGGCTCATGGGTGCGCAGGGACGTGCCAGGGCAGAGCCCCCCAAACCATCACAAATGACACACAGGGCCCTAGTGGCGAGAAGGGTGAAAGGGCGGCTCCCCGGGCAGCTTCCACAGGCTCAGGGAGGCCCTGGCCAGAGGCAGAGGCCGGGGGCAGAAAGTGGATGTGACACGGGCCTCTTGGCTCCCACAGAACTTGCGAACCCATGTGGAGCTCATGTGGGCTTTCTGAGAAAGCCACGCCGAGGTACGCCGAGGTCCCTGGAAACACTGGGCCAGCTCCTGGGCTCTCCTGGCCGGGTCTGACCCCCTACCATCTTCCTAAAATAGATATCTTTTCCTCCAGGGCGTGGAGGGAGCCTGCTTTCCCTCACATGGAGGCCCACGGTTAGACTGGCTGCGGGAGGGCAGTGATGGAGGAAGCGGGGACGCCCCAGGTTCTGCAGCCGGCACAGCCTCCCTCCGCAAGTCGCTGGCCTGTTGCGTCCCTGTGCTGGGGGCGGGTGGCGGGGATGGCTCAGGAATTCCAACACCCCCAGAGCCGCAGGGCTGAGTCACGCTAACACCCTGCATGAGGAAGAGCGAGGCGCCACTGTTCCCAAGGACACCCCACTTCTGGCCAGTGGATGATGCTGGTTGAGGCGTTCTCCTCATGGTGTCCAAGTCCCCTGCTTCCCACTGAGGACACGGAGAACGCAGGGCAGAGACAGAGATGACAGATAGATAGATAGATAAAGCAGCAGAGAGACAGAAAGAGACAGACATGAGGGGCTGGGGGATGAGAGGGGGAGGGAGTGGAAGGGTGGGGGGAGGGGGCCTTTCGTGAATAAAGGCAGCTCCAGTTAGTAAGATAATGTAATTGACAAGCTGCAAAAACAGCACCTACTAATTAGTCATTGACCAAAACATATAAATAATAAATATCTAAAGTGTCCCTTCTCTATATCCTCCATGGCCCATAGGACATTCTGCCTTGCTGGGCTGGGGGTGTGAGTAGGGGGCGACAGCTGACAGGTCACTGGGAGCAAACGGCGGTACCTTCAAACCCACACTGGAGGCGAATCGCCAAGGACCAGCTCTCCGTGGGAAGGACTTTTCCAAGAGAACCCTGTCCTTGGGGGGAGGGTGGGACCAGCGGAGGAGGGGTCTCCGGATGAGCAGGGCAGCCCTCCGATGTACACATGGCAAGGAAACCCTTTGCGTTTCTAGTAACTCAAGCAATTTGAATAACACTGTTCTTTAGGTTTCAAACAACCAGATACTCAAGCTTCCCACTTTTACACTGTGTGTCAGATGGGCCTGTTGGCACCTTGGATAAGAAAGGGCATGAATTTAAAAACTAAATCTAAAATGCTTTTTCCTGGCCGTGAAAAGTCTGTTCCATGCAGTTTGGTCGCTCCCAGCAGCACCGAATGTGCGATTCACAAATGTTCCAAACGCCTGACCTCAGAACAAAGGGCTCAAGCACGTGACTGACAGGTATTGCTGTGCTGACCAGCTCAGGAGTTTTGCTCCCAAGGATCTCTATGAGTTTCATGGCCATGGTCCCCAGAGTTCCCACTGTCAAGGCCCAGAGGGGTCATGGTCTTGATCTCCTCGCCCGTGAACGGCTGGGGGTTTGACCCTCACGCTCATGAGCATCGCCCAATTTCTGCCTCGAAGGAGGGTGGCCTGGAGCCCAGGATGTCTGGCAGTCACAGTTTGGGTGGACCTTGGCCATGGCACATCAGAAGGCTCTCTGGCTCATCTAGTTACAAAGGAGGATGGCTGAACCTGAGAAGGGCTGGTGGGAGGCCCTGCCAAGCCCGCTACCTCCCTGGGGACGGGCCCACGAGAGCGTGACTTTAGTGTCCTGTCACTTCAGGGCTGGCACAAGGGTTTCCTGGCCCAGAGGAGCTGAAGGGCGGGGCTGGAGATCAAACCCACCCTCTGGGCAGTGCTTTTCAAACTAGGTTTTGCAGAGCCCTTGGGTTCTGAAGAGGTACCTTAGGAGATGCCCTTGGGAAGGGACTGCCCGGTGGGCTGAGCTTTGAGAAAGAATCTCACACTCGCAGCTTCAACCAGAGCAGCCTGGATTTCATCCTCACCCTGGACCTCCCTCCGCCTACAACTTAGTAAACAAAGCTCTGCTGCTCAAAATAAAAGTTTTGGAATCACTTGTCTGGGCGGGGTGGGGTGGGGGGTCAGGTCATTGAGGGGGAAGACAAGGAACCTGTAGCACTCGAGGATCAATCAGAAGAGGTAAGACCACCACGGTGCTGGGACTGAGCCGTCCCCACCCCCGGGAGGCGGCCTGCTGGGTGCAGGTGGCTGGCAGAACCTGCTTCGGCCTCCAAACCTTCCCTCCCGTCACTCGATGGCCAGGAGAGCCCCGCTCCCAAAAGGCACCCCCCTCGGGGGTGGGAGCCCAGGGTCCGGCTCCCACTGGCCCTCTGGCTGCTTCCCCTTTGAGATCCGCTGGGGCCCCCACGTGCCCAGTGCTACCTGAGCCGGCCGTCGGGTTTGACTGCGCCCAGCTCTGACTTGGGGTCAGGGCTGAAGGAGCTCCAGGCCGTCTGGCTGCAGGTCTGCATGACTGGGCAGACGGTGGGGCCTGTGGCACAGATGTCCATGGCGGTCCACATCCCGCCCACCAGCGAGTCCAGCCAGCGCTCCAGTGCGGCGCCGGCGGACGCAGCGTTCCTCCGAGCCAGCTCCACCTGGGCGGGGTTGATGGGCAGGCTGAGGACGGGGTTCAGGCTCTGGAAGCTCTGCTCCATGTAGGCGCTGCGGAGGGGCCCGTTGTGCAGCCTCAATGCCTCCTCTGAAAGCCAAAGGGAACAATTACATCATTAGAAGAGCCATGGACTGGTCACCTACTACTGTGTGCTTGGCACTGTGCTGGGCACTGCGTAGCACCATTCAGTTTGCGGGACAATCTCACGAGGAAGTTCTCTTAGCACTCCCATCGTACAGACAAAGAAACTGAGCCTACGAGGACATTCCTTCAACAGGTATGAGCCCACTTTGTGCAGGGCATGGTCCATTCATTTATTCATTCAGCATGTATTTATGGAGCCCTTTCTATAGTCCAGACAATAATTCATTCAACACATATTTACGAAACATCTACATCTGCAAGGCGTTCATTCATTTATTTATTTGATACAGATTTATTAAGTGCCAGGCTCTATTCTGTGCTGGAGCAAACCAGACAATGAAGGAGACTGCAATGCAGGGGAGGAAGAATGATGACAATAAAGAAAGAAAGAAGTAAATAAATCAGGTCATTCCAGAAAGTGGTAAGTGTCATGAAGGGAATAAATGGGGTGTGTTGAGTCAGAGCAGGGGCTTGATAAACTACGGCCCTTGGGCCAAATGCGGCCCACCACCTGTTGTTGTAAATAAAGTTTCATTGGAACACGGCTATGCCCATTTGGATACATATTGTTTATGGCTGTTACTACAGCACAGCTGAGTAGCTGTGACAGAGATTGTATATGGCCCACAAAGCTGAAAAATTTGCTATCTAGCCCTTTACAATAAAACCTTGCTGATTCCTGGGTTAGAGAGTGACAAGGGTGTTTATTTTAGCTGGGATGGCCGGGGAGACCTCTCTGCGGAGAGGACATCTGAGCTGAGCACTGATTCACGGGAAGGAAGAAGCCACGTGCAGATCCTGGAGAAGAGAATTCCAGGCATTGGGAACAGAGGATGCAAAGCCTCATTAAAGCTCATTAAAGATGCAAAGCATCTTTCCCCAAATCATACAGGTGATGAGAGTCAGAGCCAGGGTTGGAACCTGGGTCTGTGGACCTCAGAGCCTGGTGAGCAGCCCCGCCCTTGGCTGCTGAATGCCCACCATGAACTCTGTATAAGACCTGGATCTCTGCTTTGGTCCAAGATGTGGGGCATGAATGGCCCACAGCAAGGAGTCCTGGAAACCACGAAGCTGGGACCAGAGTGGGGTGGGGTGGGAAGTCCAGCTGGCTCCCAAAATGGCTCTGCCTTGCTGAGCACTGGGGTCTCATGCCAGAGCTTGGGGACAGCAGTCAGGCTGTCTGGGTTTGAATCCCCACGTCCCACATGCCAGGTGTGTTACTTCCTCCTCGTCAATAAAATGCGTGGAGAACCAGTACCTTCCACGTAGCTTTGTTTGTGATGATTAAATGTGCTGACTCATGTGAGGTGCTTAAAATGGTGCCTGGCATATTCTAAGTACTTGGGAAAGTTTAGCTAGGATTATTATTATTGGCATTATTAGTACACAATACACACACACACACACACACACACAACTATAGGGCTGATTTTATCATCCCTATTTTACAGATGAGGAAACGGAAGCAGCTATAGTTTAGAGACAAATCTGGAGTTAAATCCAGGGCTTGCTGACTCCAAAGCCCGTTCTTGTC
This sequence comes from Delphinapterus leucas, assembly GCF_059928025.1. NCBI lineage: Eukaryota > Metazoa > Chordata > Mammalia > Artiodactyla > Monodontidae > Delphinapterus > Delphinapterus leucas. The sequence goes on from NC_143143.1 coordinate 24,065,930, forward strand.
ATTATGATACTCTACCAAGAGGCTCATACATCAGCAGGAAGCTAAAACAATGCTTTTGTTTTTTATTTTATTTTTCCATCTGGGAGCTAGTCTTTTGCAGACTTGGTTTCCCCATCTGCAAAATGGGGATACTCACCCTTCCAGCAATTAGACTCACAGGGCTGGCACTCACAGGGCTGGAAGTTCACATGCTTTGTAAACAGTAAAGTAACGTATGAACAAGAGAGACAGTGACTGTTTCCCAGGGCTTAAAGATGGGGAAGCAGAAAGTCTAGACATTTGGGCTGAAGGAAAGAAGCTAGATGTTTCTATTTTGAGGAAGTTTCCACTCATGGCTTATTTAATTGCCAAACACAAGAATATATTCTTTTGAAAAGACTGGCTAATGATTCTGGTAGGTTGTGTTTTACCAAATCAGGTTTTGCTATAGCCAAGATCACTAGGATTAGAAGAAACCTCCTTATAAGACAATGTAGCATTCAGATGACAATGCTTTTCCTCTTTGCTTGATGGTGGCTGTCACCCTCGGAGACAACCAGGAGAGCCTGGATAAGCAGCACGTTACTTTCTAATATGTGTGGTCCTGAGTGAGGAAGAAAGACCGTGTATATGTGCCTGCCCTTCAAAAAGCAATGGGAGGGCTTCCCTGGTGGCGCAGTGGTTAAGAATCCACCTGCCAATGCAGGGCACACGGGTTCGAGCCCTGGTCCGGGAAGATCCCTCATGCCACTGAGCAACTAAAGCCCGTGAGCCACAACTACTGAGCCTGCGCTCTAGAGCCCATGAGCCACAACTACTGGAGCCCGTGCTCCGCAACAAGAGAAGCCACCGCAATGAGAAGCCCGCCGACCACAACAAAGAGAAAGCCCATGCGCAGCAACGAAGACCCAATGCAGCCAAAAATAAATAAATAAGATAAAGTTATTAAAAAAACAAAAAGCAATGAGAAAGCTAGTTGAACTAAAAATATGCTTTGACTTGCATGTACGAGAAAGTCATTCCTTTAGTCCCCAATGCCCCAGGAAGCTGGGGGGCTGGACTCTGGTCTGGAGGGGAACCGGTGGGAGAAAGCTGAGAAGCACGCCTGGAGCACATGTCCTATCTTGCTATACTTAGCAGAGCTTCTCTTTCTCGAGTTCCTTAAGGAGTCTGGCCCACCTCTCCCTGATGCCCACCAAAGGGTTTTCAGGGAAAAAACCCTGTTTTCTTTTCCTCTGTTTTTTCAGGAGGACAGAGCCTGTTCTCTTTGGAGCAGGTCCTGACTTCCCTACTAGAGCCTCTCAACGCCTTCATCTCTGCAGGGACTGCAGAGATGAGAAGCTGGGGACTGGGGAGACACCCAAACTGAGAAAAGGCAGGACATTCAAAGTGAAAAGAGGAGTTAACAAACATTTGAACGCTGGGAACCAAATATTGTGGTTGGTGCAGAAAACCCTTATGAAAAATGAGGTTAATGTGGGAAATGCTATTATAGCATCAGCCCACAATGCTCGTCTCTATAATTAAATTTCCCTCAATTCCACCTCATCAGATGTCTTGAGATTACCAGGGATGCATCAGTAGCAAATTACTCTTGACGAATCATTTTACAAATTGCATCGCTCCCACTTTCGTGTTCCCTGTCACCAGAACATCATTAACAGATACAATTACTGATGACAGGGGGGCTGCTCCCAGTGGGGTAAAATGACCCTTGGCTCATCCTGGGTATGCGTGGGGAGAGCCTCGCTGTCCTCAGAAATCCCAGGAGAAAAGATCGGAAAAATCAGGACCCCATGAATAGCCCCGGGCTATTTTACTGAGGTAGGGATGGATTCAGGGTCACTCGTTTTCTGTCCGATTAGCTATATGGGAAGCAAAGAGGAGACGGCCACTTCCATCCCTCTCCTCCACGTCTGGCTTTGGGAACCTTTAGAGATGCTAAGGATGTGAGCCTCATCAGTGGGACACTTGAGGACCCTAAGTAGGTGGGCTCTGGCCCCGCTAGTTCTGGAGGGGATGTCTTTTGCCTGTTTCATGGGGGAGAGGAGAAGCAGACTTCCATTACCTGAAAACATAAGGTCCAAATCTTTCTGCTTGTTCAGCACAGAAACTTAGCAGAAAAACTTAGCAGAAATGGACAGAATTCACATCAACACTCCCTTCTTAGGGCTCCAGGTGCCCCTCCCCATATCTATGTCCCCCTCTCCTTGTGTCACTGGCTAAATGACACCCAGCCCAGAGCTCTTTTTAGCCAACAGAGGCCGTAATGCGTTTCTGGCTTCTGGGTTTGTGATCTGTTAAATGGAGCCGAACAATTCCAAACACCAAGAGACCTGGAAATCCTTTTTCTAGGAATCTATGTTATGGATGCATCTTCATGGGCACATACTATCTTAGGTTCAAGAATCTTCTTTGCAGTGGTATCTGTAACAGCAACAACAAAAGAAGCTATGTGTCTACCCAGGCGGGGGTGGGGTAGGGACAGATAGATTGTGGGTCCTTAACGCAAAGGAACACTAGGCAGTTGGCAGCTTTACATATATTGACTCGGAAAGTGAAAAAAGCAAGTTTCACTACGAAGTGTATCATTCTATTCTTAAAAAAGTGACAATGTCTTTGTGATTTATGTCAATGCTTTAAAAGCACTGAGAAACCTCTAGAAGGACTGTACACCAAACTGTTGGCAGTGGCCACTCCTGGGGATGGGATTGAGCAGGGAGGAAGATGTTACCTGTGATAAAAGAAAGGGGGGTGGGGAATAGAAAAATAAAAGAAAGCCTTTTGGAAAAAAAAGAAAAAAGGCAGGCATGCTAGGAGTCTGACACCCCTCTCCCTGACCCCATGCCCAGTGGGAACCACCATCCTGAATTTCCTGTTAATAATTTCCTTCATTTCTTTGCAGCTTTCTACTGATACATGAATCCTGAAATACTGTACTGTTGGCTTGGCCTGTTTTTGAACTTTAGATACATGCATGGTAATTTTGATAGCCCCACCCTAACATTACGTTCTAGAGGCTCATCCAGATCAGCACGTGGAGGGTCCTACGCCGTGTTCCCTGCTGTGTAGACCTCCACTGTCGGGACAGACCACACCGTTGGTCCATTGGATGTTGGATATTTGGACTGGTTCTGGTTTGGTGCTATTATGAACAGCTTGCTGTATTTCTGCACAAGTCTCTATGGCCTCTACCTCGGGTGGAATTTCTGTGCGGTAGGGTATGTGTATATGTTCAACTTCACCAGCAAATGCGAACTCATTTTATTACGTGGCTCTCTCGCTAGCACTTACATGGATAGTTATTATTCTCCATCTTGACCATCAAATGATGTTGTCTCATCTTCAAACATGTCCTAAACATGGCAGATGTGAAGTGGAATCTCTTTTTGCTTTTAATTTGTATTTCTCTCATTATTCATGAGGCTGAGCATCTTTTTATATATGTGTGTATATGCTCTTTTTTCTTTCTTTTATATCAGGGATTAGCCCTTTCTCTAAAGGGCCAGATAGCAAATACTTCTGGCTCTGTGGGCAGCTACCCAATGCTGGCGTTGTGGCCCCAAAGCAACCACAGTCAATATGTAAATGAGTATGACTGCATTTCAATAAAATTTTATTTACAAAAACAGGAAGTGGGCTGGATTTGGCCTGTGGCTTGCAGTTTGCTCTGACTTAGGGGATTTCCGAATTTGAGTCCTTTTTTGTGTGTGCAAATATTTTCCTTTAGTATGTGATACGTCTCCTCACCTAGTATCATGCTTTTGATGAACAGAGATTCCTATTTTAGTTATTTTTTTAAAAACATCGAACAAGATTTGCTGAAACTCAGTATCAGCTTGGGTTTATTTCCCACCTGGTCTTAAATATGATCAGGACCTTCTAGAAGTCCAGTGAGAGAGCATCTAATAAATAGATAGAGACAGATAACATCACCTCAGTGTGCAGAGACAGGCAGAAAATTAGAAGGTTCTGTATGACAGATGAGCAGGAAAAAATCCTGGGAACAGAGGGCACTGTTCTCGAAGGTGGCCCACATGCCCCATGTCTGAGCAACACCGCCTGCCCAGGTGAAGGACCCAGGAGGCCTCGGGCAATGGAATATTACCCCCCAGAAATAGTGGAAGTACTCACCCGGTTTGATGGGCTGCCTGTTTGAGAAGGTCAGAGGCGCGACGAGGAATTTGGTTTCTGCGACTGGCACCCAGTGGTGGAGAATTTTCACTGTCCAGACCCCAGGCCTCAGGGGCAAGTTCAAAGGGGGCTTGTAGTGGGTGAATTCGGCAGTGGACTCAATCAGGATGTCGTAGGTGGCTGCGATGATGTTGACGGGATCCACCCAGACGACAGTCACAGTCACGTTGGGGCCCTTCCCCCATTTCTGCATGCCTACTGGCTCATCCATGGGCCCCAGGAGACCCCCAAAGTTGCGAAAGAGCCGCTCCTTGGCATCCCAGTCAGTGCCGACCTGAAACAGGAGAGCGAGTTCTGAAATCACTGGGCCTCTTAGGAAGACCTAGGATACTGCTTATTGGGCTTCATATACCCATATAACAGACGAGGACACTGAGGCTCCAATTAAGTTACTTGCTCAGTAACTTAATGTTGGACAGGCAGTAAGCAGGAGACCTGGGATTTGGACCTAGTCTGAAGGATTATGAGGCCTGTGGTCCATTTCACTAAACCTTTGGGCCTCCTGTGCCTACTGTGTGGTGTGTACATGGAATGAATGAATACCTGCTTGCAGGCCATTCCATGGAAACATACAACCTGCCACTCAACAGGTGCAGGTGATTTCCACTTTAGTCACTGGCTTTCCACATAATGTGCCTCTTTTTAGTACAATCATTCTGAACAAGAGTGGAGCTCAGGATTTGGAGCTGCCCTATTATAAGCTAGGAAACGTGAGGGCCCCTTAGTATCGCCTATCATTTGCAGGAGTTCAGATAGCTTTCAAGGGAAGAGACCGCTTCGGCTTCCCTAAAGCATTCTGAGCTGGACTCTAGGGGTGGGAGATGGTTGTACAATATCCATCCTTCCTGCCAGCCAGCGGGGGGTGTGTACGGCTTTGACGCCCCCAGAAATCTGCTCTTGGCTTCCATCCTTCCCCTTTTGCTGCCTGCAATTTATTCTCCACCCAGTAACCAGAAAGACCTTGTGAAATGTCCTCTCACTGCTCAAATCCCTGTGGCTGGTCCCCTGCTGATTCCTGGTGCCCAGCTCTGTGCTTGGTACACAATCAATGCTCCATCAATCACCTGTCAAATGAATGCGTGAATGACTTGGCAAAAAATGAATGAACCACATAGATCCCTGATACTGAGCTTTGATACTATTTCAAGTCAGATTAAATTAGGGCCTCTTCTCTCCCCCAGGAGGTTTAATATAATGTTCTGAAGACACAGCCTGTGGGTGCATGGTAGCAGGTCACGAGCACACCACAAGGACACTGCTGCCGTGGCCCTTCTGTGAGCCGCGTCTCTGATGTGTGTGTGTGCAGGCTGGGGTGCAGGTGTGGCTAAACATGTCTACACCCTGAGCAGACTTCACATGTGCAGTGCAAACATGAACTGGTTTACTTTCTCGTTGTTCGGGCCACAAGTTACTATACCCAGGACACAGGGCTACACGGCTAATATTTACTGAGAGCTTCTGGTGTGCCAGACCTACTGCTAAGTGGGTGGGTGCATCGATCTGGCTAACATTCCCAACTCCACGGAGGGGGGACCCTTGACGTTATCCTCACTTCACACATGAGGAAACTGAGGTTCAGAGCAGTTGGATGACTAGCTCTGATCAGTGAGGGGGACTCAGGAAGTCTGACCCCAGAGTCTGGGTTCTTATTCACTCTTCTATATATTGCCTCCCATTCACTCACTCACTCACCCACTAATCCATTCATTCATTCATCCATCCAAAACATATGTGCCGGGTGCCTACCACCTACTGGGGTGGTTGTAATACGTGCATGTTCCAGGCCCACAACGTGCTTCAGGTTTCCATCTTTAGGCCAAGATTGGCCTTGAGGAGCTGTCCTAAGGGGCAGCAGAGGGAGTTATGCTGGGACAGAGGCAGCCGTCCCTCCCAGCCTTGGGAGATCTTGGCCTGTTCTGCCACCCTGCCACCCTCTCCAGGTACTGGCTCCTACTGAGGACCCCTGGGGCCTAGCACAGCAGCTGAAACACTGGAGGAATGAAAACAACACTGTCTATTGAAGAAATAAATGAATGAGTGGGCAGGATGCAAGCTAGGCCTCAGAGATTGTTCTAGAGAAACCTGATCCTGCGACCTCCATCCATACAATCCTTTGTAGCTCCTTCCCACCGTTCATGAGTCCAGTCTTTCCTCCCATCCTATCCTGTGAGGTCTGGTCCTTTACGATCCGACTCCAGCTTCATCTCCATCCCTCTCCCTCGCCTCTCCTCCCCCATGCTCCAGGCCACCCTGGAACACTCTCGGTGCCTGTGCCAGAAGGGTTCTCTCTCCCCTGATCTTCCGTCCACGCCCGGCCCTCTTTCGGGCTCAGTCTTCCTTCCTTCCCCGCCCTCCTCCTGGCCAGTTCATCATCTAGTTCTCAGCCCAGGTGTCACCTCTCCCTGGAAACCTTCTTTGCTTACAGGCACCCCTGATGTGCTTGTCTAAGCATTTGCCCAGCATAGCTTTTTAACCTATCTATCTATCTATCTATCTGTTTTGCGCAGTATCACAACTTCTAATTTACACGTCTCTCTCCATAGCTCAAAACTGTCATGTGAAGAAGAATATATGCATATGTGTGTGTGTGTGTGTAACTGAGTCACTTTGCTGTAGAGAAGAAATTAATGCAACATTGTAAATCAAATATACTTCAGTAAAATAAAAAAAAAAACCCTAATTGTCAACTGCATGAGGGCAGGGACTACATCTGGCTTGTTCACTACTATATCACTAGTGCCGAAAAGAGTGTTGAGCGTGCGGTCGGTGCTCAATATCTCTATCTATCAATCCATCCGTTATCTACATGTGTCATGAAAGATTAGGGGCCAAGCACATGGACAGATAGATCAATGATCACAAAACCATTTTGGGGTCCTACTTAAGGAAGGGATGTATGACCCGTTAGGGGAGCGGGGGGACAGTCCAGAACATCATCTTTGGATTCCCCAGGGAAATGGGGGTGAACAGGTCTCCTAAGTCTGAGTTCTAAAACCAAGATAACCCAGGTGGAAGAGCTGTGGAGCAGCTGACAGGGGGAACTTGAATCTGTCCTATATCTAGGAGAGGAGGAGGAAATCAGCTGCTGTCTCCAAACATGAGGGGATCTGGGGCTGCCCGAGAGGGAGCCCCATTGCTGTCACATCATCTGTGGCCCTCAAGATCTTCTCACCAGGCCTCACCATGGAAGTCCACCGCCATTCACTGCCAAGCGGTCAATTACTCAAATTTAAGTATGCGTTGAAGTTCAAGCTCAATATACTGGTCCCCAGCTTCAAAGTCACCAAGGCTTCCTTCCCACTGCACCTAAAATGCAATTCAAACTTCTTTCCAGGGCCTGCGAGACCCCTCATGATCTGTCCTCTGGCCCCCCTGAGACCTTCCTCCTTCTCACGGGCCACACTGGCTTTGCTGCTCCTTGAATATGCCAAGCTCCTTCCTGGAGCCTCAGGACCTTTGTGCATGCTCTTCTCTTGGAAGATCCAAGAATGTTCTAGGTCTTTCCACCATTGACTCTTTTACAGGTTTCAACCCTAAAGTTATCTCATTAGAAAAGCCTTCCCAAATGAATCGTTCCATCAAATGTAACCCAGCAGGACTCTATGGGGCCTTCTCCAGACAGATCCTCCTAGGTCCTCCACCTGCCTCTTGTCTGGAATAAAAACTTTAGCCTCCTAGGCCTTCCTTGAGTTCCACAGAATAAATTTAATTAGAGAAGTGAGAAAATTCAGAAAGAAAGGAAAACAGTCAAGTGAGACAAAATAATAATAGTTTAGTCATTAAACAAAGTCAAGGACCTTTTAGTTCCTCCTCAAGGGCTATAGATAATATCCTGAGCCATATCCTTGAGCTGTTTTGCAGATACTGGAACCCCCACCAGGTGGAAGGAGTTAACTGCATGCTGCCCACAAGCACTAGACCCCAGATGGGTTGCAACCAGAAGGTTGATGATGTTGACTCCTGATTACCTCACCACCAACCAATCAGAAGAATGTCCATGAGCTGATGATGCACCCGACAACCGCCCTCCCTCATCCTGTCTTTAAAAACCTTTCCCGAAAAACCATCAGGGAATTTGCATCTTTTGAGCATTAGCTGCCTGGACTCCTTGCTTGGCGCCCTAGAATAAACGCTGTGCTTTCCTTCACCACAACCCGGTGTCAGTAGATTGGCTTTGCTGTGCTTGGGCGAGCAGACCCAAGTTTGGTTTGGTAACAGAAAGCTGTCCCTACCAGCCTCTCAAGTCCTCAGGAATCACATGAATGAAGTTTTATTTTCTTTATAATACTTGCCTTTAACTGGAGCGTTTTTGTTCATTTATTTGTTCACTCATTGGTCGAGTGCCCCACTAGACTGCAATTCCACAATAACAAGGGTCTGGTCTGTCTGGTACACTACTGCCCCTCCCACACCTCATGTATTGTAGGCACTTGGGGGCTGCCTGCTGAAGGAATGAGCATGTTTCCTCTAAGCCACTAACATGGGACTCCCAGGGATGGAGAAATCGGAGCTATTCAATGACACTGGCCGCCTGCCATGAGCCAGGCCCTAGGCAAAGCCCCGGGACAGCGCTGACCTGACGGAGGTTCTCAATAGCCCACAAAGTGGCCCTGCAGTTCGTTCCCCCCTTCTCGTCCAATTTTACACTGTTTGCCTTAAAACTAAGGGAAAAAAAATCAAGACACAAGTTTCAGGGTTCCCTGCATCACATGCTGTTACTCTGCCAGAGAGCTGAGTGGTTCCCACACCAAGGGCACCAGAGCTGTAGCAGAAACCCTCACAAATCACTAGCCACGGAGTGGCCAACATCTGTCACTGCCAGAAGTGCCCAGTTACCCACCGGCAGCCTGATAGACAGGGAGAGCCCAGCCACCAGGCATCCAGCTCCCTAATGGCCAGAAGTGCCCAGTTACCCACTGGCAGCCTGATAGACAGGGAGAGCCCAGCCACCAGGCATCCATCTCCCTAATGGGACATTAATGTCTTCGATTGGCCTCTTGGGCCCCCAGCACAGAATCCAACTGGGACAGCGTCTAATTGCCCCCTGACGCCAGTAATTTATGGAGTGGGCTCCCATGGCAGCTCGGATCCAGCCAATCCATTTGGAGCCTTAACTGAAAATCGTGGCTGAACAAGAAACTTCCACCCGTGCCTGTTCAGCGCCCATCCAGTCGGGCACAGGTTGGCCAGGCGGGGCCAGAGGGACTGGAAAAGGACCAGCAAGGAAAATGGAAGCAACTCAGACACTTCCTCCCACCCTACTCCTGACCTTCAAGATTCTCCATATTCTAAAACAGGATTCTTCATCCCTAACCCAGCAGCCAAACACATTGGGGATGTTGAACTCCGGGAATGAATCACCTCTTTAGCTTCTTGCTGACGTGGGGAAGTTAGAAATCGGGTGCTGGAATTTTGTGTGGGCAACGCTCACCAAGCTTGATCATGTCTCTCTTTCCCAGCAGCATCACTACCCAAGCACAAACACTCACTCATTCAGAAATCCTGTTCAGCATCTACGAAGGCTGTGCTCTTGTACGTGCTGAGGGCACAGCAGTGAGCCAGTGCTGCAATCTCTGCTCTCTTGCAGACAATCACCAAGTGATCAGAGAAATCAACAAGATCATTTGAGATGGTAAATGCTAAGAAAAAAATAAAATAGGGATGTGGTGGGTGTAGAAATGTGGCATAAGTGGGTGGGCATGGAAGGCTTCTCCGAAGGTGCGCTATTTGGACTTAGATCAGAATGAACAACGACAACAAAAAAGGTGAAAACCTGGGGGACAGTATTCTAGGAAGGAGGATCACCACGTGTCAAGCCCGAGGCAGGAACAAACTTGGCATGTTTGACAAAGATGCAAGAAGAGTGAGCGGGAAGAAGAGTGGTCCTGGATGAGTCTGGAGAAGCAGACAGAGGCCAGATCATGTTGGGCCTTTCAGGTCTCGAGGTGGGGCTGATGTTACAAGGGTGGTGTTAGATGAATCCATCTCCCCAGGCAGAAAAATAACTAAAAGCCAATGCGGTCCTGGGGAGGTGGGAACTGCATTCCATGGATCCATGCATCAGACCATCTGTCCGTCCACTGACACCTCTGTTCATCCCTCCATGCACGCATGCATCCATTCACTCAACTATTCAATGACTGATCTGGTGCTTACTTTGAGTTAAACCCTGTGTTAGGAACTGGGGAAACAAAAGCACAATTAAGCATGGGATTTGTGGCTTAAGAGACCTGGATTCGATGTTGAGCTCTTCTGCTTCCTAGCTACGATCCAGAAAATCACTGACTCTCTATAGGCCTCAGTTCTCTAATCTGTAAGATGGGACTAATGCCACAACTTCATTAGGAAACTGGTTTGTTCCTGGTTTATTACTAACATAGGTTTAGGAGGAATCACTGGTTAGGGTGAAAAATGAAAAGGAATAGAAGTTCTACTATAAAAATATACCAAAGCTCCAGGTTGGTTGGTGCACTGATATTGACCACCCTGAACCTTCTCCAGGCACAGGGCCAGCTTACCTTTGGGCCTCTTCAAGTCCTCTTCTCCTCCAGCTCCAACTACAAGTGTCAGAGCAGAAACAGAACCCAGCAAGTGGACTGCCAGAGGGGATGTCGTGTGGTAGTTTCTGGCCTCTTACCTCAGAAAACTGAAGCCTCCCAAAGTCGCTGGGTGGGCTGGCGATCTTGAAGACTTTCTTTGGCATCACCCATGTCTCCAGGGTCTCAAGTTTGCTCACGGCCAGATTGGTAGCATGATGCTTGATCAGAAAGCCCTGGAAACGGTCAGCAAGGAAGTAGAGGTGGACAGAGGCTGGGTGGCCCATTGGATAGTACCTGAAAAACATGCACAGGCTCATGCAAGCTCATGGGTCAGGGCTGGACGTGTGTTGGATCACAGTGGGGTTCCCCACCCATCACGCTGGTCCTGTCCTTAAAATAATCCCTATTTTATACAAAGCTCACTGTGTTCCTGAAAGCTGCTCCCTGTGATTCTATGATCTCAATAACTGTTAACAGTAACTTTTTGCTGATCATAAATGTAAAACATGCTGACTGTATGAAAGCACAATCAAGAAAATAAAAACGACTACTTTTGATGCTTCTTTCCATAGATGATGTCAATTCACAGACATTCATTGACCCTCCAGTGCTAGGTACTGAGAAGCGACAGCAGTGTGCAAACAATGTCATCGTGACATATTTCTTTTCAGCCTTATTTTCTACACACATATTTACATAAATCCTATATAGCTGGGACCATAATATACACACTGGCTATATCCTGCTCTTGCTTCATAGTATTTCCTGTGCATTATCATGTCTTTGAATAGTCTCTGAAAACATGATTTTTGCGTGTGTGTGTATACATTCTTCCATTGTATGTAATACCATGATATGGAAATATAATACCAAATATGGTATTATTATATTATAGAGAAAGTTCCCCATCATTGGGTGTTCAACTGGTTTCTAATTTTGTGCCATTCTAAACAATGCTGCATTAACCATCCTTGAGCAAAAATGTTTTGGGGAACATCTTTCTTCCTCTCTAATCTCCAAGGGGCTCTTGATGTCTGCTGCCCAAGTTTACCAGAAAGGCTGTACTGATTTACACCTCACTGTCCTTACCAGTGGCACTGGGTATGGTCCTTAAAAATTATTGCCAAACTGAGATAAATTCTTACATACACAAGTAGGTAGCTCGTTTTAAGATGCATGCCTTTGATCCACAAAGGCTTCTCGCTGAAAGGGGCAGGGAAGCGAAGCAGAGATGCCCAGAGGAGGGGGGAGTGAAGAGAGAAGGAGGGAGGAGCCTGGACGAGCCCAGTTCTTTGTCCTTCCTACTTGTGAAATGAAAAGCTGTCGGCTTCTGCAGTATGTAAGGCGCGTGGTACTTAGAGGGTGCTTGTGGTTCCTTAATGACAGCATTCCACAAATCACTGTCCCTCTCAGCCTTCCTTTCCTCTGGTCCTGCTCTGGAGTTTAAATCTTTATGTCTGATTATAACAGTTAGGGAACCCGCCTTCCTGTGTTACGCATCTCCTGAAATCACTGCCTTGTTATCGGATGCCTTCGGGGCTTTGAGAAAAAAAACCTGCACTGTCTTCAGACTGCTTGCTGGGCATTCCCGGCCCACGCAAGTCCACTTTGGTCTGGACTTTGGAAGCAGAAAACGCTCCCTCTGGAGTGTGCTGCAGAACTCACTGCCATGATGGAATGTTCTGCATCCGTGCAGTTCAGTTCAGTAGCCTCAGCCACTTCTGACAACCGAGCACTCGAAATGTGGCTGGTGAAACCGAGGAACTGCATTTTAAATTGTAGTTAATTTAGACTTAATGTCTCCTCGTGGCTAGTGACGATTGTGGACAGCACAGATGGCACTGTGAAAGTGTCCTGGGGTTGCCTGCATTAATGTCTGCAATTTGTCACCTCTCCTGTCTCTTTCCCATGTGACTCTGTAGGTTTCCTTGCACCGATGAGGTGAGTCTATTCCCCCATCTCAAATCTGCTTTGGCCAGAAGAGGGGGATGTATCATGCCAGTTCTGAGCCAGGGCCCCAAGTAGCCTGGCACATTTCCACTCTCTCTCTTGCTTTTCTGTGATCACCATGAGAGCACACCTAGAGTAGCCTGTGGAGGGATGAGACACTCAGAGCAGAGCAGAGCCACCCCGGGTATCCCAGCCGAAGCCATCCTGGATCCGCCAACCACTCCCAGCCAAGACCTACAGCTGGCTGCAGATGCAGGAGAGAGGCCAGCTGAGCCCAGGAGAACTGCCCAGCTCACCTGCAAACTTGAAGGCTCTGTAAATGCTTATCGTTTCAAAGCACTGATTTGGGGCTTGTTACACGACATTATTGCAATAGGTAAATAATAGGTCGTCAGTGTTTGTTCTGTAAGGTCGTCAGTGTTTGACTAGTAAAGGTGGAAGAAAAGCAGGACGGATTGTCATGGGAGTTAAAAGAAGAAAGTGTTTCCAGAAGGCGGTGGTCAGTTGTATGGGGCGCTGCTAAGGGGTCAGGCAAACAAGCAATGGTCAAGTGCCCCAGAAATCTAGGAGTTAATCTTGGGTTGCTCGCTTTCCCTTATCTTCTTCCAAGAAATCCTGTTTTCTCCACCTGAATCCATCCTCTACTGTCCTATGCACCGCCAGCATCTTGGTCCAAGCCAACATCACGTCTTGCTGGACCTTTGCAGAAGCGTCCTTACTCGTCTTCCTCCTACTTTTGTCTGCTATAACTGATTCTCATAGTAGCAATATGCATCGTCCCTTCCTTAAATACTGCAAGGGGTTTTGCTTATGCTTGGGTAAAACCCAGACTCCTTACCTGGTCTAAAACTCCTACCTCTTTCTCTAGCCTCATTGTTTCCCTCCGTCCCAACCTACCACCTTCTAGCCACGTGGACCTTTTTTTTCGGTACGCGGGCCTCTCACTGTTGTGGCCTCTCCCGTTGCGGAGCACAGGCTTCAGACGCGCAGGCTCAGTGGCCATGGCTCACGGGCCCAGCCGCTCCGCGGCATGTGGGATCTTCCCAGACCGGGGCACGAACCCGTGTCCCCTGCATCGGCAGGTGGACTCTCAACCACTGCGCCACCAGGGAAGCCCCACGTGGACCTTATTTTGGATTCTTGAACATGCTAAGCTCATTTTCACCTCAGGGCCTTTGCATAGGACATTCTCTCTGCTGGAGATGCTCTTTTCCTCTTATGGTTGCATGGTTGTCTCTTATTTTGCTTAAATGTTACCGTCTCAGAGAGACCTTCCTTGACCCCTGAACTTAAGTCACCAGCTCACTGCTGTTACTTGAGTTTATCTTCATTCTTCATTCTCCATAGATCTTTTGTTCTTGTTTCTGTGAGCTGGGGTACAGCCTGCTTTCACACTAGCATGGGAGGGCCTTGAGCTCGGGACCTGGTCTGTCTGGGTCATGGCTGAGCACCCAGTGCCTAACACAGTCTGCCACATGGTAGGTGCTCAATCCATACTTACTGTTTGAGGGAAGATTCTAGAAGGATTTTCTCTTGAACCCTTTGCTTCTAAGGTACATCTAGGGAACCTGTAACCCAGGACTGAACACAAAGCCCACTGGTACCTCCTCTAGACTCTATATGGTAATTAAGCAATTAAGACTAAGAAGGGAGTTGTGACAAGATGCCAGGTGCAATACAATAGAACCTAAAGGATGCCTCAGGTGCATTCACTTGGCCCAAAGGTGTTTTTACTTCTTATTTAAATGAGGTGGGTATTAAAAAATTTAGGAGGCTCGCACAAAAATGTGGATTTCTGATTTGTCTTGAAAATTCAGGAGATGTGACTGGCAACTCCAAAGGTACATTCCTACAAGGAATGTGCCGGAGGGCAAGGATATGCTGGCGTTCAGCACCGGGGCCCCGGCGGGGGTCCCTGGTTTACAGGTCAGCCCACCCTGCGCTGAGGATACATGCTTCCTGCCTGGTCCTGATGGCATTTGAATTTGAGGACATGTAATAAAATACTGACATCCTTATCTCTGGATAGGGCTCACAAGAAAACTTTCAAACTGCCATTTTGAGATTTTCTGCAATGAACAAGTGTTATTACCTAATGAGGAAAAAATCAATAAACATTATTTTTATGAAAGGTTATACTATAGACTAGAAAGACACAATTTGCATGAAATGCCCAGAGAAAATGAGACTCCTGAAATAAAGTTTTCACTTGCTGTTTCCCCAGATAGCCCAGGGGTAGAAATTTACTCTTTTTTGCCTTTGGGACAAGGGTCCTTTGTCCTGATTTATTTGCAAGCTCATATTCATAAATATATATTGGCTTTTCCCACAGCGAGGCACAATGGTTCCATTATAATAAAAAATGTGGTAGAAGCCAAAGGATTCCAGGCCTGAGGCAACTTGATGGCTTGCTTAATCCCAAAACAAATACCAGGTAAAAATTTCAACAACTATAAATCAATTGGAGGAATCTTTTGAAATTTTCTATAAGATTATTTACCTTATAAATGCTATGAAGCCTGGGATTAAAACTACTCTTAAACGGCATTTGCCTCCCAAGCATCGGGCACTGTGCCATCTACTGGGGACACATATGTGGTTCCTTGGCCAGGGATTCTAACCCCGGACTAGCAGGGGGAAAAGACATTCACCAACGGCCTTGATCCAAGACACTGCTGCTAAGCGCAGGGGTAGTGTTGGAGGCTACTTTGGGCTCAGGAGAGGCACGGGGTGGGCTATCAGGGGAGCTCTTAGCAAGTTTCACAGAGGATGTGGCACCTGAGATGACCCTGGAAGACTGGGAAAAGGCAGAATGAGTGGGGACGGTGGGGACGGTCAGCAAAGAACAGCGCAGAGGAAGCAATGAACAGTTCATGTAACCAGTGATGGAGCACAGCCGGCTCCCTATTGGCTGCTTTTGGCAGTTTAAGAATATTGGCAACTAAGATATCAACAACAGCATAAACATGTACCAAGCACTTCATATGTAAAATACTGTTAAAATGGGGATAATAATAATACATAACTCATAAGGTAGTTTTGGAGGATTATCCCCTTTAAACCTCACAACACCATACGCTGTAAGGCTTATGATTACTCCCATTTTACAGATGAGAAAACTGAGGCTCTGAGAGGTTCATGACTTGTCCAAGGTCAATAGCTAGTAAGTAGAGTGGAGTTCAAATGGCAGGTCCTGGGTTCCTAACCCATTCCGGTCTCCCTTTCAACTAAATCAGAACCTGCAGGGAGAGGAGAGGGAAGGCTGAGGGAAAAACTGTTGCAGCCCTGTGGAAATCCATGCATGGGGCCCCATGTTTTCAGAGTTTTAGGGAACAAAATGGTTCCTTTCCTCTCTTTCTTCTGTTCTTGAGAAGAGGGAAGAGCGGGGCAGGGAGGGACACAGAAGGCTCACTGGGGAAAGACTGATATTAATACTTTTTTTTCTTTGTTGTTTAAAGAGGAAGGTGGGAGGCAGAACAAGAAGGAGAAGGAGAGTGGCTAGAGGCACTTCTGGGAACCCATCCTCAGGAAATAATCGGAAAAGAGAAGGGGGATAAAAGAGGCTTTCTGCAAAAAGATATTCATCAGAACATTATGTACAATGGTCCATTACTGACAATAGCAACAGGAAAGGGCTGAATTAAGCAAACTCCGGAATTCCTACTCAGTGGAATACTAGTGGCATTAAAAACGGTCATTAGGGCTTCCCTGGTGGTGCAGTGGTTGACAGTCTGCCTGCCGATGCAGGGGACGTGGGTTCCTGCCCCGGTCCGGGAAGATCCCACATGCCGCGGAGCGGCTGGGCCCGTGAGCCGTGGCCGCTGAGCCTGCGTGTCCGGAGCCTGTGCTCCGCAGCAGGAGAGGCCACGATGGTGAGAGGCCCACGTACCACAAAAAAAAAAAAAAAAAAAAAGGGTCATTATCCTTAAGGAAGCTGCAGAGCAGCAAGGAGAAGACAGGCTAGTATTATAATGCCGAGCGAAAGAAGCAGGACACCAAATCCTTGTTGTCATCGTGGAAATGTCTGCAATGTACATTGCTAGAGAACGGAAGAGAAGGCACACAAAATGGGAAGGGTTGGCTGGCTTAGGGAAAGGCAGGGGAGAGATGGGGCTATGTTGAATCGTTTTCCCACCTTCCGTCTTCTATTCATATATTCTAGAACATTCTTTCCTGAAGTGTCAACTGGTACCCACTAGCGGTAGATGAGACGATTCTAAAGGGTACATGAACATTTTAAATAATAGTTCTGCCTTTTTGTGATGTTTTTGGTTATGTTTTTTGGTGTAACAATGATAGTATGGTTACATTTTAAAAAGGAGTGAATTTTCAGAGATAAAATATTTATGGGATTTGCTTCAATCAAACTGATCTGGGACGAGGGGAAGGTGAGTGAAGGCGCAGATGAAACTGCATTGGCCGGGAGCTGGTAATTGCTAGAGCTGGTGATGAGAGATGGGGTTACACTTTTCTCTCTATTTGGTGTATATTTGACATTTTCCATAATAAAAAGTAAAAAAAAAAGTTCTGTATTTTCATGATTACTTCCCATGTGGAACAAAAATAACTACCTAATACGGTGACATAAAGCTTCCTTCTAAAATACATATATTTAGCACAAAGAATGAGTCCACAGAAAGGAAATAATTAGGTAAACATTAGATCTGCTATCCTGAGAAGGTAAAAGGGTGACGAAGGCTTAGACAGGAAATGCTCTGAACGCTGGGATGTCTGCGTGGATGATTTTAGGGAGAAGCTTGGGTGGAGCCGCAGCCCCTACAGAGGAGGACGTTCCCTCATCCCTGGTCCCCCTGCTCCCTGGCTCACCTGCAGCTGTTCTCCCCGGCGTCGTGCAGCAACAGCTCTGCCCGGCGGAGGCCCAGGCGGGAGAAGGAATGATACAAGGTCAGTGTCACGTCGTTCAGGCTGTGGATGCCGTCAGGCTCATCGTAGACATTCTCCCAGTACGCGCGGAGGCCCGGGGTGCCCGCGGGGTAGTTCCCATACAGGTAATAGTCCAGCTGCCCAATGATTTCCTGATTCACCACAGCTTCGAACTTGCGGGCAAAGAAGGTGGGCCGGGCTGTCTGCTGCGCTCATGAAATCAAAAGAACAATGTCAGCAAGTGGGGATGAGGGTAGGTGGGTATTTAGGAGCCGGACTCTGCAGCCAGCCTGCCTGGATCCACATCCCAGCTCTGACACTTACTGCCCTCTCTGTTCTCAGTTTCCTTATCTGTAAAAAGGGTGTTAGGATTGAATGAGTTAACATTTGTAAAGCATTTAAAGCAATGATGGACATGTAGTAAGCATCACTTAAATATCTGTGAAATAAATTATATCCTAGATGTTTATAGCTGGGATGGATCTCAGAAATCATTTAGCTGGAGGTCTAATACCTCTTACGGATATATTTTAGTTGTCCAGAAGAATGTTTTAAAATTGAATTAGCTGACAACATTTAAAAGGTAGAAGAGTTTACAGAAGCAACTTTTGGTTTCCCTCTGAACAGAAATGATCTGGCCCCATGTTCCTACATTCCTTTAAGTAGTTAAAGCTGAATAGCACCTGTCCCTTTAGATGGGCATGGGGTTTTTGGCTCACCACAGTCCCTACCATTCCCTATTGCCTCCTGGGCATTGTAACTGACTTACAGACTCACAAGGAACACCCTGGATTTACTGATCGGAATCTTCAGGAGTGGGGCTTAGAAATCTGTATTCTTCACAGGCTCTGAAGGTGGTTCATTTGCTCACTAGGGTTTGAGGATAATGCGAAGGACACCTGACCTGGCTGCACATCAGAGCCACCTGTGGAGACTGCGGAGTCCTTCCCGCCGACCTACTGAACCAACATCTCTGAAGATGAGGTTTAGGAATCCGTATCCAAAAAAAGCCTCCCGGGTGATTATGCTGCAGTGTTTGAGAACCATTTATGTAAACCAAATTTTCAAGGAGGCTGAGTCCCAGAGAAGAAAGGGACTTACTTAACTAAGGTCACACAGCAAGGTAATGGCAGAGCCAGGATTCAGATACAGCATCAAGGGTTAGAGAAATAAAATACTGAGCCCTTATTATCTACCAGGTCTAAAACTATGGTCTGGGGCAGAGATCAATAAACCTTTTCAGCAAAAGGCCAGACAGTAAGTATTTCCAGCTTTGCAATTACTCAAGTCTGCTGTCATAGTGTGAAAGCAGCCGCAAACAGGTAAGTGAACGGGCATGCGGTGCGGCTGTGCTCCAAAAGCGCGTCATTTACAAATACAGGTAGTGGGCTGGATTTAGCCCAGGGGCTGTAGTTTGCTGACCTCTGGTCTAGGGCTACGGAAACAATTAAAGCACAGACCGCTCCCTTGAGGAGCCTCTGATCTAGTGTAATTATTGACCTTAATTTGGGTCTAGCATTGTTCTCACTGCAGTGGATTAATAGCAACAATAATGTCAATAAAAACTCCTGAGCACGTGCTATATACAGCGCACTGCATTTTGTCATTACCTCTAATCCTCCCATCTCTAATCCTCGTAACTCTGCAAAGCAGGCGTTACGATTCCCATTTTACAGATGAGGAAACTGAGCTTGGAGAGGGCAAGTGACATGTACAAACTCACACAGTTGTAAGGTTTGAACCCAGATCCGATGACTCTAAAACCCAAGCTCTTTCTTCTGCATCATCCTAGGATCACACTGCTAGTTGGGGGAACTCGAAGCCTCAATAACAAAAACCCTTGTTAGTATTTGGAACATCCCATCTGCTCTCTGCTTCATGACCCTTGGGAACCACACCCCCTTCTCTGTGGTGAAGGGGTCAGGTCAGTTCCCTTATAGCAGCACTGAAAAGAGCCAGACCATGTAGGTTCAAATCCTCATTCTGCATCTTTCAAGCTGTGTATGTCTTTGGGCAAGTCATCCAGGGCCTCAGTTTCCCCATCCTTAAAATGGGTATAATAATATGGGTACTTAGCATAGAGTCTGGCACACGGTGTTAGCAGCTACGAGTATGTGACTATTATCACTACACCCTTAAGCCTGCTACCAGGGGCTTCCAAGTCTTCATTTTCCGGAGGCAGAGAACCAGACTCAGTGGCAGGGCAGCCTCCTTTCTCCTCCCGAGATTCTCTGATCATAGCTGGAGCTCCTAAAGGGCACATTTCTATATTTACAGTTCTCCTCCTCGGAGCTCTTTCAACAAGAGCTCAAGACTTCCACGCAGGCAGCAGTTTCTTGAGTCTAGATGTTGGGGGATATTCTTGATCTTTGTTTACTGCGAATTAAAGAGCTGTGAGCATGTAACTCAGTCTCTATGTCAGCTCATCTTTATCAGAGACCACGATGTCCCCAGGATGCTGGGACTGGAATACAAGTGCCGGCGCCCAGGAGTGGCCCCAGAGGGGCAGTGCACCCAAGAATCACCCGGCTTCTTGCTCTAAATGATGAAGGTCCTTTGCAATGAGGGTGATGACTGGTCCTCTACGAAAGTGGGAATTCTTCTCTATTTTCTCTTTTGAATAGGTCAAATATTCCCCTCGCCACCCTCTTTCTGCTCAGCAGATCCTTTCTGCACGGACAATGGAACTAAAATGTCACCCAGGTTCATGCCTCAATTAACATGGGTTTGAGGAGGCCCCCGGGTAGCTCTCAATCTGCCACCAAAATGGACCTAAAGAATACTTATTGCAGTAACTGCTTGCGCAGGCGAAAGATGTTCGGTAGGAACCTTGAGGGAATAAGAATGATGGCATGAAACCTGCTGTGTATTCTGCACCCGACCAGGCATGAGACCAGGCTGGCAGCGGGGTCTGGTGGAAAAAGCTCAGGTCTGGAACTGGAAACACCTGTGTGGGACCTCCCACCCTACCACTCCACAAGCTGCATGTCCATGGACAAGCAAGTCCCTGCCTCTGTGCCTTGGTCTCCCCACCTGCACAATGGAGATGATTTCTACCGGGTGAAGCCAACGCCCACAGAGGACCAGGCACACAGTCTGGGATAGAACAGACCCGTACCCCGCGCTTCTCAAACAGAATAGCCTCCTAGGTGCTTGGGGGTCTCGTTACGATGCAGATTCTGACTCAGCAGGTCAGGAGCAGCAGAGATTCTGCATTTCCAACAAGTTCCCTAGTGATGCTGCTGCTGCTGGTCTGTGGACCACACTCCGAGGAACCAGGCTACGAGGGTGGAAGCTTCACGGGGCAGTCCGTGTCCTCCCTGGACATTTCCGTTATGTACCAGAGAAAGGCAGCAGGGGCACCTTGGACTGGGTTACCAGCCTGGCATTGTTGTCCCCCCCAATCCCTCCCCAACGTTTGTGGTTTGGGAAGCAGCACATCATCTCCATGTGGTGGCTCTAGTGACCTCAAAGTGACTTGTTTAACCACTTTGTAGCCTTCTGTTTGTGCTCTGGGCAGTTGAGGCTGGGCATGGTGAGGCGGAGAGGAGGAAGAACTCAGGGTACTGGCCTAAAGGGAGTGGGAGGTATGCTCGCACGGGGTGGAAAGAGGTTGCCATCCTGAATAGGTCTGGGGTCCAAGGCACCCTTGGTGCTCACGGGAAGCAGATGGGGCACTGGCCACCCTCCTGTCTCTGCTCTCCCCAGAACTATGAATCGATGGGCCTTGCAGAGATACCTGTGAAGGCAATAACATTTCTTCTTGTTCCTCCTTTAAAGTTCACAGAGCGCGGTGTTTTACAAACTTGTCTGCTCATCAGAATTTCTCAAAGTGTAATATATTAAAAATAAAAATTCCTGGACCACACTGGAGATCAAAAGCTCTCAAATGGGGATGAGTTTGCCACCAGTGGACAGCTGGCGATGTCTGAAGACATTCCTGGTTGTCATAACTGCAGGGTGCTACTGGATCCCCACAGGGGACATGAGGCAGCATCTGGGGACGTCCCTGGTTATCACAACATGGGGAGGTGCTCCTGGCACCTAGTGGGTAGAGGCCAGGGAAGCTGCTAAACATCCTACAGCCCCCTCACCCCAACATAGAATTATCCAGCCACAATGTCAAGAGTGCTGAGGTTGAGAAATTCTGCCCTCTAATCAAGTTTGTACCCGGCAATATATATATATATATATATATATATATATATATATATATATTTTTTTTTTTTTTTGGCGGTATGCGGGCCTCTCACTGTTGTGGCCTCTCCCATTGTGGAGCACAGGCTCCGGACGCGCAGGCTCAGTGGCCATGGCTCACGGGTCCAGCTGCCCTGCGGCATGTGGGATCTTCCCGGACCGGGGCACGAATCCGTGTCCCCTGCATCGGCAGGTAGACTCTCAACCACTGCGCCACCAGGGAAGCCCCCAGAAATATATTTTTAACAAATATTTCAGGAGATTCTGATTGAAAGGCAGTATAGAGAAATGGATACAAGTATGGCCTTTGGAAACAGATATATTGGGCTATGTGACCTTGCATAAAGTTAACAGAACTTTCTCTGCCTCAGTTTCCCTATCTCTAAAATGGACTAATTATGTATGTATGTATGTATCTTCTAAGGCTGTTGTGGGGTTAATGGGTCAATACAGGGAAAGTGGTTAGAACATCCCTTGCATGGTGTTAGTGATCAATAAACGTTGGCTACTGTTGACGTTGTTATGATTATCATCAAGAACCAGGGTTGGGGGGGCTTCCCTGGTGGCGCAGTGGTTGAGAGTCCGCCTACCGATGCAGGGGATGTGGGTTCGTGCCCTGGTCCGGGAAGATCCCACATACCGCGGAGCGGCTGGGCCCGTGAGCCACGGCCGCTGAGCCTGCGTGTCCGGAGCCTGTGCTCCGCAACGGGAGAGGCCACGGCAGTGAGAGGCCCATGTACCGCCAAAAAAAAGAAAAAAAAAGAACCAGGGTTGGAAAGTGCAGGATCCAGTGACCTGCAGGGCTGCCTTGGATGCCTGCAGACGCTGGCTGGAAGGCGCGGCTCACCTGGAAGCGGTGAAAGTCCTGCGGCTTGAAGTCGTTGGGGGAGCAGCCGCACCAGTCCACGATGTGCTTGTACTGGCACTTGCAGCCCAGCTTGCGGTTCCAGTTGGTGATGCGCAGGTTGTTGTCCACCATGGTGTCGCAGTGGGGACTGTTCTCCAGGACCGTGTGGAAGAAGGACTGCGGGGCAGAGAGGGGCCAACCTGAGACCTCGTCCAGCCTTCCTCGAGTGGGCTGGGGTGAGGGGTCCTTCCCGAGGGCCACCTGGCAGTGAAGGGACTCTCCTGGAGACTCAGCTGTTCTCTCTGCAAATGGAGTCAGTGCCAGTCCAGGCCAACCAAGGGTACCCTGGAGGTTTTGTCCAGGGTGGCTTAATGCTGCTTAGAAGTTACTGCTCCGAGTGTTTCTCTAAGATGTCTCTCCCCAGCAGCCTAGAAACTGATTCCAAGACATCTCTTATCACCCAGGACATCCTCTGTCCGCTCAGCAGAGAGAGAAATTCCCTTAGGGTATGTCAACACATTGGGACCAGAGAAAAACACTGGGACAAGTTTCTAGAAAACCCTGGGCCAAAAGGGCTCTTGATTTTGTAAATAGTTAGACCTGAAACCAAAGAGACTCAGGTCTGAGATATCTTGAAAACAAAGACTGAAGCTCTGGAATTTCACTCCTGGGAGAGGGCGGCCAGAATCACGGATGCCCTCCTGCCCTAGTCACTGGAGTAGCGACTACAACACTGGGAGGGGAGGAGGTGGGGGTCCATTGGGCTTCCCACTGTCCGTGGTGCTGAACCAGGTGCCGTAATCTCCCCCATTCCTGAGGCTTGGTCAACCTCTCCTAGGAATCTGAGAAAGAGGCAATGTTGAGAGTGAAAAGAGAGACCAGAGGAGAGACACATAGTTGGAGCTACTGAAAGAGAGAGAGACGGGGTGTGTGTGTGTGTGTGTGTGTGTGTGTGTGTGTGTGAGAGAGAGAGAGAGAGAGAGAGAGAGAGAGAGAGAGACTTCTATTTGGACAACTGTTTTATAACAACCTCAGATACCAGGCAGATACGTTCTCCCCTGCTCTCTGCTTCCTAGGGAAAGCTGTTGGGGAACACGTGTCTTCCTGTTACAAATTCATGGCACAGCCTTCAGATTTCTTCTAAACTGGTCCCCTGGAGGTGGTCTGGGAGAAGGGCAGGACAGAAAGGCTGGGATGGAGGAGGTGGGATCTAACAGGGATGCTGGAGTGTACAGTGCCTGTGTGCGTTGGGAAGTGGGGGATGGTTGGGACAGAGAGAACCAGCATTGGGACGGGCACCTTGATTAAACAGCCAAAGCCCCAAACAGTCTCTTCTCAATGGGTGAGTGGACAAAATGAGGCTCTATCCACACCCCAGCTGCCCTTCTTATGATGTTAAATGACATGCCTGTGAACCTGCATTTTAAGCTTGAATTGTCTACAAGCCCAGAGAGGCACATATTCTCCATCAAGCAGTGGGGGAAAGTACCCAATTATCCATTGCCCTGTGTCCTTTTGTAATGATACAGAAATTCCCTGGAAGACAATGGATGAGGAGGTTATCAGACTTGATGGAAAAGGTGATTTTTGCTGAAATAGGATTAAAAGCTGATTACTTAACATGTGTGCAGAATAGCAAAACCTGGCCCAGTGACGACAAGCCCATCATCCCTCAGGATTGAAGTGGGCAGTCATCCTTACTCAGAGCTTGGCCTTGCCCCAGATGTCGGTGAGGGATGTGGAAACCATCAAATGAGTTGCACTGTCTTGTCTGGCCTAGAAACACACAATCTGAGTGGTCCAGAGATGGGGCACAGCCAGGAATGGTGGACCATTCATGGGAGGTGTTGCAGGCTCAACAGAAACAGAACCAGCTCTGGAATTTTCTGAAGTTGGAAATTAGGGTGAAAGTGAACTGGAGGTCAGGGAGCTAATCTAGAATCTCTCAGTTCAGGTCTGAAAAGAAGGCCGCTGGCATGTCAGGGGCAACACTTCAGCACTGAGTCCCTACCCGTTTCCAGACGGGGCTGGGGCTGTTTCAGAATACCCTGCAATCTTACACAATAGGACTTCTGAAATGGACTGAATGTTTGTGTCCCCCCAAAATTCATAGTTTGAAATCCTAACCCCCAATGTGACAGTGTGAGGAGGTGGTGCCTTTGGGAGGTGATTAAATCATGAGGGTGGGGTCCTCATGAATGGGATTAGTGCCCTTATAAAGGGGACCCTCACCCCTTCTGTCATGTGAGGACACAGCAAGGACTGTCAGTAGTCAGCCTGCAACCCAGAAGAGGGATCTCACCTGACCATGCTGGCACCCTGATCAAGGACTTCTAGCCTCCAAAACTATAATAAGTACATCCATTTTATTGTATTTTGTTTTAGCACCCTGAACTAAGACAGTTTCCCATCCTGAGGTCTGAAAAGTGGTGACAGACTTCCCAGAGCTTTTCAAATACTTCCAAAAGCCGACAGGAAATGCCGAGTCCCAAGCATTTGGACACAGTGACTGTCAATGCAGGGGGCTAGTGCAAACCCAACAGGAGCCCTGGCTTTGGAATCACTGGAATTTCTGGTGTGACTGATGAGGCCAAAACTACTGTCTGTCAGGGAATGATAGAATACTATTCAAAATTAGAAAAGGAATTCTTGGTGTTGAAAAGTTATTACAGGATTGGTAAATGTGGAGGATCTGTGAAAAGTTGATGTGGGTGTTTCCTGAAAAAGCCAGCATATACAGTTGTGCAGGTTACACACTGCACAATTCTAGGGGGCACCATTGCTATTGTAGGTATGAGAGCTTTGTATTTATATAAATAACAGTTTTCTGAAAAATGGCAATAAAGTGTCTTGTTCTAACAAAATCAGTATATGGTGATGGTTTTACGACCAATGGGAGCCAAGTGTCTTGAGGAAGAACTGCCTTTTTTACTTTTACATCTTTAAAGATGTTGTCTAGATTGCTGGTGGCAGCACTGTGCATCTACTCCATAACAACCTCTATGTAGACTGGAGGGGACCAGGGGCCCTGCTGTGACAGAAAGGTCCCTGGTAGCCAAAACAGTTCCCCATCTTCCTCTGGATGTTTGGAGGACAACGTATTGAACCCTGCGCGGCTTTGCCAAAAATTCAGCAAAAATTCAGCACCCACTTTGCTCCAAAGGCTAGAGCCAACCCCTGCCTTTCTCAGGGATTTTTTCCTGGATACTCACCTCTGCAGGAAGCAGGGTGTAGGAGTAGAATTGCTTCATTTTGGTCACCAGATCGTCTGTGGAGAACGTCACATACTCAACAAACTTCCGGTTTAGCAGGAACCAATCTGAGCCGCCATCCACGGCAATGCCCTCTGGGATCCGCCGGTCCCCCAGGCGCCACATGTGGGCATCACACTCCAGAAAGAGCCGGTCCAGGCCCTGTTTCCGGATGAACCTGGGCAAGACAAAGTAGTGCTTAGCCCTGAAAGAGCGCCGCCACCTAGAGTCCAAATGAAATGGCACAGTCTCGGCAATAAAGGCATTTATTGAGTACTTACTGTGTGCTAGGTACAGCGCTAGGGGCTCTGTGTGTAGTTTTTCACTTGATCTTCACAAGTGAGGCTGGTGTCTATAACCCTATGAGGTAGGTACTATTATTATGCCCATTTCACAGATGAGGACACAGCTCAGAGAGCTTAGGAGACTTGCCCACCCAGCACAATTAGATGGCAGTGATCATCCGCTACATCTGCTTCCTCTTTGGAGAACTCCTGAAATCACCTTTTCATGCCATGGGTGCCTTGGCAGTTTGGTGAATACAGCCTATGGACCCTCATCTCAGAATAATGCTTTTATTTTTTTAATTTATTTTTAAAAATTAATTAGTAAATTAAGTATAGTTGATTTACAATATAGTGTTAGTTTCAGGTGTACAGCAAAGTGATTCTCATATATATACACACACACACACACACACACACACACACATATATATATATATACACACATATATATATTTCAGATTCTTTTCCTTTATAGCTTATTACAGGATATTGAATATAGTTCCCTGTGCTATACAGTAAATCCTTGTTGTTCATCTGTTTTACACATAGCAGTGTGTATCTGTTAATCCCATATTCCCAATTTATCCCATTGCAGAATAATGCTTTTAAATGCATACAACAAAAATACACAGGGTTACAAAATATTTTCAAAAACACCAAAGTGATGATATAGTAATTCACATGATTCTTGATTCACACATTAAAATGAGTATTACAAAATATTTTTTAAAACACCACATTTATGATAATTACATGTGTTTCCTTTTTAACACATTTAATCACAAGGTCTTATAGTAGGTCTAAAATCTACTGTAATTTTGAAGAAGAGGTGAGCATATATGACATTTAGAAGTGGATGCATCAATTATAATGCGATTTGAAAATATGTGATTCCTGGGCCTTTCCTGGCGGTTCAGTGGTTAAGACTCCGTGCTTCCAATGCAGGGGGCATTGTTCGATCCCTGGTTAGGGAACTAAGATCCAATATGTCACGTGGCATGGCCAAAAAAAAAAAAAATGTGATTCCTAACAGTAACTGCTAATACTGTGGTGGTTTGTTACCCTACATTTTGCCTACATTTAGCTAGATTTCAGTTAGAGTTTAGTGAAAATTAAGATCATTTTCTTCCTATTCAAAGTCACAGACCCCTGAATTCTATCCATGAACCTCAGATTAATAACTCCTGCTCTAGGGGACACGGACACACACACACACACACTCTCTCTCTCTCTCTCTCTCTCTCTCTCTCTCGGGATTCTGCAAGCCAGGCAGGGTGGAATTGGCATTTCCTAATTTGTAGATGCAGAAATCAAAGGTCAAAGAGCTGGTGAGGTGGGTGTGTTGGGAGGGTAGACAGAACTAGAGCCAAGCTCTCTGGCCAAAACTCTCAGTTCATTTGCAGTTAGCATTAACTTCGCACCTACTATGTGCCAGGCATGTGCTGGCCTTGAGGCAAGGAGAAGTGAGGATGGTCCCTCCTCCTCAGGAGCTGGTTATCTCGTTGGGAGTTTATAGTCTACAGGTCTCCCCACCCAGGGATCTTGCTGCCCCTCCAGCTCATGCAACATAAAATCAACCATTTTAAAGCCTACAATTCAATGGCATTCGTTCATTCACGATGTTGTGCAATCGTCATCTCTAGTTTCAGAATATTCTGTCACCCCCAAAGGAGACCCCCATCCCATTCCCCCTTCCCTCCAGTCCCTGGCAATCCATCTATGGATTTACCTATTCTGCATATTTCTTATAGAGAGAATCACACAAGTTGTAGTCTCTTCCACTTAGCTTCGTGTTTTCAGGGTTCCTCCACATGGTAGCAAATAACGGGGCTTCATTCCCTTGTTTCTGTCTGCCCAGCATCCATTGTCTGGGAACCACACCTTGACTTTATTTTGGACACTTGCTCACCCTCAACTCTCAGTTCACTTGGCTTGCCTCACCCCCAGCACCAGGGGTGGGAACACGACTCAGCCTGGTCAATCAGAGTATTCCACCTGCTTGGCTGCCATAATTGCTTCATGGACGCGCAAGCACCTCAAGCTGAGTCTGAGACTAGGTTCTGGAGTTTTGCTGGAAATACTAGGAAGGAGGGCTTTTCTAGGGGATTTTTTTCTGGAAGAATGCAAGCTGAGGGCTGCTGACAGCCATCTTGTCACCATGAGTATTGAGGTTGTCTGATCATGAAGGTAACATAGAAGAGAAGACAAAAAAAAAGAGAGACGGAGAATGGGAGGGAGGGAGGGAGGAAGTAAGGGAGGGGGAGAGACAGACAGACAAGGCCTTGATGACTTTGCTTGAGACCCTGGATCTTGCTATACCTGATTCACCCCCAGACTTGTCAGTAAAGTGCGTAAGGCATTTTAAGATGGGATTCCGTGACTTGCAATTGAAAAAGTCCTGACTAATACATTCCTGAATGGTTTCACCTTTACCATTACCGTGATGAATGCAAATGTTCTTAGGCTCCACGTAGGGCAGGTAGCCATGGCTGTGGCACATTAATGCCACCTCTTCCACTAGAGCAGGCTGCATCCCCCATTGTGTGTCTAGAGGTCTTTGTCCCTCCATGGCAGACTTCATCTCTGTCTTCACATCAGAGTTACCTGTCTCCTCCGAGGTAGATGCTGTGCTCACTAGAACTGATCTTGGCTTCCTCCTTTCTGCCTACCATATAGGTCCTGGAAGAGTGCAAGGCAACTGCTCAGGAAAGGTCTATGGTGATGACCAGACGTCAGGGCATAGAAGCTGAAGACAGTCCCACCCTGTTGGTCATGCTGAATTCTACAAAGAATCTCTCCCATTGGGCCTCCCACAAATCCACCAAAGGGAGCTGCCTGAAACCTCACTAATAAACCCACATCCCTAGCGCTTTCTTCTGCATAAATAGAGGACCTGCTTCTTGACATTGGTCACTCACTGAGCACGATGGTGTAATATATTTAATTCTTAACCAAACTGATGCTAGTGTAATAAAAATGGTGACAACAATGATGCTGGTGGTGAACGGACTTAATTCTGCTAAAATGCGCTTTTCATCTACATTGCAGTGTGGCTCTACCAGTAACCAGCTGGGTGAATTTGGAAAATGATGACCTTGAGTCAGTTTCCCCCATGGGAAACTGACAAAGTTGGGCTAGGTCTAGGTTATAAAATTAAATGTCTACAGGGGTCAGACAAACAATATAAGTTTGTGAGGGGGGCTTAGTATAAGATAACAGGGTAGGTGGAGTTAGCAAAGACGTAGAGACTGCATTTTCTGAAAAGCACTCAAATCCCTTAAAAAAAGCATTTCTGGCTAAATAAGACATATCCCTAGGCTGAATCCAGCCCACAGACTACCAGTCACAATAACGCTGGGTTAGGTAATCTCTAGGGTACTTTCCAGTTGTGACGTTCTCTAAGTCCCTCTGTTATGCTCAGCAAGAGGTGTGAGGCAAGCATTAGACGGATGCACGGGAGCCCAGAGAAGGCTGACAACTTTTCTGAGGATACAAACAAGGGCAGAAGCCGACCAGAAGACCCACGTGTCCAGCGTCCCTGGCCCTGTTCTTTTCCTAACACACCTTTCCTAGTGCAAAATCCAAGTTCGTTAGCAAAGCCATGTTCTCTCTGGGGAGCGACCTGGTGAAGGGTTTTCAATACACTCACCATAGCACTCACTGACACCAAACTTGGCTCTAACGGACCCACTGAAGGAAGCCGCTGAGTCTGAGGAAATAAGATCCTACCTCGACTCTGGCTGGTGCCAATTATATGATAATGTCCAGTGGGCACACTTAACTGTGTTTAAAACTTTAAATTTTACATACTCTATATCAAAACTTACATGGTAATCAAGACCAACTGAGAATAAGAGAGAGAGAGAGAAGAAATACAGGTGGGACGACTTGCAAAATTTTTCTTTCCGTGGAGCAGCTTTTTAATTTCATGTTCCATTAGATGGGATAACAGCATCATCTTGCAATTTTAATGTGATGTCCCGGACCGCAATATCCAAATACAATATTTATGCAGTAATCTCCAAAATGAAATATTCACGGGGTTGGGAGATTGGCCGCTGTTATTTACTGCCTTCAAAAACTGATAAGCTGCAAACACATGCTTTGGTTAATTATGAGTAAACAGAGACCACAGATTGCCTAGGTATCAGAAAGGGGCTACCAGGAACTTAGGTCTGGACTCAGATGAGGTGGCAGACGCCCAGAGTCTGGGTATCTAGCAGGCGAAAAGAATCAGCTGTTTCAGCAGTGATTTCCTTTTTATTCTTCCCTGTGGATTTACTATAACTTGAAAAGGTAAAGGTCGGAAACCATAGTAAGTTTGTGAACACCTGGGTGAGCGTTGTCATCAATGCTGGCTCACCGGGAAAAGGTGCACGGCTCTCTCACCTGAGGGATGGAGGGAAGATTTGCAGCAATGGGCCCAATTCACAGAAGGTGACCAATGATGCTGCCCTCCCTTCAGTTTTGTTTCCAGTTGACCTGGTTACCTGGTAGAACTGGGCTCAACAGGTGATACCATAGAAGAGCAGACATGAAGAGGATCTGGTACCAATGCTGTCTCTGCTTTCACTGAGAAGTGGGGCTGGCTTAGCTTCTCTGAATGCCAGTTTCCTCACCTGTAGGGTGAGCTCCATGACACCTGTCCTAACAAGTTCCCAAATCAGCTGCAGACCTGTGATGGGTGATTGTTTACAAAGGTCCTTGCAAAGGAAGCACTCCTCACCCAAGCAATGGGCTGACCCAACCATCAGTTCTTTTTTTCATAGAGACACCATCCCTCCCCAATCCTCCTTGGGTGTTTTATTTTTCTCCATAGCACTTTTCATTTTCTAATATAATATACAAACTAAATATTTATTTAGTTTATTGCCTATTTCTACTACTGGATGTAAGCCCCAAGAGGGCAGAGATTTTGATCACCTCTGTATTCTACTACAGTGCCTACATACAGCCAGTGCCCAATAAATATTTGTTGAGTGAATGAATAAAGGGAACAGTAACAGCCACGCCTGTCAGGCAATCAGGAAGTAGCTGCCATTAGTTAGCCAGGTATCGGATTTTTCTAACACACGTTCGACAGACAAAGGAACTGAATCACAGGAAGGTTAAGTAATTTCTCCAAAGTCACACAGCTAACAGGCCTAGACTTGAATCCAGGTCTGGATGAATCCAATGCAAATGCTTAACTACTCTGTCATTCTTCATCTCAATTCACCAGGGTCCGTCCAAAAGGACCCAAATGAAGGATCTGAGAACTTCTATTTCCTCAAAAAGACAATGCCCAGAAATGAGTGAACTAAGAGAAAATGGCTCATTGCCAGTTGGAAGAGGCTTTCAGCCAGTCCTCACAAGGGCTTCTGTCTTCAGAATAGGTTACTTAAGGGCAAACATGGTATCGTCTGCATTTGGTTTTACCTCCTGGGCTCTCAGGGATGGTTTGCCTCCCTGAGATTTTTCTCTACTGCCACGATATGGGACAAAGTCAGAGCTAAATATGCTTCGACTAGGATGTCACAAGGACCAAATCTACTCAGTTGGGCATCAAAGGAAATCAGATGCAGGATGGCAAGGGGTCCTGAATCTCCCCCATGGGAGAAGAGGTCAGTTAAGAAAGTATCTGTAGCCTTTGGAAATGGCCTCAGAAAGGGCAGACAATGAAGAAGCCTCTCAATTCAGTTAATTCCCTGGCTACAATCTCGGTATATTCATCAAGTGTGGAATTATTCCAGAACTGTCTTGTCCTGTAATGAATTCTGAAAGGAGGAACACTGCCCCTCAGATTTTACAGCATGTTTGAGCAAGAAGGAATCTCAGCAATCAGCTAATATAACTAATTTTACAGATAAAAAACCCCAACACACCGAGACTCAGAAAGGACGTGTGATCCAAAGTCATCTGAAGTCAGACAGCCTAGAAAAATATTTTCTCTTCTTCTATTTCTCTCTCCAGCGATCTCCCACTGAACCCAGATTACTCCTTTAGCCTAAGTACAACCTAAGCATTTTAGTTTAAAAATAAAGTCATGGAACAAAGCATGAAAACACAGTGTATGGAATCAGCCAGCTATGTGAATGGACTCACACAAAACAGCCATGTCACACAGGGGCCAAACTTTGGGCTCTGGAGCCAGAATATTTGGTACAAGTCCTGGATTTGCCACTAACCTTGGGCGACCTGAACATGGATGCCTCAGCTTCTTACATGGAAACTGGCGATCGTCATAATATCTGCCTCAGAGAGTTTAAGTGAGATTATATTATATATGGAGAGGGCTTAGCGTAGTGCTCGGCACTTAGTAAGTGCTTAATAAGTGTTCACCAAGATACTTGACTTTTTCCCTCATCAAGCCAGAAAATTAAAACTTCTATCTGTCCTCTTCTCTGTTC
The DNA here is from genome assembly GCF_059928025.1 of Delphinapterus leucas. Classification (NCBI taxonomy): domain Eukaryota; kingdom Metazoa; phylum Chordata; class Mammalia; order Artiodactyla; family Monodontidae; genus Delphinapterus; species Delphinapterus leucas. The sequence continues at coordinate 24,098,447 of NC_143143.1, forward strand.
TGGGATTTGGTAGACAGGCATGTGTAGGGCACCTCCACAGCTAAGGAGAAACCCTTTATGCTCTGAGAAGAATGCCTTTTCAGCACCAAGGACAGAAGCCCCAAAGCCCTCACAGTGCACCCATGTCCTGCAATTATTTTAGTTCAGCAATGCCCATAGCTGTGGTGGTAGAGGGTGACAAGCAACACGGGCACCCTGATTCTGTCTGAGAACCACAAATTACAAAACCCTCCCATCTTTCCAAGGCACAAGTCAGTGAGGATTCAGGTCACTGGGTTCCTAGTTTGGCAGCTCCACAGGGGCTCTGTTGGCCATTTCTCACATGTCCAGTGTGGGTTATGCCCCTTCCCAAGCTGGGCTGGAGTCAGCTGTCAGGCCCCAACTCTGCAGTAGTTGGAAGAGAAAAGGGGCTCGGGGTATTTGCTCATTCAGCAACTCTCCAAGTCTCTGTGCTTAGGATATGGTTGTGAAGAAGACAGACATCATCCCTATCCTCTCTCTTCTAAGATGAAAAATAAAACCATAATATTTACCATTTATTGAGCACTTGCTACTTTCTAGGTCCTGTTCCTTGTACTTAATATATATTCTCTCATTTAATCTTCACCACAATCCTATGAGGGTTCATTTTCCAAACGAAGGGACAAAGACACAGAAAGGTTAACTAATTTTCCCAAGGCTACACAGTTGGTTAGTGGCAAGGAAGGGATTCACACCTTAGCAGTCAGGCTCTGGATTCCACACTCTTAGCCACAAGACTATAACACTACTCTAGTAAATAGGTAAGTAGTCATAAACAGCTATGAAACACATGAATATGTAATTAGATGTTTGTGATAAGTGTTATACAGGAAAACTTAGAGTGCAATAACAAAATAAAGAGACAGGGGCTTAATTAGTGGAGACTATTGGGGAAGACTCTGCTGAAGAGGTGGCACTGACAAGAAGCATGAGAAGAAACCAGTCATCTGAAGAATTTTGGGGAAGAGCTTTACAGGAGACAGAAATAGTGTGTGCAAGAGCCCAAATGAATGAAAAGAAGCTAACGTGGTAGGAGTGGAAGCTACAGGGAGAAGCTCAGCTTCACTACCTCACACCAGAGGAGACCAGTCACAGGAGAGGCAGACTCTGACCTGATTGGTGGAAGGAATGTATCAGCCATAAGTACACGTGGCCTGGACATGGCAGGGAACTCCACAATGAACATACTTAGGGAAATGGTATAGCACAGTGGCTAGGAATGTAGACTCTGGAGCCAGACTGCCTGGGTTCGAGTCTCTTTCCCCGTTCCCAAGCTGTGTGTTGTTTAATCTCTCTAGCCTCAGTGTCCCTATCTGGAAAATGGGCATGATAATGACTGTACTTACACCATGGGATTGTTGTGAAAATTGAAAGAATTAATATCTCTAAGGTATTTGGGACAGTCTCTGGAACACAGTAAACTCTATCATTACACATGCCCTGGGCAAAGAGAGCTGACTTGGTTTTGACATTCAGGAATGGAAAAAAACCCAGCCTGAGCAGAAATGCAGAGTTAGGGGCCCAAATCCTGGAACTGAGAATCCCAGGCTTGGTGGCCCAGGCTTGGTGGCCCATGCTCTTCACATGGGCCCAAATCAGCTTGCACCTCCAAGAGTCTAAAGGTCCATTGAGGGCTAACTGATTTTCCCTATTTCACACATATTTAAAAACAATGTCTACTGCCTTCTGTTCTTATTGTAAAAGTAAAGGGGGCTTCTCTGGTGGCACAGTGGTTGAGAGTCCGCCTGCCGATGCAGGGGACACGGGTTCGTGCCCCGGTCCGGGAAGATCCCACGTGCCGCGGAGCGGCTAGGCCCGTGAGCCATGGCCGCTGAGCCTGCGCGTCTGGAGCCTGTGCTCCGCAGCAGGAGAGGCCACAACAGTGAGAGGCCCGCGTACCGAAAAAAAAAATAATAATAATGCAGTTCCTCCATAGAAGGCATGGAACACAAAAAGAAAGAAAAGAAAGAAATAAAAAATCATGCTCTACGTCTCAGAGATGACACTGCACATATCGTCCTTCTAGCCTTTGGTCCACCTTTGACATGCATTGTTTTGAAAAAAGAAAAGATTGAAAGTCGACCTCAAAACTCATACGGAGGCCCACAGAGCGTCTGTGTACACAGCCTTGTATGGGTGCCTGTGTGATGCCAAGCTTTATTTTGACATGGCGCCCATAACTGGATTAAATAAAGTGAACATGCAAACAGGGATAAACTCACCGGTTGGGTTTAAGAAAAGCAAGAGGGAAATGCAATCTGCTTTCCCCATTGGAGATGAGATATTAATTACCTCCTCCCATCAATCATGGTACTAGGAGACAGATGGGGAGAGAGCTCTTCTCCTGATAAGCAAGTTGGCACCAAAGGGCCTCCTGAAAGCAGACTTGCTTAGAGGAGGGTTCCTGGCCAGGCTCTCGATGGATTTGACAACTTTTGGTTAAACAATTGCCTATTTATACATCAAGAGAGGTTTGGGCCTGAAGATTAGTTCAATGTCAGAGAGAAGAAGCTGCTGAAGCTGCTTTAGCTGCCATTCTGGTGCCCAGCGAGGGACTGCCGCCTCTAGCAGGTGGGCCCCAGACCAGGGAACAGGAAGAAACTTGTTTATGCCACTTCTGACCTGAGGGCTGGGACCCCTCCTAGCTTCCTTCTGGTCTAGTCTTCTAACATTTGAAATGCTAGCTGTTTCTCTAAGAGTTGTAGAAAGTGTTTGGAAAACATTAATCACGTGTATATGTACCATCTTCAAGGCTTTTCCACTGTTGTCACCATCACCACTATCAACATCACCACCATCATCAACTTAATTTGCGCAACTAACTATTGCAAGAGCTTACTCACATATCCACTCATTTAATTCTTGCAGCAATTCTGTGAGATTGGTTTTATTATCATTATTCCCATTTTACAGATGAGGAAACTGAAGCACAAGTGATTGATGTAACTTACCCAAGGCCACACACCTAGTGAGCGCTCAGCATACGAACGCTGGCAGTGGGGGTCCAGGACCCAGATTCTTAACTGCTATGCTATAGGTTTTATGATGTCTGTATGAGACTTTCCTCAATATTTCTTTTCTAAACCAACTTTAGATAGCTTCAACTGTTTTCTTTTAAACTTAGTCTTATTCTAAGCATCATGTCCATGGAATCATCGATTAGATGGGCTAATTATATAAATTTTAGTTGATATACATAAAATCAATACTAACTCTCCCATGATGCCCATTTATGAACACCCCAAAATAATCTCACATATCACTGGTGGATTGTGAACACACTTTGGGATAGGGTGACTCTAGAAAGTAGGGGGAAGACTGATTTTCCTCTCTTGCTCCTTTAAAAATGATTCTGCTTAAAATCAGCAGAGCTTTGCTCTTTCATCCACACACTCCAAGAACTGAAAACAACAGGTCCTCTCAGATGCAGTCACTAATCATGGGGGGATAAAAGTCAGACCTAACCAGACTCCAATGCCAGCTGTGTGGGACCCTGGGCAAGTTAAAGCAACTCTGCAAGCCTCAGTTGTGCTCTTTAAAAGAGGATAACACAACTCGAAAGCGCCTGGCTCGGCACTTCCTGTGGTCAGCGAGGATACTCAGTCCTCCACGATCCCCACATCACTGTCCGGATCTTATAAAGAAGAGGACATGAAGACATGGAGAGTCAAAGCCATTTGTCAAAGTCCCCTGGCTGTCATACGGCAGAGCTGGCATTTTGGCACAGGTGTCTGGACTCCATTGCCCATGCTCTTACCACCACACCACACTCTGGCCCAGGCCTAAGCACTGGGGCCCTGGTGACCTTGAATTATTTGGAGAACTTAGACCAATCAAGGCTGGGAAATTCCCAGAGGAAACTCTATTCCGGCTGGGAATGAGGGAAATGATTTTCCCTTTCCATCTCCCTGTAAGGGGCCTGTCCCTACACCCTGAGCCTTGATCAGGCTGCCGAGATTTGGGAAACTTCTCCAATACTCCCCGAGCAGAACCCAGGAGTTCCTGGGGATGTTTGCCAAGACCTGCTTCTTCAGGACACTTACTTCTTTTAGGCCTGCAGAGGTTATCTGGGAAACTGATAACTGTGCTGTATGTCTTTCAATATATCTATAGCTACTTCATTTTTGGAGGAAAGCAAGGAAATACAGTGGACACAACACTCCCCTTGATTTAATTATAGGAACAGTCAGAACCAATTTGGCAGCTATTAAAGTACCAGTTTGCCTTTATGCCATCTCTTAGCAGCGGGAGCTGGAAGTCCAAATTGGCTGCTAAAGGCTGAAGTTGGGGACGGGAAGGTCAAAACTGCTATTAGGAACCACGTGGAATTAAAAAACTAAGGCGCCCTGTGGCCTATTTGGTATCTCACTGCTTGCTTTTGTCCCTCTCCATCTCTCTGTCTTTTAAACTCTCTTCCTCTGTCACACTGTCTGGTCCCGAAGCATGAAGCATCAGAATGGGAAGGCATTTGGAGATCATGTCATTCAACCACTTCGTTTTTCAAAGGGAGAAAATGAAGCCCAGAGAAGCAGAGTGGCTGCCTCAAAGCCACCCAGCATATTGGAGGAAAGCAGGACCAGAACACAGACAGGCTGCATCATGCAGGGATTTGAGCTTGGGCTCTGGGGACACACTCACTTAGGTTTGAGTCCTAACCCTGCCCCAGTTGCGTGAGCTTAAGCAAGTTACTTCACCTCTCTGAGTCTCAGTTACCTTATCAGTAAAATGAGGCTAATACGTTGAGAAGGGTCACCGTCTGGAGCCAGAAAATTAAACCAACACAAAGGGAAAGAGAACAGAAGTTAATGGGTGAGGGTGGTCAAAAGGTACAAACTTTCAGTTATAAAATAAGTAAGTTCTGGGGATGTAATGTATGGCACGGTGACTACAGTTAATAACACTGTGTTGTACATATTTGAAATTTGCTATGATCTTAAAAGTTCTTATCACGAGAAAAAAGATTGTAACTATGGGTGGTGATGGATATTAACTAGACTTATTGTGGTGGTCATTTTACAATATATACATATATTGAATTGTTATATCACTTACTTGAAACTAGTATAATATGTCGGTTATATATTAATTAAAAAAAAGATTCTTGCCAGTGAACTACTTGGCTATTTGTTGTGATGTGTTTATTTTACTTTAACCCTCTCCAGAAATAATAAGAAATAATTAAGCAGCCAGAAAAGAAAAAAAAAAGAATTAACAGAGTCTGGGCTTGATGATATCATTTGAACTGCTTGATTCAGCTATGTCTGAAGTCAGATACTAATGTTTTAGTTGCATCACCCAATAACTTCCTTTACACTTTAAGCGAGTTTGAGCTGAGTTTCTGTCACTTCCCACCAAAAACGGTCCTTCCTAACATGCCATCAGTGCAGAGCCAGAGCGAAGCCCCATCCAGGCTGCACCCGTGGGAGACATGAGGGAAGATGGGCGTGTCTAGGTTTGTTCAGTGAGGCCTCAACTGACAAAGAGGAGAAAGTCACCGTTGATGGCTCATTTTACTACTGAATTAATTCTAAATTAATCTCCTGAATTCATCTAAGTGAGAGAATCCCAGCTGAGGACTCATGCATGAGTGTTGGAACTTGAGAGCTGTTTTGTCCAGAGAGCCTTGGGTTTTGGGGTTTTAGAGGGAGATGCAAGCAACAACTCCTTAGCCTGCGTCTTTATCCTGCCCTTTATCCTGCTGTGCTGTTTGGGTACCACCTGTCAACTGCTGACGCACATCAACTGGACAAGATGTACTCATACACCCAGAGGCACAACTCTGGCCTATACACCATCTATTTATTTCTCCCACCTGCAATATTTGGGTCCAATGTTTATCATGGCAATGACATCATCACTACCACCACCACCACCACCATCATCCTCACAGGGCATTTATGATGTGCCAAATGCTTTATATACAACATCTCATTTAATCCTTCCAACAATCTCGTGCGTATAAGTCCATTAATGTTTCCTTTGGACAGATAAGGGAACCGGCTCAGAGAGGTTAAGTCACCAGTCCAGTGAAACACAGACAGGACGTGGTGGATCAGAATTTCAACCCAGGAGGTATGACCTCAAAACCTCATGATTTTAACCTCTGTGTTGTAGCCAGTTCCTAGCACAGGGCCTGGAAATAGTAGATAGAGAATAAATACTGAGCAGGCTGAAACAACAATACCAGGGTGGATGTAATTCAGACACAAGTCTATCAACTTACAGTGGATTCCTTTCTAATGATATGACTTTGCACAAAACATGTATTATGTTACTTGGAAGTGAAGAAGCATCTCCATTCTCTACCTAAGGGTGGGGATGCCAATATCTGGTCTAGTTCTGACAACTTACCACCTCCATGGAATCTTGTTCAGCTCTACCCTGCTTCCATGGGCTTTGGGGCCAGAGAATTGGGTTCAAACTCTAGCACTTACCAGCTGTGTGACTTTGGGAAAATCATTTGGGCTCCCAAAGCTCCCCTTTCTTCTCCTGACAAATGGAGATAATAATACGTATTTTTACATTGAGTGGCTGTAAGAATAAAGTTGCATCCCGTGTGAAAAGGGCCCAGCAGAGCAACGTGCACTTAGCAGGAACACAGTCCACTATATGTCTACCATTCTTCTTTATCCACCAGGCCTCTCCAGTGTAGTGGCCAGAACACGCTATATTAATCTGTGCTAATTTACAGAGCACCTTCAAGTCTGGGGGCTCCTTTTAAGTGTAAAGAATGCAGGCTGCCAGTAGGACAGGCCCAATCTAGAAACAGACAGCTGGATGCAATCAAAGTTCAAATTGAGGAAAATGATACAACCCAAGGATTCTGGGGTTACTTCTTGAAAGCTCAGGAAATGGAGCTCGCTGCTTGCTTCTGTCCCTCCCTTCTGTGGATATCTGGGTAAAGGGGAGCACAGAAACAGCTAAAATGACACTTCCATCGGCAGTGGTAGAGAACACCTACAGCAGAGCCGGCAAACTGAAATGCCAACAGGGTGAGGTAGGGGAGAGGGCAGCAAGGACTGCAGCAACCTGCAGAACGTGGGCTTTATCTAAGGACCAGATCATAACTTCCATGAGAAAATTCAAGCACAGATTTAGTGGACCTTTGGCTCTTTTAAGATGAGCTGGAAATCTGGATTTCCCTGGGAAATATTGCTATTTTTAAATGGGGCTATTAACTTTCAAATGAAGCACCTGAATTAAACAAGACAAAACCAGCACGAAGGCCAAAGAAAACACATTAACACACTAAAGGTATCCTGTGAGCTGCCAGATTAAGTTCTGAATGCAACGCTAGGAAAAGGCTCTAAGATGGCAGAGTGATCCTGGGCAGTGTTTTATGTCCAGATGGTGGAGCGGACCCTGTGGTCTCTCCTACAGAGGGTGCTCAAGACTGTGTCCCTTCTAGCTGATCTCTGGCCACGGAGATTTAGACTCAGCTCAAAGCGGGACTGTAGTGATGCTGTTTGGCTTTGCTCAGTTTAAGTGAGAGAGGCACAACAGATCCAGGTTGGGCTTCTGGTGCCTCAAATCCCTGCCAACATCTTAGGCAGCAAGAGTGAGGCAATGGTGAGGGCACAGCACTGGGAGTCGGGATACTTGAGTTCAACTCCATGCTGGTATGAGACTCTTTCCTGCTAGAAGGTAAATTCCATGAGCGTGAGGATTTTGTCTTGTTCTCCTCTAGAAGGGTGCCTGGCACATGCTTGGCACTAAGTGAATATTTGTTGAATGACTGGCTGACCGAATGAATGATCTGGGGACATCATTTACTTAGACTATGGGCCTCAGTCTTCCTACCAATAAATTGGGTATAAAAATGACTACCCTAGTTTCCTTGAAGGACAGCCATAATGTGATAATGGACTCATGAAAGGGCTTGGGGGAAAAGGTGTAAAGGACTATGACATGATGAGACACATTCCCTGTTATCTCTGTCCCTGGCTGGTAGGAGACACCATTTCAGATGCTACAAAGAAAAGGCCAAGGCCCATCCATGCCATGCCTCTCTCCCATCCTCAACTTTTCTCTGGCTGCATCAAACCAGCCTAGAAGGAAGCTCCCAAATGATCACTCAGATTTCCATTTCCCTTTTGCACAAGGGTAGGGGGAGGATATACTACCTGGCATTGTCCCGGCCGTGTGACTTCAAGAAATTCATATCTCGGTATCGGGAGAGAAATGCCACCAGCTGGTCATTTGTCCTGTGGAAGCAAACCGAGAGGAAAGTCAGGGTCCTCCAGAAATCATGGAGACTGTGTCCTGGCTCCTTTCTTTGTCACAGAAACCAGGTCCCCTCCTTCTTTCACACCATGCAGGTAGGTAAGGCATCTTCTTTCATGTGTCGCCATCACTGAGCTTACCACAGTATGCTAAAATGGACTGTTTGTCTCTTACATACTCCATATGCTGTGAACTCCTTGAGAATAAGCATAGTACCTTATTTGTTTTGGAATCTCCAGTACCCAACACTGGGCTTGGCAAACCGTAAGGCATCAGTGAATACTTCAATGCCAGATACAGAGTAACCTCAGGGCCTTTGCACTTGCCGTGCCTGGGAAATTCTACCCCATATCTTTCCATGTCTCCTCTTGTCATCCAGGTCTCCTTTCAAATATCACCTCTTCAGAGAGGCTTTTTTTTTTTTTTTTTTTTTGCTGCCCAACCTAAAGGAGCACCTGCCTCCCCTCACCCCCATCACATCACTATATTCACAACATGAGCTCATCACCATCTGAAAGAGCTGTATTTGCTCACATTAGGACGTAAGCTCCGTGAGGACAGAACCTAATGAAACTCACTCATCACTGGCACATAGTAAGAGGTACATTAATGTCTGTTGGATGAATGGATGACTCAAGGTGAGATGAGTTTAAACTGACTCCTTCAAATGCGTTTTGAGGAATGAATGAGTCAATGAATGAATGAAGCCATAACCCCCAGGCTGACTGAGAGAACTTTAAGAAATATGAAGTGCGATGCAAACGGGTGACACTGTTCCCGGCATTGTTATCCCAGATTTATCGCCATCAATCTCGGCACTAGCGGTGTAGTCACAGCTGATCAGCTTGTGCGTACAGCTGTGACGGTACTTTAAAAGGCAGTCACACGGGGTCTCCATCTGCCAGAAACGCGGTTGCCTCTTACGCTGAATAAACCCGAACAGGTAAATGGTGCTGAAGTGACAGCTCCTTTATCATCTGGCTTCTCGGCTCAGGGATTTTTACTTAGAAGGAAAGGGTTAACCATTGTTTCAAATTGGGAGAAACGGTGAAGGCGCACCTCTGGGAAGAGAAAGGAGGCTAGACTCTGGGGGGCAGGCGGGTGCCTAAGAAAGCGATGCCTGTGCTCTGGAAGCAGAAAGGGCTGGGGACAGATCCCAGCTCCACTCCTGACCCAGCTGTGTGTCCTACGGTAAGTCATTCAACCTGAGTGGCGGCCTTCACCTGGCTGCCCTTCACACAGGAGGTATACGTACTGATTGGATAACTGGGTGGACTTAAAGGGCATACAGTAGGTGCACAATAAATGCGAGCTGCTCTGCTTTGGGCCTCCCACCACCCGGTCAGGGCCGCCCTCACCCCTCACCCCCTCCTTCAGTTCCCTGCATCACCTGCAGTGGCGCCACTCCAAGCCCCCTGCTCTCTGGTTGGACAACTATTGTTGACCAACTCATAATTTCAGCGGAGGGGGACGGAGAAGTTAACAGAGGCTGCAGTGGAAACGAGCACTGCCGACATCCCGTACTAATTTACAGAAATCAACACCACTTCAAAACCTGCCGTTCTAGTGGCTGCAAGATGCCAGAAAAACCCCGTGTGCATACAGCAAGGTAAACCCGCCCAGACACACACGCAGAAAGCTTAGTCCTGCGGATGCGCACAGAGGCGAATCCCAGGGACACAGGCAAAAGGCCAAGTCCACGTGTCCATGCGCACGTGGAGCATCTCCGCAAACAGGCGACGTAAAGCCCACGCGTGCTTCCCTCCCAGTTACGGGTTGCTGTGGGCAGAGGGCCTCTTGAAGTTGCTGGAGAGGTGGAAACTAAACCAGCCTGCAAAGGAAATGAAAGCAATCTCTCTTTCCAAACCATAGAGGCCCGTTCCATCTCCGCGTCTGTAGCAGTTCCTGTTTACCAACCCCCTCTCTACTCCCTGCGACAGTTCATTATTGTCCTCCTGATGAATACCGGGACAAGTTAACCTCTGAATGGGTCCCTGGCAGCAGGAATAATAAAGAGGGGCCTCTGAGCGGCCTCAGTGGCAGGATTGAAGGGGCCGGGCCGGGGCTCCTGGGCCCCCTCTCACGAAGCCTCAGGCCTCCCAGGGTCAGCGGCTGAGGCTCCATTTAGCAGCCCCAGAAAGCGCTTTTCAGGGCCCCGAGCTGGGGCCATTGTCACATTTACCGCTTCACTGCATCCCCATCTGACTGGGATGAATAGGCATTTAGCGAATTTACTTAGCGATGCTTCCACATGAAATCGTCTCAAAAGATGACATCTTAGGGGAGGGAGCGTAGACAGGGAGGGGGCTGCGTATTCCAGGCCCAGAGCTTGTGGGTAAAGCGATTTTCAAAGCACAGCGCTGGGTCCTGGCTGCGCTGGACACGGAGGGGCCCCTGCCTCCCCCTCCTTGGGTGAAGAGCCTGCCCCTCGAGCTAAAACCTGTCCCCCAGCCTTTCTGCAGGGGGAGACAGAATTCGGCTGAGGACCAGGTTTCCCTGTGGGGCTTTCCGACGCCTGTTGGTAATTGCCTACATAATATTTAGTTCCCTCTGAATAATTAACAGCTTGCGATCTGTTGTCATTTTACCCAGTTCCATGCTCTCTCCCACTCTCTCCCCCTCACACGCATTTCTCACTCCTTTCTGGTGGAGTCATTTGCCAAATGAATTCCACAGCTCATCACTTGTGTCTGTCTCCTCCACAATTTTCTTCCACCTTTTGTGGAAATTATCAGAAGACACGTCTATGCCAGTTCCTCCGATTCATGGTGGGGCCTCTGGGACCCATCACTGTGGCCTTTGGAGCCACTGGGACATCTTTATGGGAATATGTAAGTAAATAAATATTATAGTAAATAATTTGTTTTAATAAATACATTTATTTTAATGTAAATAAACTTATTGGAACCATGTGGGAACCTCGGTTAGAAGGAAATACATGAATAGTAAAATGAGCTCCTGAAGCACCACCATTATGAAATGTCCACCATGCCCTAGGCCCCAGGGCAGACTTTTGCTACAATTTATTGCAGTTAATAATCACAAAGAGTCTCTAAAATGCGAGTTTCATTCCCATTTTACAGATGGGCAACTGAGACTCAGAGAAAACACCCATTTAGTGAACAGTGCAGAACTAGGATTGGAACCTGGTTCCAAATGCAAAGCTCGTGTTTGCTACTAGATGGCTTCTACAAATGAATGAATGGATGAATGAATGAATGAATGAGTGAATGAATTCCATCCCAGGTACAAGAGAAAACATACATGTGTTCCACTGCCTCCTTGTTCAGAGCCTGGTCTTGGGACCAGCAGCATTAGCCCACTGCTATTAGACATGCCCTACCTCAGGCTCCACCCAAGATATACTGAGTTAAAATTTGCCTTTTAACAAGACTCCCAGGGCATGTGTGCGCCCTTTAAAGTTTAGGAAGTGCTGCTTCAAGCCAAGCATGAATATTGGTAGTTAATTCTCTTCCTCTTCATCTTCTCCCCACGGTCTCTTCCTGAGAGCCCAGACTTCAGGCAGGTTACTTTCATCTCAATAAGCCTCAGGTGTTGGGAGTATTAAATAAAATAATGCACGTAAGACCCGTGCGGTAGCACCCAGCCCACAGTGAGCCCTTGATAAAGGTTAACTGCTATTTAAGAGTATTATTATTGCCATCGTGAGCATCAGAAGCTTAAGACATTTTGAACTGAGGACAGCAGTATAAAGACCCAACCTGATTTGAACTTGGAAAGCTCTCTGTGCTTCATACCCACGAATTTTCTGCGGAGCATGGTTTGGGAGATGCTCCACAGAAGGGAACCTGTCTACAGTCTCCCAGCTGGCATCACAGTTATGAACTGGCTCCCAGAGGACCACCACACTGCTGTGTGTGTCAGATACGCATGTAGCTCTGGGCATGAAGACACCCAGGAAGAAGGGGGATAGCTCTTAGGTCCTCGGGTGCCCAGAAGTCCAGTCACAGCCCAGTCTGTCTGCAGGCAGCGAGTGGCAGGGCAAGGAGCGGATGGGACCTGCTCAGTTTCACTTGGAAGGAGCCCATCCCAGAGCCAACTGCCCTCCTCTGGGTCCCTCCTGCCCACCCCGATAGCCCTTCCCTGATACAGGATGCTAACACGCTGCCAGAGGTGTTCATGGCTGATGGCGAGGCTGACGGCGCTAAAGCAAAGTTCAGCACAGAGTTTTGTGAATGTCAGGATTTCAAACCCCTGATGCTGCCAGGTATGCCCAGACCCCAGAGGGCACCGGATGTAGCCCTCCTGGAGGCAGTGGGCGGGCCATTTGTGGAGCGAAGTGTGTGTGAGAGGCAGTGGATGGAGGCCTGTGGAATCGGGCAAGCTGAGCATTGAGGCACCTTCAGTCTGAGCTCAGTATATACTACAGTATTTCCCCAACTTCTTCCACTAGTGTATCATCTGTACAGTTATTTCCTATATATGTTCAATTTAAGTACCACCTTTGCATTACCCTATGCAACAATATTTGTGGTAGCTGATGTACCCTTCTATTTTTCAAATTTCAAACGGCAAAATACACATAAAATTTGCCACCTTAACCACCTTAAGTGTACAGTTTAGTTGTATTAAGAACATTCATATTGTCGTGCAACCATCACCACCATCCACCTCCAGAACTCTTTGCATCTTGCAAAACTGAAACTCTGAATCCATTACACAACAACTCCCCACTTCCCCCTGCCCCCGGCAACCATCCTTCTACTTTCCGTCTCTGTGCATATTCAGAGTAGTCAAACTCTAGGGACCTCATGTAAGTGGGACCATACAGTATTTATCTTTATGTGACTGGCTTCTTTCACATGGCACAATGTCCTCAAGGTTCCTCCCTGTGGTGGCATGGGTCAGAATTTCTATCCTTTATAAGGCTAAATAATATTCCATCCTGACGTACCGTTTTTATGTTTTCTCCTATGACATGTGAAAAGCAATAATGATGCCTTGTCCGTGTTCCTCCTAAAGCAACTGGGCCACCAAAGGCATATGGAGAGTGGCCATCTGCCCCGGGGTGCCCAGGACTGAGGGGGTGCCCAGGACACAGAAGTTTTCATTTTAAACTCAGGTGGTTCTGGGCACATGGATCTGCCACGAGATGTGTGACCCCAGGAGAAACGTCATCCTCCATCTTTCTATGATAAACCCGAGTACAGAAAACCACGATGGTGGGAAGGCCAACTGTAACCCTCTCCTGTGCTTTTAAAATTATAACCATGAAACTCAGGCTACAGCAAGATCATGAAACTACAGCAGAGGCAACACCAGCATCTAACACGAGTACCTACTATGTGGGGACACTATTTTAAGCACTCTGTACCTATTAACCCACTTATTCCTCATGGCGACCCTATGAAGTAGATGCTGTAGTATTTATATCCATTTTTTATTACAGAAACGGGAATATGCATCTTCGTGGCTTTTTTTTTTTTTTTTTGCGGTACGCAGGCCTCTCACTGTTGTGGCCTCTCCCGTTGTGGAGCACAGGTTCCGGACGCGCAGGCTCAGCGGCCATGGCTCACGGGCCCAGCCGCTCCGCGGCATGTGGGATCTTCCCGGACCGGGGCACGAACCCGTGTCCCCTGCACCGGCAGGCGGACTCTCAACCACTGCGCCACCAGGGAAGCCCCAGACTTCATCCTTTTAATGGCCGCACAGCCTCCTATGGAATGGGCACAGCTGATCCCCTAGTGATGGACATTTAGGTTGTTTCCTCATTCGCCTCCCTGCTTGCAGGTATTGCTCCTACGAACATCCTCGCACATTTATCTTTCCACATGTGGGTATGATAGATTTTTGTAGGATTAAATTCCCAAATGTGGAACTGTTCATGCAAAGGATGCCTTTGAGTCTCTCTTTGCTTTCAGAGAGACTCATTACATGGACTGAGGCTGCCCCAAGGGTTGAGGGCATGGCTGGGGCTCACATCATTACACAGGAACTGACCAGCTGGCTACCAGTGGTGTGGGCAGGGAGAAGGAAACTGTAAAGGGGATGGAGGTGGGGAGGCTGGTGGGCTTCTCCAGCAGGCTGGCCAGGCCTGAGCAGGGGCCTTCTGGTTTCCCCATGGTACCAACAGCCAGTGGGACCCAAATGAACCTTCTGTCAAGCAGCATGGGTGTGGGAGGCACAGAGATGGCAGAGAACTGTCCTCCTCGGTACTCGGGGCAGATGTTCCAGCTAGTGCCCATCTGTCCACTAATAGCCCCGGGATTTTCCATCAGGCACCTTGGACGATACTTTTCAGGAACCTGGCTAGAGTCATGAGGCGAGCAGGCACTGGGTCTAATTCCATTCTGTTCCTCCAGGACCCGGTACACAGTAGGTGCTCAACAGTGATTCAGCACAGCGTCCGCCCCATGGGACGGGCTCAGCTCCCAAGGGCGGAGAGCACAGGCATTCACTTCTACATCTGTGCCTTTGCCCATCCCATTCCCTCTGCCAGGAATGCTGCTCCCTGTGTCTCTGACCTGGGAGAGATGTGGGGCAGAAAACAATCATAATGAGGGTAGAAAACATGCCTTTTGTTGCCTGCAAAGTGCTAAGTGCTCCTCCTTCTTTTAATTTCACAGTAACCCCATCACGTGGGTACTAGTTTATATGTGAATAAAGTGGGACACAGAGATTTAACAGTTTGGCCAAAGTCTTAGAAGAGGTGGAGGTGAGATCTGGACCTCAGCACCCCAGGTCGAGAGCGCAGGCTCTTTTCAATCCTGCTTTCCTCGTGGTGAACAGGCTACAGGAATGTGCTTCATTTCTTTAGAAAGAGCCAGGAAACAAGCAGAGGAAACCGCAGCCACCTTCTGACGCCTCCTGCTTCCTTCCAAGGGGATCGTTGTGGAGCATAGGTTGCACATCAGGCGTCGTCTGTCCGGGGTGTGGGCCTTTCTGTGGCGCCGTCTACAATCTGACCCCAGCCACCTGATTCCTCGCACTGCACTCCATCCCACAAGCGGATTCAGACCCATTTTTCCATCCGGCTTATTTCTTTTTGGGTTGGGGAGAGACACTCCCATCACTGTCCTCGACTTTCCAGACGGCTCATGCTTGAGCCTTACCGAAGTCTTCTTATCTGCTAGGAAATCTCTCAGGAAGGCCAGAACTCCAGAACAACCAGAGGAAAGGCCAAGTTCAGAGTTCCCTGAAGAAGAGGCAAGAGCAAAGGCAACTGGAGATAAGAGAAGGCAACCCCTGATTCGAATGTAGTGGAAGCTCATAGCGAGACCTGAGTGCTAGGATACAGGGAAAGCTAGATGCTGTAATTCTTCCTGGACCCTGGGGACATAATTACAGCCACAGTTGGGTACCTGAGGAAAAGTGAACTGGATAAAATGCAGCCCCAGCTTCTAGACTCCACTCTAATCCATCCTCGGGGAAGCAGTTGTAAGATCTTCTAAAACGTAAGTCTGATCGTGCCCCTTCTTCTACTTAATACCCTTGGTGGTTCTCCATCCCCTGCAGGACAGTGTCCTAACTCCTTAGCAAGGCTAGAAAGTGGGTTGTCAGCTGGTTCTGCCCGTTCAGTCTCGAGATTACTTGAAGTTCTCTAAATGTTCTGTGCCCTTTCATGACTTTAAGATTTTGCAAGTTCCGTCTGCTCTCCTGGGAAACATGATTTCCCAGTTTGATAGGTCAGAGGCCAGACCCCTGGAACCTCAGTGGGTAAGGCAGTCATGGTACCTGTCCTCTAGTGGCGGGGACAGTGGGGCAGGCAGACAAACAGGGAGATTCTTGGGATAGGGGGTGAAACGCCAGGTGAACTAAAGCACAAAGCATTCTGGAGGCACTAGGGGACAGCTCTTCCCCTCCACACAGGCAGACAGCAAACTAGGTAACCACCTGGATAATAAAACCAATTGCTTTTAATTGGATGCACCTTTTTGTTACTGGTGAAAATGACGCAGAATTAAAACATGCTCACTGCGTTTCTAGGAACTGGCAAACCATTTCTCAAAGCCTCAACACTTTCACAGAACATTTGTAAAACACACATTTTTCATTTTAAGCATACATCAGCCATTCTAAGAGGCAGTTTATCTGACTTTCCATCGGTGGGAACTCTGAACACGTCAGCCCTTCCTCCAGATGGCTGTAATGGAAAGGTAACTGACAACAATCAGCACCCAGAGGCCGAGCCTGATAAAATAACATTGCTGGAATCACGAATGAAGAACTGAATTGCCATTCAGCTGCGCGTGCACGCGTGTGTGTGTGTGTGTGAAGTCTGTTTGATTGTATTTTAATTCTCTGAAATCTGGTTGTCCTCATATGCCACGAGACATCTCAAATGAGCAGAACATTTGGTTAACTAAATCCTGCATCCCTTTACAACGACTCATGACAGCCGGTTATTTGATTTGGTTTTGAGGGGGACAAGACAAGGCCTCCTTTGGAGGACATCAAAAGACTGAATCTTAAAAGTAAATGCGATTTATGTGGGAAAGCCAAAACTTTGCTGCAATGAAAGCTGTTTTTAGAAAGGTGTTTGTAGAAGTTTCTCTCTGATCTTTGCCACTTTCTTGCTGTTTGATTTTAAGCAAGCTCGCTGAGTCTTAGTTTTCTAATCTGCAAAACAGGAATGACAATGGCCTCTGAGTTGCCTGTGTGTTGGGGGTATGGCACGCACAGTACCTGGCCCATAGTAGGTGTTCAGTAAAAGGGAGCCTTCAGAAGGAAGTCCCTAGATCCTTTGCTTAGAAATGCTGGAGGGAAGGCATTCCCACTCCTTACCAATCTTCTATCAAGCTGTGACATTTTAACTCTTATATGCCTGTGTTCCCATTTATAAGTTATATATGTTCAGTTCCCTTGACTGTAAGCTACCTGAGGACATGAACCTTGTCTGATTCGTCTCTCTTTCCCCAGTGTCCAGCACAGGCCTGAAACAGGGCAGGTTCTAGCAGCCACATGCCTCTTCCTCTTTGGGTCCTCATGCCTGTTTTAGAGTGGTCCACAGAAACTGCTCTAAACACGTGTGCTACATTCCAGAATGAGGGCTTTTCTGTACTGTCCCTTATGCTGGCGACACCTTTCCTACACATTTGCCTGGTCAATTCCTGCCTGTTTTTGCAAGAATCAGCTCAGTGTCAGTTCAACTGGCAAGGGATAGAGTATAAATGAGTGTTAAACTAAACTGATCTGTATTGGTAAGTTCAACTTTCCTTCTGTGTGTATGGCTAAAAACAGATATTTTACACCATTTCACATTCCCCTGGGTTCAAACGATGGCAATGACCTATGATCAATTCCAAGTCACCAGACAAGGGTCCCCAATGCACCAACACTAACACATCAGTGTTTGAAGTGGTTAAAATAATACAGAGAGATGTAGGTTCAAGTTCTGGTTCCACCACTTATGAGCTGTGTGGCCTTGGGCAGGTCATTTCATCTATTTGAAGCTCAATTTCCTCTTCTTTAAAACTGAGGATGGGGGCTTCCCTGGTGGTGCAGTGGTTGAGAGTCCACCTGCCGATGCAGGGGACACAGGTTCGTGCCCCGGTCTGGGAAGATCCCACATGCCACGGAGCGGCTAGGCCCATGAGCCATGGCCACTGAGCCTGTGCTCCGCAACGGGAGAGGCCACAACAGTGAGAGGCCCGCATACCGCAAAAAAAACCAAAAAAAAAAACCTGAGGATGATAACAATACTTACACTTTATGGGGTGGCTATGAGGATTAAATGAAATAAGAGGGCATTAACTGTTGCTTGCAACTGAACAATCCTGGCTGATATAGAAACCGGTATCAGAAGTGGGATAATGACTGGTGGGCAGGGGAGAGCAACAGGTATCGCTTCTAGGTTGAGTAGCTTAGCCCACAGAAGGCTAAAACGCTAGCTATCATTATCGTTGTTATTATTATTACTTCTCCAGGACTGAAGTCTGCGTTCTGCTGGGGGTGGAATACAACAAGGATCTCCATCTCCCAGAACATCAGGGTTAGGTCAGTTCAGATTTCAGCCCTGGGGTGAGACTTAGCTTAGAGGACAGCTGACTGTCCCTGAGCACCTTGGCAGCCTGCCAGGTTCACTAGCCTGTTCGTATGGGAACCAGGTCAAGATGCAACACAGAAGAGAAGCCACACTCCTCCACGGAAAAAGAAATGCTGTAGCCACCCTTGCAAACCTCAAGCAGACACAGATTCTTGGCTCAAGAGAGATTCTGGAGGATCAGGACATGCTGCACCCTGGGTATTCTTTTTTTTTTTTGCGGTACGCGGGCCTCTCACTGTTGTGGCCTCTCCCCTTGCGGAGCACAGGCTCCGGACGCGCAGGCTCAGCGGCCACGGCTCACGGGCCCAGCCGCTCCGCGGCATGTGGGATCCTCCCGGACCGGGGCATGAACCCGTGTCCTCTGCATTGGCAGGTGGACTCTCAACCACTGCGCCACCAGGGAAGCCCAGATTCAGCTTTTTTAACTGGTATTACTGAGTTGTATGGACCCATTTCAACGGCGGTAACTTAAGCCCTGGTTTTATTTGACTGTCCGTGAACTCATGCATCCTGCTCATTGGGTAAAGCCTATCCATTTACAGGCACTCCTGATGTGTTTACTAGGGGTAATGCCTTAGTCCCACTCCCCTTTTGTTCTTATAGTGACAGTGTTTCTTAAGAAAAAAAAGTTTAACGAATGTCACCTGGGACTATTCCAAAGACCTGTTCACACATGGCTATGCTGGAAAGGTACTGGTACAAATTCACTGATCATTGATGAATTATCTGCAGTGCGAGGTCCTCGAATATTTTAACGGCTTGGATTATTAAAGAGGACTGTATTGTAAATTGTAAAACAGGACGTATGTATGCTGCCTGGGGGGAGTCCTGTCTGTTTTGCTCCCGTCACTCTACCCCTGCTCATCCATTCAGCAGATACTTATGTTAGACCTACTGCGTGTCAGCCACTGTTCTAGACGCTGGAGACACAGCGATGATCGACTGAGACCATGTCTCTGTGAGAACTCATCCCTGCTCCCGGGGCATCCACTGTATGTCCTGGATTAGCTTCCCTCCTGTGTATCGGGAACGGTACTAGTTATGTTCCATACTTGCAAGAATCGAGAACATAGTCACCCTGACGATCTGCTGTGTTCTGAGGTTCAGATGAGGATCCCCAGCTGAGAAAGGCTTGGCTGGCACAATGTCTGGCACATAATAGTCGCTTAATATACACAGGGACAAAGGTTGAATGAAATCCTTGAGGCTGTGCAAGGTCCCTGAAATGGAATTGCCAAACGTACATAGAACCCCTTTTACACCAAGGCAGATACCTGGGCAGGTCCAACTGAGATGAGTCCAACTGAGTGATAGCCAGATGTGCCACTGTCCTGCAGGGACATCACTCTGCATTGGGTGACCAGGTTTAAAGCTTGCTTATCTGCTTCCTTGCTGTGTGATCTTGTAAGTTACTTTACCCCTCTGAGCCTCTGTTTCCTTGTCTGAGTTGGGCAAAGACTTCATGAGATCATGTATGTGAAAGGCTCAGCCCAGCGCCTGGCACACAGTAAGTGCTTGATTATCCCAGAGCTCTTGTTGCCTGTTCCCTCTGAGGGAGAGGAAGGATGACTGGCTAGCTGGCTTCCCCAGGCACACCAGTTACAGTCATCAGGGCTTTCCCCAGGGGGAGCTGTGACCCTTGGGGCATGGACAGCGCCCAGGAGCTCAAGAACAGCCCGGAGATGGAAACAACCTAAGTGTCCATCATCGGATGAATGGATAAAGAAGATGTGGCACATATATACAATGGAATATTACTCAGCCATAAAAAGAAACGAAATTGAGCTATTTGTAATGAGGTGGATAGACCTAGAGTCTGTCATACAGAGTGAAGTAAGTCAGAAAGAGAAAGACAAATACCGTATGCTAACACATATATATGGAATTTAAGAAAAAAAAAATGTCATGAAGAACCTAGGGGTAAGACAGGAATAAAGACACAGACCTACTGGAGAATGGACTTGCGGATACGGGGAGGAGGAAGGGTGAGCTGTGACAAAGTGAGAGAGAGGCATGGACATATATACACTACCAAACGTAAGGTAGATAGCTAGTGGGAAGCAGCCGCATAGCACAGGGAGATCAGCTCGGTGCTTTGTGACCGCCTGGAGGGGTGGGATAGGGAGGGTGGGAGGGAGGGAGATGCAAGCGGGAAGAGATATGGGAACGTATGTATATATATAACTGATTCATTGTGTTGTGAAGCTGAAACTAACATACCATTGTAAAGCAATTATACTCCAATAAAGATGTTAAAATGAAAAAAAAAAAAACTGTCAACCTAGTGGATTTACCCTCTTGTCACCCTATTGCCATCATTTATTGATTGAGCACTTTCTCTGTGCCAGGCAAGGCACTTCACATTTCACAGCTTCATCCCCACGGCGAAGGCTGAGGTAGGTGACTGATGGTTCCCATTTTACAGATGAGAAAACCAGGGTATGGAAAGGATGAGCAACTTGTCCAAGGTTTCATGACCAGTAAATGGGATAGGCTGGCTTCAGACTCTGCTGACTCTGCAAGTGTACACTCGGATCCCTTTGCTACACTTCCCATGGCCTCAGTTCTGGAAAATTTCTGCCAAACAGAGATGAGAAAGAAGGTTTCTGGGTCCGGCTCCAGGTTACAGTGTCCCTACAGGAAACCCAGGGGCCTGGGGACTAAGAAACCCGAGTGGCGCAGAAAACCCAGCAAAGAGAGAAAAATAACTGTACTGAAACAACAGGGGGGACTGGCCTGATGGAAAATAACTACCTGAGCTATAATGTATATATCCACTAGCAGAAAATATTAGCTATTGTATTTCCCCTCTTCCAGCAGCCTGGTATAGCTCTCTACTTTTTTTCCTTCCTTTTTTTCCCCACTGCCAAGCAATTGATTAAGAACTAAAGCAATCTCATCATGGCGCTTTCCAATAAAAAACTTTTCACAGGTTACCTGATGCTTTTAGGATAAACTGGGGCTTCTTAACATGGCCCTCAGGGTCCCACAGCATCTGGGTCAGCCTACCTCTTCAGCCTCATTCTATTGGCTTATCCCCTTACCATACCCTGTCCACCTAACACTCTCAACTTGCTGCATGGGCCATGTTCCCTCATGCCTCAGGGCCTTTGCACACACAGCCCTCTCTGCCTGGAATACTCGGCCCCTATTTTTTTTTTTTTCACCCAATTAGTTCTTTCTCTACTTCTAACTCTCAGTTTAAGGACACTTTTCCAGGGAAGCTTTCTCTGATTCCCTAGAAGAGAAAAGGTTATATACATGTTGGCTTCCTATATTATATGTATGTGAACTTCTGTCCTAACAATGTCATAAGGATATAATTATTTAATGCTAATCTATGAAGGCAGGAATGTTAACCCTAGTGGTGGCTGTAACTGCAGATCCTAGCAAATGTCTGGCACATTGTATGTTCCCGCTAAGCATGTGCTGACTAGTCAGTCAACAGATTGACTATGTGAATGGATCAATCAATCAACAGTGAGGAACTTACATGTATGTGTATACCTGAATCACTTTACTGTACACCTGAAACTAACACAACACTGTAAATCAACTATACTTCAATAAAAATAAATAGTGAGGAACTAAAGCTGATATTTCATTAGAGTGTACTTTGCGGTCATCACCTTGGTTAAAAATTCATCTCTCACTTGTCAAATCAACACTGCAACCTGTGGCAGACTCATGGGACAAATTACAGACAGGGAGCCCAGACACATCCAGGCAGAACGATGGTGGGGAACCAGACACACAAAATCAACCAGATTTACAGAGAGCACTACAGGAACACATGCGTCCAGTCACTCTGGGAAATCTTTGAGAATTAGCTGGCTTCAGGGCATTAGTCAGCAACTTGCCTGATCGGCCAAGGAAAGACAAACGAGTCTTGTGCTTTGAGGGGAAGCGGGAAGCTGGGGTACGTCCTGAAATCAATGAGTCTCAGGATTCAATGTCATTAACCTTTTTGATTCAGATTGAGGTAGGTAGTGCAGGGTGATTTAAGTGCTAAGGGGCACCAGCTATTTCTGACAGGCTTATGCAGAGAAAGCTGAGTGGTAAGAACATCCAATTTGCTCTGGTTGACACACACTATGAAGGGCTGGATAGGCCTACAGTCCTGTAGGCCCCTCTGTGAACAAATGACCAGGGCCAGGCAACACTGACGGGTGAGATGGATTTCATGTGCTTCTTTCTAGCTCAAGTTCAGTATTGGTAAGCCATGCAGGTTGGGGAAAAATAAAGTAAACGGAGACTGCTGTTTTATGTCAAGTTCAGCCACCCACAGCTGGGTCGGGGTCCAGGCCAGGCTCCAGAGGATGTTGACCAGAAGACCCTGGGAATCTCTACCACCCTTTCTCTATCCAGGGTCCTGAAAGTTGAAGCAAGGAGTCCATCAATGTTGGCACCTTGGGTGACAGACTCATCTGAGATAATGCAGGAAAGGCCATGCCTGGGAAGATGGGTGGGTGGACAGGGAACTAAATCTGCAAAGGCTGAGACAGGTGTGTTCTGGGCAAGGCCATTATCTGAATGTGGGAGATCTGGCAGAATGGTCTAGTGCAGGGGTCTGTGAACTATGGCCCAACACATGTTTTCATATATAAAGCTTTACTGGAACACTGCCATGCCCATTTGTTTACATCCTGTCTATGGCTACCTTATTGCTATAGTGGTAGAACTGTGTCATTGTGACAGAGACCATACAGCTTGCAAAACGTAACCTAAAAATAATAAATATTTTATTTACTATCTGGCCCTTAATAAAAACGTTTGCTGACCCCTGCCATTATGCTGTTCCTCTTTTTTTGGTCATTCATGCATTTTTCTCACAACTTTTTGGCATATCCACCTTATCAAAGCGCCTTCCTGGCCCACCCTCCCTTCTCTTTCCAATGCTGTAATTTTCCTCAGACATATTTCCACTCTATGCATTACCCATTCTCTTATCTATTGTCTCTTTCTCTCATCAGCACCGGGTGGGGTGGTGGGCACACCATGAATATGCTTTATTTATTGTTGTATCCCAGCACCCAGAAAAGTGCCTGGCATACATAGTAGACACTCAATAAATATTTGTTGAATACTTGAAGAACCACTCACCCCTTGTATTTTGCTTTATTAATATTTTCTTATTTAGATCAACTATTTTTTTAAAAAGAAAACTTCAACTTCAGAAAGCTGGGGCATGCTAGTTTTTCCTTACACGTGTTAATATAGATAAATACTGCCATTTTCAAAAACTCACCTGCGTACTCCTTTAAATCATCTGGCTTACTGCGGCTATGACTTGGGAAGCCCCGGCTTGTGGTTAAGGACAAGTGGGTTGAAGCCTGAGCTCCATCTCTCAGTAGATGAGTGACCTTGGGTGAGTCCTCACATCCCTTGTCTCTCAAATGGGGGTGATGAGGTCCTGCCTCACCAGGTAGCTGAGAGATGAAATGAGACCACAGGCACTAGCACAGCACCATGCGCACGCTTGGGGCTGGATGAACAGAGGCGGGGACACTGGGGGAGCGGGCATCTCCTGGCAGATCAAGTCACGACAAGCCACACCTCGGCTCTGCAGCCATCGCTCTCAATGAAGCCCATCTCGGACACTGCCCTCTGCTGTACCGCATCCCGGCAGAGCAGTTTGGATTAATGGGACCATTTAGCTGTAGGTGTTCAGAGAATGCAATGTTTAAAGTAACTTGTTAGAAACTTCCCCAGGGCGGCAAAGTTTTAAACAAAGATTGACTCTGTAATAAAAAATTGCTTGGCCTTAAACCACATTCCAGCATCTCAAAGAGCACATTTATGCTCAGAAAGGAGTGGCAACGTTTGTGCCCCTGGCTGGGTTTGCCAAGTAATGCTGACTGATGAACACGATTAAACTGCACCGAGGACACTCCTTGTCTTGGGGGAGGAAAGGACACAGGAGACAGCCGGCGGCTCTTGGGGACACAATTTCCATCCCTCCTCCATGAGGGAACAAAACACTGATGTGGGATTCCACTCGGGCCCTACCCTGGGAAGGCTGGCCAGCACCACCAAACGGCCTCCTCTTTCCCACTCTCCACTTTCCGACTAAGCAGTGTTACGGGCACTGGGCCAGGGCCAGAATCCGGGTTTCAGATGTCCAATCTGGCCTCAGTGGGGCTGTTTCTCTTCAGATGGACAAGTGTGTGTGGGAGGAGGCTTGCGACTCTGCTCTCTGCCTTGGCATCTACCCTGTGACTATTTCCCAGGCTGGGACCCATCCAGATGTCAGAGCTGACATCTGACACGTTCAGAAACTGCCTGGGAGCCTTATAGTGGCCACCAGGTTGGTCAGGGACAGATCGTTTGAGCCTGGTGATGGGGTGGGGGAAGTGAGGTTGAAGAGGAGGTCTAAGGTAGAACTTTGGAGGAAGGTTCCAACTTGAACCTTCAGGGAGATTGCAGCTGCGATGACTCAAGAGTGTTGCTTCAGCCCATTGCAGTCAAGCAGGCTGATCAACACCAAGGCTCTTTTCAAAGAGCCTTGCAGCAGGGAGGGGCAATGGGGGCTGGGCTGCTCAACTACAGACTGACCACAAAAAAGGCCAGACCATGATTTTGGTGCAGAATGAATAACTGTCCAGGATTTTTAGCTATCATAAGAAGAACAATAAGAGACCCATTTTCTGGGAACTTGTAATAAATGCCCAACTCTGCACTGGGCCCTGTGTTTTACTATCTCTCATTTTTATAATGACCCTAGGAGGAAAGTGTGGTGGGGAGAGGGCTCCGGCCTTGCTTCGCATATCAGGCCCTCCTCTGCCCATCTCCTTAGGTTTACCCGAAGGGAGAGGAACTGATGGTACGATTACTCAGGGCCGGAGAGATTGCTTGGGCATGGTTACTAGTGGGCTGGGTTACTGTCTGGTGAAAGCCCCTACCTGGATTCCACTACTTTTTCTCATGTTTCTTGCCTCAAACCTAGGCTTCATCTGAACACTTGGGGCCTGAATCAGTCATGCTTTCTTCTTCTGCCTCTTCCGTTCATGTAACCAGGTGGTCTCCCTGGCGGACCCGGCCATCTCTGTCTCCTCAGTGCCGTCACCACGGCTGAGCATCCTGGGCCCAACGTTTAGACGGTGGGAGAGATGAACACGAGGACGCACGTGGGTGCCAGGCCTGAGCCTTTGTGCCCACGCCTGGTTGCATATCAGACAGCTTGCAGAGCTGGACCTCAGGCAGATCTTGGATTCCCACCTGGCCACTGGTAACATTATCATCTCCCTCTTACAGGTGAGAAAATCGAGACTCAGGAAGGTTGGATTCACCTGTCTTGAGATCATGCAGGTGGAAGGGGATGGAGAGAGGATTCAAATCCAGGTCAGGATGACACTGCGTGTTCACTCACGTGCCCTCGTGGAGCGAGTGATGGCGCAGAACACGCCAGCATCGTTTCGATTCTGCAATGGAACAACTGTGCACATTGGGAGGGATGGCAGCCATTCGTTCTTAATTACGCTGCTTGAGGCTAAGGTTTAAACGAGTGAGAATTCCATCAGCACTGCAGTTTGGCAGTTTGGGGAGGGGTCTGGATGGTCTGAGATCAAAAGGGACAGGATTATAAAGGAATTTGAAAGCTAGGCGTTCCCAGCTAATGCAGAACAGCTGGTTCCTCCGTCCACGCGTACAGCAAACACAACTGGTAAAGCCCGATCTTCCAATCAGCCAGAGGGAGACAGCCCACAAGTGTGGAAATGGGACCACACGAGCCATGGTGGTCACGTGGTGCGGTTTGCGCTGCTGTGATTGGCTTTTTCGCCTGGGGTCCACCGCCGGCCAGCCCCACAGTGAGGCAGCTGCGCAAAGCCGAAAGAGGGTGCATTTGCGAGTCACCTGCACCTGACTTCAAACCCAGGCTGGGCCACTGCCAAGCTGTGTGACCTTGGGCAAGTCACTCAAACCCACTGAGCCTCAGTGCCCTTCTCCGTGCCAGCCCCCTGGGGATGCTGTGGGGACCAAAACAGAAAATGACGGCTGAATGCTGGTGGCTCTGGATTCAGGTTCTGATGTGCACTGCTCCTCTCTTGGTTGTTGGACATCTTTGCCGCCTGGATTCTCTTCCAGATGAAGAGAACGAGGGTTTAGATGGGGAATGAATGAGCAGGAGAGCTTTGGTCCACAACAGCTCAGTGGGTGCAATACGACCTATTGGTGAAGAACTCAGGTTATTTTTCCTTTTTCCCCCGGAAGCATGAGTGAATCTTGGTTCTGACCCCCACAAGTTGTGAGGCACAGGGCAAATTCCTTAACTTCTCTCGGCCTCGGTTTCTTCATCTGTAAAATGGGATGCAGACATAGCATCTACCTTCTGGGGTTTCTGTGACTTTAGGTAACACATGGAAATCTTCTGGCTCAGGATGCCACATATGGTAAATACAGCCATCCTTCAGTATAGGCAGGGGACTGGTTCCAGGACCCACTGCGCACCTACCAAAATCCGAGGATGCTCAGTCTCTTACAGTCGGCCCTCCATAACTGCGGGTTCCATATCCAAACCACCTGGCTGTGGACCTGTGGATACAGGGGCCGACTAGACTCATGAAATGCTAGCTAATATTATTAACCACTGCAGTCTGGCAGATCGTGAAGGGCTTCCCCGGGCAACTATTTTGAGAGTCCACTAGTGACCATTCTCCGTGCTGGGCAATGATTCAAAGTGGCAGCAAGTGGGAGGAAGGAAATGAATGATGAGGAAGCCCACAGAGTTTCCATCTATCCACCCAACAACTGGACCTTAACCCTGTCCGTTGGGCCCATGCTCATCTAAATCTCTGCTATCATCAATGAAACAGGTAGAAACTCCCCTCCTTTATCCCACTTGACCTTTTAAGACATGCCGTTCCTCTACAAGGCCCTTGAGGATAATCTCCATCTGCAGTTACATGTGAGGGGGAGGCAGGGGAAGAATAACAGGCTCTGCAGTGCTGATCGCCCACATTGTGGGCCACCTGGGCTCACACTCAAATTCCCAGGGTGCACTTGGATGTGCTTAGAGCATCCCAGAGTGCACAGCATCCCTGCTCTTTGCCACTGGTGGACAAGCCACATCACTGAAGCTCTCCCGAGATGCAAACATGCTCAATGCACCAGACAGGAAGATGCCTAGGGCTGGAAATGTCCCATCAATGGACACGTAGAGAGTTTCTGCCAAGAGGAAGAACTATGAGATCTGAGGAGGGAGGAGTTAGGAAGAAAGTACCTTAAAAAATTCATGGCATGGTCAGTCTGGGATGTGGTGAGACCATCAAACTGGCAGAGCATAGAGATCACATTTGTTTCTGAGCTGGTAGCATCCACTCTCTCTTATTTGCTAACAGCAGTGCAATTCTCTCTAGTGGAAGGAAGTATTCCTGCCCCACGACAAGGTCCACAAGGGCAGGAGTTTTAAAAATCATTTTCTTTACTACTCTATCTCGAGCATCAAGGACTGTGTTGCTTAATATGTTGTTTACATTTAAATTAAAATCAAATCACACTGAAGATTTGGTTCCTTGGTCCCACAAAGCACATTTCAAGCTCTCAGTAGCCACATGCGGCTGGTGGCTACTGCACTTGGACATCAGCACAGTAAGTTCTACTGGACAGCGCAGGTCTAGAGCACTGCCTGGCATCCAGTAGGGTCTCAATAAGCGTGCAATGGATGAAGGAAGGAAGGAATGACTGAAGTGCTCTGCCCTGCTGGCCAAAGCCAGGACACATGACTGAAGATAAAACCATCCACCTTCTTTCCCCAGGACTGAACTTTTCTCAGTAATGAAAGAAGGGAAAACAAAAACAGCAAACATACAATATGGCTGGGAAGTATTTAAGCCAAATGGCGGTATCCCTTGGGTGAAAAACGTCATGTCATTCTTGCCTTGTGTTCTGCCACCTTCCGTGCCGATTATGTGAACTCCCTACATCCTCCCAGGAATGTCCTTCCTTACCTACTTTAGCCAACACAGTGTTCTACCTTGACTTTCTGAGGAGTCTCGGTGCTTTTCATCTGTGTCCCATGAGAACTCCAGCCTCCCTCTGTCCAGGGGATGCTCTGGGTCAGTCCTCACCTCCAGAAAGGCTGAAGGGCTGTCCAACCGAAAGTACAGCTCAGGAGACCCAGAAGAGCCAGCAAGGGGAAAGCAAACTGAATTTCTGCAAAGGCAGGAGTGCGACCCGTCAGGCTGGAAAATAACAGGGCTGAGGAAATGATTATTTTGCTACTCGATGCAAACAAAACTGTTAACGGCATAATTACTGGCATGTTTTTCCAGTTCCCTCGTGACCAACAGCTTGAGTGGATACACCCTTTCCGACTCACACATTATCTGGGCGGAGCTTTCCTTGGATGGTGTCCACGTGGGTTTTGGGGTCTCAGGAAAGAGGATGCACATCTCTGATCACCCAAAGAATAAAAGTGGCTGGATGCTGAGAAAGCAGCCAACAAGAGAGATGGTCGCACCCAGAGATCTGGTGTCAGGCTCCCAAATATGACCTCCCACGAAGTACTGAGGCTAACGTATTTTCCACCCTGGCACTCACCTTGCTATTTACTACTGTAATTAAGGGATGAATGTCTATGTCTCCCCCAGACCAATGATCTGCAACTCTGTGTGTTCCAATCACCTGGGGAGCTTTAAAAAAGAGATAGATTCTTGCTTCCTGTAAGGAATTTACATTCAACTGGTCTGGGTTGGAGTCCTAATATTTTAAAGAACCTGATACTTGAAAGGTGTTTTAGAGGAAATTTCCGGGAATCACACAGAACTCTGATTTTCCCTCATTGAGAACCGTGTCACGGGATGCCATGCTCCCTGTGGCAGGGGCCCTGTCTGTCCTGCTGTCTGCTGTCCCCCAGGGCCCGGAGGTTGGTAGGTGCTCGGGAAATGATTATTGAATGAAGGAACTGGAGAACGTCAGCTCCATCCCCACACAGAGCTGAGAGGATGGGTTCCTTGCAAGAGCTGCCTTCAGAGGGGGCTCCCAGCAGTGCCCACCCCAGATGCTGCTGGAGACCAAGGATAGCCCCGTCCCCTCCCGCAGGGCAGCTGCGGGCAGGCCCAGCAAGGGGCGGAGGGAGGCTGTACCGGGTTTAAGGGTGTCTCCCCTCCCCAAATTCATATCCACTTGGAACTTCAGAAGGTGACCTTATTTGGAAATAGGATTTTTGTAGATGTAATTAGTTAAGGTGATTAGGGTGGGCCCTAACTCCAATGACTGGTGTCCTTATAAAAAGGTCATGAGAAGAGAGGCAGACATATAGGAAAGAAGGCCAAATGAAGATGGGGGTAGAGATTGAAGTGATGCATCTACAAGGCAAGGAACACCAAGGGCTGACGGTGACCACCAGAAACTAGGAAGAGGCAAGAAATGTCTCCCCTTACAGCCAGTAGAGGAAACACGGGCCTGCAGAAACCTTGATTTCAGACTTTGAGCCTCCAGAACTGTGAGAGAATAAACTTCTGTTGTTTTAAGATACCCAGTTAGTGGTCATTTCGTACAGCAGCCTGAGGAACCCACGACACAGGCTAAGGGCACGGAGAGCAGAGGCAGGTGGGCAGAAGGAGGAGTCAGAGGGCTTGTGTGTTTCTCCAAACTCACCTTGCTCCACCCCCTGCCTCCATCACTCTGCTCCACCTACTTCTCTTCTCTTTAGTTCCTGGATGTGCTGGGCTCTTCCCTGCCTCAGGGCCCTTACATGTGCTGTTCCCCTTCACCTGGTACCTCCACTCCCTCTTTTGCACAGTGGGCCCCATTTCAGGAGTTGGCTTAAACAGCACTCTTTAAAAGCATCTCATCTTCCCTGACCATGCTCCTTAAAGTAGGACCCCCTTCTTATTCCCCATCACGGCACCCCAACATGACTTTACTGACGTCATCACCATTTCTCCCATAGATTGTAAACCCCCTTAGTGAATGAGCAAGTCCGTTCCTCTGCTGCATCTCCCAGTCCCTAGCACAGTGCCTGGCACTCAGCCTGGCTCAACACCCAGTTGGTAAGTGAACTGCACAGTTGCTTGAGTAAATAAATGATTATATCCTGCAAGCTGCTCCCAGAGAGGGTAGGGGCCGCTGCTTTTCCGAACGGCCCTGGAGAAGCTCTAGCCTGTTTTCAGAGTCTGGCTCAGACTATGTCCTCTTGGGGAACTCTGAAGGCCCAAGTGTGAAGCAATGAGGGTCTGAATTGGGCCGAGATAGAAGAATCATAGGTGGAAACACACATGAGAAAGTTATCAGGGTTAGCATGAGAATATGCAGGCCCCCATGGAGTGGTGAGATGGAAGGCACACAGGTTTCCAGCTGCTGGTGAACAGGTGGTCTTATTCAGAAGGATGGGGAATGAGAAGGGGGACTGATGTGGGCTGGGAAGAAGTTCTAGAATAATCACTTGAGGGCTATGATCCTGTGGGGAGACAACTGCCTGTAGCTAACCTCATGGGTCTACTGAAAGTTGTACCAGCTACTCAAAGCTTCCAAGGGTTCCAGGGCCCTTGTTTTGGGAGTTTATGTTCCTTAAAAAGAATAAGAAATGCCTCGCACCCATTAGGATGGCTACTATCAAAAAAAAAAAGAAAGAAAGAAAAGAAAAATATGTTGGCAAGGATGTAGAGAAATTGGAACCCCTGTGCACTGCTTGTGGTGATGTAAATTGGTACAGCCACTAAGGAAAACAGTATGGAGGTTCCTCAAAAACTAAAGAGAGAACTACCATATGATCTAGTAATTCTACTTCTGGGCATATACCCTAAAGAATTGAAAGCACGGAGGTGGAGAGATATTCATACACCCATGTTCATAGCAGCATTATCTACTTATAGCCGTAAGGTAGAAGCAACCCAAGTGTCCATCAATGATGGATGAACGGGTAAGCAAAATGTGGTCTATACATACGAGGGAGATTTATTCACTCTTAGAAAGGAAGGAGATTGTGACACCTGCTACAACGTCAATGAACCCTGACATTATGGTAAGTGAAATAAACCAGTCACAAAAAGACAAATACTGTCTGATTCCATTTCCATGAGGTACCTAAAGCAGTCAAATCCACAGAAACAGAAAAGAGAATGCTGGTTGCCAGGGCCTGGGGGAGGGGCAATGGGGGTTTTGTTTAACGGGTGTGGAGTTTCAGTTTTGCAAGATGAAAAGAGTTCTGGAGCTTGGTTGCATAACAATGTAAATGTACTTAACCATTGAACTGTACACTTAAAAATGGTAAATTTTATGTTACGCATGTTTTATCACAATTGAAACCAAAAGAACAAAGAGGGGTCTTGAGCCACCTTCTTTCTCAGTCCTTAGCTGTCCCCTCCTGCCTCACACTCAGTCCTCTTCTAACACTCTGGCCTCAGGCCCCCGGGCATCCTGGGTCCTCTGCGCCAGCTCTGCTCTACGGGTCTCCTGAGAATGGGGCTGTTCCGTGCAGATGGGGGGCCTGAGCGCCACACAGGAGGCGGCCTGGCTCTGTGCCTCAAAGGCTGAGCTGCTGCTTGGATTCAGGAAGCTCACGATGGCTTACAGGACTCCGGCCTCCGCCGGGAGGTTTAGGGAGGAGGGGGCTCCCTGAATGTGGTTCTAGGTTAGCAGCTGCAGCCCCCATCCTTCCTCACTGGCCTCCCCTTTCCCACTCCATCCCCTCCCCACTCTTGTCTCACAGTAGCCAAAGTGATCCCTCCACATTGTAAATAAGGTTACTTCACGCTGAAACCACATAGCTCATGGGCTAAGGATTCAACCACCGGACAGGTGATCAAAAGTCCCTGCAGGAACTGGCTGGACCATCCTCCCTGGTAGTAAGGCAACCCCTGGCTCGCTGTGTTTCAGCCACGTCAGCCTTCTTTTAGCTCCTCAGGCATGCCAGCATCCCTCCTCCCACCAGGCCTTTGCCCATGCCATCCCCTTTCCTGGAACACTACCTCAGGATCATCCTGCACACTTCCGCTAGATAAGCCCAACCCATCTCGCACACCTCAGTTCATGTGCTGACTCCTCAGGGAGGCCACCCCAGGATCCCTGGTCCAGGTGAGCTTTGCTTGCTAAGTGCTCTTATATCCCTCCTTCCTTTCAGAATACTTGCCTCACTTTGTGACCACGTGTTCACTCGTGTGATCATTCTGGTTAATGTCTGTCTTCTCCCATCAATAACAATGGCTCTCACACAGACAGTACTTACCAAGTACTTGCTAAGCACATTACACACGTTAACTCGTTTCATCCTCTAACAACCGTATGGGGTGGTGCTGTTATTGTACCCATTTTACAGATGACGTAACTGAGGCCCAGAGATATTAAGCAATTTTTCTCAAGTTCAATTTCACATAGCTAGTAAACAGAAGAGCTGGGATTCAAGCTCAGTTGGTCTGGCTTAAGTCTGCACCCTTCACCACTAGGATGAGGGCAGGGACTGACCATGTTCTTCTTTCCCGTTGAACACCTGGTACCCAGCACAGCGTCTGGCACATAGTAGGTGCTCAATAATTATCTGTTGCATGATTGAGTGAAGTCAGAGGAGCCCTATCTCCTGATCTCATCTGCGAGACCATTTTCAGCTGGCCTCACAGGCAGGCCTGAGCTCTTTCCTCCCCAGGACACCCCCAGGCTGCCTTCAGAAGGGGCTTGGATGGTGAAAGAAGGAGGAAGGGAAAAAGGGAAGCTTAGAGCTCTGACCCTAAGCCTCCATCTTTCCATCTTCAACCTCAAATCTGCCTCAGCCAACCGGAATCACTGGAAGCTTTTCTGCTAGAACTAGGCAGAGGTGGGCCAGGCTGAATGGGAAAGGTCACCAGGCTTCTGTGGACGGTGGTGCATCAGATCAGCACCCCTACCCCGACCCCAGCATCATGAGGGATCAGTCGACAAAAGTCCCTAAGTACCAATGCTGTGCAGAGTCCCACGTGACGGAGCTGCATCTTTTTAAACCTGATGAGGTCCTCACCTCAGGACATACGGCACAATCCAGGCTGGCCAAAAGACACGGCTTTCGGGGAGCTCTTAAGAATCCCGGCTCTACCACCTGATGAGTGGGCAAACAAATCGTGCTATAGCCACACAGTGGAATAGTATTGAGCCATAAAAAAGGATGAAATACTGGCACATACTACAATGTGGGTAAACCATGAAACTATTATCCTAAGTGAAAGGAGCCAGTCACAAAACATCACACACTGTACGATTTCATTGATCTGAAATATACAGAGTAGGCAAACCCAGAGAGGCGGATTAGAGACTGACAGGGGCTCATGGGGGGAGGTGAGTGGGGAGGGACGGAGTTTCCTCTCGGGGTGATGAAATTGTTTTGGAACTAGATGGAGGTTCTAGGGCGTACAGCATTGTGCACGTACTAAAAGCCACTGGATTGAGCACTTTAAAATGCTTCATTTAATGTTAAGTGAATTTTACCTCAGTTTAAAAAAAAGATCACTGGCTGTATCCTTGTGGTCAAGTTCCTTAACATCTTTGTGCCTCAGTTTCTTCATCTGAAAAATGGGATCCCCAAAGTATGTATGTACTTCATGGAATTGCTGTCAGGACCATGGATAGCACTTAGAATCATGCCAGGGATGTACTAAGTGCTGTAAATACATTTGCTGTGGTTGCATTTGCTGTTAACAACAGGATTTCCTTGACCCACTCGAGAATCACTGAACTGACTAGAGGAATGAAAAGCAGGGGATCGACTGTGCACAGATGCCTGAGTCCTCTGCCCAGATCCCAGGGCGACTAGGCTCCGTGCCGAATATTATCAAGGGCTTAACTTTCCTGCAAGGTTCACTAGAAGTTGTTTGAATACTAACCTCTTTAAACGTTTTTACACACCAGAAGTCATGTTTTAAGGGATGAGGATTAAGACACACACGTGTTAAAGGTCCCAGCAGAGGGCCTGGCACACAGTAGGTACACAGGAAACAGCTGCTGGATCTGGGCTCTAGTCTTGCTTGATCAGTGTTACGGAGACACTGGTCTTGGGGACGTTGCAGAAAAGCTGGGACACCTGCTTCCTGTCTGTACGAGCTGGCCTTTCCTGCTGAGGAGCCACAGAAAACCTCTTAGGTTCCTGCTCTGGGTCCCTGGTGGTATGTCAAGAGAGAGGTTTGGGTCTAGGTCAAGTGTAGCTTAAATACCCACATGGTAGGTCCCGCTAGGTTAGACCTTGTTGCTGTGGATCCCCAAGAGGCAGAATTAGTAGATCCTGGCTTTAGCTTGAAAAACTGAAATACTGTTTTCCCCTACCACATGCTCGCACACACCTACACACATGCATGCATGCACCCACGCATGCACACATACACCACAGACAGAATATGAGCCCCAGAGGGGCCGTGGACACACTCGGCCTTTGCATCTGATTTGCTCTAGGACACAGAGCCCAGTGATAGACTGTGTGGGGTCTGTTGCTACTGGCCCGAACCACGCAGACCAACGGCGCAATGCTTTAGGGTTTCATCCCTTCCTGTGGCCCATCTAACCGAAGAATGCTAGCACAGTGTCCAGCCTTACTCAGTACATAGAACATATTGAATAAAACCATCACGTCCTTTGAGGATTCCAGACCTAGCAGGGTCTCAGTGCTTGAAAGCATCCATTTTCATTCACATGCTGGATACGTAAACATCTCCAACCAGAGCCTAGGTGGGCCAGGCGGTCACATCAACGGCGAAGGGGGAAGACCTGGATTCTTTAAACACACTTCGCTTGCATATTCCAAACATGAGAACAGTCTTCCCATTCATAGATGAGTTGGTTCTATCCTGCTTCTCTTGAAACATTTTAGCCTTCAAGTCTAACTTTGATTTTCCCACTTTTGAAAGAGATGTGGGTTCAAGAAATATTTTCCTGGTCTTCTCACGAGTGAAGGGAAAAAGGAAAGCAACTCAGCTGACGGTGAAGTCCAGCCCATGGGGTCCAGGCTACTCCACCACTATAAGAGTAACAGCCTGCACTTAACGAGCACTTTCTGTGTCAGGCACTGTGTTAAGCCCTTGACATGCAACATGTCCTCTAATCCTCCTAACTGCCCTATGAAGTAGGTACTGATACTGTGCCCCCTTTTAGGTGCTGACGCTGAGATGCAGAAGGCTGAAGCTGATTGTACCAATTCACACGGCCGGTCGGTGCTGGAAGATTCTGCAGCCAGGCTGTCTGTGTCCAGGGTTTCATCGAGGCTACTGGCCAGTGACGACCAATGAGTCTGGCCAGCAGTCAGAACTAGGCAGCAGACCGGGCAGGCGATGTCAAGTCACAAACAGCTCAGAGCAGCCACGACAGGTGGCCTCTGCCCTTGGATATCCCCCCAGGTTTTCAGAGCCTCGTAGAAGCTACTGACTTGGGCACTCACGCCCCTTCGAGAAGGCTCCTAAGTTTGCTCATCCTTCCTGGGAGGGGAGAAGCCATGGTTTTGGAAGCTACAGATGGAGCGGCAGATGGGAAGTGAAAGCTTGTCAGAGTTGCCCAGGATGAAACCATTCATCTGCAAAATTCATATGTTTCTGTGTGGGGCGATTTTACGAAAACAACAGCAAGAGGAGGCAGCAGTGCCTGATGCGTGAAGTGCCTCTGGCCACGAGGCTGGCAACGTGAGTGGCCAGAAGAGCTTGGGGTGGGGCGCATGGGAATGAGGGCCGTGGGGGGCAGAGGAGACACAGACTGACAGAGATGTCGAGACAACTGAAGCATTAAAGCTAAAAACATGACGACTCCCTTCTCTGAGCCCCCAAATGGGTGGGGCACACGGTCTGAGAAAGGATTTCTGGATCTTTCTTGGAGATTATGAGGTGCAGCCTTGGAGACAGCTTGGGAATGAACAGTTGACATTTACTGAGCTTTCTAAGTGCCCAAACTCTGCTCGGTTCTATTGTTACAACCTGATTTCACAAAGATTGAATTTACTTGCCAAGGGTCACCCGCTCGTAAGGTGGCAGAACTCAGAGTCAAACCTTAAGCCATCAGATGGAAGCCTGAGCACTCATCCTCCTGCATACGAAATGCTAGAAATCCTGACATCCTGGCCGAGGTGACCTGGCTAAGTGGCCGCTGTTACAGCTTCAACTTGCAAATCAACAGAGGGCCTCTGGGGGGCAGCACTGAGACCTGATGAGATTCTTTGGGGAAGGGCCATGGGCTGGCCCACCTGCCCTTGAGATCTCTGGCCAAGTGTCACCACCCGACCGAGGCTGAGATGAACTCTGAGGCCTCCACAGGAGGTCCGGAGGTGGGAGAGTGAGACCCTAGACCCTTGAGGGGAGTGCCTGCCACGCTAGCAGCTGCACTCCGCATGCTGGGGTATTTCTGAATGCGGTCCTTATTTGGAAGGTGGAGGGAGAATGTTCTAACTCACCCATGCCTTGTGCTTCTCTACACTCACCTCTCCTCACTGTTTTGTTTATTATACTCCAGCCACGTTTAAATTTCTCAACGGCAACTAGTTCATCTCTGGCCCGAATCCAGGCTGTTCAGAGGGTTCTCACTTGGAGGCGATTTTGCTCCTCTGGGAACAACATCTGGAGATGTCTGTGCTTGTCACAAGTGATTGGGGGCGGGGCCCACTGCTGGCATCTAGTGGGTAGAGGACAGGGGTACGGCCAAACGCCAGCAGTGAGCAGGGCAGCCCCCAGGACACAGAATGATCCAGCCTGATGTCACTCGTGTCTAGGTTGGGAAATCCTCGTCTAGAAGGACCTTCCTGTTTTCCATTTGTCTGCCGATCCCTTCTTACCCTTCAGGTCTCAGCTCAAAACAGCTGCCATTCTGACCCCCTGGTTATGCCCCTCCTCCACTCACACCATCTTCCTTTCTTTACAGTCTGTTCACACCTACTATGATGTGTCCCTTGCATGATTATCTAATTCCATCCTCCCAGCTAGGATCCGTGCTCCACTGAATGCCCAAGGAGTGCTTGCAGTACTCAACATAGTATCTGCTTAATAAATGTTTGTGGAATGACTGTTTGAATGAATGAATAAGTAAGTAAGTAAAAGTCTGCCAGAGATACTTCATAATCACCCCCTTGTATTCCTGCCACCCTATGAATAAAAGAAAACTGGTATCTTTCTAATCCCCATCATTTTTCTCAGGTTCAAAGGGTGCCAGGAGTATCCTACGTAAACTAACCAAGGATTGTGCTTTCCCCTGATCTCCTCCAAGGTCCGGATTCTCCCAGCAGATGATGGGATGCCACCAAGCCCAGGACTGAAAGAGGCACAGGAAAGGAGACAGAAGCCATTGCTAGTTTTAAAGAGAGGTCTTCCCCCCATGCCTGTATCTTATATGGATCTTGATTCAAAACCCAAACTCCTGGGAATATGTGATCTCCACATTTGATGGCATTAAGAATGACTGTTAATATTTTGGCTGTGATAATCAAATTGATGTTAAATTCCAAGAGAGACTTTACCTTTTAGATATGTTTACTGAAATATTTACAGATACAATTAGATGACGTCTTGGAAATGCTTCACCAAGGGTTGGTGGAAGAGGGTGAAAGTCTGTACTTGTATAGATACAAGGTGAATCGATTACAGTTGAAACTGGATGACGTGGGGGTCACTATACTAGTCTCATATTCTTGTGCATGTTTGAAAATTGCCCGGATAAAGGAATATTAAACAACAATGACAAAAACTTTTATCTAGCTCTTCTGGGAATGCTATACCCAGTGCCAGGAGAGGAAGGAAGGCCCTCTCCCCTTCACCCCGTTCACCTCTCCTTTTCAGCCTTGTCAAAAATCAAGATGGGGTCTTCCCTGGTGGCGCAGTGGTTGAGAGTCCACCTGCCAATGCAGGGGACACGGGTTCGTGCCCCGGTCCAGGAAGATCCCACATGCTGCGGAGCGGTTAGGCCCGTGAGCCATGGCCGCTGAGCCTGCGCGTCCGGAGCCTGTGCTCCGCAACGGGAGAGGCCACAACAGTGAGAGGCCCGCGTACCGCTAAAAAAAAAAAATCAAGATGGAAGACACAGTCAAGCAAAGAGCTGCCTTCTTGATAGGAAATATAGTCCATTTTCTTGCCTTTTTTCCCCTCTACAGATCTCCAGGGGTTTTCTTTGCTTACGTCTCTTTTAAAGAGTAGACCAACGTTCGTGCAAAGGGACAGGCCTTCCTGGTGGCATCTGAGTTTCTCTCTGCCTAGGGGCT
Source organism: Delphinapterus leucas (assembly GCF_059928025.1). NCBI lineage: Eukaryota > Metazoa > Chordata > Mammalia > Artiodactyla > Monodontidae > Delphinapterus > Delphinapterus leucas. Next base: position 24,136,819 of record NC_143143.1, read on the forward strand.
GCTGGCTGTTCCACCAGCTGCCCACAATTGTGGCCAAGCAGCCTGCAGGTTCAGTGGGAGGGCTTCAAGAGAAGCTAGAAATCTGGAGCTTCAGTTGCAATCTCCCGGTTTTAAAATGTGGGCAATCAACTCATGTGTTAAAATCTGAGAGGAGCCAGGTGAACACACCACGGGCCTCCAACAGCCCGGAGACGCCTGTCTGTGATTCTGCCCGGGCAGTCACAGCACTCCTCCTTCTTCCATTTTATCCCTTTCAGATTAACACGTAAGTCAGACCTTGACCCTCTTCTGCCCCAAACACACCAGCGATTCCCATCTTTCTCTGAGTAATGGCCAAATTCTAGAACCTCCATGATCTCACCTCAATTTTCTCTCTGGCTTCTGTCTCTTACCACTTTCCCCTCCCTTACTCTGTTCCAGCCACCCTGAGCCCTGTTGTTCCTGGAACACACCAGGCATCCACAGGGCTCAGCACCAGCTCCGCCTTCCTCCTGGACCACTCTCCCTGTCTGGGTGGCTCACTCCATCGGTGTCTTCCATTCTTCTCGGGAAGGACGTTCCTGGCCACTCTCATCTTGCTGCTCTCTGCCTTATTTTTCTGATGTACCATTTTACTTATTTTATGTGCTGTCTGTCTCCCCCACTGCAAAGGTTTTGGCCTTTGCAGTGTGTTCTCAAACAGAGCTGGAAAAACCATGTACTTAAGAAATCTCTGTTGAATGAGTGGATGAATGAGCGAATGCTCACATGATTCTCAGGCTCAGGGTGGACCCTGTGCAGACAGATCTCATGGAGACAGTGCATATGCGTCTCACAGAGGCAGAAAGGCTTCTCCAGACAGGAGGCAGGCTGCTTCTGCCTCTGGATTCCCAGCTGTGACAGGGGAAGCAGGACTCCAGAGCAGGCTGGCCTGGGGCCGGGCCGCCTTACCTGATGGGGTAGTCAGCAGCGCTGAGGTTGATGAAGAAGTCCCAGGGCCAGTCGGTCATCTCCAGGAGGTCCCGCATGCTCTGCAGGTACGTGGACAGCAGGCTGGCTCCCCCCCAGATGGTGGCCATCCTCCAGGGGGTGACGCGAACGTTGCTGTACTGCCTGGCGAACTGGAGCACTTGGCGATGCAGGTAATTAGAGCGCTTTTCCCAGGAGAGAAAGGGTGACATTCAGCAGCGCAGAAAACACCAAGACCTGTCCCTTGCCCCCTCTCTGTCCCTTCCCTTCTAGCTGACAGGGCTTCTGAATTTTGCCAAGTAACTGATTCAGGCCTGGGGTGTCTTTCTGCATTGCGATTCGAACTTCATTATTTTTAAAATATTACTTTAGCTATCTGAAATGCAGATTCCCTGGCCCCGCCTCTAAGCCACTGGTTCACTAGGTGTAGGCGGGTGCCTGGGAGTCTGCATTTTTCTATAAGATGGATACATATGGTCTGAGGTTAACAAGCTAAGAAATATAGCTGCATCTAGACCTGATGAGTATTTCAAGAGGTAGAATTTCTCCATTACCCCCTCGCAGGCCTGCAAGAAGCAAACTTTTTGGATAGGCATCCCCTTTGCCTTCTTGACCAAAGACATAGTCATGTCACATCAGCAGACCGACAGAAACCTCTGGAACAAGATGCTCAGGGGTCAGCAAGCTGGCTGCAGGTTTTTTGTAAAGTTTTATTGAAACACAGTCACACACATTCATTTACATATGTTTTTTATGGCTGCTTTCATACTTCAATGCCAGAGCTGAGTAGCTGCGACAGAGCGTATGGCCCACAAAGCCTGAACTACTTGCTCTCTGGCCACTTACAGAAACAGCGTGCCCACCCCTGGGTTAGTTATCTTCACAGAGCGACAGGCACTGCATCGGGCAGTGGGACAGTGAGGAAAAGAGGTACGAATGACAATGTTTATGGAGAAAGTCTAAAGTCACAGCTGGGAACTTTGGAACCAACACACACACACACACACACACACACACACACACACACACACACACACACACACACACGGCACTTCAAGATCAAATGCTCTGGGGGGAAGCAGCTGTTCAGCTTGCAAGCCTTCCCTGAAGGGGAGGTCAGCTTGGAGAGAGGCAGACAGACCTGCAGAGAAAGGGCGGTCCTCACCTTGTCCACGTGGATGTAGTAGAAGTGGTCTTTGTGGTAGATGGCCTTGAACATGCGCTGCAGCTGCCGAGAGGCGCGGCCGTGGACCACCAGGACAAAGGCGATTCTGACCCGGTTGGCCAGCATATACTCCACCGAATCCTCATCCCACTGAATGTTCTTGTTGGCTTTGCCTGGGAAAACCCGAGAAACCACAGAGGTGGGGTGAGCTCGGTCGTCCTCGGGCGGGCGTTTCTCTGATGCTTCTCCCTGGAAACTATTTGAGGGGCAAAGTAGTCATATTGGGCCCTGAAACCTGATTCAACTTAACCAAACAAGTCCTGGACCCTTACGCTGTCCTGGTACAACAGGAGTAGGAACCCTGAGGACCTGAAGATATGGTTTCCATCCCCAGGAAGCTGAAAAGAACGGATGGAGACATGTGTACACATATTAAACTACTGAACAAGGCAGGATGAGATGAGAGATGTAAGAGGTGTAATTTCTGAATCACAGAGGAAGGAGCAGTTAATTTCAAGTTGGGAAACGTAAGATACACGTGCTGTTTTTGCCTGTCCAGAATACACTCTCCCTTCTCCTCCTAAGAGCATCCGTTTTAAAAAAACTGTAGCAAGAACAGATAACATGAGATCTACCCTCTTAACACATTTTTAAGCGGACAGGATAGTACTGTGGATTATAAGCAGTGTTGTACAGCAGATCCCTACAAGTTATCCATCTTGCATAATGGGAAATTTATCATCTGATATTTTGGGGGGCATCATCCCCCTCTCAGTCTGTGTGGCAGGAGAGGGTCTCTCTCCATTGTCAATTTCAGGGGTGGTCACAGGGATGAAGCTTGGTTAATCAGGACACCGCCTCTCTCTGGCCACAGTAGGTACGGTTCAGCCCTAACCAAGCTGTTCAGCCAAGAAGACAGAATTCTGGACTTTTGTTGGAACTACTAGATGAGAGACGTTTGCAATCCATGAAACTGGCAGATGCTAAGAGCCCTTTGGTCCCCACAGGGAGAGGAAAGCCAACACAGAGGGAAGCACTGCTGAGTGATGTGGGGGGTCTAGGTCCTCATGAACCCACCTGGGCCCCTGGATCAGCCCGGGTGGAGATCAGCCACCGTCAGAGCTTCTTTTTCTTTGAAAGCCCAGAACCTATACCAGATGCTCCTGAATAAATGATTCCAGACATCTTTTCTCCTGGAAGCAGCCTCAAAGACACCTTTTCTCCTTTTCTTCCCTTGCAAATGCTCCAGGGGCAAGGTTTCAGGGAGGAACACAGCTTACTGGTTCAGTTCATTACAGGCCCAACTAGAAATATCCTGGTTTTCCTGAGCCGAGTTTCCTTTGGGTCTAACCTGATTTCTTGGGGGTTCTAGGTTTGTGGGACTCAGAGCCTTGTCAGGGTAGCAGCTGCAGGTGTCTCCGACTGTCAGCTGGGAAAGCTGAGAATTAGGACTGTTTAGCCTGGGGGTCAGGAGACTGGGAGCCTGCCAGCTGCCACTGGGAAGCTGAATGGCCACCAAATGAGCGAGGCTCCTTCTATGTTGTCCCAGAGGACGGAATGAGATTAGCGTGTATCGTGTCCATGGCCTGTGGGACCTGCTTCCCGCAGATATGACTGCACACCCCTGGGCCTTGATCGCCCCTACCATCTACCTCGCCCCCTGGCCTTTTATCTTTTCCTTGAGCAAGCTCGTCTCTGCCTTGGGACCTTTCCACTGGCCATTCCTGACACCTGGGACACACTCTCCCTAGATCTTCGTATGGCTATATCTTCTTGTCACTGGTTCACAGGTCACAATAAGGCCACCTGGCCCCCACCAACCACATCACTGTCTTTCACCTCGACCTATTTCGATTTTCTACATAGCATTTAACACCATCTGAAATTGTTTCCTTGTTATTGTCTGAACCCCCCTACTAGAACATAAACGCCAAAAGATGAGGGACTATATCAGAATGTTTGTCATTGGATACATAACACTGTAAGAATATCTGGCACACATCTGGTTTTTGGTGAAAATAAAAGTTACAGGTGGGTACATTTTGGTACCATAACGATTACAGTACCTCTTCTTGAGCATTCAGCAGTCCTTACCATTAATTATTTCATTTAATCCTTATAGCAACCCTGAAAGGTAGGGCCATTATCTCCGTTTTGCAAATGAGGAAACCACAGCTTAGAGAGACCAAGCGATTTATTTGTTCAAGGTCACACTGCTTTAATTAAGTTAAGCTGAGATTCAAACCCAGGTCTGTTTCCAAAGCCTATGTGCTTAACCACTAATATACACTACATTACCATACCCAGAATTTGGAAATGTTTATAACAATTCTGCTTAGTTAATGAAATATCTTGTAAATTAGTTATTGCAGGTAGATTGGCATGTACATGAGGAAGTCAGAGGCATTGCAAGGTGGATTCGTGTATCATGTGGGAGGCTGACTCTAGGTGGCCAATCAGGTTACATCTTTTCATCCACCCTCCATCCACCCATCCATCCATCCATCCATCCATCCATCCATCCGTCCAAATTCAACCACCCATCCAACAAACCATTTAACTACCCACCTAGCAAAGCATTCAATGGCCTATCACCTCCCCCAAAAAACCCAACCATCCATTCATCCACTCACCCATCATCCTCCAAGCAAATCATCCATGCATCCACTCTTCCAAACATCTAATCATCAACTCACTGATCCACGCAATATTAACTTAGCCTATACTGTGCTAGGTACTAGAAAATTAAAATTGGGGGAAAATATCCTTGCCTTTGAGGAGCTCTCAGCCAAGTGGGAAAAACAGAAGACAATGCTCAATTGTTTTATGATAGAAGTGTACTCTTGGAGGGTGGGGAAGGAGTGAACAATCTGCCCGCAGGGACAGAGGAGACGGCAGAGAGTTTAGCCCAAAGCCCCGGAGCCCACTTCCCCGCGCTCTCCTGATACCCCACCATCTTTGTCTCCTTGACTGTTCAATCAGTAGCTGTGATCCTGGGGATAATTAACATCTTGGCTCTGGTTGAAGACAAACTGGGGAGCAAGCAGAGGGTTTCCTAACCACCCTCTAATCTTCTCTCCAAACCACTTGCAAATACACTGGGCCTTCCTGGTGGTCGTACGAGAGGTGTGCCTGGAAGGATCATGTCCCTTTAAACACTCACACAACAACCTATTCATCCATCCATCCAACCAACCACCCAGAATCCTTAAACCCTCCTACTTGCCAGTCCCGGACACAGTCTTGATCACAAAGGCACATGGGATGTGAGGCTGTTTTCACAAATGGATTATGAATGGATTAAGGAATGTGAGAATCCAAAGTAAAAAGATAATGACATACGAGAAAAGCTTACATTCTCTTTCCCACAACCACAGCCCAAAGGCAGCGTAATTATCACAGGGCTGGCTGTAACCTCCCTCCGCCTCCCTTGGAGACTATTTATCAAACAAAGGGAGGGATGCTTAAAAACAATGGCTACTGGGCTTCCCTGGTGGCGCAGTGGTTGAGAGTCCGCCTGCTGATGCGGGGGACACGGGTTCGTGCCCCGGTCCGGGAAGATCCCACATGCCGCGGAGCAGCTGGGCCCGTGAGCCATGGCCACTGAGCCTGTGCGTCTGGAGACCTGCTCCGCAACGGGAGAGGCCACAACAGTGAGACGCCCGCGTACCACAAAAAACAAAACAAAACAAAACAAAAGCACAATGGCTACTTGTGTCACTTTTTTCTACCTGGATTTCATTGGGTGATTTTTCAAAGGTTTAAACGTGGATACAATGCTTCATAGGAAGTCCACTCTGTAGGAGTTCCCGGTGGCACTCAGATAATGCTGCTCATCCCTGCCCCAAGGTCTCTGGGTAACAATGATCTGGAGTTCCCAGCAAGTGAGGTTTATTAGGCCTTTGGGAACAGCCACGCTCTCCAGCCCTGGATGTCTCTTGCCATGTTGTTGAATGAGTGAGTGAATGAATGCATTCTGGAGAAGACTGGCTGCTCTGGTCCAGAGGAGCTGGCGTCATCTGAGTGCCGGTCCTGGGGGCTCTGTGTGGGTCATTACTTAGCTCCAGGAGGAATTCTATGTCATATTCGAGACTCAGAGAGGTCAGCACGTTTCCCCGGGTCACACAGCGAGTGCGCACAGAGGCGGGAGTAGGGGCCCCAATCCAGCCCCGCTCCTGCCACCCTGCTCTGCTGCATTGGAGAGCAGTACGGGGAATGAAGGTCGCTGGTGTCTAAGGGGACTTGGGTGTTGACGATGAGAAACGCCTTTTGTAACTTCTCTCTAGGGTTTTTAGAAAGCAGAGCAGATTCACAGACAGACAGACGCAGACATGGATACACTGCCACACCAGCAGCAGAGGCTCCCGGGCGTGAATAGCATAAAGCCATCCTTGGGTCAGACAGTCGGTCTGGGGAGCAGTAAAGACAAGGGGGAACAAAAACCTAGAGTTCTTCTGGAGCACAGCTATTTTGGGGATAAGGGTGGGTGAGAAAGACAAAAAGTATCTACAGAAAGGAGACAGAGAGATGGAGATGGGGATGAGAGGTGGGGATCAGGGGAGGGATACAGAGAGGCCACACACATCGAGAGAAACGCAGAGAGAGACCTGCAAACAGACAGGAGGACCTTCCCCTCCCACACATACGGGGGACCACGCATGTAGAGAGATCCACACAGAAACACGGGGAAAGACAGACACACAGACATAAATGGAGACAAACACACATAACCAGACACACACACTGAGAGAGCTTAGGCAGAGGGAAGGAGGGGAGCCACGCTGTAAAAGCTGGATGCACTCGACCTCAGAGCCCTGCAGCTATCCTTAAAAGCAAAGGCCAACCAAAGTTCCAGAATCTCAGAGTCAAACAATGCCTCCAGGCCTGAGACGCTGCCTGCTCCTCTCCCCCTGCCCCCCAGTCTGCCTCCATCCTTTACACACCTGCCCCTCGCCTGTGCCCTGACCAGCCCTGTCCACGTATGAGCCCAGAGGTAGAGGAAGAAGGTGAGGCTCAGGGGGGCGAAGCGCCTTGCCAAGGACCCATCAAATTGGTGGGATAGCCTCGGGCTGGCTCCATGACCACAATGGCAATGTTCCCCATCTGGCACATGGTTGGACCCTGATGGGTTTTATCGAATAAACAGGAGAGTGAATGTGCGAGTCCTCTGCCCCGAGTTGCAGCAAGGTGGGGTACTGTTCAAAGGGGCCGAGGTTCATGGTGCCCTTTGCCAGGTGCCAGTCACCAGCTTCCTATAGTTGCTCCACACCCCCGGCTCCTGCATCACCCTTTCTGGCAAGCTGCTCAGGCACGGGGTCGCTGGAGAGGACAAGAAAACACCCCGTAGACCAGGCAGAGAGGCCCCCCTGGGGGTGGGCCTCCTCCACCCGGGCCACCGTTTCTGGGACTGTGCTCCTGAAAAGCACGTGGCCTCCTGCACCAGGAGTGGGATCGTCAGTGGGTTGTGGTGAGATTCCCAGCGGGGCGGGAACTGGGGATGGGCTCTCTCCCACCCTGCTGGAGGGAGTGGCAGCCGGCACAGCTCGGCTGTGATGTGGCAACAGCATACAGCGTTAAATATGCAGTCCCCTTGACCCCGTAACTCCATGCCTAAAAATCTATCCTGGGGGAGGAGAAGGCAAATATGCCCATCTCTATGTATAGGATGTTCTTTGTTCAATTAGTTACTCCTGCGGCATCTCCTCTGTGCCAGGCACAGTTCCGGTCCTGTCAGTGGACACAACAGAGTCCTGCTTAGGCTAGTGGGACAGAAAGCCACTAAAAAAGAAAGCAAATAGAGAATACGATTGCAAACAGTGACATAGGTTATGAAAAAAAAATTTAAGCATGTTCAGGGCGGGGTTTATTTGGCTATGGTGGCCAAATGTAGGCTGATGTGAAGTGGATACACTTGAACAAGCTTGAACGAGTGAACTGAGGGAGTGAGTCATGCAATTACCATGGATGGAGGAGGATTCTGGGCAGCTGGCATAGCAAGTGCAAAGGTCCTGGGGCCTCCACCTCAATAGTGTGTATAATGGTCCAAAATAGGAGTCAACCCAAAGGTCTTAGTAATACTTGTTGATATAGAACGTTGTCTACAATATATTAAGCCAAAGAGAAGTCCTACAATGCAATCCATAACAATTTAAAAGACATGGACTGAAATATTAACAGAGGGTCAGATGGTGGCACGACGGTGTTCATTTCTTCTTTACACTTTGCCGTGTTAACTGCATTTTGTAAAATGGATTACTTTTATAATAGAACCTAACAATAAAAGCGATGCTTATTGCTAGTTCTAATACTGTTTACTGAGTGCCTACTATGTGTAAAACAATTTCTGTGCATGATTTTTTTACTTCTATCCAAACCACTATGAGAAAAGAGTTATTACCTTCCTCTTATACAACTGAGGAAGCTGGAGCTCAGAGACATCCCAGTTAGGAGTTGGCTGAGCTGGGAACGGAGCTGGTCTGTGATCCCAGAGCCCTAGCATGGCCACTATGCTCGATCCAATTGTCCCCATTTCCAAAACACAAAAATCTGTTCCTAGAAGCCTGTCAGTTGACTTTTTTCCAGCTGCAGGACAGAAAACAATGACATGTGGTCAGAGCTATGTGTGTCTTTACAGACTGAAACCCAAACACTGCCCGGCTCCTAAAAAAAATCTATGAGTTTAACAGTATAATCAGATTCCTGTGGCACAAAACAGAAAATAGGTGGAAGAATCAGAGTGATTAGAGGCAGCGGGGAAAGTGGACTTCAGACAAATGTTAAAAACCCAGGGTTGTAGGGAAGCATACCAAGTATATTTTTGTGATGCAGGTGTGGAGGCCAAGGACTCACGGAGGGCTGTGCTACCGTAGGCCTGTTACCCACCCAAGCTCTGTGTGTTTCTTTATCATCATATGGTCAAATAAGGACGACGTAAACATTGGGCCCTAAAGAGATGGCGAAGATGAAGGTACTTGGCAAGGGTCAATGGGTTGTGCAGATGTCGTGATGCTAGTAATGATCACGCCTGTGGTACCTTGTAGGAATATGATCTGGGAGGAGAAAGTTAAGCTGCAGGGGTTAGGAGCGTGTCCTCTGGTCAGGCAGGTCTGCATGACCTTGGACCAGGTAAGCCACCTTTCTAAGTTTCGGTTCTCTCAGCTGTAAAAATGGGTATGTTATCATCAGAGCCTGTCTCTCGTGGATGCTCATGTCCATTAGAATAGCTATCATCACCATCAGTGTTACTCTATTTGGCTGTTTGTCCCCAAGGATGTGGATCAAGTCTGGTGGACCCAGTGGGCCCAGCTCCAGCGTCCTACCCAAGACGGCACAGTCTCCCAGGGCTGTGTATACCCCAGAGCCCACGGTTTGCAAATAAACATCCACACCCTGGACCTCCCTCTGCAGCGTCTGCCTCTGAAAACAATGACTAAATAACAAACGCAAAACGAAGGAGCCTCTTGACTGGAATAGTTATTCCAACCAACAAAGCCCTCGATTCTACTTATACTCTGAAAGGGCCTCTTCCGGCTACTGCGAGGGGAGCTTTCTGACTTGGTTCCAAATAAGAGGGGAGGCTGGGTCGTGGAGACCAGTGGAGACGAGGCTGTGTGCAAACGGGGCTTGGATCAGGGGTGGGCCCAGCTCCCTTCCGCCAGCGAGGCACGGGCTCTGCGGCTCAGAACTGGGTCCAGCTCTGCCTCTTCACCACGGGGGCTTTGGAAAGACACCTCTCCGGTTGTCACTTCTTCTATAAACTGGGTTAGTCACAGGTAGTTCTATTTTTAATATGTCGAGGAGCCTCCATACTGTTTTCCATTGAGGCTACTCCGTTTTGTGTTCCCACCAGGATGAACGCTGAGGACATGCGCTGAGCGAAATAAACCAGTCCCAGAAAGACGAATCCTGTGTGATCCCACTCATATGAGCTATCTTACATGGTCTAATTCATAGACTCGAAGAGCGGAAAGATGGTGGCTAGGGGCTGAAGGGTTGGGGAGATGAGGAGTTATCATCAATGGGCAAAAAGTTTCAGGCAAAAGGCAGATGAACGAGCTCTAGAGAGCCTGAGTACAGCACTGCGTCTGCAGCCAACGGCACTGCATTGTGCACTTAAAACTGTGCTAAGAGGGTAGAGCTCGTGCTAAGTGTTCTTCCAAAATACAATAAAATTTTTAAAAAAATAAAGAGGGATGAGCGATCCATCCCTGGCCCTGCTGGCGGTGGGGTGATTCGTGCTTGTGGATGGGGCACCTTTGCCCACCAGGCACACCGCACGGAGTGGGGTTCATGTCATCGGAGGGGAAAGCCTGACAGGCTCCAGGTTCTTTGTCAGACTTGGGCCAAAGGGCCTTTCTCTCACTGGGCAGCACACCAAGGGCCACAAGTCTGGGTCCAAACCCTGCTTCTGCTGTGAATCAGCCGTGGGGCCCTAGGCGAGTCATTTCCCTTCCTTGGTCCTGAAGACTCTTCTAGAAAAATAATGATGTCTGAGGCATATTGAGCCCTAAGCACTATGCATACATGATTTCATTACTTAATTTTCCTAAGGCCTACGAGGCAGGCACCGTGATTATTACCCCCATCTCACCACGGAGGACTCTGAGGCTGAGAGGCCCTGAGTAACCGATGAGCTACCCTCTCTGTAGAGTGTCGGCTGAGAGACAAACGCATGCTTTATTCTAGCAGATAAGTAGATAACATTCCCATAGTCTGGGATTCTAGCCCAATCATGGAGTTAGCATCACTGAATAGAAAACTGTCCTCCCTTGAGACAGTGTTGGTTTTTGGTAATTCACTTAGTTTCTTCCTCCCTCCCTCCCTTTTTCAGGTTTACTGAGGTATAATTTATTATTATTGAGGTATAATTGACATATAAAGTTGTAAGATAATTCAAGTTGTACATTGGGGTGATCTGATATGCTACACGTTGTGAAATGATTCTCCCCATCTAGTGAGTTAGCACATCCACCACCTCACTTATTTGTTTATTTTGTACTTTGGGGGAGAGAACGTTTAAGTTCTACTCTCTCAGCAAATTTCAATTGTACAACACAGTGCTGTCAGCTATGGTCACCATGATACAGTCACATTAGATCCTCAGACCTTATTAATCTTATTGCTGAGAGTTCGTATCCTTTGCCAACCTCTCCTCTCTCCTCCACGCCCCAGCCCCTGGTGACCATTTCTCTACTCCCTGTTTCCAAAAGTCTAACTTTTTTTAAGAGTACACATATAAGTGATATCACAGTGTTCGTCTTTCTCTGGCTTATGTCACTTAGCATCATGTCCTCAAGTTCCATCCGTGTTGTCGCAATGGCAGGGTTTCCTTCTCTCTCGAGGCTGAGTGATACTCCCTTGTATATACCACATCAGGTGGGCTTTCTTGATAGCTGGCAGTTCCTCATGAGCCGAGGCCAAGGTTGCATCTCTCCTAGCATGCCATCCCCATCACCTACGCCCCCGCCCCTGCCGGCTCAGGGGAGAGGCCCTCAGAGAATGAACGATTCAGACTGATGGATTAAGCCGGACAGCTCCGTCCACGTTCAGCGCCCAGGGGGCTGAAGTGGAAGCCTCAGGGCCGAGCTGTTGCATGGGACGGTCTCCGCTCATGTGAACTGGCTGAGGGCTGGACTCCGCTCTTCCCTGTTCAGGAGCCCCAGGCCTCCCTGGGAGGAGCCGGGCAAGTGCCTGGTCGTGTCTCTAACATCAGGGCTGCTGCTCTGACTCCTGTGGTCATGTCACCTCCAACCTGACCTGATGGGAAGTGAGGGGAGGAGATACTAAGCTGGGATCGTGGAGTCGGGAGAGGGGAACTGAGGGAGCAAGTCCAAGGATAAAGCTGACCAGGCCACACCCTTCAGGGCTCAGGAGAAATGACCCTTTCTCCGCCAAGCCATCCCTGACCCCCTCCCCCATCCCTTCCTTGCACCACCCTCCCACAGGCCCTCCAAGAATCCTGAATTTCTTCTTTTTAAAAAAAAAAACTGTGGTAAAATACACATGACATAAAATTTACCTTTTTAATCATTTTTGAGCATACAGTTCAGTAGTGTTAAGTACCTTCACATGGTCGTGCAACCGTCACCACCAACCTTTTCGTCTTGCAAAACTGAAACTCTGTACCCATTAAACACTAACTCCCATTCCCCTCCCCCAGCCCCTGGCACCCAGTATTCTACTCCTGTCTCTATGACTCCTCTAGGTGCTCACATAAGTGGAATCATATAATATTTGTTCTTTTTGCAACTGGCTTCTTTCACGTAGCAAAATGTTGTAGCATGTGAAAGAATTTCCTTCCTTTTTAAGGCTGAATGATATTCCACTGTGTGTATGTACCACATTTTGTTTATCCATTCATCTGTCAGTGAACAGCCGGGTTGCTTCCAACTTTTGGCTCTTGTGAATAAAGCTGCTATGAACATAGGTGTTCAGATATCTCTTTGAGACCCTGCTTTCAATTCTTTTGGGTATATACCCAGAAGTGGAATTGCTGGATCATATGGTAACTTTATTTTTATATTAAGTTATTTTTTGAGGAACCCATCCTGTACTACTGAACTCAGCCATCCCATGTAGGGGCTCAGCCTGGGTCTGTATCCTGAACCCACCACTTACTCACAGGTCATTTGGCTGCTGTGTGCCTTTGTTTCCTCATCTATCAAAGCGTGCTCACCTCCAAGGGATGCTGTAAGGACTAAAAGCTATAACACAGGCAAAATATGGTCATGCAGCTCGACAGTGGAGAAGCCAGCTGTTGAGCTCATGTGGGGCGACTCTGGAACCCTTGCCCAATGCAGTGAAACTTGTAATTGTTCACACAGCTGGGCGGGGTTGGGGGGGTGGGGGCAGGACCTGACCATGAGGACTTCAGAGCTGGTGTTCTTCCCAAGGGAAGATTTACATAGCCCACACACAGGACATCAAATGGCACTAAGTGAGAATGGGAAAGGGATTCCCTTTTCAATTCTCATCCAGCCTTTCTGATTAGCCAGCCCACCAAGGGAGTCTCAGATCAATGCAAACATTTCCTCAACAGCAAGGGGACTGAACTTCCTCTCCCAACAAGGGGAGATCTGCCCACAGTATTGGTGTCTCTGGCAGAAAAGAGAAGTAACTACGGGCACTGAAGACCACTGTTGTGATTTCACCGATTCATTTGCATGGCTGCTGCCTCTATGGCGAGGGAGAGAGAGATCTCCACTTCTGGCAGCGATGCAAAATGACTTTCAAAATACAATTGACTTAAGTAAAGATGAAAGTGAGCCTATTGCAATGAAAACATTATGCAAATAATAGGGCATGATGGCAAATAGGGATTTGGCAACATCGTGAAGGCGAGAGAGTGTGAAGGAAGCTTGGAGAATATTAATTAGACTCCACAAACTTGCTTTCCAACTAGGATGTGCTGAGTTTGCTAAACAAATGAGGGCAGGTGAAGGCCAGGTACAGACTGATGCCCAAGCAGCCTCGTATTTCATGGAAGGACTTGTAGGTCCAGATAACATTTGTTTTCCAGGCTTCAGGGGCCCAGGAGGGTTTCGTTGGGAGTTTTCTGGAGTAGCCACTGGGAGACCACCTTCCTGCCACAGAGAGAGAGAGAGAGAGAGAGAGAGAGACAAACAGACAGAGAGACAGACACAGGGGTCTGCTGAGAAACACTGTCCTTTTGACTTGCACTCCAATATGTTGAGCATTTAATATTTATAAAGTTTTTTGCACAGACTTCTTAACTCTCATAGCAATGCTGCATATAGAAATTATCCCCATTTACGGATAATTGGCCCAGGCTCAGAGAGGGTGAGGAACTTACCCAAGGTCACAGAGCTAGGAGGTGAAGAAGAGATTAAGAAACAGAAACAAACTGACCTGACTTCAGATACCATGCTCCATGCATGCTCCTAGCAAGAATCTGGGCATCTCTGTCTCCACTCAGGCTGCCACTGCCAAGCTCATCTGGACCCAAAGCATCATATTCCCTGAATGGCTTCTAAACCACTGTCCACTTTAGAATGGGGTTTTGCGGTCTGAGCATGATTGATATTTGGTACCAGATAATTCTTTGCTGTGGGAGATGAGCACCGTCCTATGCACTGTAAGATGTTTAAGTCACATCCCTGGTCTTTACTCACTAGATACCAGCAGTATCCTCCCACTTGTGAAAAAGCAAAAATGTCTCCATTCATTGACAAATGTCCCCTGGGAGGAGGGGCAAAATCACTCTTGGTGGAAAGCACTGCTCTAGAACAGAAGTTTTCAAAATGTGGTCTCTGGTCCACAGCAACAGCATCATCTGGGATCTTGCTAGAAAGGCAGAATCTCAGGCCCTACCCCACTCCTTGTGAATCAGAAACTCTGGGGTGGGGACCAGCAATCTGTGTTTTAACAAGCCCTCCAGGTGATTCTCATGCAAGCTGAAGTTCGAATCCACTGGCCCAGGCTAGTGAGGCTCACCTCTGCCCATTAGAATGACCTGAACGTGGTAAAAGAACAAAACAAAAAGCAAAACCCATGCCTGGGTCCCACCCCAAGAAATAATAATTTAATTACTTTGGTGGGTGCAAGTATTGGCAAGTTTTTAAAGCTCCCCAAGCGATCCAACATGCAGTCAGGGTTGAGGACCACATTTTGTACCTTCTTTTCCTTTCAACCTCCTCTTAAAACCTGCGTCTCTCAAGGTGGAAAGGGTTTTACCCAGATACGTCTCTGGGTGCCACCTCACACGCTCACAGCCTCCTGTTCCACTGGAGACCCAAGGCTGTCTCACTCATTATTTTTCTCCCGCTCTGAGAAATGTCTCCCTCCATTCCTGATCAAGCACTCAGGAAACTTTCCTGCTCACTGATTTTTTTTTTTCCCTCTCATTCAAGTCTGGAGTTATTAAACCACAGCCCATGGCTGAACCGTCTTATTGATTTTATTGTCAAGAGCCCTGGGATATTCTAATGATGTACTGCTCAATAAATGGAAACCAGTGGGATAAATATTGATGGCGTATGGTGCATTTCACCGCAATTCACTGGGTCCCAGTCGCTCTGCCGGTTACCCAGCAAAAGCACTGTGCTGAGGCCTGCAAGCTCTTGTCCATCCTGCTGATGTTACTTTTCCCACACATCAAGGATGAAAGTGCTATTATGATGAACAGCTACTCCTGTGTGCCAGGCCCGGGCAGAGTGTTTTTAAACAGATATTATCTCATTTACTTCTTACAGCAGACCTATGAGGGAGGTATTCTAATTATTCCCATTTTACAGATAAGGAAGTCAAGACTCAGAGTGGTTATGTGACCTGGGGCCCGCTAATACACTGTGGAATTGGGATTCAGATCTCCATTTGTCAGCCACCAAAATGAGGGCTTTTAACCCCTGCTATGGTGTGAATGTTTGTGTGCCCCCCAGAATCGTATGTTGAAAACCTAATCCCCAAGGTGATGGTATTCGCGGTGGGGCCTTTGGTAGGTGATTCAGTCATGAGGGTGCAGCCCTCATGAATAAGGTTAGTGCCCTTATAATACAGACCCCAGAGACCTCCCTTTTCCTTCTGCCAAGTGAGGACACAGGGAGAAGGCAGTGCTCTATGAACCAGAAGCAAGTCCCCACCAGACACCAGATCTGCAGGACTTTCTAGCCCCCAGAACCATGAGAAATAAATTTCTGTTGTTTACAAGCCACTCAAGTCTGTGGTATTTTGTTATAGTAGCCCAAATGGACTAAGGCAAGCCCTAAGCTAAACCATGCAAGGAAAGAACAGCTTCTATTGTTATCCGAGTAACCTTTCAGACGGTTTTGGTACAGATTAATATTTCACACATTACCCCCCCCCTCCCTTCTCAAGCAGAGTTTCTCAACAGGGACCACTGGCATTTGGGGAGAGATAATAATTCTTTGTTGGGTTGGGCTGTCTCATGCCTTATGGGACATTTAATATCCCTAGTCCCCCAAACAGCCTCTTCCCCTTTATATTTCCCAGAGTCCCCTATAGCGAATCAATACAGTTGTTGCTTGAGAACCACTCATCTTACTGGGAGGCAGAAGGTTCCCTGCCAAGATGGCCTACTTCACTTTTGGCAACATGGGCAGTCACTCTGGAAAGGCAGCATGGCAAGTGGAAAGAAGTTTGGCTTTGCAAACTTTGCAATCAGAGAGATCGGGCTTCCAACCACAGCTCTTCACTCCCTAACTCTGTGAGGTTGGGCAAATTATATCACCTCTAAGATTCTAGTCCATTATCAGTACAAAAAGGGTAAAATATTGACTCCTGTTTCATAGGGAGGGACCCATGGAATCATGTGCTCAGAAAAGGGCCTAGTACAGAGTGGTGGTTCTTAACCTGGGCTATTTTGTCCATGCCACCACCCATCTCCTAGGTATTCTTTCTGAATTCCCGATTCCACACAATCAATGTGCATAAAACATGAAGTGTTCTGGGCCACTGCGTTTGGGGTGTTTTTTTTTACTCAGCAGCAGTAACTGGAACAGGCACCTATGACATGCCAGGCAGGCAGTGTTCTAGGTGTAACAGAGCAAAGCAAAGCACATGCCACCAAGAGCCTGGGCTTCTGAAGAGCAGACCTTCCCAAAGGGAAGACAGATAATAAACACATACACATAAGTATTTCCCAGATCACTTCCATGATATGAAGAAAATTAAATGGCAGCTGTCATTACAATTACCTTACATAACGACATGCAAGGAACTGCATTCTATTTCTCTTCTCCCCTTTCCAGCTCACTTCCCACTATACTCACCCAGTTTCCCTTTCCGGGAAGCTGTAACGTAATGTCATCAAACCCCTGTTTCTGTTCCTAACTGTTCTGTTCCTTTTTCAAAGATACGACTTGCTATGAAAGGAATTGTGTCACTCACCCAAATTCCTATGTTGAAGGCCTAACTCCCATGTGATTGTGTTGGAGATGGGCCTTTTAGGAGGTGATGAAGGTTAGATGAGGTCATAAGGGAAGAGCCCTGATCCGATGGGATGAGTGCCCTTATAAGAACAGACGTCAGAGACCTTGCTCTCTCTCTCTCTGCCACATGAGGGCACAGGGACAAGGCAGCCTGCCAGCCAGGAAGAGCACTCTCACCAGAACCCAACCAGCTGGCACCCTGATCTCAGACTCCCAGGGTCCAAAACTGTGATAAGTAAGTGTCTGTTGTTATGTGGTATTTTGTTATGACAGCCTGAGCAGACTAATATATTAGTCGGAGCTCAAGGGATGCATTCCTTGGAGTAAGATCTACAGGTTGAGTAAGCAGTTGACTAGGTAAAAGGGGGGAGCAGAGAGTGTCCCCAGGCAGAGGGAACAGCATATGCAAAGGCCCTGGGGTGAGACAGAGCATGGTAAGTGAGGGGACATGCAGGAGGGTCAGTGTGGCTGGAGCACAGAGGCCACGACAGAGCACAGGGTGAGATGGGGATGGAAAGACAGCAGGGGCCCCATGCAGGGTCTTGGGCACCATTTTAAGGGCTGCAGTGGAAGAGAGTGACAAACCATCACAACGGGCTTGCTAAGGGTGGCTGAGGAGTGGACTGTAGGTGGAACCACAGGTGGGCTGGTGTGAGAAGCCTGGCTTCAGGGTGCAGAGTGGAGCCTGGGCCCTCCTGCAGGCTGAAGCTTGAGGTGTTAAGATCACCTGCTCCCTCCCTGCCTTCTGAGCCTGAGCTGCTGTTCACAGGTTCTCCTAAGAGCCTTCCCGTCGCCTGACACTTTCATCTCTGTCCTCCTTTCACCTCTCCTGAAGGTCCTTGAAGGCTCCATAAATCCTGCCCTAGAAAAACACAGGGACTCATCTATTTTTATTACAAATGGAGCCACTGGAGGAGAGAACACTTACTTACTTCTCAGGAAAGGGTTTGAGAAAATAACAGGTTTATTTTCTCCAACTCTCCAAGGACTAGAAGGGTAACACGCTAAAGTAACAGTACATTAATTAATGCCAAATTGGTTGGAATTTTCCTAATAAAAATCCTTATAGTAATTACATTAAGGGCCATTAACACTGCCTCCTGATCCTACACCATAAATATGTCCTGCAGGTGCCTTCTATTTAAACAGGGATGTTTCCTCCAATTGTTACCCATTTGTCACGTTAATGCTGTCACATCACGGAACGCAGATGGGAGTAATGACCTAGGCTCACGTTTGTGCAGCGTTTCCTCTGTGCTGGTCACTCGGCCATTCAGTCCTTGCAGCAAACTTAGGAGCTGAGTGCCACTGTCATCCCCATTTTCCAGATGAGGAAACTGAGCCACAGAGGGGATCTGCCCAGGGCCAAACAGCTAGGAAATAATGGAGCTGGGTTTTGAATCTAGGCGAGGTGATTGCAGAAACCTCAGCCATCCTGCCTCTGAGAAACAAGTACCCATGGGAGCCTCTTGGCTATCCCCAGTGCTAACAGGCTGTCCAGTTGATTTCAACAGCAGTGACAGACACAGTTAATCCAATACAACATTAGGTTTTGTTCCTACTGGGCAGGGATTACGTTTTTCTTTACTTCTGCCTCCCTGGGGCTCAGCCCAATGTCCAGTGACAATGCCAGAAGCACCTGGGACACACTACATTCCCGTTGAAGGAAGAAATAGATGTCAAAATACACATGCAAGAGGGCTCATGGCAATGAGTAACACAGCATCTCAGGTGCACTTGGGATCATGACAGATCCGTTTCCCTGCACTGGTGAGACTAGGGCACGGGGACAAACGCCCAGACTGGAGATCACGGCACTTGGGAGCTGCAGTTACAGGATTAAACCAAGAAGAAGCCCATCTAGCTTTGCCAGCTCTGGGTGGTTTCTTTGGTGTCTCTATGTAGATTAACATATACTTACTATAGGAAATTCAAGCATACAGAAAAATATGAAGAAAGGAAAAAAAAAAGAAAAAACTCAAATAGTAGAGCATCCAGATATCACTATTGTTAACATTTTGGTGAACGTTTTCCAAATATTTTTATGCACACACATTACATATCATTATGTACATTCTGCTTTGTCATACGCGTTCTCTTTTCAACAATATGCTCTTGACACCTTCTCCATGTCAGTGAGCACAGATGTGCTTTCTTTCCTTCCTTCACAAATATTCACTGAGCATCTACCATGAGCAATGTCCCCGCCAGGAGCTGGGGGATGCTCAGAAGAATGAAACAGATACTGAATTTGTCTTCAAGGAGCTTACAGTCCAGTAGTGGGGTGGGTGAAGGGAAGAGACAAACATATTTTACAAAAGATGTTTAATGCAATGAAGAAAAGGTGCAGAGTACCAGCAGGAGGAAGACGGGGTGGGGGGATCAATGCAGACCAGGTCTTCAGACTTTTCTGAAGAAGCAACAGTGAAGCCCAGATCTGAAACATGAGGAGGTGGGAGCCAGGTAAAGAGGGTGTCTCTTCAGGCAAAAGAACGGCCGTGAGTCAAGGTCTCAAAGAGGTAAAAACGGTACTTTGCAGAATTTTTTAAAGGGGTGGGGGTCTCCGTTTGGTTTTTCACAATCCTTTCCTGTGTTTGTTTGGGGTTTTTAAATTATTTATTTTTAACTTCTTTATTGGAGTATAACTGCTTTACAGTGGTGTGTTAGTTTCTGCTTTATAACAAAGTGAATCAGCTATCTTTCCTGTGTTTTTGAAATTTCTCTAGTGTAATGACAAAAAACATAGTGAAAACACAGTGAAGGGTCTGTCAGTTCTTTCTTGAATGCCTCCGAAGACGCGCACCTCAGTGCCTTATGCAGCAGCTAGCCACGCCTGTGGACAGTGCTGAGCTGTTTTTCTTCCAAAATACGTCTGCCAGAAGGTTTCATCCACTGGTCCTAAGTCTGCCGTCAAAGACAGCACTGCAGCCTCTCCGGTACTTGGAAACTGTTATTATGCAATTACCCCGCCCCCGACCAAACTCCAAGTCCAGGCCAAGTGTGCGCCCCCAGCTCACTTCAGTTCGCTCCTGCTGCATTTAGGGTGTCTTCGTCACGATCTTTCCTGAGAGTGAGTAGATGCCATCAGACTTTGGCTGACATCTGTGGCACAAGTACAGCTTAAGATCACTGTAAAAATTATTTTAGAAGTCTCCCGTGCATGTGACACCATTCATTTGATACATAATTATAAATGCCTGTGAGTGCTATGCCCTGGGGTGGGGCAGCGCACAACAGGATGGACACAGGCCCACCTCGTTTTATTGCACTTTGCAGATACTGCGTTCTTTACAAATTGAAGGTGGGTGGCAACCCTGTGTTGAGCAAGTCTATCGGCACCATTTTCCCAACAGCACTTGCTCACTTCATGTCTCTGTGTCACATTTTGGTGATTCTCGCAATATTCCAAACTCTTCCATTATTGTTACATTTGTTATGGTGATCTGTGATCGGTGATCTTTGATGTTACTGCTACGGCTCAGTGAAGGCTGAGAGACTGGTTAGCATTTTTTAGCAATAAAATATTTCTTAATTAAGGCATGTACATTGTTTTTTTAGACATAATGCTATTGCATACTTAATGGGCTACAGTATAGTGTAAACATAACTTTTATATGCCCTGGGAAACCAAAAAATTCGTGTGACTCGCTTTATTACAATATTTGCTTTATTGCGGTGGTCTGGAACCAAACCTGCAATGTCTCCAAGGTATGACCGAATATCACGTATTTGAGAAATAATTATCAGATGCCTGCAACTGGGGACACACTGAGGGGTCCGGCATGGACCAGACAGGCGCCGTCTCTCTCCTAGCGAGTCTCTAAATAAATGTGGAATGAACAAATGCTATGTCTTGCCTTTCACCACTAGAGCTTCATGGTGGGATAACCATCATTTGCCATGGTGTTTGTGTTAATCAAGTCCCCTAACATGTTGGGTTGAGACTTCTTGATCAGCCTAGAAGGCCAAAGAGACCCTGGTTTCTCAACCGTGGCTTGGAAGCTTCATTTAAGCCAGGGGACTTCTGAGAATACCCTTTCGTAAATAAGAACCCCTACAAATGAACTGGCAGACGAAGCTCATCTTACATGTGGACTAGACGTTAGACCAGAGAACTCTAGGGGAAAGCAGAGTTGTAGCTTTTGAGACAGGATGGGGTTAAGATAAGCCTTTGAGGAGACAAGACCCGCACTACTGCAGCTTTGGAAGGCCACTGACAGTGACAACAATTTAAATTAAATTAAATTCAGTCGGCTCCAAAAGGAAACATGTGTAATGTTAATTTCATGGGGGTACCAATGTGTAAATCTAACAGATGATGCTCAGATGAGAAAGGCAGAGAAATGACATTTGGTTAAATAATGCATCAGTGGGTAGAATTTGTTAAGACTGTCATAAAAAATATACAAGCACAGCTGAAAGTTCAGCAAGCTGTCACCCGGGCCAGGGCCCCTAAGCGTTCTCAGTACAATGTGCTTGAGGGAAGCAGTGGCAGCTTGGGCTGGAGGTGGGCTGGATGAATTGAGCGGACTCTGGCCAACGTCCCTGTTGACTTTTCTCATGTTTTTCAATTGACATATAGTTGATTTACAATGTTGTGTTACTTTCAGGTGTACAGCGAAGTGATTCTGCTATATATTTATATACACACACATATACATACATATATATATATTTTTTTCAGAGTATTTTCCCATATAGCTTATTACAAAATATTGAGTATAGCTCCCTATGCTATTCAGTAGGTCCTTCTTGTTTATCTATTTTATTTTATTACTTTTTTTAGATTTATTTTTTATTGAAGTTGATTTACAATGTTGTGTTAATATCTGCTGTACACTCACCTCAAGAAACAAGAAAAATCTCAAATAAACAATCTAACTTTACACCTAAAGCAACTGGAGAAAGAAGAACAAAGAAAACCAAAAGTAAGTAGAAGGAAAGAAATAAAGATCAGAGCAGAAATAAATGAACTAGAAACGAAGAAAACAATAGCACAGATCAGTAAGACTAAAAGTGGGTTCTTTGAGAAGATAAACAAAATTGATAAACGTTTAGCTAGACTCATCACAAAAAAAGGGAGAGGATGCAACTCAGTAAAATTAGAAATGAAAAAGGAGAAATTACAACTGACACTGCAGAAATACAAAGCATCGTAAGAAACTACTACAAGCAACTAGATGACAATAAAATGGACAACCTCGAAGAAATGTACAAGTTCTCGGAAAGGTAAAATTTTCCAAGACTGAACCAGGAAGAATTAGAAAATATAAACAGACATATGACAAGCAATGAAATTGAAACTGTGATTAGAAATCTCCCAACAAACAGAAGTCCAGGACCAGATGGCTGCACAGGTGAATTCTACCAAACATTTAGAGAAGAGCTAACACCTATCCTCCTCAAACTCTTCCAAAAAATTGCAGAGGGAGGAACACTCCCAAATTTGTTCTACGAGGCCACCACCACCCTGATACCAAAACCAGACAAAGATATCAGACAAAAAAATGAAAATTACAGACCAATGTCACTGTTGAACATAGATGCAAAAATCCTCAACGAAATACTAGCAAACAGAGTCCCACAGCATATTAAAAGGCTCATACACCATGAACAAGTGGGATTTGTTCCAGGAATGCAAGGATTCTTAAGTATACCCAAATCAATCAATGTGACACAACCATATTAACAAATTAAGGAATAAAAACCATATGATCATCTCAATAGATGCAGAAAAAGCTTCTGACAAAATTCAACACCCATTTATGATAAAAAACTCTCTAGAAAATGGGCATAGAGGGAACCTACCTCAACATAATAAAGGCCATATATGGCAAGTCCACAGCAAACATCATTCTCAGTGATGTTTTGAGAAAGTATTTCCTCTAAGATCAGGAACAAGACAAGGATGCCCACTCTTGCCACTCTTATTCAACATAGTTTTGGAAGCCCTAGCCATGGAAATCAGAGAAGAAAAAGAAATAAAAGCAATACAAATTGGAAAAGAAGAAGTAAAACTGTCACTCTTTGCAGATGACATGATACTATACATAGAAAATCCTAAAGATGCCGCGAGAAGACTACTACAGCTAATAAATGATTTGGTAAAGTTGCAGGATACAAAATTAATGTACAGAAATCTCTTGCATTCCTATACGCTAACAACAAAAGATCAGAAAGAGAAATTAAGGAAACAATCCCATTCACCATTGCAACAAAAAGAATAAAATACCTAGGAATAAACCTACCTAAGGAGGCAAAAGACTTGTAGTCAGAAAACTATAAGACACTGATGAAAGAAATCAAAGATGACAACAGATGGGGAGATATACCATGTTCTTGGATTGGAAGAATCAATATTGTGAAAATGATTACACTATCCAAAGCAATCTACAGATTCAAAGCAATCCCTATAGAATTACCAATGGTATTCTTCACGGAATTAGAACAAAAATTTTACAATTTGTATGGAAACACAAAAGACCCCGAATAGCCAAAGCAATCCTGAGGAAAAAAAAAACAGAGCTGGAGGAATCAGACTCCCTGAGTTCAGACTATACTACAAAGCTACAGTAATCAAGACAATATGGTACTGGCACAAAACCAGAAATATAGATCAATGGTACAGGACAGAACTCCCAGAGATAAGCCGAAGCCCCTATGGTCAACTAATCTATGACAAAGGAGGCAAGGATATACAATGGAGAAAAGACAGTCCCTTCAATAAGTGGTGCTGGGAAAACTGGACAGCTACATGTAAAAACATGAAATTAGAACACCATATACAAAAATAAACTCAAAATGGATTAAAGACCTAAATGTAAGACCAGATGCTATAAAACTCTTAGAATAAAACACAGGAATAATAATCTTGGACATAAATCACAGGAAGATCTTTTCTGACCCACATCCTAGAGTAATGGCAATAAAATCAAAAATAAACAAATGGGACCTAGTGAAGCTTAAAAGCTTTTGCACAGCAAAGGAAACCATAACGACAAAAAGACAACCCTTAGAATGGGAAAAAATATTTGCAAATGAATCAATGGACAAAGGATTAATCTCCAAAATATATAAACAGCTCATGCAACTCAATATCAAGAAAACAAACAGCCCAATCAAAAAAATGGGTGGAAGAACTAAATAGACATTTCTCTAAAGAAGACACAGATGGCCAAGAGGCACATGAAAAGATGCTCAACATCTCTAATTATTACAGAAATGCAAATCAAGACTACAATTAGGTATCACTTCACACTGGTCAGAATGGCCATCATTAGAAAATGTACAAACGATAAATGCTGGAGAGGGTACGGAGAAAAAGGAACCCTCTTGCACTGTTGGGGGGAATGTAAATCGATACAGCCACTGTGGAGAACAGTATGGAGGTTTCTTAAAAAACTAAAAATAGAGTTACCATATGATCCAGTAATCCCATTACTGGGCATATACTCAGAGAAAACCATAGTTCAAAAAGACACATGCACCCTAATGTTCACTGCAGCACTATTTACAATAGCCAGGTTATGGAAGCAACCTAAATGCCCATCGACAGACGAATGGATAAAGAAGTTGTGGTACATATATACAATGGAATATTACTCAGCCATAAAAAGGAATGAAATTGGGTCATTTGTAGAGACGTGGATGGACCTACAGACTTTCATACAAGTGAAGTAAGTCAGAAAGAGAAAAACAAATATTGTATATTAACACATATATGTGGAATCTAGAAAAATGGTACAGATGAACTGGTTTCCAAGGCAGAAACAGAGACACAGATGTAGAGAACAAACGTATGGACACTAAGGGGGGAAAGCGTGAGGGCGGATGGGATGAACTGGGAGATTGGGATTGACATATATACACTAATATGTATAAGATAGATAACTAATAAGAACCTGCTATAAAAAAACAAAAAAAAAAAACCCAAGAAACAATGTCTACATTGAACCTGCCAGAAATAGAATACTGAGAAAAGCTCACATTTTGTTGAGCCCTTACAATATGCCAGGCACAGCGTCAAGTGTGCTTTTTGGTTTTCTGTTTGTTCTGTTGCACTTTTCCCCCATTGAATCCTCATGAAACACTGTGAGGCAGGTACCATCGGCTAATCTGATTTCAGAGACACTACCCGCTTCTGCTTTAAATGTATTGTGAACCTGTTTCGGGGGGCAGGTGAGGGAAAGAAGGTGACTGCTTCTCACGTGGAAGCCTCTGAGCACTAGACCCTGCATTAGTCAGGGCCACACAAGGCTCTGCTGCAGTAATGTGTACGCCCTCAAATCTCAGTGGCTTGACACGACCAACGCTTATTTCTCACTCGTGTGCCACGCTGGCAGCTCCTTCCAGTGCCTATCCTCCAAGACGTGACTTGAGGACCCACTTTGTTTCCACTGCAACTCCACCATCTCACTCAGAGTCCTCTTGCTGCACAGAGGGGTTAGGGATCAGGGTGGGGTTCACACCCACCCTTAACTGCCAGGGTCCGGAAGTGAACCATCACTTCCACTCATGTCCCTATTAGGGAGACCCAGCCCCAGGACCGCACCCAGAAGCACGGGAGTGGGCAACAGAGAGGAGGACATGGGTCCCTGGGGAGCATTTACAGTTTATGGCACAGAAACACAGTGAGTCATGTTCTAAGCCAACCAGGGGCAATTCTGCCCCACCCCGGGAACATTTAGCAATTTGTCTGAAGACATTTTGAGTTATCATGACTGGGGGAGGGGGTGCTACTTGGATCTAGTGGGTAGAGGCCAGGGATGCTGCTAAACATCCTACCATGCACAGGACAGCACCCCAAAAGGGATTCATCAGATTCAAAATATCAAGTGCTGAGGTTGAAAAACTCTGCTTGAAACCAGTGATTTGCAACAGATTCACTGGGCAGCTTATCAAAAATGCAGATTCCTGGGCTCCTCCCAGGAGCTCACTCTCCTGGCAGCTTTCACAAGGCCCTCTGGTGATCGTGATGATCGTTATTTGTGGACCCCACGCAGGGGAACCTCGCTAGGAAAATGAGACAAGAACACCAAGGGTGAGGGGAAGAAGTGCTGACGGAACGGTGCCGAGACATTCCCCGAACGTGTCAGGGTCAGTGTGAGACAGCTGTGCCAGGGAAAAAAAAGCTGACATTTGTTCAGTGCCTCTCTCCGTGTCTCTCTCTCGCAAGCCTTGAATTGCAGGGAACATATTCTAAGACTAACCTGTCAGCCAATGACAACTAAATTACTAACCTCACCTTCTCCCGTGCCCCGTATCCCTGTCAGACACGCAGCCACATTAACAGAGGAATGTTTCCTGGAGATGCATCCCCAGCATCGGGGAAGGTGACCCTTTTGCCGGAAAAGAGCCACGTGGTCACATACTTCAAAGGGGCCAGGGGACTTGGGCTTGGATAGAAATAACCCAAAGGCGGGGGAAGCAAGACCAGAGAAGTAGAGGAAGCAAGACCAGAGCAGCAGAGCAAAGCAGAGTGGTGCAGCCTCCTTGGTAAACCCATTTCTGCTTTTTCCTTACCACTCGTTAGAACTGACTTCCCAGCATCCTCTGCAGTTACATCTGGCTCAATGACTGCACTTTAGCTAATAAAGTGCAAGTGTAAGTAACAAGCATGCATTTTAGGCTTGACCCGCGGGTACCTCCCTCTCACTCTCCTCCATGCTTTCCCCCCTCCACTTCTGGATGCAGAAGAGCACGGCGATCCGTGTGTTGAAGCTGGTGGAGCCATAGGACTGAAGGGGCCCGGGTCCATGAATCGCCAGTTGGAGGGGAACCAATTTCCGGAACATCCATTTTGGATGGCGTAGCATTGAGAGACAAGCCTCCTTCATGTTTGAGGCATCATGCGTTACTGGGCCTGTTTCTTACAGCAGCAAATGTTGCCCTAAGTAACATACTGACTGCACATTTGGGCTCTGAAAGCAGAAAAGTCTAGGACCAGTGCCTGCTAACAGTGTGATCTGGAGAAGTTACAGGAACCTCTCTGAGCCTAATTTCCTCAGATGTAATGGAAATAATATACTTGGGAGGATTAACCTACATATTTTAATTAAAGGGTGTGACACAGAGTAACCATCTAGTAACTGGTAGCTACTACATATGCTCTCAGCCTTGGCCTGTCAGCAGCCAGTCGGGGACATGAATGGAAGGCAAGGTACCGAGCCGGGTACAGGTGCAGGTGTTTAGTTATTAGCCTAAACTTTCCAAATGGGCTTGAATGAGCAAACACCTTTAGCAGCGTCACCTTTTATGAGGATCACGCATGTGCAGGCCTCATCTGCCCCCCAGGGCAAGATCCACTGTGACTCAGCTAGTTTTCTTTCTCAGTCTACAGAGTGCTCTGTGCAGATTACTCAGTGCATGTCTGTTTGTGACCTGACGCAGGTAAACTACTACAATTTAGAAAACATGGACTTTAATTAATTGCTTATACCTGGACAATTTATTCAACATCCTATCCCAAGTGCTTAGCCCAGGGCCTAGCACATAGTATACCCTGATTCAGTATTTATAGAATAAGTTTGTAGTATCTTTTTCGACACAAGCAGACTTCATTTCTTATTTTACATCCCTCAAAAACCATGGTGTCAGCTCCTGGAATAAGAATGACGAAAGAGAAACTATGCACGTTTATTTATTGAAGAGAGGAAAAGGAGAGGATGTTGGAGAAATGGGGAAGTGACAGGTACATGTTTTTATATCAGATCAAAAAAAGAACATGCACTTTAATACTTTCAAGTCAGGTGGACCTCTCTCTGTGAGCAAATGGTTCAATATCTTGAAGTCAATGGGTGTGGCAGAAACAGCTAACCATCCATGAAAATCCATTCTCCCCTCTCTTCTGTAGATGGGAAAGTGGCTGCCCAGCTGAGACAGCACTTCTGAGCCTCTCGTGCAGCCAGGTGGATGAAGCTCCCCCCCTCTTGGTTTAAGACAGGGCTCAGCAAACTTCTTTTGTAAGGGGCCAGAGAGTAAACATTTTGGACTTTGTGGGTTATATAGTCTCTGCTGAAACTATTCAACTCTGCCCTCGTATGAGAAAGCAGCCCCAGACAACACCTAACCAAACGCATGTGGCTACATTCCAGCAAAACTTGACTTACACAACAGGAGTGGGTGCCATAGTTGAGCAACCCCGGGTTTAAGAGAAACTCAGCCACCCAAATATAGTCACTCGCCTTCCAGAAAGAGCCATCTGATTAGACATTCTGCCCTGCCTGACCTCACAAGCCACCGATTCTTCGACACACACACACACACAAACAGATACACATATTTTTCCAGTTACAACTGGTCTGTGTCCCAGAAATTCTCACCATTTCCTTTCACATCAACTCTTGCCTCACCTTTGACCACACTTCCATGGGCCATGTCACTGCCCCGTTCCTTCCACTTTTGCAGGTTGGACTCCATAATTTGCACGGCCCAGTATAAATGAAAATGCGGGGCCTCCTGTTCAAAAATGATGAAGAATTTCAAGAGAGTGAAATCAGAGCAATAAGTTAAGTGCAGGCCCTTCTGGGCGTGGGCTCTGAGCGACTGTCCAGCTAGCACGTCTGTCCATGAGCCAGCCCTGCTCATTTGTATCACCATCGTCCAGCCCCAAAAGTTTTCTAACTTCTTGACAAGTAAAGAAACTTTCTACCTTCTTGCTGCCTGAAGGGTTTCGGGAATGGTTTTACACATCACAGGACGAAGGAGAAGAAGGATGGAAAAAAAAGAAACCCAATTTTCTTTTAGTATATTACTTGTCAGACAGTGAAATGGGATATAATTACGGTGTGACATTTCCAACAGCAAATATGTTCCAGTGTAAGCAATTAACACCAGTTCTTTTGGCAGGCTTAAAAAGATTACTCAGAGACTGTGGTAAGTTACAGTGCCCCATGAATAATAAATAATGTAAAATCCCAGCTAAGTTGCACACTGGGACCAAAGTTCAAATTTCTTCATGAAAATGGATTGAGTACTGTTAACCCTCTGCTGACTTCATAGGGTGTAAGCAGATCGGATCATGGGTTCTCTGCATTTATCTAAATTACTTATTTACCTTGCTCCTAAGAGCACCTGCTCCCTCCCCCCCACCCCCCAAAAATTTGCATGTATTTATTTCAGCTGCTGGAAATCTGCATAAAGCAGTGGGTTTGGAGGTGACCCCTCAGGGGTGGACAGACTGGGGAGGAGATAGCTACACTGAGACCTGACTATCGTCTTTGGGTGTTGTCATGGTTTAATGTCTTTTCAGAAGTCCTATGATTTAGAATGTACACCTGGATGTGTGTCCCCATCCAGTCTTGATGTAACCAAAGAGAGGGCAGCTCCTTCTAACTGTATTTTTGCAGTCTGTAAGCCTTAGCAACCAAAACCAGTGAAAACACCAACGGTTAAAAGGTACACATACTACAGAGAGGTGTTCCAGGCCATGATTATCTGCGAAGGGTTATGGGCAGGGTTTCTCACCATTGGCACTATTGACAATGGCGGCTGGGTAATTCTCTGTTATTGGGGGCCTGTCCTGTGCATTGTAGGATGTTTAGCAGCATCTCTGGACTCTACCCACTAGATGCCAGGAGCACCCTCCATTCGGTTGTGACAATCAAATATGTCTCCAGACATTGCCAAAATGTCCCCTGGGGGAACAGTAGTTTAGACAGAAATGGGTCCTTCCTGGGTGTGGCCTTGAGCGCATAAGTGCCTTTCTCTCTCTGAGCCTCGGTTTCCTCTCATGCAAAATGGAAAAGAAGCCTGACTACCTCACAGAAGAATGGAGGATGATGATGCATGCAGGTGCTTAGCCCAGTGTCCGGCATAAAGTAAGTGGTCAATAAAGAGGTGCTACTTATCCAATCACTTCCTTGATAAACAGCTAGTGACCACAGTAAAGCCATGATAGTTGTTGAGGACGTAGTGATGCATGAGCCATTGTCCCTGTCCCCACTGCGGGAGCTAGAAAAACTAGTGGGCAGCCAGACATGCAAACCAACCACGTCAGGGCAATGGGACACTTGCTGAAAAGGAGGCACAGGCAAGGGGGGCTTAGAGAAAAATGCCCACATCTTGGGGACTCATAGAGATGACACCTGAGTGAAGGAAGAGTTTTCCACGCAGACACGTGTGAGAGAGGGCATTCCAGGCAGAAGAAACTGCACATGCAAAGGCCTGGCGGTATGAGTCGTTCATAACTACCCAGAGCTCAGGATTGTTGCGAGGTGAATTCCACAGTAGAGGTGGGGGAAGGGCTGGAGCAGCAAGAGACAAAGGAGACAGGCAGGCAGAAGGCAGGTGACGAAGGACTCTGACATATCAGTGCCAATGAGCTCATAGCAAAGCTCTGTTCAGATCCTGCTCAGCAGGAAACAATGCAGTGATTGATCAGTAATGTCTGCTTGGGCCCCGGAGGGAAGAGGAGACCCAAACACGCAGTGTATTTACTGGTTTTGTGATGGAAGGATCTTCATCAGGGGAGTGATATGAGCAGAAGGACGTTTTTAAAAACTCATTCTGAGGGCTCCCCTGGTGGCGCAGTGGTTGAGAGTCCGCCTGCCGTTGCAGGGGATGCGGGTTCGTGCCCCGGTTCGGGAAGATCCCACATGCCGCGGAGCGGCTGGGCCCGTGAGCCATGGCCGCTGAACCTGCGCGTCCGGAGCCTGTGCTCCGCAACGGGAGAGGCCACAGCAGTGAGAGGCCCGCATACCGCCAAAAAAAAACACAAAAAACAAACAAACACTCATTCTGAAAGCCATGCTTTTTGTTATCTTTTTGTTGTTGTTATTGTTGTTTTAATTGGAGAGGCATAGAGGCAAGAGACAGTAATACCATAAGAGAGAGCTCATAAAGGCCTAATGGGGGGGATCGCGGTGGGGGAGGAGCAGATGGACACAAGAGATGTTTAGGAGTTTAAACTGAGAGTGACCTCATGGATTTAAGGGAGTGGAAGTAACAGAGATTCCTGGGCTTCTGGGTAGATCCCAGGGTAGAAACGTCCATTGACTGTAGGATGGCTGGAGCAGGAATCCAGATGAGTGATACGGCCCAGGGTCATTGGCTTACACACAGCAGCTGTCATCACCGGGCAATCAATCACCTAAAACCACCCTGCTCCCCCAACGCCCAGGAAGGCCCAACTGTAAATGAGGAAGACAGCTCCTTCCACTGGGATTCTCTCCTAATCTAAAGCTATTCCCGATTGACAGGATTAGTGAAGGACGACAGAAGAAAAGTCATTACTGAATAATCCCCTGCACATTTCATAGTCAATGCCACATTCACAAGATCCTTGTAATCCAATTAGGCATTGCAGAAAGCTATATCTTAGTTCCTGTCTTCATTGTGACTTGCTGGGTCACAGGCAGACCTTGTTTAACAAAGTGTCACCTAAACACTGGATGGTGCATATGAAATGAGCACAGAACGTGGGTGGGGGTGGGGGAGAAGGGGATGGGTGGTAGCTGCTTTAAAGACTTCCTGTTTGAAACGGCCAATGGGTGACTTAGAATCCTGCTGTCCTCCTTACTGAGGCTTGTGATTGGGGGAGGCCTCACCTTCCCTCTTCTCCATCCACTTTGCTCTCCCTGACCTGTGAATGCGATGTGCCATCTGTCTGGTGACTTGGAACTCATCTAACAATAGAACTGGTAATAATTTTTCACGGTTGCATTTATCAAGTGCTCATTTCAAACCTGGGACAGTTTGAGGCACTTTACATACATTATTTCCTATTCTCACAAAATCCTCATTCTAAGGCCATACAGGTACCTGGGGCTGGCCTTAGAACTCAAAAGTCAGATCTGTTTGATTTCTAAAGCTGGCACCATGCCCTTCTGAAGTGCGATTCCAGAACCACCACCATGGCCAAGGGCCTCCTGAACTTTAACCGGAGAAACACTAGCAGACCCAGCCAGTCCTGGTCCAACACCCACAGGAGGGCCCAGTGGGGTTACCCGCTTGTGTAATCCCAGCTGTGTGCTCTAAGCTGGATGGTTGAACACGACTGTGGTTAAACCTAGGATCAGAAAGAACATCGGGGGGGATGACAGCTGATCTCCACCAGACCGTCAGGAATTTAGAAAATGGGGCTCTGCCCCCAGGGCTTTGGCCAGGCACCTGAAACTCCAGCCCATACAGGGGCCACCCGGGTAAGGTCAATGAGGGAAGCAGGCTGGGCAGGAGCTGTGGCAGGTTAGAACGAGCCCGCTCACCCTAACACGGGCAATCACTTGTCTGCGCCAACTGTTTTTGCCATGGGGGATACAGTCCAGTGTTGCTAAAGCTTCTGGTTTTCCAGAAGACTCCAGAAATACTGATTCTTTTTTTTTCTTTTTCTTTTTGCGGTACGCGGGCCTCTCACTGCTGTGGCCTCTCCCGCTGCGGAGCACAGGCTCCGGACGCGCAGGCTCAGCGGCCACGGCTCACGGGCCCAGCCGCTCCGCGGCATGTGGGATCTTCCCGGACCGGGGCACGAACCCATGTCCCCTGCATCGGCAGGTGGACTCTCAACCACTGCGTCACCAGGGAAGCCCCGGAAATACTGTTTCTTATGTTCCATATCTCAATTTTTAAAATGGTTATTGAGTCAAATTTGTAAAAAATCTGTATGTGAATATACTGGGTTGAGTAGCTGTCTCCTCAAACTTCATATCCACTTGGACTTTATTTAGGGTCTTTGCACATGTCATTAGCTAAATTAAGATGAGGTCAGCTGTGAACCCCTCTGCTAAACTCTAGCCCTGTCCCCCTATGTAGGTCAGATGGTCAGCCTCTGGGCTTGGGAAGAGAAAACTCTGCCATGCCAAGAACCCTCAGGCCCTGGAGCTGGGTATTGGCTCTTTTAGCCAGCTTTTGTGGGAACTGCCTTTGATTGAACCATTAAAGAGCAAAGGCAGTATGAGGCCCCAACTACCCAAGACAGACCAGATGTCCCTCAAAATCAACTTGGGTTCCCAGCTACAGACCCTAAGAAGGTGAATCAA
Organism: Delphinapterus leucas; assembly: GCF_059928025.1. Lineage (NCBI taxonomy): Eukaryota > Metazoa > Chordata > Mammalia > Artiodactyla > Monodontidae > Delphinapterus > Delphinapterus leucas. Next base: position 24,169,812 of record NC_143143.1, read on the forward strand.
ACCTTTTTCCTCACTGGTTTTTCTTTTCCAATTTATTTGCTTTTAAGAACTATAAACTCTGGCTGTGGTTTTTTTGTTCTCAGGGCCCCTGGGTAGACAGACAAAGCTTGATGATTTCAGAGCAGATACAGGCCAAGAAACCATGGCATTGAGTGTGCTGAGTCCAGACTAATGATATTTATATACACATCCAAATTTGAAGAGAAAACATATTTCTTCAGGTTTCAAACCCTGTAATACATATAAAGCAAAAATAAAAACCTGTTGCAAAGAAAAAAATGATGAGGTCAGCTGGATTAGCTGACCTAAATCCAATGGCTGGTGTCCTCATAAGAATGCCACGGTGAAGGCGCACAGGAAAGACAGCCCCGTTAGGAGGCAGAGATGGAGTGGTGCATCCATAAGCCGAGGGATGCGAGGGTGGCCAGCAACCACCAGCGGCCAGGAGAGAGGCATGGATTCTCCCTCTGACCCCTCCCAGAAGGAACTGACTCGGAACCAACCCTGCTGACAACCTGATTTTGGACTTCTGACCTCCAGGACTCCCATTCTTTAGAATGAACCAATAAATTCATGTTGTTTTAAGCCACCGAATTAGGAAACGGATACAGTGGGCTAAACCAAAGATGTCTGTGAGTCTGTGAGAAGCAAGTGCCCACCGCCCCTCTTTTGGTGAAAGGCTCACGTCCTTGAACCTTTCTCTGCCTATCCCCTCTTCTGGATCTTCATCAACCCACTTCCTCCTTGACTCCCTCTCCACCATGCCCTCCTCCGTCCTTCTCTGGACCAGGTCAGATTTTCCCATCTTAATGGCATTTTCTGCTATTGGCTGCTCTAGTCCTTCCGTGGACTAGAGCATGCTGTGCCCTCAGCTGGAAGTGATTTTGTCTCCCATGATGTCAACGTTTGGAGACATTTTTGATGGTCACAACTGGGGGAGGGGGTCCGACTGGCATCTAGTGGGTCAAGGCCAAAGCGCATCCAACGTGCATACTGTAGCCCTGCCCAAAAAGAAGGATTCAGCCCCAAATGTCAATAGTGCCACAGCTGAGAAATCCTGAGCCCACTTAACCCCACCTTGATGCTCTTGACTATTTATCTCATGATCTGTGTTTCTCAAGGAACCCTAATCTTGACCATAAGCTCAGGGCGTAAAGGTTCCTGCATTGCTTCTTGGAGATTCCCAATGTGTGTTTACACTTGGAAGGCTCTGACGAGTTCTGCAGCCAAACTTGCTTCACTTTCTTTGAGCTACCATTTCCTACAGGTTATTTGACTACAGAAGCCCTTTGACTGGGCAATAGCCATTAACATTCTTCTGAAAGAATCTACAGTCTCTAACACTTATTGGGCACTTACTATGTGCCAGCAGCACCCTAATCCCCTTACATGTACTCTGAGGCCTTTGTCCCCTTCAGGTATTGGTGTACGGCCGGCAGTGAGATGCAGGGGTTGAGTGCAGGCTCTGGAGTCATGCAGTTGGCTTTGAATCTGGAGTCACACTAATGAGCTGTGAGAAGGTAAGTCCCCTCATCTCTCTAAGCCTCAATTTCCTCATTTTTTTTTTTTTTTTTTTTTTTTTTGCGGTACGCGGGCCTCTCACTGTTGTGGCCTCTCCCGCTGCGGAGCACAGGCTCTGGACGCGCAGGCTCAGGGGCCATGGCTCACAGGCCCAGCCGCTCCGCGGCATGTGGGACCTTCCCGGACCGGGGCACGAACCCGTGTCCCCTGCATCGGCAGGCGGACTCTCAACCACTGCACCACCAGGGAAGCCCCCAGGACTTTATTTTAAGCTCTCAGTAATGTTGGCTATTGATTCACTAAGGATAGTGAAGATGGTGGTGGTGACGGTGGTGGCGATATGATGGAGGTGATGGCGATGGTGTTGGCAATGGTGTTGGTGTTGGTGATGGTGCTGGTGGCGATGGAGATTATATGATGGTGATGGTTAGTGGCTGGTGATGGTGTTGGATGGTGATGGTGTTGGCAACAGTGGTGGCAATGATGGTGATGGTGGTAGTGTTCTCTCTCTGCCTGGACTGTCCTTCCTCTTCTCTCCTGAACTGGTGAAATTATATCCACACCTAGCGATTTAGCTCAAAGACTATGACACTTTCACTGATTGCCTCCTTTGGGCATAATTCTTCCCCACTTGTGTTCTGTAGCATTTTGTTAATGCCTCCACCATACTTGCTGTATGATCTCAGGATTCCTGTACCTACTTGTCTCCCCTGCCCTACAGGGCACCCCTCCCCTCACCTGGCCCGTGCAAAGAATGGCCATTTAGTAAACACATGCTAACAATGAATGGGTGGGCACCTGAATGGTCCAATTTGTCTCTCTCAACCCAAAGAAACAATGAGAACAAAAACAACTCAGGGGAAACTTGCATCCCTGCCTGCTTGAAGGAGACCCCCCCCCCAAAAGGCAAGCCCATCCCCAGCTTCAAATCACTCTGAGAGTCGGGGCAGCCCCAGAAGACAAGCTTCCTTACAGGATGGAGCCTGACCATCCTTCTTGTGAACAGTGAGTGATGGGTGCTGGGGCTGAGCCCCGCAGAAAGAGGGGCTGGAAAAGAAGCAGCCCAGCTCCCTGCTGCCAGCCTGTGTCAGAGATTTCTCACTGCCCGGAGACAAGCAAGGGTCCTCCAAGCAGAAACTGAAGTAGGACGAAGTGTGCAGGAGGCTTTTAGGGCACCTAGTGGCCTGCAGAGAGGTCTTCCTTCACAGCACAGCTTGCAGGCTGGCAGCCCCTGGGCCTGCCCCATCTGCAGACAGGTTTTGTTGGGCTCACACTCTGTTGTAAATTAAAATAATTGTCAGTTAAATCAAGAGATTTTGGACAAAAAGTCAGGTTTCTTATTTTCAAAAAAATTAGAAGAGTGAGCAAGCCTGAGCCTGTAATCCACAAGGCAAGATCATGTGGGGCTTTAGATGGACCTGTGCTATTGCTCAGTCAGTCACATCCCCGCCTGCCTGCTCCAGGCATTCACGTCCTGCCTGGCCCCTCAGGGTATTTTGTGACCCTTGCATTAAACAACACAGATGTATGAAAATACTCGCTTCATACTGGTTCAGAGCATGCACTTGGGAGGACAGGAGACTTGCCTTCCTCTCCTGGTTCTGCCTCTGGCTGGCTTGGTGACCTCGGGCAAGGTGCTTACTCTCTCTAAACGCTAAATTTCTTCCTGGGTAAAAAGCAAGAATGCCATGACACTGGTTCCTCCATACTGAAGACTTCAACAAGACAATACACAGGAAATGCAAAGCATTCATCCACATAATGGAACCACAGTGCGGGAGTCCTGTTACCACCCCCAGCTTGCAGAGGAGAAACTTGGGATTAGAGGAATGATGTAATTTGCCCAGGAATTCCTAGCTTGTGAGTGACAGGGTCTGGGTTCAAATGCAGGTGGCCTGCCTCTTGCACTCAAGTTCATCATCACTGCTACTCTAGGGGCTACACTATTCTGAGGCTGCCTGCATGCAGTGGCAAAATCACCTCTCCAGTGTTGCTATGAGCAATCTCTGTGCATACCTCTATCCCTGTATAGCCTAACTGCTCAGCTGCGCCCTTGCCTCTCCCCTTAGGCTGTGAGCAATTCGAGATCTTGTGATACTGATGTCTGCAAGGCCAGGACTGGGCCCTCCCGCCATACCCTATCACCTGTTTGCCTAATGAATAATGAATAAATGAACCTAATGAATAAGTAAGCACATGAGAAATCAATCAAATCCACTATGGGGTATGGAGTAGATAAAAACAACAAAAAATTAAATAAGCTCACTGATTACCTTTTTTTAAAAATATTTCTGCAATCTCTACTGGATCATTGTACATGTCACAGCAGTACTCCAAGTGTCCTCCACCTGAGAATCCAGCAAGCTGAGCCATGTGATAAATACAAAGAAAGTAAACTATCTTCTCCCCTCCCCAACTCAAAGGCTCCATTCCACCATGAACAAAATGAACCCAGTGTTCTTTGGTGAGGATCCACAGTAAATGATTACTTAGCCCACAGAGAAATGTCTGTCTGCAAGACTGTGTTAGTTATTATCCTATCATAATAAAATAGATTATGCTCTAGTAACAAATATGACCATAATGGTTTGCTGGCAGCTTAATCAATGCATTCCTCAACTGCAATTGAGCAAAACTAGGTAATAGAGTATCATTTGATTCACATTTTAATTAATTTGATGCCATTTGTCTTCTGGTTATTTTAATGATCTCTCATTATGAGAAAATGGGGAAACTCCCTAAAAAAAAAAAAATAGAGTCACAATGCTCCATTTTATTCATTGTTTTGTTTTAGTGTGGAAAAACAGCTCACTCCAATTCAGTTTGGGAATGAAGGTTCCTGATGCCAAATTAAATGAAGTTCTGGATTTCAGAAAGAAAAACTCCCTGATCCCAGACACATCAAAGCCATTCGAATCACACATAAGATGAAGTGTGTTGAAAGTGGCCTAGAGTTGGTAGAATCAAGTCGCCAACACCATCATGATGCTGTTTTTTCTGAGGACCTACTATGTGCTACGCATAGTGCACAGCGCTATTCCTAGGCCTCCCACCGAATCTGCAAAGGGAGGTACCAGTATCCTCATTTACGAAGGGATCAGAGAGGTGAGTGGCCTATTGAAGGTCATACAGCTAGAAAGCGGTGGCAGCAGGATCTGAACTCTCATACACATGAGAGGGATTGTTTATTTCTCAGTCCCCAAAGATGCGCTGACTCAGGGTAGGAATTACGCATTTGAGATATTGAGTGGGGAATTATAACAAATGCCTTCAGAGTAGCTCCTTTAAGGATTGTGTCTCTCTTGATCATGGGGCTTTCAGGCTGGAAATACGTTTGCCTAGTGCCTGCATCTATTTACAGAAAATGTCATGTGTTGATAAAGTGGCACCTCGAGCATCCTTCAAGAAACAGCTTCTGTCCAAAGCCAGTTCCTAGGTGCTATCATCCTTATATTTTTAACCATGTACTTTATACTTGATTATTTTATCCAAGACTGTATTGATGGGGAGAAGGAAGGACCAAAGTCATTAAGAGGTGGGGGAGATTCAGTGGAAACTGGGGGGCTCATTGGCTGATGGGATGGTTTAATTTCTCCTCACCATGGAAATTCTGGAGCCTTGTCCCCACTTATCCACTGTGCTGGAATTGGTCCGCTGGCATCCCGTCAACTGCTGTTGTCAGGGGACAGGTGGGTAACCTGATGAATGAGGAGGGCCCGGGGGGAAACCAGACTGAGTGGTGGGGACTGCAGGAGAGAGAATCTGTGTCCCAGCAGAAGAGGTTACTTCTCAGAAACAGACAAATGTTGCAACATGGGGCATTGCAGGCTTGGGGCTGCCAGCTCTTCCCATTAATTTCAAGGGAATCTGGAAATTTGGAAATTTAAATGAAGATCTCCAATTTTTAATTATTAGCAACTGATTCAAAAAATTTAACATCTCGTCCAGGCCTGCCAGTTGACGAGCCCTAGCCCCAAGACTAAGAGTGACAGTCAGAGGGTGTTAGGGTTTAAATGCCTCTCTTTTGTTTACTAGCCTAAATGGCTATCAGGAAGCAAAGAAGACATCTGGGTTGTTAGCTAGAGTGAATGACTGAAAAAGAGGATACCAGACGGCTGGATCTGGTGGAGGGTTTGAGGTGCCAGAGGGACCTCTGGGTGGCGATGTCTACTCTTTCAGTTTCCTGGGCTGCCCTACCAAAGTACCACAAACCAGGGGCCTTAAACAACAGACAGACTGTCTCAGAGTTCTGGAGGCTGGAAGTGGAGATCCTGAGGGCTGTGAGGGAGATTCTGTCCCATGCCTCTCTCCTAGCTTCTGGTGGTTTATTGGCAACCCTTGGCATTCCTTGGATTGTAGATATATAACCAGCATCTCCACTTTTATATTTCATGGCATTCTCCCTGTTTATCTCTATGTCCAAGTTTCCCCCTCTTATAAGGACACCAGTCAGATTAAGGGCCCACGCTAATGCCCTTATCTTAACTTGATCCTCTGCAAAGATCCTACTTCCAAATAAGGTCACATTCACAGGTACCGGTGGTTAGGACCTCAACGTCTTTTGGGGGAAATGATGCAACCCATAGTATCTACCTAGCAATTGAGTGTAGGATTCTGTAACTCTGGGAAGAGGCCTGATTTGGGACTCACCAGGATTGACTGTTCACTGTTCATGAAGACGGAGAACAACCTTCAGGTGAATCTCATTCAGGGATTTAAAAAATTAAAGATCCAATTATGTGTAATAACACTGCTTCGTAATAAAGCTTTGGTGCTTCTCAAACTTTAATGTCCAGAAGTGGAAACAATGGCAATCAATGAGCATTACTATTATTATTTTTATTATTATAATTACTATTATTTGAAAGGGTTCCAGAGTCAGATCTGTGTTTTCCAGTATTTTCTTTCCCAGTCTCGCTTTGGAAAGAAGCTCAAAGAAATGGAGGAGAAATTATTCATCTTTTTTCCAAATGGAATTTTCTCACCCCACAAGCGGGTGTGCCCTCCCCTCGCCTGCCGGGCATAGCACTGTGTCTTGGCTGAAGATACCAGCGATGTTCAAGGTTTAAGATCAACGCCCTTTTTCCTGACAGGCGGTGAGTTCGTTTGTCAGAACCTTTCTCATGGTTCCAGGAAGTGCACGTGTAATTAACCAGAGTCCGTTGGGTTTCAGATGAGCTGCGAAGTACGCCTGTGGCAAAAGGTCTCTTCCTTCCTGAGAGACGCAGTGCTGTAATTAGAATCCGGAGACCGTAATCACCAGCATTTCTTACCAGCATTTTAAAATGATGATACCGCATTCATCTGGGCCCGGTTCTGCTCCCTGTGAGGCCACAGCGCTGTCGATGATGTGTGTCGTCTGCTGGCAAAATTCAGGGCCTCCTCTGGCGCCACTCAGGTGAACAACTGGGGGTTTAGGCCACTCAGGACAAGTTAGCTGACAGAGAGCCCAGGTAAAAGGCAGCAGCAGGCTGGTAAGTCTTTATCCTATTTCCAAGTCAGTATTAAAACACTCCAGGTGACAGGCCAGCTCCAAACTCCTCTGAAAGTTATTATTCATCCATTAGTCATTCCACAAACATCTGCTGAGCATCTGTTATGTGTCAGGCATCCTGCCTTCCTGTAGCATCTCTCCAGTGAGTGTAGGTGTATCTGGGACATAGGGTGGAGGTTTTTTTTTATAATGAGCTAGAATCAGAGCATTTTTCCTCTGACTTTTCCATCCATCCACCCCATCCCTGAAAATCAATTGAAACCCTGCCAAAATGTTTTAGTCATTCCTTGTTAAATTTTTAACTTATTCCCGTCAATCCGTTTTGAAGGCTATGGCAAATCTGTAAAATGTTGGAATATACACAGGACATTGCAAGCGGGAGCTTTTATCTTAGAACAAGGGTCAGCACACTTTTTCCGTAAAGGGACAGACTGTAAACAGTTAGGCTTTGGGAGCCATTCAGGCTCTGCTGTAACTACTCCATTCTGTGCTTGAGTTTGGAAACCAGCCACAGGCAGTACGTATATGAATGGGTGCAGCCGTGGTTTTACAGAAGCAGGCTGCCAGCCCATTTGGACCAAGGACTCCTGTCTTTGAGAAATCAGGTGTGGTTTTTGTGATGCTGTTGGATCCCACCAAAGAAAAATTCTAAATTCCTTTTCACGGCCTACAAGGCCCTGCCCAATCAGACCCTACCCTACTCTTTGTCTTCATGGCCCAGTGGACCCCCCCATTCCTTACTGATCCTCAGTCACCCATTCCTCCTGTCTGTTCTTGGTCCTGCCAAGTGCTTGGCTACTTCAGGATTTTGCACAGCTGTTCTTCCTGTTTCAAAAGCTCCACCTGAACTGGACTCCAGTTTAGTTCAGAGTCTAGGAAATTTTTCCCACTTCCATCGGCTTTTGCAAAATAGCCAAGCAGTTTACATTCTCTTGTTTACCTTCACAACAGTGATGTGGGTGCAGTCATCAGCTTCATCTCCCAGACATGGTAAACGGTAAATTCTCCATTTCAGCTGGTTATTACCAACACCAGCCCGTCACTCTAATGAACAATCCAGGTGTCTCCTTTGATTCCTCTCCATCCTTCGTCTCTACAGCCAACTGACAAGTTCTATCAAATCTGCCTCCTGAATTGTTCTCAAATCCAACCTCTCCTCTTTCTTAATTGAACCCATCGTCATTTCTCACCTGGACTAGCTCCGAAACATGTTTATTGGACTCTCTGCCTGCAGATTTCGATTTCTCTAATCCATCCATCCACTTATTCATCCATCTGTCTGTCCATCCATTCATCTAATCCACTCATCTTTTCATCTATCCATTCATACATCCACCCATCTTTTGATCTATCAACACATCCATCCATCCATCTACTCATCCATCCTTCCTGGGTACCTATTTTGTGCCAGATGGGGTAAGTAGTGAATAAAAATGTAGGACCGACCTTCCTGGATATTTGCGTCTAATTAGGAAAAAGACGCTAAAGAAACAACCACAAAAATATATGTGTGTGACAAGCCAGAATAAATGTTATAAAAGAAAAGTGAAGGTTCCCTTGAGAAAGCATAACTTGATTTAAACTCAGATCCAAGGAATGATGGGAGCTTGTCAGGAGAGACACGAGAACAGGGGTCTGGACAGGGAGATCAGCACGTGGGCTAGGCTTAGGCTGAAGTCTGCTTTCTCTAGGGGCTGCAGGATGCTGGTGGGCCCTGGCACCGTGAGCCATGGGGGAAGGAGGGGTGATGATGGGAGATGAAGCTGGAGAGAGAGGTGGGGCTCCGAAGGGCGCCGTAAGGAGGTAGATTTTCCCTTGTGCCACGGGCAGCCTTTGGCAGGTTTTCGGCAGACAAGGAGCAATGTCCACAGTATACCTTAAGAAGAACGCTCTGGATGCAGACTGGAGAATCACTTGGCAGCAGGGTAAGGGGGGTTGCGGCAGAGCAGATGTGAGAAGATGAGTTAGGGACATATTGGCACAACCCACACAAGAGATGTTGGCAACTCGTCCAGGAGACAGAGAGACAGGGACCAGTGAGTGATATTCAGGAGGCAGAAAGGAAAGTTTTCAGTGCTGGGTGAGATGTGAAAATAAAAACTGACTTTTTACATCTCTTCAGAAGCAAGCCTGAGCCAGCCTCAGTACCTGAGCTCCTCAGAAGGGAATACTAATCCAAGTGAGGATGGCAGAAATAGGACAGTTAATACTGAACGAGCACCTGCTCTGTATGTGCCAGGTCCTGTGTTATGTGCTTTATACGCATCATCTCATTTAACGGAACCTATGAGTTAGATACTGTCTTTAGTCCCACTTTACTGATGGGAAAAATGAGGCACAGAGAGGTTTGAACAGCACGCCCAAGGTTCCATAGCTAGCCCTGGAGAACCAGGCTTCACCTCCAGAATCCCAAGGATCAGAACCCCGTGTCCTTGTCCATCAGCTCAGTAGTCCCATTTCTGCAATTCTCAATTTCGCAAGGATCCTGCCCAAGGTAATTCAAATCAGGAAACCCCAGTGCCGACAACGGAGGCTTATAGGATTCCAGCTGCATAAATAAAGTTTGGAGGCTGAGCTCCACTGATCTGCTGGAGTCTTCACTGTTCTGCAGAGGCGTTATTAATCAGCCACTGGGGTCCTCCCCATAGAGCCTTTTAAATTACAGTTAAATTCCTCGACAGCGTTCCATGCACCTTAACAGTGCATTTCCTGTGTACACAGCAATAAACAAGGGGAGGCGGGAGGCCTGGATAACCAGGGTGATTGCCCCTTGAGGTCTAGGCTGAGAAAGCGATGGCAACAGCACCTCTACATTCTCTGGGTCCCCAGCTGCAATGTTAATAAAGTCTCGAAACAAACAACACTGTCAAGCCAGCATCCAGGGCCCAGATGGCTGGCCTGGCTGCTGTGGCTTCGCTGGGCCTCCAGGTCACCTTGTCAGGGTCCTGCCCCCTGGCGGCTTTCAGTATAATTAGGGGGAGCGGAGGCTGCACCTAGGTTGGGACTTATGGGCCACCAGTGGGGGCCTGCTGCTTCCTTGGGAGGCTCGTTACAAGTTCCAGGTGATGACGTGGGGGACTCCCTTGGGCGTATGGTTGGGGAAGAGGCAAGGAAGTATCCTGTCTTCTGCAACTCTTTTCCCAACCCACCACAGCTGAGAGGTTACAGCAGTCAGCTCATTATGACGTTGGGGTCAGCAAACTATGGCCCTCGGGCCAAATCCAGCCTGTCTGTTTTGTAAATAACGTTTTATTGGTCACAGCCATGCCTATTCACCTCCATACTGTTTGCACCTTGAGTTGAGTAGTTAAGACAAAGACATATAATGTGCCCTAAAAGACTAACTGGCCTTTTATGGAAAGTTTGCTCCTGTCATAAAGCATAAATCAGATCATGCCACTGTTCCTACTCAAAACCCATCAAGGGCTCCCTACTACCCTAGGGAATGCCTTATCCAGACTTCAAGAACCTTCTAACTGGGCCCCAGTCTAATGTCCCACACTCTCTCCGTAATTTGTCTGTATGTGTAGACAAATCACCCAGCCTCACTTAGTCTCAGGATCCTTGTCTACAAAATGAAGAGAACGAAGCTTACCTCACTGAGGCCGAGTGAGGCTTACATGAGGCAATACATGTCTGTAGAAGAACTAACTTTATTTTTAATTGTGGTAAAACACACAGAGCATAAAGTTTACCATCTCAACCATTTGTAAGCTTTTAAGTTTAAGTACAGTTCGGTAGCGTTAAGTACATTCACACTGTTGTACAACCAGTCTCTAGAACTCTGTTATCTTGCAAAAGGGAAACTCTACCCATTAAACGGCAATTCTCCATTTCTCCTCCCCCAGCCCCTGGCAACCAACCACCGTTCTATTTTCTGTGTCTATGAACTTGACTTCTCTAGAGGCCTCATATAAGTGGAATCACATAGTATTTGTCTTTTTTACATCTGTCGTATTTCACTTAGCATAATGTCTGCCAGGTTGATCCATGTTGCAGCATGTGCTAGAATTTCCTTCTCTTTTAAGACTGAATAATATTCCATTGTATGGATGGACCAACTTTTGTTTATCCATTCATCTGTCGATGGACACTTGGGCTGCTTCCACCTTTTGGCTCTTGTGATTAATGCGTCTATGAACATGGGTGTTTAGATATCTCTCTGAGACCCTGCTTTCAATCCTTTTAGGTATAGACCCAGAAGAGAAGAGCTAACTTTTATCAAGCACTTCCTAGGGCCAGCCTCTGCATGAACACTCCACATAGATCACCTCACTCAGTGCTCAAACAACCCTACAAAGTTAGACTATTATTATCATGAGAGAGACCACAGAACTTTATTGCCCACACTGGGTAACTCTAGAGAGGGAAAGGGGGCACTATTAATAATTGTACTGGGACAACAGGCACAAATCGAGACTGTCTGGGATAAACTGGAATGTCAGTCATCATCCCCATTTTACAGGTGAAAAATGAGAGACAGAGAGGTGAAGTTACTTTTTCAAGGTCACACAGCTGGTGAGTGGCATAGGCAGAATTCAAACCCAGGCCAACTGACTAAAGCTTTCATTGTTAAGCACAATTCCACATACATAGCACGCAGCCTGGCAACAGCTAGTAATCAATACATGGTATCTAATTGTTATTGGCTCTTCAGACTGGGGAGATGAGCCTTCAGGGGGAAAGGAGCCAGCTAAGGGCTCAGAAAGGTGGGGGGGTGAGGTGGAGGTATTCCATGGCCAGGAACCAGGCTGGGGATGCGACACATCCATGCTGAATGTGAGCTAGGCACGTGGAGGAGATGAAGGCCCCCGGAGGGAGGCAGATGGCCCCGTCTCAGACACACCATCCCGGTAGGACCACAGGTGGGTTTCTCAACCGAGGCACTATTGACATTTTGGGACGGAAAAGTATTGTGTGGCTGTTCTGTGTACTGTAGGACATTTGTCGGCATCCCTGGTCTCTACCCACTAGTTGCAAATAGCACCCTGCCCCTCCATCAGGTTGTGACAGCCAAATATATTTCCAGGTGTGGCCCGATGTCCCTTGGGGGGCACAACTGCCCCACTCAGAACCAATGACCTGGAGAACGGGCAGAACTAGAGGGGATGAATCATTCTTCCAGGTCAGTAGTTCTCAAAGTGTGGTTCTGGAGCAGCAACTGCAGCATCTGTTAGAAATGTCATTTCTTGGGTCCCGCGCTAGACCTGGACCAGCATCTCTGGGGGCAGGCCCAGGTGCCCACATATTAAGGAGTTCAATGTTCAAACTACTGTCCTGGGTCATGGAAGAGACTTGCTAGGATCTCAGAAGGTTGGGATGCAGAGCCATTACTAATCTGAAACCTGCCCAGGGCTCCTGGGAAGAAAGCAGATCCCTTTAGGAGGATGAGGATGTTCTGGAAGCTTCCAACATCCTGTGTATGACTAGCACAGGATAGAACAGGCTGCCATAATCGGTACAGCATGTTTGCAGGATAGTTTGATGGTATTTACCGAAATTTAAAACAGACAAGCCTTTGGACCCACCAATTCCATTTCTCAGATGCTCCGAGCAGCCAGTCTCAACTCAGGGTCCCCGAGAGAATTAAGCTCTAATGTCCTGAGGCACCCATCATAAGCAGCAATTAGCTTTTCTCTGATGCACCTAGAATGGTAGAGGTTATGCACCATCTTTGGGAGAGCTGAGAAAAGAGCCACCCAATAGACAAACACCTGGCAGCAACCTAAATGTCCACCAATAGGGGAATGGCTAGTTAAGCTGTAGTGAGGCCATACTCCAGAGTAACAGTCAGCCATGACAAAGAGTTATATAGGCAATAAAAGAGACTGGGTAAATAAACATTATACTGGGAAACAGAAAAAAAGGATTATACAGTTCTCCATCTCCTGACAGGGATACAGGTCTCAGACCTAGATACACGCCCAGATGAAAAAAAGCAAGTTCCAGAACCAGATATCAATTTCACATGATTTTTGAATTTTCCCATGCCCCAAACCAGATTTGATATTTTTGTAAGTTCCAGATTTATACATCAGTTTCTTATTATTTATAAACCCTCTGTTCCAAAACAAACTCTATTTTTGCAAGTGCTGGTTTTAAAGATCTAAACAAAACCAAAAATGTGCTTGCAGTCGTTACCTCTCCGAGGGGACTGGCCAAGTTTTTAAAGATTTTCCAGTTATCTGCTGCGTTTTCCAGTTTTTTGAAATAATGAGAATGCATATGGTCCCACTTGAATAAAGGTATTATAACAAGCATGCTTTCTGTATTATTTGAGCAAGTTTTAAAATTAAAAAAAAAAAAAAATTCTGCTTCCCTTCCCGCTGCCCTGTCTTCTCCCCATCTTTTCACTTTGGCCGCTGGAAACACCACCAGGGCCAGGCTCCTGGCAGCATCCCAGTTACTCAGCCGAGGCTTCTCGCTCAAACGGTGCCACGCTTTGAGGTGAGCTACTAATTTGCCCTTTGTGCCTCATCCTCGATTCTGATTTAGGGCAACATAAACCCCCCTCAAAATTCCGAGGAATAAATTAATTTACTAATTTCGCCATTAAGAGTTTCTCAAAGCGAGCCCTATTTCAACTGTCCTCTAATCAATCACCATTTTCCATGTTTATCTCCTATTCAATTTTTACCACAGGGTTCTCTATACATCAATTTGCCTAATGCTCTTCCTACATATGTTTTAAATTACTTTATCACTGTATAAATTTCACAGCCATTAAAAGGCTCTAGTACCAGAATGGCTGACATGGTGTTAAAAATTGGATTCAATTCCATGGGGTAATAAATTGTGACCTAAATCCAATCTCTCATGGGTGACTGAAGGATACAATGAAAAATGATTGCTTTGTCATTTTTACACTAACACAAATATACCATGGAAACTAGAAACTGGCAGAAAAATGGGAGGCCACTGCCACTGGCTATTTCTCACCCTACGCAGCTTTGCAGGTGAGACCTGAGGTCTTTCACAGGATCAGCCCCCCTCCAGCACCAGGTAGATCACTTGACTGCTTTGTGACAGACGGACAGAGCTTGAGGAGGAAAGCTGCAGCCAAAAGGCAGCCGCTGCTAGAGGGATAGAAGCGCGGTGGTTCAGCATTTCGCCGCTGGCACCAAAGCCTCTGAGCTCAGAGCCTGGCTCTGTCACTGAGCAAATGTGTGATTTTAGGCAAGTGTCCTCCCTCTCTGTGCGTCAGTTTCCTGGAATACAGAGTTGTCAGAAGAATGAATGACCACATATGGCTAAAGCGCTTAAGATAGTCCCTGGCATTTAGCAATCCCTAGGTCAGGGTTAAGCATTATTATCTAAGCACAGGTTCTTGTACGGAGACCTCGGCGCCCTGCTCTTTTTGGTTGCAGGGAAGGAGAGTAATGAACAGCTAGAGATAGGTGTTAACATTGCCTCTGCATTTCCCTTTATCTTTGGAGAAACTGGATTACTCATTCGACACATTCCGATGGCAGGTTTACTAAAGGCTCCACAGAGCAGAGAGGCTGAGATGTGGGTTTTGAAGTCAGGCAGACAGAACTGAGTGTGAAAGGTCTCCCACTTGCAAGTGTGACCCCGGGCAAGCTACTCGATCTCTCCAAGCCTCAGTTTCCCCATCTGTAACATGGGGTTAGCAAACAGACTTTGCTCCAGCAGGGGCTGGAGATATGACCTGGAACACAGATGAGATTGGCCTCGTGGCTAAATGGGGGCTGCAGATGACCCTGGCAACTCCAGGATAATGTGGTGTGTGCTCCACTGGTGAGCGGGTAAGGTGATTTGGGGGTACACAGTCTGAGCACCTCATGGAGATGTAGGGAGAGAGTCCCAGAAGACTTCCAGAAGGAAGTGATGTTGAAAGGAATTCTTAACGCTTAACTGACAAATAATTTGAGAGAGGAAAAAAAGCAAGCTGGTTTTGTTGATCTGTGCAAAAAGGAGGGACTAGCTTGGACTGGCTGTCATCCACCGGCCACCTCAAGGGCCACGCCCGGGCTCTCTTTCCGCACCAGGGCTCTGATTTCCAAGCCCTGGGCGGCTGACACATAAGCAGCTGCACCCAAAGGAAGGAACAGCTCAGAGCACAAGAAACTGTCCTAGTGACTCTACCTAGTCCCAGGGCAGGTTCTGGGCGAGACACTCATGGAAGCTGAGGAAAGCATCCTAGACTGCCCGGCTGCGTAAGCAGGTCCACCGTGCCCACCCTGGAGGCTGGCTTCCGAACCGCAATAATCTAATGCTGATTTGTAACAGGTGCTTGTAAATATTCGCTGACGGAATAGAGGGAAAATTTTAAATATTCTCAAACATGGTATTTCATACAGCAACCCGAGGAGGCAGGAGAGGCATCAAACAACCCATTTTACAGGTAAGAAGTGAGGCTCAGAGAAAACAAGTGCCTTGTCTGAGGGTCTGGCAGCTCACTCAGTGGTAGAGGGGCCGCCAGGCTTTCCTGGGGAGACTGGTTCAGAGCCTTCCCCTAAGCCTGCACTAGCTCAGTGCCAGTGGAACACCCCCGGGCACACTGCCTGCTTGAGTCTGTCTCACCGCTGGAGGCATTGAGGATTCCCCTCTGTGCCCTGGATGTCCTGGAAAACAAAGGTGCCACAGGAGGTAAGGCCCCCAGGAGTTGGCAGCCCGCGTTCAGGCTGGGGTGGAGGTGGGGGTCAGGGCCCAAAGGTGGAAGGAGCACGGTTCTCTGGAGGGGATGTGGGACCCGTCCCCGGTCCCGGACTGCCAGAGCCTTGCCTGTCTTTCGGGCTGGTCTTGCCTTGGCTCTCTGGTGATTTCGGTTTGGTCCCTACAGATGCCTCTGCTCCATTCTTCTCGCTCAAGACAAAGACATAGATCATCTAGACCCAGTGATTTGGGGAATTAAAATCCGGCTGGGAAGACGACAGACCAACCCTCCTGCTCATATTCAGAGTTCCCCAGGTGGTCTTGTTAGTTCTTCAACCTCCTTACGCCTGCTACTGCCTCAGAGCCTTTGCACATGATGGACCCTTGTCCTGGAAGACTCCCCCTCCTGCTCTTTCCCTAGGTAGTTCCTCCCACTCTTCATCTCTCAGTCCCACTAAAATTCAACCACATGTCTCTGCAGAATCGGTGGTGCTGTTGCAATTCTGCACTTATTTTTGTGCTCACTGGATTCATGTGTCTCCCCTCCCACGTTTAACAGGCTGTAAGCTCCATAAGGACAGGGATTCTGTCTGTTTTCCTCCCAAACAGATCCCCCAAACCTAGTGCCCCGCATAGACAGAGGATGCTCGGTGGATAACTGCTGAATGAGTGAATGTTGAAGGGAGTGAGGGACAAACACTTTTAGTCCCCAGCTGGTGGCTGTGCCACTCACAGACTTCTAACTGTTCCATTCCCGTCCCAGTGCATGCGGGCCTCTGCATAGCTCCCGGGACGGGTAGCTTGAGCCACTGAAGCTCAAAACAACTGTGTTATCTTCTTACCCAGGGAGGATAAGATTGAGGCCTATGACATGCCAAGTAGTGCTATTCTCAGATGAGTAAGACAGAGCCCCTTCCATGTGGAGGGTGGGTCTGGGGCAGAGACAGGTAAACAGTAGGGGGCGCTTTCTTCATGCCCCATGTGCAATCTCAGAGCAAATGCTGACCAGCGACCTAAGAGCTCTCCTGGCTTCCGTCCTCACCCCTAGCATCTACTGTCAATACCGCAGCCAGGGGATCCTGTTACACATGTCAGGCCAGCCCCCACCCCCAGCCCTGCTCAAATCCCTTCAGCAGCTCCCCCTGGTCACCCAGGTAAGAACAAAATCCCTACTGGTCTGCAAAGCCCCTGATTAGTCAGGCTCTCTGCAGAGCTGCTCCAAGCAGTGGTCCACAAATGCAGGGTTATCAACATGCTCCCGGTCCCCTAGTCTCTAGATGTCATTGTGAGCACATGAGAAGGAAAAGAAAAAAAATCCATCTAACCATGATCCCCTTGTCTCAAATACACTGCGGAAGCCTTGGGAAATGTCTGCCTGAAGTTTCCGAACCGGTTGCCCGGGTGAGGCCGGAGAGGGCGCTAATCCCGCTCTTTCAGGGCTGGTGTTTTCATCTTCTTTCCGTGCCTAAACCTTTCGGCTCTGCCTTCTAGGCACGGCAGTTAGGGAACAAACACACCCTGATGACAACTTTCAGAGCGAAGGGCAGAGCCTGCAGCTGGCAGGCCATTCCGGGAGGAGGAAGGTGGGAGGGAGGTGAGGAGGGCATTTATGATATTCCCCATAACTGCATATTTCTCTTTCTAAAAAGCCATGTGGGCAACAGCTGGCTTTTTTTACGATTCCAAAATGGGGAGGAGGTCAAATACCACGGTGCTTTAGAAGGAGAAGGCCACGTGGGATTGGCCTGTGGAGACCCACCTTCCGATGGGGGGCCTTGGGGGACTGTTGGCCACACGACCTGGCACACAGCAGAGCTCAATAAATGTTTGCTCAAGGGTCAGGCTTGAGTCGTCTTTGTGCCCCAAAGAAACCCCTCAGCCCATAACACCAACAGCTGGTCACCCCCATCCAGTCCATCGGCCAATCCTAGCAGCTTTTTCCTACTACCCTATCCTCTCACTGGGGCCGCTGCAAGAACCTCTCCACAATTTCCCTGTTTCTACTCCTTCCTTAAAGCTAAATCATGTGAGAAGTAGGAATGGTGGATCGTACGGTAGCTCTGTTTTTCATTTTCTCAGGACCCTCCAAACTCTTCTCCACAGTTCCTGCACCATTTTGCATTCCCACCAACAATGTACAAGGATTCCAATTTCTTTGCATCTGCACCAACACTTGTTGTCTTTTGTGTGAGGTGATATCTCACTGGGTATTTATCGAAAAGAAGTGAAATCAGCATCTCAAAGAGATATTATATTAGCACACCCACATTCACTGCAGCATAGCCAAGAAGTGGAAACAACCTCAAGGTCCACTGAGGAATGAAGGGATTAAAAAATTCGGACTTACAATGCCATATTATTCAGCTTTAAAAAACGAAGGACTCCTGCAATGTGTAACAACATGGATGAGCCTGGAGGACATCATGCTGAGTGAAATAAGCCAGACGCAGAAGGACAAATACTGAACGATTCTACTTATACGAGGAATATAAAACAGTCAAACTCATAGAAGCGAAGAGCAGAATGGTGGTTGCCAGAGGCTGGGGGGACGGGGAGTGGGGTTCGATGGGTATAAGGTTTCAGCTGAGCAAGATGAATAAGTTCTAGCGATCTGCTGTACGACACTGTGCCTGTAAACAGCAATACTCCATTGTGCGCTTGAAAATCTGTTCAGAGAGTGGATCTTATGTTAAGTGTTCTTATCAAAATAAGATAAAAAAATTTTAAAGTAGCATAAAATTTTTTAAAAAAATTCAAAATCAGATAATGTTAAAACTCTTCAGTTCCTCCAATGGCTCCCATCTCTTTGACATCAGTATCCGAACCCCCTGCGGTGGCCTGGCCATTACCTCTGGCCTCTGACCCTTCACCCTTCTGCTCCCCTCACTGCTCCCTCTGCTTCAGCCATACTGACCTCCTGGCTGCCTCTGGAACAAGCCAGGCTGTTTGCTAGGACTGTTTCCTCTTCCCGGTGACACTGCCACCGAGGCTCCTCAGAGGGGCCTTCTGTGGCCACCTACCTAAAACGTCCACCTCCCCTGTCCTGTCGCCTGCTGTGCTTGTCTACGAGCTCTCGTCACACCAGACAGTGGACTGTAGGTCTACTGGGTCACCTGTCCCCTCTGGCCTCTCCCATTAGGGCAGAAGTGCCACCAAGGTGGGGCCTCAGGCTGCACGCCTCCCAGAGTCACCATCCAGCTTGTGGCAACAGACATGGTGCTCAGAGCTGTGTAGGGCAGAGGCCCTGCGGGGACGAGGCATCCTGTGTTTTTGTTCACTGTTACGTCCCCAGATACTAGAATAAGAGCTGGCAAAGGGCAGCTCACCACTGCCTGTTTTGGTATGGCCTGCGAGCTGAGAGCAGTTTTTACATTTTTAAATAACTGAAAAAAAATCAAATGGATGACCTTTCGTGACACATGAACGTTATGTGAAATTCACATTCTGACGACCAGAATAAAGTTTCATTGGAACACAGCCATGCTGGTCGTTTCTTTATGTGTCGCCTGTGGGTGCTTTCATGCAGTTGAGTAGTTGTGACAGAGACCCTGCAGCCTGCAAGGCCTCATACTGTATTTACCATCTGGCCCTTCACACAACACGTTTGGGGAGTGCTGGCCTGGGACGTCGAATGGCACCTAGTGGGTGACCAATGAATGGGGTCTGCTGATTTTTTCTGGACTGACCGTGCTCAGGGTCCTACCCCTCCCTCAGAAGCCCAAGGAGGGCCTTTGGCATGAGTTTACTCCGACCCCAATGAACTGTTACTGGAAACCTCCTTTTCACTGGGGTTTGACGAGAGAAAGACGAGAAAAAGTCCTCTGCAAACCTGGGCTTTGGGCACGTCGGCCCCATCGGCTTGGCTGAGCCGTAGGAAGGTCACCTGGCTTCATCACGGCCACCCCGGTAGCGTGGTGTCTCTGAGTTGTCCACGGCTGTTCCCTCATTGTCTCATCCTGAGCGATACAGCAAAGACCCGGGAGAAAGCAGTGTTCCTGCCCCGACAGATGGGGAATCTGAGGCGACAGTCTCCCCTCAGCCACCTCCATCCGGAAGCCATCTGTCCAGAGTCTTTGGCTTCCTGCAAAGACTGATGGGTAAAGACGGGTTGCTGCGTCCAAGGGCAGTTGCCTTTTCATCAGAAACCTCCTCCGGTCCGTCCTCACTCCTAATACTGGAGCCACCGCCCCTGCCACGTGCACGTGCTTGCAGACCTGCCGCCGGTCAGCTGACTGAAAAGGGAGAGCCCTTGCTCATCACTCACCGGAGGACCACCGGCCCACTCAGCGGCGCGGGCCCGGAGCCCCCGCTGCGGTGGCCCCCAAGCCCCCTCTCAGTGACTGCTTTCCGTGGAACCTCTCCGTTTTCCTCTCTCATTCTTCACCTGGACACCTGGGCTGCAGTCACTCCACTGGCTTTACCTGGCACAGCAAAGAGTGAGGAGGTGTCAGAGGCACCCTGGTAACCGGTGGGGCCTCTCTGGAGATGTTTTTTTTTTTTTCTCTTGAGGCATTTTAACTCAAGATGAAAGGAGGCTGGTGGCCTATGAGGGCCGTTGGAGAGAGCATCTTGACATTTAATTGTTCCCAATATAATGAGGCATTGCCTGCTTAGAATGCCTCTTACAGGTCAAATGGTCTTTATTGGGAAAGCTACCTCTGCCCCTCACCAGGGTTGGTGTGTCCTCTGTGGCCGGGGCTCCCCGCGGAAGGTGTCGTCCAGGAAGGCTTCTCTGAGGAAGAGGCATTTAGGCTGACATCTGGAGAGGGAAGAGGTGGAGTGTGCAGTGGGGGCTGGGGCGAGCAGGAGGGAGTGGCTGAGGCACACGGGGCCTTGTCTGAAGACCAGAGCGAGACATCTAGGGCTGGGCAAGGGGTGGTCACCCTACAGGCGGGCCTTCCACTCTTCTCAACGCCACCACCACTGCCTTGCTACAGCCGAGAGCCAAACACATTCGCTGTACCCTACCCCCCTCTGCACCAGGGGTTTCATATTCATGGTCCCATGTCAGCCAACAACCCTATGAGGATAGGGTACGAGTATCTGTGCCCATTTTACAGATGAGGAAGCTGAGGCACTAGGAAGTCAGGGTCACACCACTAGCAAAGACAGAGCCAGGATTCAAAACCCAGTGTCAGCAGATCTTCCGATGGAAAAGTTTCTTCCAGCCCAGGCCACCCTGGGCCTTCCATCCAACATGGTTTCATTTCCATGAAACTCTGGGAGGTCCGGTTGGAGTGCCTGGAGGCTCTTGGGTGATTCTGGAGCCTAAGGAAGGGACAGGAGGCCTAGGCAACTGTGGGAGGTAAGGGGGGCCACTGGGGGCTGGGCCACCTGCGTGGGGAACGTGGGCGGGGGTGGGGGGTCCGGTGGCTTGGCAGCTGCAGTGAGCACGGGGGCTCTGGGAGGAAAGAGGGGCGCTGCGGGATTAGAAACAACCTGCTCGGAGGCCAGGCTTGGGGGCCGATGGGGTAGAGCACCCCGCCTGACCTCACCGCATCTCACTCCTGGGGGCTGTGAGTGGATGGTCCGCAGATCCGCGTTTTCCTCCTGAAAACATGTCGCCATTCCAGCTGCTTCCTCCCAGAGGCTGGCAGTGAAGCAGATGAGCCACAGGAGCAAGGTATCCGTGCAGAGCACACCAATCCGGGGCTTCTAGACTCTTCCTTTTCCCTGAAGGTGCTGGGCTGCGGGGACTGGAGGCATGCGGATCGGAGGAGGAGCCCTTCACACAAGCCAACATTTCACATCGATCCCCTCGTAACTTTTCAGACTTCAAGCCATGAGGAATTGTGTCCTCAGTGATATTCAACTTCCGGCATCCTGTCAGCTGAAGTCTGGGTGACGCTGAGTTCGGCAAAATGACAAACAGTGCGTACATCTGCGTGCGGACGTGTAAGTGTATGTGTCTGTCTGTTTACACACATACCTACTTCCCCTCCCCTCCCCTCCCCACTTGGCTTCCTCACTGCCCGCAGAGCTGGAGCTCAAATCCCTCCTGAGCGGAGGGAAATCCGGGTGTCATGGTTTCCAGAAAGGGAACGCGATCTCCGTATGGGGTGTAATTACATCTTAGCTTTCTGCAGAAGAATAGTTTACGGTTTAAATGCTATTAATTGTAAGCTGTTTTGTTCCACGGGAAGTTGTTCGTTGATAACTACCCAATTAGGGTTATTTTGCAATTAGTCTATTCACAGAGAATTTATTGCAAAAGGGGAAGGCTGTGGTGCAGTAAATGAAGGCACTGCCCGGGCTGGTGTGCCAAGGCTCAGACGCCCATCTTATTACCCAGCTCCCAGCTCCCTGGAGGGTGTGCCACTTTGGCGGACGCAGCAGAGGCCACAGGGAATCCCCCAGGCTGCACAGCCATGCTGGAGGTGTCTCAGCGGGACCAGGACAGGCCACATCAGCCCGCTTGCTCCCCCATCAACACCCACCCTTCTCCTTGCAACTGTACTGATGGCGGAGAGAGACAGCCTGCGGGCTCAGGACATCCCCGAGCTCGGACCGTTTAGGCTAAAGTGAAACCTTCTGCCTCCTGAAGAGGGAAAGGCTCTCGGGAGGACTCAGGCTCTGTATTCCTGAGATACGATACCAGCCCTGCCATCTACTAGCCGTGCACCTGTGACCAAGGACTAAACCTCGTTGAGCCCCCATTTCATCATCCATTAAACGGGTCGATAAGAGACCGACCTCATAGGGCTGGTGTGAGGATATAGTGGGATGGGAGGCACAGTGCTGGAGGTATTACTACACAGAACTGGTACCTTGCAGGGGTCAGCACACTGTGGCCCATGGGCCACATCCCACCCACAGCCTGTTTTCGTAAATTGAGTTTTATTGGAATAACCAAGTGCATTTGCGTACCTATTGTCCTGCCTGTTTTTGAGATATAATGGCAGAGTTGAGGAGTTGCGACAGAGACTGCACGGCCTACAAAGCCTCAAATATTTACTCTGGCCCTTTACAGAAAAAGTGTGTTGACCCTTGGTACACAGCGAGGACCCACTGTCATTCTCATGGAAAGACATTCAGCTCAGGCCTCTGCCAGGCCATGCACTAGCTAAGAAAAAGATTTTGGAAACATCTCCACTTATTTATTCTGCCACGATCTGCCAAGTCGTGTCAAGAGTATGATGGGGACCCCGGGACTGCTTAGACAAGGTTTAAAATGCAAGAGAGAAGCAAACCTTTTCTTTTTAGACCTTTCTATTGAAAAGAGAGTACAGATACATGTTTCCAACAGAAAACTTAAAAAATACAGATGAACTTGAGTAAAGAGTTGAAGCTGTCCCCACTGCACCCCACCCAGAGGGCCACGTGGACACTTCCAAGCCTCTCTACACACTTACCCACATGGCCATCCCCCACCTGAGCCACACCCTCCGTTCTGTGACCAGCGGTCAACAGAGAAGCATGTGTGAGAGATGAGGAGGCCTGAATTTTAGCCCAAGTTCAGCCTCTAACTGACTGGGTGACCTTGATGATAAGTCTCCTCTCCTCTATGGACCTCGTTTCTTACCTGTCCAGTGGAGAGACGGAATTAGGATTTCTCTAGGGGTGACCTAGTCCCCTTTTCCTTGGGAGCTATTCTTACCATGCACATCCTTCTCTCGAGAGAGATGGGGGATTGAGGAAGCACTAGGCATCTTCCTGCCTGGCTTCCAAATCCTCCAATGTTGGGGGGGACTGAGAGCCCCCTGCCCCCACCCTGCCTCTTGGTCCAGCTCTGTTGTCACCTTTCCTGATGCTCTGACCTTCTGTCTCAACAAAGAGGCGGACCCAGCTGCTGGGAGCATGGACCCATTCCTCTTCCATGCGTGGACCCTGTCCCTGCCCCATGCAGGTCTTTCCACGTGTCCTCCCCCTACCCCTGCCCTCAGGACCTCTGGGTTGTCCCATGGTCGGGGACCTTCTCTCTCCACTTGAGAGTGAACTAAAGCAGTTGGTGGTATCTGAATTTAGAAGCAACAAGGAGGTATTTTGAACGCTTGACCATTTAGTGAGGGATAGAGGGGTACCCCTTGCACTGATTATGGCCAATAAGAATGAGGGGTGACCAAGAGCAAATTGGGAAATGGGCCGCAAGGGAAGACCAAGTGGGAAGACCCTTCGAGTATTTAATGCAGGGCGCTCCCTGGACAGAGAAGGAAGCCGGAACCAGCGAGGGGAAAGGGCTTTTCCTATCAGTTCATGGCTGAACTCAACTAGAACACAATCTCTCCATTTCAAATGCATCCCTCCCTGTCTGTTCCCAATGACACTGGCTCTTTCTTTGTAGAAAGCGTCTTTTGGATGCAGTCCGCCCTCTGCATGGAGAAAACCACTGGACGAACTAATTCACAAACTATTCGGGATGTAACGTCTTCTGCAAGGAAAAATAAAATCTACTGGCTCACAATGAGCTTATGTGGGGATGAGGGTACATGGGTGAAACAGTAGTGACCACCACGAGTTAACTGTAGCCAGATGATGGGAACATGAAGGTTCTCCCTACTCTGAGGTGGGTTTGAAATTTTCTGCCATAACAGATTTCTTTTTTTTAAGAAGGGATCTTGACAAATATGATCTAACCCAGCATGGCAATATCTCTATCTCAGGATGTCTCTACCTGCAGGCTTGTAAGGCCACTTACAAGCCACGTGACCTTAGGGAAGTTGTTTTACGTCTCTCACGTGTAAAAAAGTTATGCTCACGATGACGGTGCTAGCCTCACTGGGCGGTGGATGAGATGAGCTGATTGAATGCAAAGTGCCCGTGCTGTGCCGGGACACAGTGAGCGCTTGGTAATTGTTATTACCCCCCTTTCACACGCACTGGAAAAGGTGAAACCTGCCAGCAAGGAATACGTGTCAGAGGCATGAGGTGAGATGCAGAGATGCACGGTGATGCCTCACCTGTGCAAAACTGTCCCCCCCCAGTTTCTGAGGACCCTCCCCTGTGCTTGTGAACGCCGCTGTTACAGCTCTGACTCGCACTGCATCGCAGCAAGAGGTCTGATTTATCACTGGTCATCAGCACAGAGAATAGGGCCCAGCACAGGGCAGGAGGGAGGGAGGGAGAGAGAGGAAGGGAAGGAGGGAGAAAATAAGGAAGGAAGGAATTTTAGGTGGAGGAAAATGGGAAGGATGTTTTCCAGAGCCTCCAATGTCAATGCAACCAACTAGAAACCTTTCAAATCTTATTCAATTACAGTAACATTGGTGTCAATTTTAATCCCAATATCCTGCTGAGACAGAAAACAAACCATATCAATACCATTGCCTCCTACGACTTCCACATTAGCCCCGACTGCACCGTATTTTATCCTTCGCCACAAAAGCAACAGGTTAAAGCTGTAACAAAAGGTAATTTGATTTTGCGAAACTTTTCTCACACGAGACTTCTGAATTCAGGGAGGCCCAAAACAAAAGATCTCCTGTCTTCATCTGGGGTTTGAAAACTAGGGCGGTTATTCTGAGAAGGTCTGAGAATGTGAGCAGAACGGGGCTGCGACTTACCTTCGAGGGGGCAGAACCGAGTGACCTTCTCGGGCATCAGTAGCCCAAGCTTGTGGCGGCAGTAGGTCTCCCCGATCTCCTGGCGGCAGTGCTTGGACTTGGAGCGGGACAGGGCGGAGATGGCCTCCTTACCCGAGATGTCACACTTGAGGGGCCGGTCAGACTTGATCTCGGGGGAGCTGCCCCCACTCTTCCGGGCGTGGGGCTGTCTGGGGGCATCCTTCCCTCGGCTGCCGTTGACCGGGGCTCTCGCACCAGGAGGCAGCACCTCGTTGGCACCTTTCCCTGGGGACAGGTGCCCCTTCCCCTTCTCCTCCTGCCCCAGCTTCCTCTTCAGAAGCTCCTTGTGTCCTCTCGGGGGCTTCTTCGTCAACTCGGGCTGGTGCTTTTGCTTTTGAGTCCTGGGTGCGAAGTTGCTGTTGTCCACGTTCTCAAAATCCTTGGGTACAGAGTTCTCATTGTTGCTGTCTGTTCGCACTTTCTCTTTTGGCCGGTGAGAGAAGTAGCCATCCTGGAGAAGACAGGAAGGAAACACAGAAGAGAAACTTGACTTTGCCATCAGGCTAAGCAGGCTGGCCCTGGAGGGTGGGGCACGTAGGTTTGGAAGTCTGGGCCCTGGTTCCACGCCCTGCCTTTGCTACGAGCTTAATGTTAGACTTCATGTTAGGTTTTTCTCTTTGAACCTCAGTTTCCCAACCTGGAAATAGAAGATGTTCCAACTAGAAAATAAAGCTTTTGCAAGCTCTAACCTGCTATGACTATGATCCTCAATGCTTGTTATTAACCACACCCCCTTTTCATATAAGTCTCCTTGGTTGTCTCTGCTACTGGAATCTGGACAGTTTGTTCCAAGCTTCCTGTTTAAATTCTAGCAGCAAGCACTGTGATGGTTTATTTAATGGCTAGAAATGCCATAATAAAGCTATAAGGGGAGAAAATATTGGTAGGATAGTATATAATTTACATTGCCTTTAGGACATGCTCGTAGATCTATGCCCGTAAGAGAAATCAGACCGTGCCATAGTGAATTCTGAGTGGGAGACATCACCGGCTGTCTTGAGGGGAATATGCCCTTTATAGGACAATCCTATGCAAGGATCCTACAGTGAGTCCCAGGGGGATGAAAACTTGTGACAGTCTTATGTTTGAGCTTTGACTCTTGATGTCTGTACCTAGAGCAGAACTGATTGAGTCACGGGGTGGGGGGGGGCAGGGTGTCAAGAGAAAGGCCAAGAATCATTCTGGAGAAAATGAGTCTTTCTGGGAAGGTGGGCACCCCAAACTCAGCTTCTCCATGGGTAGGTGGGCCCTGGCCATTTTGACCTCGGATCAAATGCACTGGTCAACTACCATCCTGCATCACTTCCAAAACACATTGCTTCTGCTTAGAGCCCATTATCAAGGCCTTAACCTGAAAGAGAATCCACTGTCCCAAAGCTAGTCAGAGGGGACACAGAGGCCACAGAGAATGCTAATTGACTCCATAAATCTACACCCATTGCTCTAGAAACACACTGGCAATGAGTAGCAACTCTGAGGGCAGACATCCTCGTTCATTTTCCTAAATGTGCCGATTAAAGGTTCTCAAGGAAGAGGATGGTGGAGAGCAGTGGAGGTAGTGCTGGTGCCCAGGATCGGCTGACGTGCAGCTGACACTAAGTGTGGCTCCTCCTTCAGCAGGTCTGCAAACTACTGCCCTCCCCGAACCAAATCCTGCCCGCCATTTGTTTTCGTAAATAAAGTTTTATTGAAACACAGCCACACCTGTTCATTTATGGTCTGTCTATGGCTGCTTTCCTGCTACAACAGCAGAGGTGAGTGGTTGCCATAGAGACTGGTCTGCAAAGCTTAAAATATTTCTAGCTGGCCCTTTAAGAAAAAGTGTGCAGACCTCAGCTCTCCAAGAACTGTGAGTTTAGAAGGTTCCCCCGGGCTTGGTTTGATTGCCCTTGTCTCCAATGTCCCCATTTGGCCCAGCAACGTGTCTGCCCTCTTCCTGCCTTTGTCCCATCTCCCCTAGCATCAAGCACCAATTTCAGGAGGCCGCAAGAATGAAGACTACACTAAGATACCTCGTGGCCATCCTGTAAGTTGGTGTTACTTTTATTCTCATTTTGCAGGTACTGGGCATCAGTGACTTATCCAAGGTAACTCAGCTGGTTGGTGGTGAAGCTGGGATTCAAGCCAGATAGACTGCAGACCCCATGCCCTAGGCTACCAGCTCCACCAGCCACTTCCAGGAAGCTGCAGAGCCCTTCTGATCCCCATCACTCTGTCCCCTTAAGCACTGCAGCCTGGCTCCCTTCCCATCCACTCCCACCCAGCTAAATGGATCTGGGATAGGCATGTCATCTCCAAATAGCCGTGTCAAGGCTGGTCAGTGGCCATTAGGTGGCAGGGAGTCCCAGAGAGGGAGAGGACAGTAAGGAGGGGCCACGAAGCACCAGGAGCTTGAGGTGGCAGGAGCTGAGAGGCAATGGGTAGGAAGAAGGAAACAAGGAGATGTCGAGGGAGAGTGGAGTCTGTGATGGGTCCTGGAGTGGCTACTGGTCATACACAGGAGCTGCTATTACATGCTGGTCTGTGAAGGGGAACTTCTGGTTCTGACACCTGTTTCCAGTCTTTCTTACCTCTCCACGTATCTTGCAAGAAATCCCCCTCAGTGAGGGGCCATTCCTCTGTTCTTATAAACAAACCACACTGATATTCCTCTTTTCCCTTCTTTCTGTCCAGAGGCCCTTGAAGAATCCCAAGCAGCCTCTCAGATGCATTTTCTGAGCGCTCGCTGTCAGCAGGCACCGTATGCAAACGACGCACAGGTATTACTTATTGGATACCAACAGTCGTCCCATAAGGGGTACCCTCCTCACTATTTTACAGAAAGAGGCGTCAAGGCTTGTTGCTTTAACACTCTCAGGCATGGGCACGTATCAAGTGCCAGGCACTGTGCCAAGCCCTTCCATGTTTAACCTTCAGAAGTAACTTTCAAGACAGGTATTACCATTCCCCCATCTTACAAAAGAGGGACAAGGGGAACTTGGGGATGTTCAGTGATCTGCCCGATATCATTTAGGGGAGGCTGTGAACGCGTACCCGTTTAATTCTAAAACTTGCTATAGTTTCGTGCCTCTTCTGTTTGGCTGAGAGGTCAAGGGAGGAGCATTTAGCTCCCCCTTCTCTGTGGGGGAATGGATGGGGTATCTCTCTCTTTGCTCATATTAGCCTAGGTTGGGATGGAGCTGGATGGGGGGATGCTATTCAATAAAGCCCTCGACAAGTATTCCAGTTCTCTTCCTTCTAGGCACATGATACAATTGTACTTCCCATCCCCTGCAAATGAAGCACAGCCAAGCAACCTGCCGTGGCCAAGACCAGTGACTCGGGCCAGGGCACAGTTTGCCATGTCCCTCCTTCCCCCATAGCATCCAGCCACACTCCTGATGGTGAAGGCCCTGCATTCCTGAGTGAGGCCAGGGTGGAGGATAGACTCCACCAACCCTCCATGGACAGAATAAACCTCTGCTGCTTTCTGTCACTGAGGTTTGGGGATCTTTGTTACCACAGCATAGTCTAGCTCATCCTGATTAATACAGGAGCCAACCTGATCTGCTTTCTTCCTCTTAGCTGCCCTCAGATACAGGAGCCAATTTATTATCATTTTTTGCCTCTAACGGTTGGAAAATCAGTTCGATGACTCCTGCTGCCTGAGAACAAGAATTTAAATTCTGTCCCTAAGCCCGTTTTCTAGAAGTTAACAAGAAGGCGGAGAGTTGAGCAGAAAGGCCTCTGCCCTCACAGCCATCTGCATCCTCTCTCATCAAACACATCCTCAGTACTGTTCCTGGGTTGTTCTCTTTCCTCATCATGAACTGATGATCACCAGTTTGTCCCCCAAGCAGAAAACCTCCATAAAACCACTAATTTCAAAAGCTCACGTTCTCTACCACCTTCCGGCAGAAGTTCTCCAAGCAACACCAGTAGCAGGAAGCACTGCAATCAACGAAGCTAATTTGGCCATCAGAGAACGGCTGGCTCCTCTGGTTAATCTGTGATATCAGGACCAGGCGCCACCATCAATTCTAATAGGACTCCTGATTAATAAGTGTCGTCTACTTAGAGACACCCCTGCGATGGGGATGGTGAGCTCACGGTGGCCCCTTGGCCTTCCGCCTGGCCCCAGGTGCTACTCAGCTGCCAATCAAAAGATTCGAGTGTAAGAGAAAAGGGAAATATTTTGTCTTCTGGAATGAAGAGCTCACAGATATTCGACAGCTTCCAGAAAAGCCACTGAGCCATAGTCAGTGAGAACCAGGCATCACCCAGAGGCCTGGGATGATCTGTCACGCTGAGTCAGGGTTGCTTCCTACAACAGCTGGTGAGTTCTCCTACACCTTCCCTCCACAGTTTTCTTTCTTTTCTTGTACGTTTTATTTTATCGTGGCAAGAACACTTAACGTGAGCTCTACCCTCTTAACAAACGTTCCAAGTCCACAATACGGCATTGCTACCTACAGACACAAGGTAGTACAGCATATCTCTAGAATGTATTCATCCTGCACAACTGAGACTTTATGCCTGTTGCTTAGCAAGTCCTCGTTTCCCCTCCCCCAACCCCTGGCAACTACCATGCTACTCTCCGAATTTCTGAGTTTGGCTATTTTAGATTCTCATGTAAATGGATCAAGCAGCATTCGTCTTTGTCTGTCTGGCTTATTTCACTCAGCATCACACCCTCCGGGTTCATCCATGGCATCACATACGGCAGGATTTCCTTCTTTTTCAAGACTGAATAATATTCCATTGTACGTGTATGTCACATTTTCTTTATCCATCCATCCCTCGATGGGCATGAGATATCACCTTCCCTTCCCTCTAACTCTTCACCTGCTCGCCAAGAGGCAAACGGGCCTCAGCTTTTCTCTTCTTCCCCTGGAGAATCAAGATCCAGACATCCGAACCCAGGTTCCCTTCCCTGTAAAAACCAACCTTGGGAGGTTTCCAGGCAAATACATGCGAGGTGACTATCATATCCTCAGCACCCATGTCCCCTCACGCTCTGGCCCTTCACACGCCTTGTGTCTCTAATCCTCTCGAATACCCAGTGAAGCAACAGCATGAGTCCTAGTGAAGGGGAGGAAAGTAAGGCACAGGGAGGTTAAATAACCTGACCAAGGAATGAATGTGATGCTAGAAATGACATGATTCAAATTCTGCATGCCTCAGTTTCCTCATCTGGAAAATGGGGATGTGAAAATAATACTTACGTCATGGGTATTTGGTGAGGATGAATGTATGTCAAAACTTCCAGAATGTGCCCACCACACCCAAAGCAGGAGAAACAATGAGCAAAGAAGTTTCCCTACTAATCAACACTGGGCCTCCACCATCTCACCCCTGATGGTCTCCACCTGGAGGACAGATCAGTTAGTATTTCTTCATTATGATCGCTAGCTGTGTCCCCTTTATTCTTAAGCAATCCAACACTCTCACCTTGGGTTATTTATGCAAATGCAACCCTTTGACTTATTTTATTTTAATGTACTTATTGCAATGATTGCACATTCAAATGTGCAAATGTCCTCCAAAACTCTAATTGCTCTGCTGTTGCCTTACCCCTAAGCTGTTGCTAGAATCCATTTTTATTCTGGAGAAATAATTAAATGCAATAATGTCCTCTATTCCCATTCAACCTTGGGCATGTTTAGAGTCAATTTCAATCAGGTAGAAATATGCCAAGCACAAGGTGGCTTCGAGAGGCAGGTTACATGACCCAGGCTGCTGTTTCAGAGACACCTGGGTCTGCTCTGTCCTTCCTGGTTCTCTAACGTTCAGACTTCAGGATGGATCTCTCCTCACTTGATCAATTGGATCGGCCCAACCTCCTCCCTTGCACCCAGGTCCTGTTTCCGAGGGGTGGAGGTGGGTTGCTGTGTTTTCAAACTCTCCACTCATTGATAAACCTTTGCTCTTATTTTTGTGTAGAAAGAACACCGAACAAGAAAGGAGGAGACCTGGGTACTTGTCTTGCTTTAGCGACCATCAGATTTTCTCATCTGTAAGATGACAGGTCCTGTGTGTGTGCGGCTGAACATTCTCTGAATTAACCGTTAATCAACACAGTCGATTAACGAAGTTCTGCCATTTCAGATCATTGAGAAATAACTGATGGATTTTAGGAGACCAGGGGCTGAGGGATAGATGGATGCTCCTAAGTGCATCGTCTTCTCCCTGCCTCATCCTGTGGTCATTTTCTCCAGCAGCTCTTTGACCTGGGACAGACCACTTCATCTCCCTGCACCCTGACGTCCTCATCCATCCCAGGGGCCGAGGCTGGCATCTAACTCCCTGGAACTGAGGGAACAGATGAAGCACAGGACACAGTGACTGACACGTGCAAGGTGCTTACGAAACGTGCATCTATTAGAAAATATGCACACGGTGCTGGCTCTGCCCCAGGCTCTGTTCCCAAGCCCTCTGCAGAGACTAGTTCAATTGATCCCCATGAGGACCCTATGAAGGAGATGCTATGTTATTCTCCCCGTTTTTTGGATGGGATCAGGAAGGTTCAGAGAAGTTAAGTGACTAAATCCAGATCTAGGAAGTGGAGGAACCAGGATTCAAACCCAGGCAGTTGGGGTCCAGAGGCCACACCCGCCAACACTGCACCGCCTCTCTGCAGCTATGAGGAATAGAGATGGTGTCAGAGGGGAGCCCCGGCCAGGTGCGCTGTGCAGGCGGGAGGGCGCCTGTCCCACCTGCTCACTCATCATGACCCGTTTAGGGCTTTCTTTTGTGCCATGTGGATGCACTGCCAGCTGAGTAGCTGTTTGCTGTTGAACTCAGTGTCCGAGGCTTCATTCCAATCACCAAGGTGATCAAGGCCATTGAGAGGGGCACATGGGGGAGAAGCCCACACCTGCTTCCAGAAGGACTTCTGTGCCAGGGCAGTGGAATGGAGGAGGCGCAGTGTGCATGGCTGCACCCAATTAGGACATGCAATTACCGGGCTGCCAATGCAAATAGACCTCACAGAGGCCCGGCGCCCACCCGCCTGGCTCATTTGCATGCACAAAAAGTGGCAGGGCTGGCCAGAGCTTAGAAACCCGTGGTCTTTGCTGGGCACGGGCAGGCCAGGCTTTAACAGAACCCTCAATAATAAGCCTGGTGTAATTTAGCAAATTTAGTCATGTGAACGGGACGCCCAGCATGGGGTGAGGAGGGAGGGAGCTGGATGGATAGAGCTGGCTTGGAATCCAGCCTCTGCCCCTTAACCCTGAGATACAGAGAAAGAAGCTTAGCCTCTCACAGCCTCAGTTTTCTCATCTACAAAAAAAAAGGGGTAGGAAGACCTACTTTGCAAAGGTGCAGGAGAGATTAAATAACAGGGCACGATCATATTTAATTCTAGTTAACAACAGAACAATTAGCATGAGGCTTGATATGTAGTCAGCACTCAATCGACATCTTTAGCTGGCACCCCATCATTTGATGAGCAGACCTAAATCATTTGGAAAGGCAGGGTCTGGAGGTGAAGTGCGTTCAGATCCACCCGGCCTCTGCCACTTGCTCACTGAGTGACCCGGGGCACAGTACCTAACTTTGAGAGCCTCAGTCTCCCTCTCTGTAAAATGGGCATAATAACTAGTACCTACCTAACCGGGCTTTGACAACAGCTCAAAGAGTTAATACGTGTAAAGCACTTAACATAAAGCCTGGAACTTAACAAATGTTAGCTACAATTGATTTAATTGGAATTCATGCTTACTGTGATGATCTAATGAGGTAGATCTCAAAGTGTGCTCTGGGGACTCCTGGGGGGCCCTTTCAGGGGATCTTCAAGGTCACTATTTCCATCATAATTTGAAGATGTTATTTTCCTTTTTCTCACTCATCCTCTCACACAAGCACACAGTGGAGTTTGTAGAGGCTCCATGATGTGTGAAATCGCAACAGATTGAAAGCAGAAGCAAATGTGAGAATCCAGCTGTCTTCTATTAAGCCAGATATTACAGACTTGCAAAAATGTAGAACGATGCCTCTTTCCACGAAATTTGTTTTTGTTGTACAAAACATATGCATTTTTCATAAAATTTTTTACTTATATAGATAGGTAACGGGTTATGGCTAATTTTTTCTTTCTTTTTTTTTTTTTTTGCCGTATGCGGGCCTCTCACTGTTGTGGCCTCTCCCGTTGTGGAGCACAGGCTCCAGATGCGCAGGCTCAGCGGCCATGGCTCACGGGCCCAGCCGCTCCGCGGTATGTGGGATCTTCCCGGACCAGGGCACGAACCCGTGTCCCCTGCATCAGCAGGCGTACTCTCAACCACTGCGCCACCAGGGAAGCCCGGTTAATTTAAGTAAATCAATAAATAACCATTTTAAGAATGCCCTAGTTTCAATTTCAATATACAGCAAATAATTGATAGATATAACCTACATAAACAAAAGCTCTTTGGGGGTCTGAAATAATGTTTGAAAATATAAGGGGGTCCATGGAGACCACCAAGTTTGAGAATTGCTGAAATACTTGCCATCCGAAATATCTACTCACTGAGGAAATAAAAAGTTGAGGGCCTTTTTATGTTGGGTCTTTCCCTATACGCCAAGCCTGTGGATTTATATTTTACTCTCACACACGATAAATACACACACACAGATAGAAATCTAGGTCAACTGGAAATGGGGTGCTGATAACTACTTTTATCTAGAAAGAGGCAGAACCCTGAAGCACTGGGCCACCCTCTTGGGGGAGAGTGACCTGCTGGCAAAGATTTCCCCTTTGACCAAACTCTAGCCCAGCCCCTCCGAGCCCCTCCTCAACCAGGTCTCAACCTTGGCCTGTAAAGACTTGAGCAAACACTAACATAGTTTCTGACATTTCAAGGACACAGCTCTTGGATGACATGAGCCCCCCGTATAGCGCCTGCCTGAGAAAACTCAAGGCTGCTAATAGAATCTAGCTTGCTCCAGCCAACCCCCGACGACAGGGCCCCAGCATCCGTCCCAGCCTTTGTGGGAAGGAAGAGGACTAACCTGGAGAAGTGCCAGTCAGCAAACCCAAATGAGTTTCCTGGGGACAGAGCCCCGCCTTTCTGCTTTCTGTCATTTTTCACTTCCCTGACTCTACTGAGCCCCTGCTCACCCCCGCACTATTCCCTCATGCTCCCTTTAAAAGACCCAGTCACGCTGTACAAATCACAGTGGAGTTCAGTTCACACTGCACCCTTCCCCCTAGTCCAATAGTACTTTGCAGATCAAAATCTGTCCTTACGGTCTTGTTTATCTCTGACACTGCCCAAGGCCACATGGTCTGGACCTCAACCCCATAATGCCGCGTCTTTGGGGCCTCAGCACAGGAGTCCAGACTTGACCCATGCTGTCCTTCCAGCCCACCAGGAGGATGTGACAGTGACAGTGACAATGAACAACCCAGTCTTGCTTCAATAACAAAGCCTTCTGGATTCCTCTAAGACGGACTTTCTTAACTATGATATTATGGACATTTGGGGACAGATCATCACAGCTCTCGTCCAGCCTGGCCCAGGTCCCCTTACCCACCCGCATGCCGCGAGCCTGCTCGAAACCAAGGACCCAGGATCTTCAAGGAACTCAACTTCAGAGCCTTGCCTCAAAGACCTCAGAGCCCTTAATGAATCCCTTAATTCCAGGGTCTTCCATGGAAGTGGGACCGCCCCCCAGGGGGTGCTCTGAAAACACGTGGTGCCATTTTGGTTGCCACAATGACCGGGGGTCGCTCCCGGAAGAGACTGGTGGCAGGACACCAGATCCCTGGCAATGCATGTTCCCAAAGCAGTAGGGAAGTGTCCCACATCCTGCAGGACTTCTGAATGTCTCTACATGTCATGTGGGTGAACAACTCATTTTTAATTTTGCAGGTCAGGAACCTAATACAAATTTACGTATGACAGAGCACTTTTGAATGCTCTTAATGTAACTGAATTTTCTAGGAAAGTAACTACCTTTAACTCAAGGGGAGATCCTACATCATACAGAATTTTAGTACGATTTCAAAAAATTCCTATCATCAACAGCCACGCAAGCTGTGTGTAGCTATAATTCTTGGTGATTCAACATCCAGCACTGGACCTTTCCATGTGTCTTCCAGGCCCTCGACACTCAAAGTGAGGCTCGTCAGCCGGCAGCATCAGCATCCCCGGGAGTTGGTTAGAAATGCAGGATCTCAGGCCCCCACCTGGACCCACTGCATCTGCATTTTAACAAGACCCCCGGGGGGTTCGTCTGCACATTACAGTTTGGGAAGTGCTAGTCTGGCGGTGTTGTGCCTGATCCTTTACAGAGTGAAATACACATTGTTTTTATGTTAAATTACTTTTATATATTCGTTATATTATTATCAGGGCAGTATACTGATACGTTTCAGAGTCGTGAGTGTAAGTAGGTTATAACAAGTATGGATTTCATTTCATGATAGACAAAAGGAACATTTTCAAAGATTTTTTGCAGGAAGAGGGGTTGGGTCCAATAGGGTTGAGAAGCACTGATTTGTTCATTCTATGTACTTTAATTGGGTGGCTACTCCCTACCAGGCGCGGCGGAGGCAAAGGATAGGAAAGTGAATTAAGACATGCTTCCTGCTGTTGGTGCAGTTCAGACACAGGACAGGGGAGTGGGTGTGCACATACATTATTTCAATACAGGACGGGAGCGAAGGCGGGCAGGGGGGCGATGAATGAGTGCCAAGGGTTTCATCAAGAGTTGGAACCTAACGTGGTCCGGGGTCCAAGGAGAGTAGAGGAGGCTTTCACAGAGAAAGCAGTTTTCCTGCCCAGTTTTGAGAAGAAAGAGCATGTTCGTGAGGCAGACAAGGGCATCACGGGCAGGCGAGCCCAGCAAAACCAAACTTGGTAACAACAACGAGCATAGCTAACACTTACAGAACGTTTATTCCAAGAACTGCGCTAACACTTGGCACAGATTATCTTTAAAAATCCCAGAACCATTTGTTAATGAACGCAGTGGGGTTCCCACTGAGTTCCTTACATTGCACACTTTAAATATCTTACAATTTTATTTGTCAATCATACCTCAACACAGCTGAAAAAGAATCCCAGAACAACTCTTTTGGGTAGGTACTATTAGTATCCACATTTTACAGGTGAATGAATGTATGGAGGCACAGAGAGGTTAGGTAACATGCTCCAAATCACACAGCATGGCTATAAAAGCTACACTCTACTCCCTCAGGCTGTTAACATCCAGGCTTGGAGGAGCGTCCGACGTGTACCCAAAATGACCCCTAGGGGGTGACACCACCTCCACCAAAGACCCTGGAAGAGAGCAATCACTAAGTGGGCTGAAATCTGTAAGGGGGGAGAGAGGGTCAGCAGGCAGAGGGTTACTTGAACAACTTGAGTCCTTGGTGTAAAGTCCTCTTGCGCCGCTGCCTTGTCTCCGTTACTTGAGACTAACCCCAGCCTTGTACCCGCTGGCCTCAGTGTGCTATCTGTTGTGGTTTTATTTCCCTGCACACTGTCTGTGTTTCTCTTGCCCCAAGTCCCTGGAAGCCCTCGTTGTTCTGGCATCTCCTGCTTGATGTTCTCCCATCCAGGTCCTCTGGGGAAGGGGCACTTGAGGAGACAAACAGGCCTCCTGCTGAGGAATCAAACTCATCCTTTGCACCTGCCAGGGCCCCTGCTCCCCACACACCCTGCCACAAGTGGGTAATGAATGACCCACTTGTAAGCTCATTACTGCAGTCTCTAAAGAAACGTAAACGCTCACCGAGGCAGCGATATAAATAAGGAAAGATGCCTGTAAATAAATAAATATATATGCACAAATACAGACATACAAACCCAATTAATTTATACCGTCTGAAAGCCAGAGCCATTTGGGGTGGGGAGGGGAAACAAGGGAAAGGTACCTGATATTACCATCCATGTGATTTCAGAGCTGAGCTTCCCAGCAGCTGCCAATAAATCATCTTCACTACGCAGGGGTACAAATGAGTGTGCTGCTGTCACCCCCTAAATCTCCTTTACGAGCGTGTGCTTGCCTTGGCCCTACCTACCAGGGATGGGGCCTCCACGCAAGGTTTCACTGGCTAAGTTCCCAAAGAAGGCTGCCTTTTTGCGGGCCTACCCCCTGCCAACTGTAGGAGCCCCACCGGTACTTCCTGTTTACGTGTGGGTTTGGCGTGACATGGAGAAGAACAGCCATCTCCGTCGAGGGCCATGGGGATGGAGGTGACAGTGGTGCCCACTTCAACAGCTGTGGAAAACGGCTTCTGCCTCCTGGCCTGAGGGGGCTGTGTGATGGGACATGCCATTCACCGCCACACGGCCCACGAGCCCCTGACATTCTCTGTCAAGCTTCAGGATGGAAAACCTCCTCACAACTAACTTTTGTGTGCCCTGTTCTCTCCCCGCAAAGGAGAGTTCTGGTCACTCCCTTCAGATGGCATGTGTCTGATGTTCATCTCTCAAACTGTGCTGAGTCAGAGGGGGCAACGGGCAATCACGGCCACTGTGACATGCTGGCGGGTTACAAGGGCATGCTCTGGGGTCACTCTTCTGGATTTGAAACCTGGCCCTGCCCCTTCCTAGCTGTGTGACCTTGGGAAAGTTAGCTAACCTCTCTGAGCCTTGGTTCCTTCCTGTGTAAACCGGGTATAATGATATCTAAACCTCACGGGGTTGATGAGAAGATATACTGACTTTGTGGAAAAGCACAGCTCAGAGCACAGACAATGGAAGGTAGCTGTTATCAACATCATTTCACCCAAACTGCTAGAGTAACTTTCTGTGGTGCGCCAATTCATGCGTATTTACTGAATGCCAAGTACATGCCAGCCACTGTCCTTGGCAGCAGGGCTATGTCTATCACTAAGATACAGAGACGCCTGCTCCTGTGAAACTTACATTCTAGTAGAACAAGACAGACAACGAACCTACCAACAACTCAATAAAAAGACAAAAATAGACGGGACGTGTTGCGGATGCAATGCTGAGCATCTCTTACATGTTTTTATCCACCCGTTTTAAAGATGAGGGAACTGAGGCTGGAAGAGGCTCTCTAAGCAGGTTGAAAAGCCAGGTCTGTCTGGCCCCAGAGAGTTGGGAAAGCGAGAAGAGGAACTGGAGAGAGGCTGGGTGCCCGGGCGACAGGTAAAGGGGCTGTTTCTGCTTCCTCTTGCCCCTCCTGTCCTGGAGAGTGACACTCCTCCCCCAGAACATGTGCCATCTGGGTTGGGGAGACGGTTTGCTGTTGGACAAGTTCCTTATTCAAGGAGCTGTTCAGTGGATCTTTCCTGGCAGATGTGCCCTGACTTCTCAAGTCGGGCTGCAGTCAGACAAAGGAGCTCCCCTTTATCCTCAAACGACCCATGAAACAGACCCAGCAGAAGGTGGTTCTGGGAGACCCAATGGACCACAGTAGTTCAGGCCACTAGATGGCTCTTCCCGTGAACTTTACAGCGTGCGACTAGCTGTACCGAGGTTCTGAAGACAGGCTGCCTTCTCTCTGGACGGGACACATCTCTAAGTAGTCCTTCTGAGTCCTCAGCTTCTGGGGAGCCCTCTAGGGTCTCCTCGGGTCTCCTGGCTGCCTGACTGCCCCAGGGCGGGTCACTTTCCTTTTCCTCCCATCAGGATTTTTCACTTAAGAAAAGTTTAAGACAGCAAGACAGGGACTCCCACGCTGACTACTACATACAGGCCAAATGCCCGAGTCATTGCAGCTCCCTCAGTAAAGCAGGGCCTGCCCACTTTCCCAGCTTCCTGCTTCATCCCGCCTCCTGCCGTTCTGTATGTCTGCTTCATCCCATCCCACCTGGCACTCCCTACACGGGAGAGCGCCTGCACCTTACCTAACACTTTGCAAAATTCCCTCCGTTGACCTTCACGTTGATCTCTGACATACGGGATGTTATCATCCTCACTTGACCTAAGAGTAAATTGAGGTCCAGAGAGGAGGTCATGTGACTCACCCAGCGTCACACAGGTAGGAAGGAGCAAGGCTGGGATCAAACCCAGGCCAGTCTGATTCCAAACCTTGTGCTCTTAACTTCCCAGCCTCATCTCTCAATAGCCTCAGAAGTGTCCGAGCTTGGACCAAGGCCACCTGTGAACTTTCCCCTCCTGGCTGGACCTCAGGAAGACAACAGAATATTACCTGTTGTATCCACACGCCTGTAGTTGAGACCAGGAGAATCCTAGCTGACACCAGGTGTCCATGATTTTATGACGCAGCACCACTGCTAGGGCAGCATTTTCCATGTGGTCTCCCGTTGAATGCTCCCAACAGCTTTACAAAGAGGCAGTGTTGCTCAGCGGTCAGGGCCATGAGCACTGCAGTGGACGACCTGGGTCCCTGTGCCATTTCAAAGCCCTGCGATTTGGGGCAGGTTTCCCAGCTGTAACCAGCTCAAAAAATTACTAGGAGGATGTAACAAGTCATTGCTGGGAAAGCGCCTAGGACAGTGCCTAAAACACAAATCACAGCTGTAAACAATACTCCTATTAGTCACAGGATATCCTTCTGGACAAATGAGTAAACAGAGGCTCAGAGAGGTAAAGACACTTGCTCAAGGCCACACAGATTGGGGATTTAAACCACAGTGCCTGACTCTGGAGCCTCAGCTCAGAGACACTTCCCAAAACAGCCCCATTCGAGCCACAGACTGGGAATGAGCTCTTCTTGTTGGGAGTGAAACACCTAGAAAAAGGCCGGCAGTTTCTCTGGGGGCGGCCATGCCTGCAACTTCAGATCCACCCAGGGCTCACTCTCTGTGCGGAGGATGACCCGCGGAGGTCAGCTGCCCAGCACTGTCCGGTTCCATCCACCTCCAGGCCACTGACGGCTCCATCAGGATGGCCAAAGAAGTTCATGAGGGTCAGGCTGGGCCTCCCCGACTTTCCCCCTTCCTATATTAATTACCGCTTGTAGCCAAGGCTTGAGGTGTCCACGTCAGCAGTAACAGGACAATTCCAAGTCCCGGAAGAAGTCAGGTGGAGAGCACTCACGTTTGCTGGGACGGCCTCGCATGATAAGGACCTTGACTTCATTCACACCCTCAGGGGGTCAAGCTGTCTCCACCTGTGGGTCTCTGCCCTTTCTCTGTCCCTCTGTCTGTCCACCTCTTCCTTCTCTCCCACCCCACCGTCCTGCATCATTCCTCAATCAAAAGGCTGCCCATGGCCTGGGACATTCAAAAAGTTGTTAAACTTCTGAAGTGAGGTGGTAAAATTATGTTTTTTACATCATTTTCTAAGATGGATCTAAATATTTTCTTAATACAAATGTTTATCAAATCTCTAATACAATCATCATTTAATTATGAAAGATTTCAAAACACACTGAAAGTACAGAAAAATAATATAACGTCCCCATGTACCAGTCTTGCCATGCTTTTTTCAACTCTTTAAAGGAAGAAAACTTTAGATACAGTTTAAACACCTCTCATCACTTAATCCCCTTTATCAAAAACCCAGAGGTCACTTTTACCCTTCACATCTTTATCTTTAGTAAATTTGTATGTTTCCACACACAGTACATAATATTGTTTTTTGTGTTTATAAGTTTGACAAAATGGCACCAGGCTGGCTGTAAATATCCCCTTTGCAATCTGTTTGTTTCATTCAGTATTTTTTTAGCGTTCCCCACCCGCCATCTCCCCCTAATTTTTGTTCTCAATTCTTCTTCCCTCAGATAACATGATGCACTGAGAATGGGCAGAGTTTAGCCCACTGGTTCTCATCTTTGCTGCCCACTGGAATCACCTGGAAGCTTTTAAAAATACTGATGCCCACGCTGCAACCTGGGAGATACGACTGAGTTAGTCTGGGCTGGAGCCTGGGGATTGAAACTTCTCAAAGCTCCCTAGGTGATCCCAATGTGTAGCCAGAGGTGCAAACCCCCGACTCAGCCCCCTCCAGCCTCAGGTCCTGTTGTGAATCACGGTCAGCCCTGCCCAGACACCAGTATGTTTTGGACGATGGTTGGGGAGAAGGGGTTGTGTCCTTAAAGGTGTCAATGTGAACTTTGCTATAGGTGACCATTTTTAAGACAAGTTGTAAAGCTGTAGAAAGAGGATGAGTAACACAGGTGGGGAGCGGGGAATGAACATTCTTACTGAAAGCAAGAATTAGTATTTACTGCATACTTACTCTATGCCCCCCGTCCATTGCAAGGGATTCAGATACATTATATCATTTCATCCTCACAATGATCCTTATATGTAGCTACCGCTATTGCTAAGACCATTTGACAGGCAAGGAGACTGAGGCACAAAAACGGCATGACACCTGCCTAAGGCCTGCTAGTAAGCAGCTGATCCAGAGTATGAACTCCAGAGCCCACCGCCTCCCCACTTGTTGCATTTCATGCATTTCCTCACATTTCCAAAACACCTACGACGTGCCCGGTCCTGCGTGAGTGGATCGAAATGAACAGGCACATCCTGCCCTGGCTTGGAAGGAAAAAGGAGCGGCGGTGGAGAGCTGACAGGCTGGCACGGCTGCAGGGGAAGCCACGCCAGCAGGAGCAGATGGGGCCCAGGCGGCAGATGTTAATGCAGTTTGCTTTTTCCATATGCTTTTCTGTTTAGCCGAAATAAGTGAATTGTTCTTTAGTATCTGTCAGGAGCTTAAACTCCGAAGGCCAGTGGCAGTCACAGTCACTCAGCAAGACACAAAGGAATCTGGTTGGGCCGTCCGCCCACATCACAGAAGAAGGGTGCGGAGCATCAAGAAACAGGCCAGAGACAGCGTGGTCCAGGCCTGTGTACCCGCGTGTGTGTGCTCACACACACAGACACACACACACAAGCACACAATGCCTTTCCCTGACAGCCAGGTTCTCACTTGACATTCTAGAGTCTTTGAAAGCCCATATCAGCGTCCTTTGTATTCAGCAATGAGATTCAAGTGGAGTTTCAGATTTTCCCTTTGGGAAAAAAAGCTCCAATTTGAAAAGATGTAAATGGCTCAGGCCGCTTAGCTGCTTGGGACTTTCAAAGCAAACACAGCTCATCTTCTTAATGAAGTAAAGCAAGAAAACTCTGGAACCCTGTCTTCTGGCCTGTCTCAGGGTCCTTCGTGTGTCCTGGGTCAGACACACAACCCCATCACCACCATTCCAAGGGGGGTGGGGTTTGATGGTGGTGGCTGTAGGCAGTATTTTTCCACTTGAAAACCACTTTAACTTTCAAGACAGAGTCTCACCAACTTCACTGTCTGATGGAGCCAGCTGTGATTCTGTCGACAGCAATAAGCCCCCCTGAGCCCTTCAGCCAGGAAAGGAGCACAGAGGGCACGGCCCCCTGTCTTCACTATTCCAGATCAACACAGAGCAGGGGTTAAGAACGGAACTGAATCTCAGCATCACCCCTTACAAGCTGGGTGATCTTAGGCGAGTTACTGCTAACATCTCCAAGCCTCAGTTTCCTCATTTGTAAAACGGGAGGAAATAGCACCAACCTCAATTGGCTTGTCGTGAAGATCAGACGAGAAAATGTAGGTAAAGTGCTTAGCCTGGCGACAGACACATGGCATGCACTTGAAGAGTAGTAGCTATCGATCGTTATTATTATTATTACTACTACTATTCTATCTATTGTTACTACCACTTCTTCTTCATTCATTCATCCCTCCAATATTTGAGCACCTGCTAAGCAATACCTAGTGCTCTGGGTGCTGGGGAGTGAACAAAATAGATCCATGGAACTTACATTCTACAGTCAGAGAGATAACAGAGCAACAAATGGTTGTAAAATATGATGTGATATCGCGCTGAGTCCTTTAAAGGAAGACGGCAGGAGAGAGGTGGGGAATGACAGATGAGCGTCAGGGAAGACGTTTCCGAAGAGGTGGCATTTGGGCCTGATGTCAGGAAGAAGCCGACACGAGAAGATTCTGGGCGAGAGGCGCCAGGCAGCGGGAACAGAACAGCAAAGTTCCCGAGGCAGAAATGAGCCTATGTAGGCAGCAGAAAGAGGCCGGTGGGGCTGTGATGGGGACACAGGGTCCGAGGCGCAACAGCTGAGGAAGGGAGGGGTCTGATGGGGCTGGGCCTTGCTGTCCACCTAGAAGGACTCCAGATCTCATGATAAGGCCTTGGGAAGACACCAGGCTCTTCAAGCAGGAGAACGTGCCATGGTCAGACTTATGTTTCACAGAGGTCCCTCTAGCTGGTGCGCGGAGGGGCCCTTTCACTCACCGCTCACAGACGCAGGCAGAGGACAGAGGAGGGGGGACAAAGGTGCAGGCAGCCCCACCAAGTCCATGATGGTGAGAGCACATTTCCTGCGTGCTGCTCTGGCCTTTCCCCGACTCTGGGGTGTTGTCAGGGACAGCTGGGGACAGGCACGAGTAAAACTGGAAGTGATGGCAATTTAGTTAATAGTCTTCGGCTGCAAGCTTGGGTGACCATAATCACCCAGCACCCCGTTGTGATCTCACGCCGGTAAATGGGCCTAAATCACAATTCTAATGAGTCTCAAGTACCAGGGTAGCGCTGATTAATTTGAAGCCCCCCAGAAGCCCTGGCTACCTGTCCTGGAGGGGCTGTATCTGACCTATTCTCAGGAGGTCCCTAGTGGCAACCTTCTGGTGAGTCGGTGGCAGAATTAATGATTCTGTCATTTCCCACCAGATCTGGGGCTCTGATCCCTGGTGACCTGGGGCAGCCCCTACCCAATCACGGGCTCAGAGCGGGAGGTGCCTCCCTGCTGGAATGCAGTGGCTACTGTGTGTTCATGCCCAGAACCAAGAATCAGCATTCAAGCCCAGCTGCACATCCCACCGCCGCCTGGAAGGGCTCCTCTCTGCTGTCGCCTTGGCTGAGAAGGTCGTTCACCCACAAGCTAGCATTCAAAGGACTCCTGCTTTCCGTCTCCCCTCTGTTTTACAGCCCTGTGCTCACCAGACACGCTTCTCCTCCTCTGCACCTACAAAACTCTGTTCTCACCTCCACACTGCATGCGGGTCACTGGTTAGCATAGGTGTAACCTCCATCCAAATACGTACTTCCGAGAAGCAGATCTTACTTATGTGTATAACCCCCAAAGGTCTAGCCCCAAACCTGCTGCGTGTATGTGTGTGCACGTGTGTGCAAGTTATGCCAACAATAACACCAGCAGCAGCTAACATATGAGGCTGAGCCCATGTGCCTCCCCACATGTGCTAGACACCTGACTTGCCCTCACAGTAAACCTGCGACCTCTTATTATTCCCATTTTATAGCAAAGAAACTGAGGGTTAAGATGGCTAAGAAACTTGCCTAAGGTCACACAGCTAGTAATCGGTAGGACCGGGGATATGAACCAGGCTCACTGAAGCCCATAAATCAAGCCCCTTCAACACTACTCTGAACCTGAAAGGGTGGACCGAG
Source organism: Delphinapterus leucas (assembly GCF_059928025.1). Lineage (NCBI taxonomy): Eukaryota > Metazoa > Chordata > Mammalia > Artiodactyla > Monodontidae > Delphinapterus > Delphinapterus leucas. The sequence continues at coordinate 24,214,314 of NC_143143.1, forward strand.
AGCGGGTTATGGGTGGGTAGTAGCGTGTGGTACCGGCTAGAGCATCAGGAAACAGGATGGCAGATGGAAAATTAGAACTACTACGTCAGAGAATCTCTTCCCTCTCCTGGTGGAACAGTGGAAATGCCCATCGGCTTGCCAACATACAAGCTGCTGTTTCTTGCATCCCAAACCACTCACCTTCAATTATCCACGGCTGCTTATTCATGGCGAATGCTCTAGCCCAGACTGACTTGTTACCCACATGGATCCTTGGTCATAACAGCACTAAAACTGGCTTGCGTGGCTGATACTTATGCGCTAACTAAATCAGCACTTTATAGATACTGACTCGTTTAATTCTCACCATGACCCCATGGGAAGGTAATATTATTATCACCCCATTTTAAAAGATGAATAAACGAGAGCATTTAAGTAACTTGCCCAAGGTTTCACAGCTAGCAAGTGGCAGAACAGAATTTGAACTCAGGTCATCTGCCCTCTTAACCAGTAGGGGTAACCATTATTGATTGGGCCTTTTTACTATTCCAAGCATTTTACAAATACTTGATGTGATCAACAAACTCATGATCTGGTACTATTTTCATCTCTGCTTTATAGATGAGGAAACTGAGGTTTAGAGAGGTTGAACTCTCCCAACGCGACCCAGCCCAGACTGTTGCTCTCTCAAACTGCAGTTCTGTAAGAATTATTAACAGGAATTGTCCCTTACTCTGGGCAACTTTAGTGCTGAGTTTAGGTGCACGCCTTGCTGACTAAACTGCAAGTTGAATTTTAGCTCCAACTTGTTCCCTTGTGCAGTGTACATCCTGGACAACTGTACACAGAAGTAGCGACCCAGCAGATAAATGGCAGACCTGAGATTCCAACCCAGGTCCGACTGGCATCTGGCTTTTAATCACTATAGGTGTTCCATCACCCACCTCAGACACCACACTCCTCTTTTCTAACGCAATTCTAGATTCGATCCTATCCAAGGATGCTCAGAAAATGCCCAGTCCAGTATCCTTAAGTGGGCAAAAGCTCAGTCAAGGTGTACTGGTCGAGAGAGATCCTTCCAGAACAGACCCCTTCCATCCCCAGGAGCTGTGACAACTTCATCACAGTCTCAGAGAGACTCTGGGCTCATAGACGGTGACTCTCCACTGCAAGACAATTGTCGAATTCTTGCAGTGGGTACCTCGGTGGCGCTATCTCCCCACCTCAATCAGGCAGCCACTTTGCACAGTGACCCTTCCTGATCTACACTGTCCAGCTACAATTTGGCCATTCCTGGGACTCTGCTCTGCTTGAGGCTTCTGCAGCCCAAAGCGCTTGTGACCAGGGAGCACTCCCAGGGCCCTGGACTCAGAGCAGATGTCACTTTGCATTAAAGGCGCACTGGCCTGGGCTCCCAGAGATAAAGCACAACGGCTCTCTGCTAAATGTCGCCACGAGAGAAGCTAAATGAGGAAGAGGGAGAGGGTAAGAGAGAGAGAAAGAGGGAATGAGAGACAGAGGGGGATAAAGGGAGAGAGGTGAGAGGTAGGGAGAGAGAGAGAGACTGGGCATCTGAAGAAGAAAAACAGAGACACCAACCCCAAGTCTGTGTGGAAGGGAGAGCCTGGTACTTCTGACGAGTAGTAGAAATAATAACAAGATATCAAGTTTATCAATCACTTATTAACAAAGACTAACACTAAATGGGAGCTTAACAGGTGCCAGGTGCAATATTCAGTGCACTTGTTCAATCGTGGACCTGTAGCAGTTACCTGCCCTTCCCCAATATAAGCATGATGCCCTGCCCAAGCAGGGAGGCCACGAGATACACCCATCGCAGCCACACCCTTGGAGTACCACCCTAGGTGTGCAGCCTCACTCCTGCAGCAGCTGGGATTTCTTACCTGCCTCCTACTTGTCAGTCATGGTCATGACTCTTTTGCTCCTACTGGGGCTTGTCTTATTAGGAGTAGAGTAGACCCACTGCACTGATGGCCCCAAGCCACAGTCTGCTGTATCCCCGCCCGGGGCGAGGTGACTCTGCATGTCCTGCCATCACGGACTGGAATCTGTTTCCCCACATCTTAAATATGGGGCTGCCTGGAGCTTGCTTTGGCCAAAAGAATGTGGTGGAAGTGACCCTGTTCCAGTTCTAAGTCTGGCTTCAGGAAGCCTTGCACACTTCCTGCACTCTCTCTTGGAACCCTGTCACTGCCATAAGGACAGGCCCAGGCTCCTTTGCTGGAGGATGAGAGACCACATGGAGGAGAGTCCGCATTTCCCGGACGAGACAATCCTAGAGCAGCCCATAGCGAGTCGATCCCCAGACGTGAGAGCCCGCCAAGATCAGAGGAGCCACTGCAGAGACCAGAAGAACCATCTATCTAGCTGACCCAAAGACCTGTAAGCAGTAACTAATAGCAAAAACACTTACAGTTTTATAATACCGAGTTTGGAGTGCTTTGTTCAATCACCCCAATGATAATAATGAGCATTATACAGAAAAAGAAACAGACTTGGAGACATGAAGATACTTTCTAAGGTCATGCAGCCAATAAGTGATGGAGCAGGGATTCTGCACCATTGTCAGAGTTTTTATCCATGATGATCTAGACCATCTAGACCACAGGGGTCAACAAACTATTTCTGTAAAAGGCCAGCTAGTAACTATTTTAGGTTTTGTAGGCCATACAGTCTCTGCGGCAACTACTCAACTCTGCCATTACAGAGCCAAAGCAATCATAATCCATATGCAAACAAGTGGGCATGGCTGTGTTCCAATAAAACTTTAGTTACAAAAACAAATGGAGGGCCAGATTTGGCCCATGAGCTGTAGGTCACTTCCCTACACCACCACTGTTCGTACCACCCTTTCTTCCCTTTCTTTTCCCTGTAATTTCACTTCTTCCTTTTCTCTAGGATTTCCATGTAAAACCCCTCATTATATTCCGCCATTTTTATATTCTACTCCACGACATGTGACAACTAACTCCAAACTCAGTGGCTTTGTTTTCCCAGCATGTGTGTAACTCCACTCCCTAATTTTGCAAATCTCTGTCATTTCCAAAAATCAATTTGACTGATATGTTTTCCTAATGTTAGGTTGATAGCTCTCTGGATTCCCCAGGTATGGGAACTTTAAAAAGTTATGATTATATTCTAAATCCAAGACCCAACATCATCACCGTGACAGTTGGGAATGCAAATTACTCCTGTTCAGAACATTTCAAGAAAAAGTTTCAGATCTGTAGCTGCAGAAATTTGACTCACTCCAAAAAAGTCCCCCCTCCCCCCCCCTCAAAAATCCAGAGTGATACAGAAGTAATTCTGAGAGCTTTTTCATCGCTCCACACACCCGGTCTCTGGGGCAACCTCTCTCTAAGAAGCAGACAAGGCATGTGATGACAACTTCTTGCAGAGAATAAAAACTGGGGTTGGAACAAATGAAATCTCAGTGATTTTCAGTTTTATGGATAGACATCTCATCCAGAAAATAAAATGTTATAACAGATTTCAGTTTTTCCACCTCTTTCTTGAGCCCTTTTCACTTCTTAGCTGCCCTACTTAAAACACAGAACCTTGTTGGCAATTAAAGTGAACTCTGAGCTTGGCTATTTTTTTCCTTCAATTGGGAAAAAAAAAAAGTAGACTTAAGAGTTTAGCAAAGGAGCTCATCCAACTTAGAAGCTGAGAGCCACGTCTTGAAAATTTCATCCAAGGTTAGTCAGGGTTAGTGTCAAACTTTCCAGAATTTTTAACCTTCTAAGTAAACATAACGATGTCTATCTGGACTGACTTAAGTTTTAAAGTCCTAAGACTAGGAAGGCAGAGGAAGACCCATCTCATTTTTCATTATGGTTAAATTCAATTTCCAAGAACAGCCGCCCTTGGTCCCAGGACCTGGCAATGAGTGAGCTGTTTCTGGAGCCATCATTACCACGATGGCCAAGGGCAAAGAGAAAAGGGATGCCTCACAGAACAGGGTCCTCAAGTACGTGGAGCTATGTGTGCATTCCATGTCCAGAACCCTCTACTGTAGTTGGGGCACCCTAATTAGTATGATCCACTCAACGAAGAGCCCAAAGCCAGCCACAAGCATGTACTTGTCAATGGCTCTCAATGACGTATGCTTGCTCTGTGCTAGAAGCTGTGTTAACCACTTTGTACATAATTATCTCAGTTATACAGATAGAGAAACCGAGACCAAGACCCAAGGTCCACAGCTAGCGAACGACAGAGCTGAGATTCACAGCTAGCTTGTCTGACTTCAGAGACTTCTCTTAATCAAGACGAAATAACTGACTTAGCAAAGGGTCATATTTGTGTGGGTGGTGACAGTGTCCAGGTGTTTATCAACACCTCTGGATCTCCCACTAAATCCCGACCATCCTTGGGCCACCTGCCAACTGTCTTGTTTTAAAAGGACTTGCATTTGATGAGCAGCATGTAAGATATGGGACCTATGAGGTCAGCAGGTAGGGGTAATTATTTCCCACTACAGAGATGTGGAAACTGAGGCCCAGGGAAGGGAAAAAAGCCTGCCCACAGTCACCAGCCCGTTAGTGGCACAGTCAAGAATGGACCACACATCCTGGGCTTCCAGCCCAGAGTCGATAAAGGGGTGTGGATTTGGCTGGGGGCTGGGGGCGGGGTGGGGGGAGTGCCCACCTTGCACAGCCTCTACACACTCCAAGGCCAGGAATCCTGTGAGCCCTCTGAACTGTGCTTTCCTAGACCTCTGAAGACCAAAATACCCTTCTGAGTGCCTCACATTCAGAATATACTGAAAAGGGGTGCAGGGGGGCAAAGCATGCTTAAATAAAAGGCATACGCACGCAAAAGATATAGCCGCAAATTGTATTTTTATCTCGATATCTATTTACCCCTGCTCTTCCATGTTAATAAAAGGCTTAAGCAAAACACACTATTCCACTGACCAAAGATTACAGACAAAACACAGGACGTAGGGGGAAGTAAGCAAGGGAATCAAGAAACAGGAAACTTAATTTGCCACCAGGAACTTGGTAAGCATCCAGAAAATTACCACAAGTCCTGGGCACTTGTGAGAGGTATGAATTCTGTCTCTGAGCTTCCTAGTAAGCACTGCAAAGAGAGAAACAAAGCTGGTTATTTGCTTCTGGGAGTCCTCATTTTTTCAAAAAAAGGAGACTCTGTCACCCCTCATTTTTCAGTGTCACCAGCTCTGATTGTATTGCGTTTCCTGTGCGTTAGTTTTGTCTCCGTATCTGCTGAGCTGATTTGGAAGGATCTGCTGCACGGCTCTACAGAAAAGCTCAGATGAGCTGGCCGGCTCACATCCCTTCACCCCTGGTACAGTCAAGTGTTTATTTACTGAGCGTCACATGAACAAACTGGTGATAAAGGAGAAGTCTAAAACCTCTTTGGTAGGAGACTGCGCCACCAGAATAGCAATCAGAAGTGAAGTAGAGAAATCTCTTACTTTAAAGCAGAGGTGAATGAAAAAATGAACGTTTGGGCAGATGTCATATCTATGGGCCACACAGATTTTCTGAAACCCTTTTCTGTACAAAGTGAGGCACCTGGGGATAAGGTGCCTGCTCCCCACTTCTCTCCATGCCCTACCCAGTCCCTCTGGTGAAAGGATGTAAGGCCCATCCAACTGATCTCAGCCCCGAGCACTGAGAGGGCCACGTGGGGCACCACATGGGAGAGGCAGGGACCAGCCTCTGGCGGACACTGCTCTGCTGGCTCCATGCGATCGAACCATAAACTGAGTTGGGCTCGCTGACCACGTGGGAGCATTCCAGGGCCAAAATTCAGATCTGCAGCTGCAAGCGAAGGAGAGCAGAGAATGCCTTTCCACCCTCCAAGCCCTGTGCACCAGAGCAGCCCTTTTAGGAGAACGCTGCGCTAGGACACAGGGAAGATGATTCCCTGTCTGCTACTCTAGCTGACGTCCAGAGATCCTAGGAAACCAGGAGGGAGGATGGGTGATGGGCGGGACAGGTATCCAGCCATCCCGGACTTTAATGCCGTCAGACAGCTCCAGAAACCTCTGTTTAATACCCAACAACTGCTCTTTAATCTCTCATTCTGTTGACCTGCCAGCATCTCCCTAGTGTAACCTCCACTTAGCAAAGCCACTGTGGTTCCCTTGGGATAGTTGTACCAATTAAATAATGTGACACTTTAGAGGTGTAAAGCCATGTATTTACTCCCAAACCAGAGGCCGGAGGGTTCTAACTTAAAGATTTTAAGTGGAAAAAGAATCTCTCTCTGAAGAGTCGACATTAGTGACTACGGTTTGCTATTCAGAAAGGGCATCAAAAGGCAGCTGCAGGCGAGAAACCCTGGAGAGCCCTGGGGGAAGGGCAGAGGGCAGGGCGGGGCCAGGACGGGGCTGGGCTCGGAAAGGAGAGCGTGGGATCCTGGCTCCACCTTCTACTGCCCGCACCCAGTGTGATCTTGAGCTGGTCACTTCACGTCTCTACACCTCGCTGTCCTCTCATCTGTAAAATGGGGGCAAACACAGCTACCAACTGGTGGAGAAAGTTAAAGGAGAGAATATGTTTCGGCCAGTGTCATTAGGAGTCCCCAAAGCAGCCTTGTGGCTGGAGGCAGGAGCATCTACAAGGGTCAGGACAGTTTCCCTGCATGGGTTCTTCTGCTCAGCACAGCCTCCAAATTTGCTTCTGTCCTATTCCTTAGGGGTTGCTGACAAAGACGGGGGACGGAAGGGGAGGTTTCTGGAAAACCTGGCTGCCAGGGCTGGGTCCATCTGGCCGGTGTCCCTGACAGCTGAAGACGCATGCCAGACAACGGGGCACCTGGGAGGCTGTCTCAAGGCTGCTCAACGCCAGGGAGAAATGATGAGCTTGCGGGCCCGACCTGTCAGAAGACGTGTTACTGCTGGAAAGTACAAAATAAGCGAAGTGCGGGTAACTAAACACTATGTTTATCGCCTTTCCCACACTCTCAGGCCACAGGCAAGAGCTGCTGCCTAAGGCTGGATGACAGGGAAATGTTTATTCAGAGCAAGGGGCGTCCTGAATATCAATGGGGCCCGCAGGAGGCTGGCTGTGGGGAATCTCAGGGGCCAGGGCCCTGCCCTGCCAAGTGGGGAGACCTGGCGGGGAGAAAGGCCCTTCTCCCCAAACTCAGCCCTGCTCCCTGCTGCCCCGGGGGAGGGCCCTGACTTCTAACTGCCCAGCCCAGGAATTGTCACGCTCCTTTTTCCTGTGGCACCGGGGACAAAACTTAATCTTCCAGCTCTGGGCAACTGGGATCTGCGTGATGACCGTTCTGACCTCTGTCCGGGCAGGACCCTGATCTGCCGTGCTCACCATTATCTTCCCAGTGTCCAGATGACGCCTGGTGCATGTACACAGCAGGCACAGTAGAAATCTATCACAAAAGAAGGGCTTATCCAAGGGCTTGGGAGGCATCGGTGAACAATGCAGACAAAACTCTTGCCTTCATGGAACTTTATTCTAGCATAGGGAGACAGACAATAAATAATAATAATATGTACAAATAATGGGGGGAGGAGGGGAGAAGAGAGCAGGAGAAAGGGGGGTTAGGAGGCTGAGAGGGATGCAACTTTTAAAAGAATATTCAAGGTAGGCTTTGAACTGAGAGGGTAGGATTTGTGCAGAGGCTCAAATAAGTGAGCAGGCTGTGTAGATAACTAGGGGAAAAATGTTTCAGGAAGACAGAACTGCAGTGCAAAGGCCCTGAGGTGACAGTGTGCCCGGCAGAGCTCACCTTGCCAGTAAGGACCGGCAAGGAGGCCAATGTGGCTGGAATGGAGAAAGTAAAAGAATGAAAAGTAGGAGATTAAGTCAGAGAGGGGGAATGGGGGCTAGATCATACAAAGCCTTCTAGAACCCTGGTTCTCATGGGGGCAGTTTCACCCCTCATGGGACATCTTGCATGTCTGGAGACATCTTTGGTTGACACAGCTGGGGATGGAGGGTCCTGGCATTCTAGTGGGTAGAGGCCATGGAATGTGCTAAGCTCCTACACTGCACAGGACAGCCCAGCAAATAATTATCCAGCCCAGTAAGTCACCAAGTGCAAATCCAGATCACTGTAAGGACTTTGGCTTGAGTGAGTTGAGATTATTTGTTGAATGAATGAACAACCCTACACCTGCACCAACGATAACACAAATCGTAAGTAGGGAGGTGTGTTCCATCTTCTTTAGAACCCTTTCTCCTATTAATAGAGTCAAAATGAAAGAAAAGGGACCTTTCTTCTTGCCAAAAGCACACAGTGGAACTCCTGGTTTGGAAATGTCCTACTTTATGTGCAGCCTAAAAGGAGGCCAGCTGTCCTCTGGTCTGGTGACAACAGAAGGAACTTCTTGGAAAGCTGGCTGCGGGGACATGGAGGTGGCCAGGAGCTTCCCAAGTGAAAAAAGCAAAAATCAACAATAACAAACATGATTACTGGGACCCGGGGCTGTGAGGGGGCCCCAGAGGAGAGCAGATCAATGTTTGGTTCTCCCCATGTGAAGACTGAAGGCAGGGGCTTCCCTGGTGATTTCTTGTGTTTTCACCTCTGATCTTCAAATCCTGGCCGAGCCACTTCCAGATACCTAGAGTCTTGCCTGAGTTTCATGTGGGTGATTAAAGCACGGAGGACTCGAGTCTCCGTTCCTGCCTCTGTTGGTGAATAATCAAAGGCTAATTAGCCATGGTCCCATGGGACGAGGAACTAGATGTGCAAGACATCTAAGAAACTCTGAAAATAAAACTGTGAGGTGGATCTGAGACAAATGTCAGTGGGGATCGCTGGGGATGAGGTCAGCTGGGGCCAGAAGCCCAGAGCCCAGGGCCAAATGGGGGTGGCTTCTCCAAAGCCAGGCTGACCCTTTAGCCCAGACCAAAGACACAAGGACAGATGAGTTACTAAGGTCCAGCCTTCTTCTGTCAGCTCACGGGTAAATCAAATCAAAGCAGCAAGAATCCAGAGGGAGCTTCGAGATGGGAGAGGGCAGGGGAAGGCTCTCCAGGCTGGAGTCAAACCATCAGGGTTCAAATCCTGGCTCCTTCACTTCCTGGCTGTGTTAAATAGTCTAACCTCTTTGAGTCTCAGTTTCCTCATCTGTAAAATGGAGCCAAACAGCAACAACCAGGAATTACCCTTGGAAATCACTTTGGCCAGGAAGGGAAGGAATGGAGAAGAGAGAAGTCATATTTACTGATTCTAGGGCACTGGATGCTGGGCTAAATGTTTAGACTTATTAGCTTGTTAAATTCTCATAACAACCCAACGTGGTATTGGGTGTCCCATTTTAATACGAGAGTGCTGTGATTTAGAGGGATTAAACCACATCTTGACCAGGGAGTGGAATCTCCTTTTCTCCATGTTCTGTTAGTGACACTACCATAGGCAGAGCACACAGAACTTCCCACGTGTGCTGCCAGGCCAGGTCCTTGTAACACACCTGAGAGCCAGCTACGAGAATCACAGCTCCCTTTCACAGAGGAGGAAACCGAAGCACATCCCTCACTGCTCCACTTGCCAGAAGTCTTCATCGGGAAAACAGAGCCCCCAAAGAAAAGTCCAAACAAACGCAAATGTGGTTTGGGTCAGGTGACAGCCACGTAAGGAAGGATGGGTATCATCCCTGGGGGTGAGGGAGTAGGCTGGCAGGGGGTGGTATATTCAGTACCAAGAAGTTTGGGGCCCTAAGATTCACTACAGACTAAGCTACTGCACATCACACACTGAGCCCATGTGTTACTTAATCCTCACAGTGAGCCTGACGGTAACTACTCTCATTATTCCCATTTCACAGATGAGGCAGCTGAGGTCACTTCAGAGGAAGTGAAGTAATTTAAGCCACATAGCTGGTGAATGGAGATGTTGGGAGTTGAGCCATGTTGGTTGACATGACACGTGAGGCCCCTCAAAGTGTGAGGATGGGAGTCAGTAGTCCTGAAAAACTGTTCCACCAGCAGCTGTATGATTTGGGGACAGTCAGCTACCCCTGCTCTGGCCTCAGTCTTCATCTGACAGGGTATGGGCTTCACTGAATAGCCTTCAGCTCTGACCTCCTGTGGTGCTCTTTGCAGACCTTACACTCGTGCTTCCCAAGGCAAATGCTGTAACCAACCTCAGGGCCTTTGCACTTGCTGTTTTCTATACCTGGTAAAAATCTCCCCCTAAATATTCTCATGGTTCACTCCTCATGCAACTGCTCAGAAGACATCTCCTCCAAGAACCTCCCCCTGGTTAACCCCACCACCACCCACCGTGGAATCCAGCTACGTCCAATTTTCAACTTGGCTGCTATGTTTAATCAGCCAAGCTGAGTCGGAGGAAGTTTACAGAATGGGAGTGGGGTGGCAGTAAGCAACAGCCAGACTTCACAACCAAAGTAGGCTGCAAGATTCTATTTGTACCAAATACTATTCATGCCTTCCCATCCCGTTAACCAGTCTTCCTCATGGAACTTAACAGAACAAACCACTGCCAGACACCCTTAGGTTTAATTACTCAGATGATTTTAATAGTGCACAGGCTTTAATCACAGCCCACGCTGCTGCAGAGAGCGGCTGAAGGCACCTTCCATGAGCTTCCAGTCCCCTTTCCAGTCCCCTTTCCACCTCATGGTTTTCTAACTGAGATCACAGTATATGGGGGTCGACTTAGTCTTGACTCAGCCATAGAAACTCTACCACTAAGGTCTAGGAGAAGCGATTTTAATTTGCCCCCTGCAGATACTGAAGCAGGACCACTCATGCTGGATTTCCCTGACTGCCAAAGGACAGCCCTATCCCAAATAAGTGAAGGTCAAGGAAAGTCTGCAGACTGAGACTTTGCTCTTAGAGAAAGTTTCAAAAGGACTAGCAACACGGGAAGGATTTTGCTTTGCCCCCAACCCGAGAGGCATCAAGACCTGGGAGAAGCCATGTGCTGCCTCCTTCTAAGCCCTCTTCAAAGCACGTACCCAGGTGGCAGGAATAAAAGCTGGCTGCCCAGGCTTTCTTTTAATGAAATGAGAATTGAAGTTCAAAAATAACTGTGCAAAGCCTCGTAGGGAAATACCAGATGACACAAGGACAATCCAGTGACCAAATGCATAAAAGGTGGCAGGGGTGGGGAGCCCATATCTAAATCAATAACCAGGTCAGGCGGAATGAGGGGGTCAAAACAGTACCTTAGAAGTTGAGAAAGTCGTCCAAGTCCACTTTGGATGGCTCGGTAAGAATTTCAACAGTTTCCACACTCCCATCCAAAATGCTATCTTTTAGCAAGTGTGCAGCGATTCCATTTCGAGGAATTTAACCTTCAGGGCTGCTTGCACTTAAGTAAAATGACATATACGCAGGGAGGATTGTTACAGCTGAGTTTGTAGTTGCCAGAGACTGGAAATAACCGCAATCTTCATCAGCTGTGGCCTGGATGAATAACAGGCTACGCTGATGCAAATGGAAAATTACGCGGCAACAAAAAGAACAAGGTGACTCTATATGAACTGAAACAGAGCAGTGGACAAGGTATACAGAGAAGGGAAAAAAGCAGGACACAGAACAGAGGCACAGTTAGTTGGCATGTGGCTCAAAGCACAGTCTAGAGTCCGGCTGACTCTCTAAGATTGAATTCCAATTCCCTCTCTCTAGCTATGGGACTTTGGGTAGGTTATTTTACCTCTCTGGGCCTCAGTTTCTTCGTCCATCAAATGGACTCTTAAGAAGCAGCAATATCTCTAAAACACACATTCTCATGGGGTGATATCATCCCCACAAGGGAGCAAAGACTGGCTCAGAGAAAGCAGTGGTGAAAAAAACCTTAGCTATTACAATGGTTTGTGGTCCTCCAAAGCTCAACATTACATGATCAATCTTATCTCTTATTATTTAATTTCTCTCACTAGGGAGAATTTAAATTAAATTAAATTTTTCTTCTTGGGAGGATACTAATGAAAAAAAGGTTGAGGAACCCTGATCTAAAGTTCTCAGCAGCACAAGGCAAATGGGGATGACATTTACCTTACAACACGGCTGTGAGGCTTAAACAGAATGAGAGCTGCAGAGGCCACAGGGCTGTCTTTCCATCCGGGTGCTGGATGCTGATATCAAGCCCCATTTCTCAGATGATGAGCCTGAGGTCCAAAGAAGTGATGGGACTAGGCCAAAGGTCAAGAGCAGAGGCAGAATGTTCACCTGGTCTCCCTGACTCAGAGCTTCCACTTAAATGCTCTAGTACTGCTCGGAGGCCACAGGGTCCAGATGCTTATGAAGCTGCCCTGAAATCCACTCTGGCGTTTGCCGGGTCAACCCAGGCCCAGATACCCAGATGTGTCTTCACCCATCTGAGCAGCAGCCCAGGGACCGCGGTACCAGACGGCCAGGAACTCCCAGCATGTCCGCTGTGCGGAAGGCTCAGAGCTGCTATTCCTTTGCCCTCACAGTTTCCTCTCGTGAGTCCCTTTGGAGACATTTTCAGCTGACCTGAGCGCTGAGAACAGCTTCGCCTGCCACGAGCAACGATCTGGGTCAGTTATTTGGACACAGAGTGGTGGAAGGGAGTATATTTGCTTTTCCTGCTGGCTGCCCAGAAAGCTCTGAGCCGAATCTCCAGTTCCCGCACAAGCGAGGTCTTCGTGGCCTGTGTTTTAAGTCAATTCTGACTCCCACTTGAGGCCCCAGCATCGTGTTTCCTTCCTTTGGCCTCATTTTAATTTATGCAATCGTATTTTGCTTTGTTGACTGCCACACACCCTCCCTAGGACAGGAAGGGGTGTAAAGAGATCAATCAGTACACACACAGAACTCTGAGAGGTTCCAGAAAAAGCCCCTACTGGCAGAATAACTCGTTGGGCTACATCACCCAACTCCCTGGGGCCTTTTGAGGGAGGCTGGGAAAGTGGGAGCGGTCTCCTGGGCCTGGAGTGGTGAGAAGGAGAGGCAGGCCGGAGAGAAGGTCAAGGGAAGGAAAGGGAAGTACGTGTATGAAGAGGAAAAGAGAGCTTTAGTCGCGGGGTCTCAACAGGCAGAAACCACAGGTCCCTGGTTCATTCATTCATTCAAGACCTACCATGTGCAAAGCACTGTGTTCCCTAAACGGGATACAATGATGTACTAAAAAATGGCAAGGGTCCTTTGCCCTCATGAAGATTATACTTAGTTCAGAAGTCAGCATGCTCTCTACCTGCTGGGCCCGGTCTGGCCTGCCAGCTGCTTTTTGTAAAGTCTGATTGGAACACTGCCCCACCTGCTCATTTACATGCTGTCTACAACTGCTTTAGAGCTACACCGCCAGAGCCGAGTAGTTGTGACAGAGGCCATCTGGCCCACAAAGCTCCAAATATTTACTATCTGGCTCTTCACAGAAAGTCTGCCCACCTCACGTTTTATTTGTGAGTATTTAAAAATGTTTAAATCAACAAAAATGAAATTCTGATACCCTCTCTCCCCAGTTTTCCCTTCTATTAAACTGGTACGATAAGCATGCCATCGTGGGGATTAAATGGGAGAATGCATGGGAAGTACTCAGAAACAAGCCTAGAACACAGGCACCCGCAATACTTTTTTTATCCTCCTTATTTCTGATATTACAGTGGCTGGAAGAAGAGAAATGATTTCACTCCAACACGTCTTTAAAATACATTCCGTGTTTTCATCCTGATTCCAGGAATAGGTATGACTAGTTGATCTAAGTGATCCAGGCATTTTTCAGGACATTTTACTTTGTTCTCTTGATTTTAAGACAAACATTTTTTCCCTATTTTAACATTTCTGAAATTAAGGCTTGTCTTATAATCAATGTGTACACATGATTTGTTAATTCTTATTTGTTGCAAACCAATGATGTGGCAGACTCTCAGGATATATGAACAAAACATCTATGTGAACAATACATATATGTATGTGTACATACACGGGGGTGTGTATATACGTATATATATAGTTCATAAAACAAAGTCATGTTCACATGGAGTTTACATGGGAATGGGGGAGCAAACAGTGACAGCACATAGTAGGTCAGTTGCTAATAAAAGCTACGAAGAAAAGCAAAGCAGAGCAGAGGGGCAGAGAACAGTGGCAGTTTTGCAATTTAAAAGTGGCAATGTGGGGATGGCCTCCCCAGAAGACGACCCAAGACAGGGGAGGGAGCGGGCCTGCTGGAATTTGGGAGCACAGGGCTCCAGGCAGAGGAAAGGGCAGGTGCAAGTTCAGGTGCAGAGATGCATATCTGGCAGTGTGTCTTTTGTTCCCCCTCCCCTCACCAAAGCAGTGACCAATGGCTCACTCTCCTTGGATTACAGAAGGACCATACGTGGACGGGACAGTTGAGGCGTGAAATAAGGGACTGGGATTTGGGCTGGGAAGGGGAGAGCGGTCAGTGGCTGCAACACATTTTATTTCAGCTGACTCCTCTCAGCTCCTCTGAAACAGCTGACATGTGTTCTTGGTCCTAAACCTGCTGTAAGCCTATGTCCAAATGAATCACCTGCCAAAAACCTACTAAATCCACAGGTAAGACTTTTTTTTTCCCCAGAAAGTCGTGGGAACTGGATGGGTTGTCATCGAAATTGTAGGGCCAGTTGAGCAAGTTCCTTCTTTGCACCTGGCCAGTAAAACTGAGTAAGAAGGTGTCTGTTTCCACAGAATGTTTGCAGAGCACTCAAGACAAGTATATCAAAGTGTGTACATATCCCCCAACTTTGCAGAGACAGAAGAAAGGATGGGGTAATGAGGTCATGGCTCCGACATTCTTCTGCAGAGATTCTCGGTCGGCAAACTCACTGAGAACAAAGCCACAGACCCAGAAAAGGCAGGGTCATGGCATCTGGGTGGCCACGAAGTCTTGACCCCAAAGCCCACGTGCATGTTTGCAGTCACACTTCCTAGTGTCTCCCGCGGTCACACCCGGTGACCCTGCACATTACCCCCGTTGTACAGGGAGGTGCTGACTCCGAAGCTCGTTCAGTTCCCTACATCAGGATGCCCTGGCCTTGACCAACCGGGACAGGAGCTCAGCTCATTCTCAGATTGGGATTCAAGTTCACGTGTCCAATGTGAGTATAACTCTATGGCTACTAATCTAACCACTTTCTCTGATTTCTAAAAAATTGTCCTTCTGCATGCAGATGAGAATGTGTACGTGAGTGTGAACGAGAGGACAGGAGAGGAAGGCTGGGGAGGGGAGATCAATACGGCCTCCCAGAAGCAAGCGCACTGAGAAGGACGCTGCAGAAGGGAGGAGAGGGCGGAGTCAGTAGGAGTAGGTGCGGGGGGAGGGGCCTTCAGTGGACAGGCAGAGAGCTCTGTCGCACCCTCATAACTCCTTCAGGTATCACAAACCACAGCACAGCACAACAATCAACGATGATAATGATGATGCCATTGAGAAAACTGCATTTTGTTCTTCAGACCATGTTTGATAAAGCACAGACGTGACACATCCTCCGTGAGGACAAGTCAACTAAACCGTGTGTGTGTGTGTGTGTGTGTGTGTGTGTGTGTGTGACTTACAGGGGTCAGCTTTTGGTCTCTGAAACATTTATTTAAAATACAGAATACCTTTTTGCTGAACAGATGAGGTGTTGCTCTACTAAAGCAACACCCTAGGCTGTGGCTTCCAGACAGTTTTTATTTCCAGATGAAAAGAGCCAGGTCTGGAGCCCGCCCGTGTGAGAAACAGTCAGTCCTGTGGGCTGAGCCCCTTCCCGCAGACCAGACGCTTGGGCAGCCATGGGGAGCCTGGGCGGGGGTGTTAACTCACTGCTTCTAAACTGACTGTGACTCACCCATCACTCCTTCGGCCTTGGGTAAGGCTAACTATGGGGGATGGGGTGCCCTCTCCAGCTGGGGAAAACTGCCATGTTAAGCCCCTTCCCTGACACACGCAGAGGGAAGTACACCTGAGCCAGGAAACAGCTATAAAGTCAACCCCGAGGGCCTCTGAGAAGCAAAGGGCAGCTGAAAGTTCTTCACTCTCCTTTCCAGGCAGGCGTCATTGCCTGAGTAACTTACCAAGAGCGTTCTTCTATTAGGAGGTTACGTATGCCGGTTTCCCCCAAAATTCAAGCTAAAATCCTAACCTCGCAATGGGATGGTCTTAGGAAGTGGGGCCTTGGGGAGGTGATTAGGTCATGAGGGTAGAGCTCTCATGAATGGGATTCGTGACATTATAAAAGGGACCCTAGAGAGTTCTTGCCTTGTTCCTGCCACGTGAGGACACAATGAGAATTTGTTTGTCTGAAGCCAAGAAAAGGGAAGCTGACCATGTTGGCACCCTGATCTCAGACTTCCAGACTGTTCTTTATAAGCCGCTGAGTCTATGGTATTCTGTTGGAGTAGCCTGAGCTAAGACGGGGCGGGGATCCATCATATGTGTATTCGAATGAAGAGCATTCAAATGTAGGTCACTGAGGAGGGAAAAAGAGTGAAAGAATAGGAAAAAAGTGAGAGAAGTAAAGAGAGAAGGAATGAGAGAGGAGAGAGAATATACAAGGTAGAACAAAAACTCAGACCACACAGGATTTTTGCTGACTTTTAAACCTAAACCCCAAGTAAGATACAATTCCACTGTACACGTGTGTTTCACTTTATGCGGTAGATGCTCTTCTGAAAAACTGGATATGAACAGAATTGTTAAAAAGTCCTCTTTGTATACATCTTTGAAAGCTCACAACTTGAAGGTATCCATCTGTCTTAGCCCATGTGTGCTGCAATAACAAAATACCGTAGACTGGGTGTCTTAAACATCAGACACTTATTTCTCACAGTTCTGGAGGCTAATGAGTGTGAGATCAGGGTGCCAGCATAGCCAGGTGCTGGTGAGAGCCCTCTTCCTGGCTTGCAGATGGCAGCCTTCTCACTGTGTCCTCACATAGTGGAGAGAGAGTGCTGGTATCTCTTCTTTTACTTACAAAGGCACAAATCCCATCTTGGGGGCTCCACCCTCATGACCTCACTGAACCATAATTACTTCCCAAATGCCCCACCTCGAAATACCATCACATTGGGTGTTAGGCCTTTGACATACGAATTTGGAGGGGGCTGGCGTTACGAATGTTTAGCCTCTAACACCATCTCCAAACCCACTCACAAAGACAAGGGTCCTCTGGGAAAATGAACACCAGTTCCCAGCCTCTAAAGCGTATCCTTTTGGTAAGTTTTGAGTTTCCAAGTCTTGAATGTCCCTACATTCATGAAACCAAAGGATATTAGAGGCATGTATTCCAGCCTCCTCATTATACACAGGAAGAGTCTAAGGCCCAGAGAGGCAAAGTTACTCGACCAAGGTCACACAGATGAAGTGAGTCACAGCTGAGTCTCGAACCTGAGAGTATGGTCTCTTTGGCGGTACACGTTCGGGTGGTTACTCACTTGTGCTGTCTGAAATAAGTGGGCCAGTGCCTGGGGCTTGGGAATCTGTTAGTTATATGAGCCTGTAGTTTTAACATCCTATTTTCTGGAAGTCAAAACTACATCACCAGGGTGTTTCTCCTTTTCATTACAGCAGTCATCTCTATTTTATTTATATTTTGCAGTGAAATGATTTAAATCAAATGAGCTTGGGCACAGAGGAAATTTGACCTGAAAGAGGGTTTTTGTGGCAGAATGATAGCCAGCAGATACTTATTTCCTGAGGCCAGTAACATCCTGGTGCAAGGGGATCCATCAATACATCTTTCATAAGGGCTTCTCTGAACAGTGAGGTAGAAAATCTTTCCAATGACTCCGGCCCATTTGTAACTTTGCCCTGAATAAAAGAACGGATTGATCGAGGCTTGGACTGCTTCCATGCCCAGGGGCCTTCCTGCACTCTCGGAGGCAGAGTCTACAAATGGAATTCAACTGGGCAATTGCTCCTGGAGAGAGTGCCCAGTAGGGGCAAGCACGGCCTCTGAAGAGTGGGCAGTGATGGGCTGATCGTGCTCAGCCTCCGTCTGCTGGATCTGCAGAGGGGCTGATGCCTGGAAGTCTCTAAAATAAAGAGGCTTGAAAGGGATCACAGGAAAGGCTTGCCATTGGGAGTTCAGAAACAGCAGATCTGTTTCCCCTCTTGGTGATCACCAACGCACGGTTGGTGTAATATAGCCTCTGTGCGTCCATCAGCCAGTCTGTTGGCATCTCTTAAGAATCCACAATGGGCTGGGCAGAGTGGGAGAGCCCGAAGGCTCCAAAACAGGGCAAAGGGGTGTAGGAGGTTGAGAAGGATGGCCCATTCCTCCAGACGTTTCCACGACCCCAACTGCCCAAAATGGCGGCCGATGTCCTGAGCGCTCCATTGGCTGGGAGACCAGGAGGCCTGAGTTCAGTCTTAGATGAGGCTACTGGCTAACTATCACCCCTTGAGCAACAGACTTCTCCCTCTGGGCAGTGCTTTCCTTTCCTACAAAACTGGTGTGAGGCTGCTTGTCTTAGGGCAGTGGTTTTCAATTTGTGGGCTGGGGCAATTTTACCTTCCAGGGGACATCTGGAACTGCCTGGAGACATTTTTGGTTTTCACAACCAGGGGAGGTAGGGTGGGATGCTACTGGCTTCTAGTGGGTAGAGGCCAGGGATGCTGCTAAACATCCTACAATGTACACAACCCCCTTTCCCCCGCACAGCAAAGAAAGATCCAACTCGGAATACCAGCAGTGTGTCAGAGTTGACAAAACATGCCTTAAAAGTTGCTGTGTGACGTCCCCAAGACTATGAAAGATGCGCACAGACCAGGGCCAGGCACAGCACAGACCCAGAATGAAGGGAGCTCCTGCCCTTCTCCTCTTCGGAGCTGGTGAGGGTCGGACTCCACTAGCACCGACACTTCTCGCTTGGTTTCTCTAAGGTGGCTGAGGATGCAGAGAAGACGGAAGCTCTATCGGCCTCTCACAGGCTGGTTTAGTCCTAAGACACCTGCCCATGCTCTGCAAACCAGCCTAAAGATCACCCCGATCCCAAGCTTCTTTCCCACTTCCTAGGCCTGTGAACTTGACTGAGATCCTTCTCTCATCCAAGCGCCAATGTTGGGATAAATGGGATTATAAAACCTAATTCATGTCAGAGTTGCCATGAGGTGTAGAAATCAGTATCCTTCCCACTGCCTGGCACACGGATGCTCAGTACATGGGATTCATTATTTTCTGTGGGGAAAAATGCCTATTTCCTCTAATTGCCATGAGAATTAGAGGTAAAATAAGAAGAGCAGTTAGCATGGTGCCTAATGCCATGACTGGTGCTGAGTAAATCTGGGGGGATGGAGACAGGGGAATGCAAACCTGAATGACCAAAAAAAATGAAGGTTCATAGAAAAGCAAATCTGCAACGCGGAGCATAGCATGAAGGAGAGCTCAAAAGACATCTGCCCAGTGCGGAGGAGGGGCCAGGGAGGCTCAGGGAAGCGCAAGGGTCTACAACAGGGCTTCTCAACCTCAGCATTACTGACATTTGCGGACAGATGATTCTCTGTGGTTGGGCGGCTGTCTGTGCACAGCAGGATGTTTAGCAGCATCCCTGGCCCCTACCCACTAGATGCCAGCAGCATCCCTCCCTCTGCATCCTGGAATGGAGACAACCAAAACTGTCTCCGGCCTTTGCCAAACATCCCCTGGGGGGCACAAGGGCCCCCTGGTTGAGAACCACTCGTCTGAAGCACCCGACACACAGTGGGCCATCACTCAGCAACTACTTGCTGGAAGAAGGCAGGGGCAGAGGATCGAGGGCACAGCACTGAGCCGCCCCTGCCTGCCTTGGCTGCTTCAGCCGGGAGAGAGGCTGTCCAGGGCAGACACCAGCTCAGTTTCTCTGAAACAGTCGGCTGCTACGAGAGTGCGTCGTTTGTGCTCTGCCTTGTGAAGAGGGAGACTTTTCTGAGAACCTACTTTTCCAGCCCTGAAGATTTCATGTGGATATCGTAGTAAACATCCCCGCCACTCAACCTGCCCCTCGTTCCTCTCCCTCCAAAGTGATTCTTTCGAAGCACTTCTCGTCCCAAATGGTTTCATGTTCCTGTTTCGTGGATGAGCCTCTGTAGTCGAGAAGATGAAGAGGTATGCAATTAAGTTGCAGGTTTGTGGTTTGGGCTTAGAGGTGGCAAAACCCGAGCTTCTCTTTAGCATCTGAATGTAACCTTTCAGAGGATGCTTAGGGAGGCTACGGAGAGAGAAAGCAAAGTGCAAAGGTCACAGGTACATGGGTGGAGGGACCCCAGGGGAAAAGGGTAGCAGGGGAGAAAAGTCAGGTGAGCTCAAAGGCAGCTGGGCTTGGAGGCTGGTGGCAGGGCATAAAGATAGAATTAGATTGAAACTTCCGGGATCTGCCTTTAGGAATGAGCTGCAACCGAAATGAATTATTGGACACTACTTCTTTCTCTCATCTCAACTCCAATCCTTTGCCAAGTCCTAGGTCTCCCTTGGCCCCACCCACTTCTTTCCAGCTCCCCCATCACCTGCACCTGATGAGAAGTGCAGATTCCTGACTGAGCCCCTGCATGTACCTCACCCGCCCATCCATCCCTCTTCCCCTCCGGCAGCCAGAGCAATCCTTTGAAAAGACAGATCAGATGCTACTCCTTCACTTAAAATCCTTCCATTCTCCCTATTTTTCTTAGGACAAAGATGGAATTCTGACTGCAGCCTGCACAGCCCTGCTAGATACAGCCCCTGCCCACCCTCCCCTTCCCTTCTCCACTCTCTCCTGCTTCTTAGCTTTCTCTCCAGTCATTATGAGTTGGAATGAGTTCCCACTGAGCCTAGGACCTTTGCACATGCTGCTTCCTCTTCCTCAGTTAATCCTTACCCAGTCTACACTTCGTTGTTTCAGCTTAAATGTCACTTCCCCAGGGAAACTCTGCTGACCCTCCCTGGTCAGGTCCTGCAGCGGAACCCCTCAGAACACTCAACCTTCATCTCACTGCACTTATCACTGTCCTGCTCAATGACCGACATCTTTCCCCAAACAGACGATGGCACTGTCTGAGGGCAGAGTGGGAATCTATTTTGCCCACTAACGTGACTTTGCTCTACTCAGTTTCAATAAACGTTTGCAGAATAAATAAGTGCATAAATAGGAGGAGGAAGAGAGAGGCTTGCTCCAAGTGTAGACAAAGAGTGTCCCTTTCAGGGGTCACGTCCCATGGCTCCACTCCCAGACACCATTAGGATAGAAAGGGGGCCGGGCAGAGCGTGGTGTCTGCCTGCCTGGATGGTCTGTGGCCAACCCTTCCCTCGCCACTTTACAAGCTTCCCTCTTCCAGCTGCAGCCACATGAGGACGGGTCCTGGCTGCCTGCCCCCCGCGCTCCATGAGAAGAACCGCCCCTCAGTCCAGGATCACCAGCCCCTGCAAATCCACCCGCTGTTTCAACAACAACAACACATTGCCAAGTTCCTACTGCCTGGGCAGTGGAAAGGAGACGTGGACTGTGGCCTCCAGGAGCCCAGCAGCAACTGCATCACCTGCGGGCTGGTTTGGAAATGCAGACTCCCAGGCCCCACCCCAGACCAGCTGAATCAGAATCTGCGCTTGACCAAGAGCCCGGGTGTGATTTGTGTTAAAGTGTGAGAAGCTCACCTGGGGGGTTTGTTAAACTGTGGATCTCCCTACCCCCCCACCCCCCCACCCCCACTTTCTGATGCAGGAGGTCTCCCGGGACGTGGCAGGAAAATCTGCATTTGTCTCAGGTTCCCGCGTGATGCTGACGCCGCCTGTCCACCCAGGACCATGTTTTGAGAACAACTGCTTTACAGCCTTGCGCGGGTCCAGGTAGAGGTCACGGGGGCCCAGGAAGGTCTTCTGAAGGAGGCAAGTGTGAGCTGGAGCGCACTGGACAAGAAGGGTTTGAGGGGCATTCCAGACAGAGGGCACTGCAGGAGGGCCGCTCAGCAGCACAAAGCAAGGTGTGCACAGGGAATGTCCTGCACCAGCAGGCAGAGGGAGAGGGGGAGGGGAGAAGGAGAGGGAGCCTGGAGGCCACAGAAGCTCTGCTTCCTCTTGGCCTGTAAGATCTCTGTGGCCCAGCGCCATAAAGGATGGACTGAAACATCCTCACACCAAGCCTTGTCCTAAGGCTATTTACATACTTTAACATATTTTCCTTTCTTTTTTTTTTTTTTTGCATCTTTATTGGAGTATAATTGCTTTACAATGATGTGTTAGTTTCTGCTTTATAACAAAGTGAATCATCTATACATATACATATATCCCCATATCTCCTCCCTCTTCTGTCTCCCTCCCACCCTCCCTATCCCACCTGTCTAGGTGGTCACAAAGCACCAAGCTGATCTCCCTGTGCTATGCGGCTGCTTCCCACTAGCTACCTACCTTACTTTTGGTAGTGTATATATGTCCATGCCTCTCTCTCGCTTTGTCACAGCTCACCCTTCCCCCTCCCCATATCCTCAAGTCCATTCTCTAGTAGGTCTGTGTCTTTATTCCTGTCTTACCCCTGGGTTCTTCATGACATTTTTTTTCCCTTAGATTCCACATATATGTGTTAGCATACGGTATTTGTCTTTCTCTTTCTGACTTACTTTCTGACTTACATTCTGTATGACAGAATAATTACAGACTCCCAGAAGTTGCCAAGATAGTCCAGGGAGGTCCACGTTCCTTGGCCCAGCTTCCCCCAAAGGTGACATCCTATGTAACTGCGGTGCAATATCAGAGCCAGACAATGAACATCAGTCTAGCACTGTGAACCAGACCACAGGCCTCAGTTTTCAGGTTTTCCTTGCACTCACGTGTGTGTGTGTGTGCGTGTGTATTTACCACTGACTCCTCACAACAACCCTATCAGAACCTCATTTTGCAGATAAGGAAACTGAGGCACAGAGAGAATAAAGCAACTTGCACAGGAGGGGCAGGGGGCAGAAATATTAATAAATTCCAGAAGTTTGGCTCAAAGCTGATACTCATTATTGCTTCTCTGGCAAGTTCTGATATGTATGCAAGCTCTCATGGATCAGGGATGTTTCTGGGGCCATCCATATCTGAAAACGACTGCTGGGTGGCAAATGGAGGCTCCAGGCTTGTCCTGAAGGACCAGGTCCTCTGGGAAAGAGCCTACTGGCAGAGGCTGGGTGGAGAAGCTGGGGGAGAGGGCCGTGGCCACAGATGCCCCGTCCCATTGGCTCCCAGGCAGTCTCGCTCCGGCTCAAAGGTGCTCCTGTCTGCCAGGTCTGCCCCCAGGTACCTGGTCTGGTGATGTTCGCAAGGCTGGCCTGGGCTGTCTTGCCAACATCAGGACCAGACAAAAATCTGCTGTTCCATGTCCCATCCCCTGCCCTGGCGCCTGGCAACCCCACAGAGGCCTGCTTGTAAGGGCAAGAAGCAGGAGGCTGGGCTGCTTGGCCAACCTCTCAGCCCCTGGCTGCTGGGGTTAGGGTGGGGTGCAGGAGCGGGGAGAGGGGATACACAGCGAGGCCTTACAGCACGGAACAAGGCCTCCCTCACCAGCCAGGCCTCCAGAGACTGCCTCGTGGCCAGCGACCTACCAGACAAGGCTCCCCTTCGCTGCTGACTTTTATGGCATGTGGGGCTCCTTGGAAGGGAGCGTTCGTTGTGCTTACAAATCTGTAAGGATGATCTACGTGTGCGGACAGGGACTGCCCAGACCCACGTACGCTGCGCTTGGTTTCTGGCCAGATAGGTGGGGCTGCGGGTGAATTCTTTCCTTCTTCAACTTGGTGCTCTGTTCATGTTGCTATAATGCTATTGGTGTAGTTAGGTAGAAAAGGTTTCTTTTCATTACGAAAAAAAAAATTCAAACCATATGGGAAAAAAGGTTTGAAAAACTCCACTACGGCACTGGGAATGAGTTTGCGTCGACGTGGAGCAACTACTGTCGGGGCCTGATCAAGAAGCTCCTCTCTTAACCTCTCTGAGCCTCGGTTTCCCCAACTGGAAAGTGTGCATCAGGCTGGAAGGATCCACCCTAGACTGTTAACCCACAGAGCTCTGTATGGGAGAGAGTAGGATTGAGCGGACAGGGTTAAGGGGGAGGGGCAGTCTTTTGCTTCTCTTCTGTCCAGAGATTCGAAGTGCAGCCCCAGACAGGGTGCATCACTGAGTCATGGTCATTGATCAACTGTAGGAGGGCCGGAAGCACCGGACAGGGCTTGTCCAGCCAAGAGAACGTGGAAACCCAGTTGTCTAAAAACGTTCTACGGGTCAAAGCAAACTTGTTGATTCACTAGTTACTGGTTTTGACTTCTAAATAACCCTTTTCCAGGAACCATTTCTGGAGCTCTCTGTAACCCTTGGACTGGGAGATTCAGACAAAGTTCTGCAGTGACAGGACCTGGGGTAATGAATGGCGGCCCTGGAGTGTCACCCAGCTTCCCACTCTCTGGCAAGGAACCCGATGGGGCTCTGACTTCAGAAGCCTCCGGTTCGTCACCCACACACCAGCACCTTGGGTGCTGGAGAAGAGGAAAAGTCAGCCCACCCCAGCTGCACCGGCTATGTCAAAGTCATTTCTAGAGCCCTCTAGAAACTACTAGCTTCGATATCCCAGAATATGCATCGCGGGTCCCCTCAGAGTGCTAGAGGGTTCCCTCTCCCCCCGCAACGCCAACAATTGTTTCTCCATGAATGGCATCGATGCTCCTGCTCTCCAAAAGAACCCATAGTAGGGGGGAAATGGACACACCGTTAGGTTACCGCAACACGTGAAACCAACTTACAAGTTACACCTTCCCATTCCAAAAAAAGGCAGGCCTGCGATGAAAGACACAGAAGCCAGACAATGACTGCACTAGAGGCAGAAGTGATGAAGGGGAAACTTTACAAACCAAACCTAACAGAATGATTACGACTGACATTAGATGAGGCTCTGAGCTTCCTGGCGGCCAAAGCAAAAAGGATGCCTTGTTTTATATAACTTGCGATCCGATAACCTGGAAGCTTAGGCAAAGAAAAGAGAAAAGCTCAGACCTGGTGTGATGTGCCTGCAGGGAGGGAGGAGACAGTAGGTGATGAAGTCCAGAGGTTAGTGGCAGCCTGGCCAAGGATGCACCTTTGGCTTATACTCCCAGTGGCATGAGAGCCACTGGAAGGCTTTGTGCAGAGGCATGACCTCATCTGACTCATGATTTAAAAGCTCTGGAAGCCATGCTGAGCATATCTATTGAGGGGAGGGGGTGGGGGAGGGAAGGGAGAAAGAGGGAAGCAGATGTGGAGGCTAAAGCAAACTGCCGGGCAAGAGGTGGTGCAAACGCTCAGAATAAAACCATGATACTTCCTGGGACCTACCAGGCTTGGCATGCTCTGAACTCACCTCTCCATTCAACCCCAACTCATGCCTCTTTCCTTCTGTCCCCTCCCTTCCGCTACCTTGATCTCCATCCATTTCTTGTCCTGTGTGTTTATCACTTTGGGCATTTGTGCACCCTCATCCTTTGCATCTCAGCTCAAAGTTAGCCCCTGGAGAGCCCTTTCCCAAACTCTTATCTTATGTAGGACTTCCCTCAATTCCAGACCTGTTCTCTTCTTTCCTAGCACCCAGTCACAGCGGGTCATTATGATCTCCACCAGGACATCTGGTATCTCATGAAGATCAAGACATGCCTTCCACTGCATTTCCTCCAGCATCATAGCCCCGGACCTGACACATAACAGGTGCTTAATAAATTCTGGTGAATAAGTGAGCCTTATGAGGTAGACAGAGAATGATTCCTAGATTAGGAAACAGAAGCTCACAAGGTCACCAACCTGCTGGTGGTTCCTAGGTCTGCCTCCAAGGCCAGGGCCCTTGATCCTTCCCTCCAACTGCTCTGGACTCAAATCAGAAGATCTGGCCCTGATGTTACTCTGCAAGACTCTTACCACTGAATTAAATCAAGATCTTTGTGCTTTGACCCGGGGCCAACAAGAATGTGATGACGACCTGCAAAGTTCCCAGAAGAGGGTAAGTTGCAGCCATACCTGGGTCAGGCCCCAGCAGAGTGCGAGAGCAAAGAGGGATTAGGCAGCATCCCAGCTGGCTGGCTGGCCGTACTGCCGCCGTGTTCCACTACTCACAACACAAGCTGTCCTCCCTGAAGCACACAGCCTTTATCTGATCAGTTTTCTAGGCTGCGGCAACCAAACAGGGGAATCCACAGGAAATTAAGCTTATTGACTCAGTCTTTGGATACCACGTGGAGAAGAGATACTTACACATGTCATCTGGGCCTGGGGTGCTGTAGGTTATTGGCAGCGGGTATGTACTGAGTTTTGAATGACAGCTGGGGGCGGGGTGGGCGTGGGGCACAGTTACCCTGCTTCCGCGCTCCATGCAGATTTCTGAGTCGGGGTCCCTTCTCCTGAGGCCCTGTTTTACCTCTACTTGGCTGGCTTGGAGAGTGGAAGGATTTGGGATAAAGCTAATTCTCCACAGAACCTGGTATCTGAAAGAACTGACTTTTAAGCTCCAGACAGATTTAATGGGCATCTCATCATTGGCAGCGATGAACTGTGATGGGATTCCATTTCTAGGTGTTTGCCTCGTGCCATCTCTTCATGGCTCTTTGAGCTGTAACTTCTTAGGTCATTTAGGACTGGAGAGAAAAGGCAACCTTTGAGATTCATGGCATATACTCCAGAGGTCTGGGGAATGAATGTCCAAATAAAAAGTAACCATAAACAAATAATGAAACAAACAGTTAATATTTATAGGACCTAGCACATGTGCCAGGTACTGTACGGATATTTATATGCAGTATTCCATTACCCTCATGTGTTCTTTTGTAATTAAAATAAAATCCCAGCTCCCTATCACAGCCTGCAAGGCCCTATGGGAGCTGACGACTGCCCCCCCCCGCCCCGCCCCGTCAGCCCCTCCCTCCTCCCCTCACTCATCACTATGTTTCAACCACCAGGCCAAGCTCATTCCTTCCTCAGGACATTTGCACACCTCACTCCTCTGCCTAGAGTACTCTTCCCTAAATCCCTGAATGTCAGTCTGATTGATTCGCATCATTCAAAGCTAGGCTTAAATACCACCTACCCCACACAAGCCGTTAGTCCATCTCATCACCCTTTTTTTTTAATAGCACCTTACCACATCCCTGAAGTTTCTTATTTATGACTTTGCTTAGGTGTTCCTAGTCTGTTTCTACTTATTGAGCTCCATGAAGTCAGGGACCTTAGACTCCCAGTACGCCCAATGCCTGGAACGATACCAACACACAGTAGATACTGAATAAATACTCCAGGAAAGAATGATAGAGAAAGTGGAACCTGGATTTGGTTGATATCACTCCAAAGCTTGAATTCTTAACCACTGGACCACACTGCCTCAGCACAGGACATCCTGCTAAGTCTGCTGGACTTCCAAAGACACCACCATGTTCCAAAGACATGCTGGTACATGTGGCTTTGGGTGGGGGGGGGGAGGGGTACCTTTCACCAGAAGGCTGAGATCTTGTTTTGTAAACCACTGCCTAAGAATCACCTTGGCTCCTATGTCAATACTTCCCTAACATACGGGATCAGGGGCTCCTGGCTTGGTTCTAGCTAGAGGTCCCTTTCCTGTATGCTAGGACCAAGTTGGTGACTTAGCAAAATGCAATGTTAGGCAACACAGAAATCAATGATGTAGATCTCAAGCGCTACTGCAGTTCAGAACCTGGCCCATGAATTCAACAATTGATGCTACAAATGTATGTAATGAACTTCCAGGCGTCATGGACAAAGCAGGGACAATTCAGAAAAGCATAGTGGAAGAAAGCATGGTGTGTTGTCGGGTAGCCTGAGCTTCCTCCCAGGGCTCTGCTTACTCCCTTACTGGGTGAGCTTGAAAGAGCTGCCCCCACTTTCTAGGCCTTGGTTTTCACATACGTAAAATGAGGACAATGAGAGTCTATTTATTTTAAAGGGCTTACCTTCAATGCCATGTCCAGAAATACATGGCAAGTGTCAATTACAGAGCCTGGCGCCTCACAGGCAGTGGTCACGGAAGATGTATTACATGCCTAAGAAGTTCAAGTGCAGTCGGTACCTTGCTGGAGTTTTCTCTGCCTCTTAGATCCTAGAAGCATGACAGGAAGAGCCCTGTCTTCACTGCATTTCTCAAACCCCACATCAGAACATACAGGCTGACCTCGGGGCAGAGGAGGAAACAGGGACCATTCTGGACCATGTCACGTCCCGGCCGCACAGCCTGGATTTGAAATCGGCTCTGACACCAGCTGTGTGACCTTGGGGAAACAATGCACCTTCACCCTGTTTCTGGCCATTAGTTTCCTCAGCCATCAAGTAGGATAACGGTCGGTGTCATCTGGTCCCTGTCCACCTCTCTAACCTCACACCCTAATCCCCTGCCCACCCCATGCATAATGCCCCTCCCCGCTGGGCTTCTTCAGGTCTTCAATCTGAGCCTCGAGAATTTACACCTGCGATTCCTTCTGCCTGGAACAGCCTTCCTTCTGGCTCTATGGCGTCTTGGCTAAAGTGGTCCCTCTATGAGATCTGAACACAGCTCTGTATTAATTTTCTTATCACCACCCCTCAACATGTGTGGTTATATACTGAGTGACGATCACTGGTTTCCATTCTGTTTCTTCCACAGACTGTGAGACTGTAAGCCTCCCGAGGACAGGGGCCATGCCTTTTTTAGTCAGCAGTGTATTTCCAGAACCTAGCACAGTGCCTGGAACACAGCAAGTGATCAATAAAGGTTTGATGGGGCTTCCCTGGTGGTGCAGTGGTTGAGAGTCCGCCTGCCGATGCAGGGAACACAGGTTCGTGCCCCGGCCCGGGAAGATCCCACATGCCGCGGAGCGGCTGGGCCTGTGAGCCACGGCCGCTGAGGCTGCGCGTCCGGAGCCTGTGCTCCGCAACGGGAGAGGCCACAACAGTGAGAGGCCCGCGTACCGCAAATAAATAAATAAAAATAATAATAAAGGTTTGATGAGTGAATGGATGAGTGCTTGGCACTTCTGTACACATCAAAGCCGTCATCCAGCCCAGTCCCCCAAACTCCAACCAAACCACCCCCAGTGCCCCGTCCTGTCCTTCTCCCGCCTCACATCCTAAGGCAATGGGGGCATGGGCTCTAGGGCAACGGACACGTCTCCTGGTTCCACCGCTTTTAGCTGTGTGACCTTGGAAAAGTTTTTAACCACTCTGTGCTGTGCCTTAGTGTCCTTACCATTAAAACAGGGGTAATGATACCAGTACCTACCTCACAGGCTTGTTTTCAGCATTAAACGAGTTAACATAAGTAAAGCACTTAGAATTAGGTCCTGTACATGAATAAACGACGTCTAGTAGTAGTAGCAGCAGCAGCAGTGATAACACTCCTGTCACTACCATTTTGTGGCACAGAAACACGAGGTCCACCCGAGTACCTTACCTTTCACACAGGTGTGTCCACTCCGAAACCAGGCAGTGGCTCTCAACCCGGGCAGCCCATCAGAATCACCTGGGGAG
The DNA here is from genome assembly GCF_059928025.1 of Delphinapterus leucas. Taxonomy (NCBI): domain Eukaryota; kingdom Metazoa; phylum Chordata; class Mammalia; order Artiodactyla; family Monodontidae; genus Delphinapterus; species Delphinapterus leucas. The sequence goes on from NC_143143.1 coordinate 24,243,640, forward strand.
CTTCACGTTATCCTCATGCCTGGGCGGCATCCAGCTCAATTAGAGCTGACCCTCCAATAACACGAGTTTGAACTTCGCGGGTCCACTTAAACATGGATTTTTTTTCCCATAGTAAATGCTACCGTAATACACAATCCATAGATGGTTGAATCCGAGGATAAGGAGCCTTGGGTACCAGGAACTGTGGACGCCTGGCAGCACGGATACACAGGACCGACTATAAGTTATAAGCAGATTTTCAACTGCGTGCGGGGCAGGCGCCTCTAACCCCCGAGTTGTTCAAGGGTCACCAGTACATTGGCGCCTCTAGCGGGGGGTGCAGGCATCAGTTTTTTATCCTCCCTAGGTGATTCCAGGGCAGAGCTGAATTCGAGCACCACTGTAAACTCCTTAAGCTCAAAGGGCCTCAAAACCATCAGTTGTATACTCCCTTCTCCAATAGATTTTTACCATTTTTATCCTAATATCCAACGATCACTCCCAAAGTAACAGCTAGTCTACTTGTTCTATTTTTCTCTAGAGCAGTGGTTCTCAGCTGGGGGCAATTTTGCCCCACAGGGGTATTTGGCAATGTCTGGGACACTCTGGATATCACCCCTCAGGGGAGAAGGATGGTACCAGCACCTAGTGGGCGGAGGCCAGGGATGCTGCTAAACACCCTACAGTGCACAGGACATCACTAGAGAAAAGACTTATCCAGCCCCAAAAGGCAATAATGTCGAGGTTGGGAAACCTTGCTACAGAGATACCCTTTCTGTGGGTGTGGGGAGGACCACAGACAATGATAAGAAAGAAGAAAACTCCAAGGGAATTTATCATTACTGAGTATCAACCTCGAGCCATGTGCCAAGCAGATGTCTCATGAAAAATGACAATAGCTACTAGTCTCTGAGTATCTACAACAGACTACAAGAGGACTAAACCACAGGGCAACGTCCCCACTTCATCCAAAAGAAAGCAGGGACAGCAAGGGCAGGTAACCAGGCTAAGGTCACAAAGTTTGCACACAGCAGATCTAGATTTTAGCCCATTTTGTTTGATTCCAAAGTCGAGGCTGCCCTGGCTTACACTTCCTGAGCCTCACCATATGCCAGGCAGTGTTCTGAATGCTTAACATGTATGATCTTAATCTCCACAACAACACTGTGAGCCAGATACTACCATGGTTATCATCATCATCCCCATTTTACAGCCTGGAAACACTGAGGCAGAGTGGGGCGAAGTGACTTGAAGAATTTCACACAGCTCGTAAGTAGCAGAGGTGGGATTTGCACCCAGGGAGCTTGTATCCAGAATCTGGCTCATTGCCACCATACTACTGCCTCCAAGAAAATGATGAAAAGGAAGGATCAAACTCCTCCCTGCCTCAGGACCTTTGCATAAGCTGTTCCTTCTGCCTTAAACACCCTTCCTCTGGCCTCTGGGTTCAGCTAACCCTCCTTCCCCATTGGCACTCAGCTTATATACTTCACTTCTCTGGCATACCCTCCCTGACCCTCAGACCAGGTGAGTTACCTCCGTTAACCCCCCTCCTAGGTCTCCTTCACAGCATTTCACGGTTTACGATGAACTAAAGACTCATGCAAGTGTTTGATTAACATCGGTCTCCTCCTCTAGACTACAGACTCTGTGCAGACAGGGACTGTGCCTGCCTTGATCAGAGCTGTAGCCCGGGCGCTTGGCATGATGCCTGGCACAAAAGAGGTGATTAAGAAAAGCTTGTGGTTGAATGCATGAAGCAGAGGACCAGAAGCCAAAACAACAGCTGGTGCCTGACCTGTCCATTTCCCCATCCCCAGAGAGGGACAGAGCCATCTAGCGGGGCCTGTCCAAGCGCCTCCAGGACAGGGCAGGGCTAAAGAGCACACCAGGCCAGCCGGCAGTGGGGGCCATAAACCAACTCGCCGGAGCCATTTCTTCTTCACGGTGCCTGGTCTTTATCATCTTCCAATCAACGCTGGTTGAGTTCTAATTGATACTCTCTGATATCCCTCTCCAGAAGGGAGAAAGGCTCTGTTTACTGGGGCAGAGCGTAGAGGACAGGCCTTTTCTTCCTGCTGTATTTAATGCTGCTGCTAATCACGGAGATTAGACTAAAACAATTACAACAGCTGATTAAAGAACAATGCAGTTTTTGGCATCTTCGCACAGACTGCACCATTGGGAATTCCTAACTTGGGCAAAGCAGGGATAATTAAAACCCCTGCTCGACTCTCCCCACTCCAGCAGCTGGATCACGCTGATTAAACTGCAAATAAAACACATGAAACCAACACTTTGTAGTCTATCCAATTTCACTTAAAAGGGCTTTTAACTGATTCATAAACAGAGAAGCCGTAAACAGCAAATTATTTAACTAAAGCCAGTTATTTTGGCATCGCGGTTTGCTTTATTCTCAGCACTGGCCTTGTGCGTGTCATCCAGGGGACGTCAGGCTGGTGGAGCCTGAGGACGCACATTCCAAAGCGTGATGTCACTCACTCCTGCTCACCGGCAACAAGACGTCACCAACGTGCAGCCGTCTCCTCCGGGTTTGAAGCCCGCTGAGAAAAAGATCAGGTACTGCATATGCCCCCCAAAATGCCCAGTTAGCTCTTGACTCTCCATCAAGGAAGGATGGCAGGGATAGAGAAGGTGACAAAGTGTAGCTAACGTGAAACAAAAAAGTTCAGCTGTAAAACACATTGAAGTTATTCAGAGACGGCCAACTTCAGATCTAAAATGCAAGCAGTATCTACTAAATAAGAAAAAGCCTCGTTCTCCAGCTGTGGGGAGATGTGTCACAACAGCTGGATGAAAAAGCATGTTCGCTTTACACGGAGCCACTCTGAGACCCCAGTTAGACACAATTCCCAACTCATTCTAACAAGCGTATAACTGGGGTTTGCTATCCTCCTCCCCTGTTACCAGGAGATAACAGGGGGAGAAATGAGAAGAAAAAGGGAGAAGAGGAAAAGGCAGGAACAGAGAAAATGAAAGACATCCTCAATGTGAGCAGCAAAAAGGGACAGAAAAAGACAAAAAAGACAGCAAGAGAGCAAACCCAGGAATTTTATAAGCCTGTACCACACGTGTGGTTAGGATCAGAGAGGGAGCATCTGCCCTCCCTGTGCTGGAGCCCGGGCGTTGGCTGGGTTATGTAGCAATGCTTCTCCATCCCGCTGGGATGAAAGGTCTTTTTCCTCCTCTCTATCTCAGACTGATGGCTTTGTAAAATAAAACAAAAAATGAAGTATCGGAAAAAAAGGAAAAAAAAAGAGATGCTTGGCCATGCTTGGGCGCCAGGCAATGCCCAATTACTATAAAAGTTTCTAAAAGCTTGCCCGCAGTTTCTGAAGCTGTCTCAGCACAGACGGTGACAAACAAACGCTTCGTGACTGGCCCTGACCCATGGACCTCACTTTGAGGTCCTCACTTTTCCCACAGTCACTGGGAATGCACTTAATCAGATTCATAATATTCTATGTAATGTTCACCACATGTTGTTCAGCGACCAAAAAATGCAGGCTTTCAAATGCATACAAACATAGGAAAGCAAGACCAGAAAGAAATGCCCCAAAGACTATACTTCAGGATGATGATTTTACTTCTTGCTTTCTTTCCACCTTTTTCAAGCTTTTTAAATAAAACACCATTTTTTTTAACATAAAAAAGAATCAAAGTGATTTTTATCAAAGAATATTCCATCTATGAAGGCAAGGGAATAAGGTGCTTTATCATAAGACATAGTTATTTGTGTATAATTATTTATGTATGATGTTATAATAAGTATATTAATTACTACATAAAATAGGATAATACTGTTCAGTAAAAGTTACATAACTGCATGCAGACACATGATGGAGTTTTATACAGCCAATAAATATGATGTTTACCAAGAATACTCTACGATTTAAGGAAATGCTTTTGCAATTTGGATGAACATCAAATTGCCAATACAGTATTCAACCGTTTTTGATCTACAAAAACAGCAATTTCATATGGTTTAACCTAATATAATGTTAAACGGAATATAAAGGTTCAACGAATAGACTTAGAGATCAACTATTTAAAAAATGTGCATGCATGGAAAAGAAGATTGGAAAAAATACACATAAACTGTGGCATGGTGACTTTTTTTTTCTTCTTTGTCATCTTCCAGATTTCCAACCATGAGAATGTATTACTTTTGTAAGCAAGAAAGAAAATGCCATTCAAATTTTTAATTCAGGGAAATTGCTAGCATTTTTGAGTTTTGTCCTAATTTTTATACTATCAATAAGAATTCCATTATACCACTTTCGAATGTTACAGACAAAACTGGTTACTTACTCTGTGTGCATTATGTGTTGGGGAAAGGGGGATAAATGGCAAATTTAAATTCATCAGTATTAACTGCTTAGATTATTATTAAATTCGCTCATCATCCCTAATCATGAACTGGGCAGGAAGCACTGCCTCTGTGTAGGAGAAAGGGGCTGTTATCACAGGGACCTGAAGATCGGGGGTCTCACGTCTCTGAATCTGCCATCCATTGCCCTGTTTCCTTGGGCAAGTCACTTCCATTTTTGTTTTGGCCTCAGTTCCTCCGTATTTAAAACGAGGGGTTTTATATGATATCACTTATATGTAGAATCTAAAATACGACACAAATGAACTTATCTACGAAACAGAAACAGACTCACAGATATAGAGGACAAACTCGTGGTTGCCAGGGGGGAGGTGGGTGGGGGAGGGATGGATTGGGAGTTGGGGATTAGCAGATGCAAACTATTATATATTGGATGGATAAACAACAAGGTCCTACTGTAGAGCACGGGGAACTATATTCAATATCCTGTGATAAGCTATAATGGAAAAGAATATAAATATATATATGTATAACTGAATCACTTTGCTGTACAGCAGAAATTAACACATCGTAAATCAAATATACTTCAATAAAAAATACATTAAAAAATTAATAAAATGAGGGGTTTTGGAAGGCTGATCTTGAAGCTCCTTCCAACTTTGATATTCCACGATCCTATTCCACAACGGCCAAAATCGGCTACGTAACGTGCGGGGCCCAGTGCGAAATGAAAATGCATGGTCTCTTATTAAAAACTTATTAAGAATTTCAAGGCAGTGACAAGAGAGCATTCAACCAAGTGCAGGGTCCCACTGAGCACGGGACACACGCCCATCTAGCCCTGCCCTCACCTCTAGCTGTTGCCATCTACCAGCAACCACCCACCGATACAAAAGCGGATTTAAAAGTGTTTGGCAGACCCAGTGTGTACATTTCAATAAGAATTACTCACAATTCTTACTTTCAATAAGAAACACTCACACATGTCAACAAAAATAGTTAACCACACTCAGGTCCGGTGATTAAAAAACGAGTAACAATTGCGTTTTCATACTTGATTACAATCAGTTTCTATTTTAAAGACACGTCTCTAAATATGAAACTGTGCTTGGATTTCAAAGGCAACTCTGAGTTTCCCAAGTCTTAAATTCCACCATGTTGAGCCTTATTTCTGCTACCATCCGTGATGAAGATGAAAGTCAGTCAGTCAGCTCTGGCTACTGAAGCTCAAACGTGAGGATAAGATTCGGTATTTTGCAAAGCGAGAGGCGCCAGCCACACTCACCATCTGCTTCCGGTGCTTGCTGTTTCCTCGGCTACTGTCAATCTGAACCCTGGGACACCAGGGCCATCATGGAGAGGGAAACACGGACCACTTCCTGCCTTCAGACAACAGCAGGAGACCAACACATAAGGTGTCAACTCGCTTCCATGGAGCTCAGCTACACAGAACAGCCAAGGACAAGAGGGATACACAGGTGCCAGCTTCTGAAACACAACCTATGTACTCCCTGTACATTTCTAATGAGTGTGATGGTTTCTGGAGTTGAGAAGCAGAGCCAGCTGAGGGTTACAATCAGCCACATTGAAAGCGGGGAGAAATAACAGTGGGCAAGAAATGTTAAGAGCAGGAAAAATGATTGAAAAGCAGACAGAAAGATTGTTTTTAAAAAAAGGACGCTGGGGCCATTGAGTGAAGAGCTACAGCATTCTCGATTCCATCAGGAGTCGTTAGTGCTTTTAGCAGAACCCAGAATCTAGTGCTTAAAATGATGGTGAGATTTCTTCAAGGAAAGTTTAACACATGCCCAGCATACTCTGCCTCAGAAGGTAGGAAAGTGGGTGATATAATTTAGAAATATTCCTTATGGGTAAAACATAACTTGAGAAAATTAGGTTTGTCTTATCTCCCAAAGGCTCCAGAGGGCTGGAGTTTTTTTCTGTACACGTGCAACATACACAGTATATGGGCATGTTCACATTTTTTAGCATTTCTTTTTTACCTACTTTAAAAAATCATTCTTACCACAGGCCTTATATTAGAGTCTAGAATAGGAGTTTGCAAACTTTTTCGGTAAAGGCTCAGATAGTAAAGTCTTCCAGCTTTGCAGGCCATATCGTCTTGGTCACAATGGCTCGGCTATGCTGTTGTAGCTCAAAGCAGCCATGGACAGCCTGTAAGGAATGGGCATGGCTGTGTTCCTAATAAACTCCACTTACAAAAACAGACAGCTGGCCGAATTGGGCCGGTGAGCCATAGTTTACCAGCTGTTGGTCTAGAGCAAAGAACATGGGCTCCAGCAGGGCCAGACCTGGATTAGAACCCTGTCTCCACCATTTTGTTACTCAGAGGCTCATCCTCACTCTTTCAAATTGTAACATGGGGGACAATAATACCCACTCGGCTGGGTGATTATGAGCATCAAATGGAAAACTTAGTAGAGAATTGATAGAAATTAACTTTCTTCACCCAATAGTTTTTCTTTCCATCTATAGGATACTTTTCTTGGTTCTTTATCCATATGATTCTTTTCAGACAATGGCCTTTCTTGAACATTATCTCATTGCCCCCAACCCCCCTGCCCATATTCCATGAGGCTGACAGACAGACATCATCAACTGATCCACTGATAAGGAAACAAAGACTCACGGCAGTAGTTACTGTAGCCAGAGGGACAGAGTATACTCTCAAACCCAGTAACCTCTGGCTTTGGGGCTACTCATACAAACATGGATGCACACGAATTTGTAGACATGCCCACTGAGAAATCTATCCATGTATACAGACGAGGCACCATGGTTAGGGGCATGACATATGAGTTCTGGCTCGGCCACCTACTGGATGTATAACCCCAGGCAAGGCACTCGACCAACTCAGCTTGGGTCTCTTCATTTGTGAAATGGGGTTAATAATAGGATAGGTTCTAGAAGGCTCTACCTTGAAACGCTAAGCTTAGTATTCAATATAATGCCTCGCAAATATTGTAGTAAGTGTTCCATCAACCTCTGGTGCATGTGGTTGTGAGGATTAAATGAGGACAGTACTCTCAGGCCCAGGGCCTGACATTCAGGGAATGTTCCATCAATGATCATCGCTTTGTTAGTGACAGGCCTACACACACTTACACACACATGCAAACACATGCACACACATGCACACAGCGATGTGAGTTCCATGCAGGCAAGAACTATATCTGACACAAAGCATGGGCTCACTGAAGAGCTGTTTGCTTGTTTATGAACAAACACATGCATGTAAACAGGTAATTGCAAACAGCTGATAGGTGGGCTGGGCTGGGCTACCCAAGGTCCTCACAACTGTCCATCCACATCCATTCGTCCCCTGGAAGGCGCTGAGGAGTGACCCAGGCGTGGGCTTATGAAATTCTGCTGGCTGCTTGCCAGATTCCAGAACACCACCACCCACATTGCTCAAAGAACCACACCAGTGTAGTCCCCTGAGGTGCTCAGCACAGCTGCGAATCCAGGATCCCAGGACACACCAAGGCTGGGGTTTCCATGGAGAATGTCCCTGCCAAGGAGGAGGGTGAACAAGGAGAAGCAAAATCCTCAACACACAGATGGAACTGAAGCAGCAAAGGAGGCTTGAGGGTGGTCCCTTGAACTGCTGGGATGAGGTTCTGTCTTTGAAGAAAGACAGTGTGTTTATCTGGAAGGAAAAAGCCAACAGATGCCCCACTGTTCTGCATGCAGGGGGTACTTCTGCTCAACCAGGTCCCTGCTGGTCCCCTGGGTGTCTGTGCAGGTGAGGCCACCTCTAAGCCAAGAAGGCAATGGCTCACCTCTGGAGGAGCTGCAGCATACAGGGCCATCGTGCTACGGGCTGCCTGGTTCCCAGGCAGCTGCCTTCACTATGCCAAGGAAAGCCCTTGGAGCTTGGCCTTCCTTATCTGAACTAGGGTGGAGGCTGTGTCCTCTTAGCATTACATAAACTAACAGCCTGGCTCCTTGGCCCTGAATCAGAATGAGCCAATGTCTGCCTCTGTCCATGCAAAACCAAATCCTCAGTAAGTCAGTGGAAATAGTACATGGAGGGCCAGATGTAGCCTTTGGCTGGAAGAACTCAGTTTGCTTAACTGACGCATCTGCTCTTCATTAAATGCTGTTTTTGAGTTGGTTGTGGTTATGCTGTTGTTTAAAGCTGGTGGTGGGGATTAAACCACCCTTTTGGAAAGGAGAAATATGTGTGTGTGTGTGTGTGTGTATCTATGTATGTGGGTAGATAGGTAGATAGCTATACAGGCAGACATACATACACACACACACTCACACACACTGTAGATGTTAACATCCCCGATGGGCTTATTGAGGATCCATGAGCTGAAATGCTAATAAGTAACACAGCCAAGATTCAAACCCAGATATGATGATTCCACCATCCAGTTTTCCCCCCACCACGTTGTGACGTAAGGGCTAAAATTAATAATATGCACTGCCGTGATATCTGGGGAAAACCTGGAGGGACTCAAAGGGCCTGAATGTAATTCCCCCTCTACTCTGCTCCCCGGGATAAGGTCCCCTAGCCAAAGGACCCTCCCTTTTACAGGCACCAGGCGCAATTCCTGCTCATCCCTGCTTCAGTTCCCTGCCAGTCCTCGGAATTATTCAAAGAAGGTAACCACGTCCTCTTGTGGGAACCAGTGGTCCCCTCATCCTCTTGATACTACACAGTCAGCCTCCCGGAGGCCCTGGATGGTCACTCTGTCCCTGAGTGCAAGTCCCTGCATGGCTCTTCATGGCATGTGACATCCTCCTCCCTGGGGCTGTATCTGGGACTAAAAAACTGCTGCCCATCTCACCTGTTGGCACTGGGTGTCGTGCATTCAGCCATCCCCAGGGCCCTGGGTGGGAACCCCAGCCTCGCACGCTGCCTCGCTTTCCTGAGAGATGGAGGCTTGTTAAGACACTGAGAGAATATATTGTTGCCAAGTCCCCCTCAAGAGGTCATCTGGCAAAGTGCCTCCTCGCAGGTGCCGAGGGCTCTGGCATTCAGATAACCGGGTCTCGATTCATCCCCAGACTGGGCACTGACAGCATCCAGCAGTCCTACTTCTTTCAACATTCCATTGTCACCCTACCACGTGTCCACAGGCAGGACCCCTGAATTCTGCAACCCGTACCTTTCTTAATGGAGCTTGGGCAGGAGCCACAGAGAAAGCGTGAGCAATTGATAACAAGTGGTGTGCCCTGTACCTGGTGAGAGGTGACAGTAGATGCAATTAGAGGCAAAGCCCTGATTAAGTGAACTCAACTAACCAGAACCATAACTGAAATCTTTTTGCTTCCTCTCAGGAGACCCCGAGCTTAGGAACTGAGAACATTACAATTTAAAAAGAAAAATTGGAGAATTCCCTGGCAGTCCAGTGGTTAGGACCCAGCACTCTCACTGCTGGGGCCCTAGGTTCGATCCCTGGTCGGGGAACTAAGATCCCACAAGCCATGTGGCCAAAAAAAAATTTTTTTTTTAACTCTAAAAAAGTAAAAAGAAAAATTGTTTTCTAAGGTTTGGCTCTGATCCAGCCCGATTTCCTTCATCATTGTGTGAACCATGAATGTAACTTCATGGTTACATTTCTAGTAGCCAGTTTAAAAAAAATTTTCTAGTAGCCAGTTTAAAAAAAAAAAAGAAAAAGAAATGAGAGAGATTGATTTGAATCATCTATTTTATTTAACCTAATATATCCAAAATATTATAATTTCATCATGTAATCAAGATGAAAAAGTATCGATGTGATACTTTGGTACTCGTTCTGCTAGAGCACAACTCAACTTGAACCAGCCTCATTTCAAGTGCTCAGCAACCCCCATGCTGGTGGCCACCGTCCGGGACAGGGCAGCTCTGGAGCAGACGTCTGAACTGACTGTTGAGAGCGCTGGTTCCGGGTGTTTACAACTAATTGATCGTCAATCAACAACTGCTTACGTGTCTCTTCCCAACTGGTGCATCATAATGGACAAGTTGAATTTGGGCTCTAGTGGGTCTATTAGTACCTGGAGAAGGGGCTGCCAGGGCCTTTCCCAGCAGAAAGGTGGCTGCAGTAGGCTCCACGGCCTCCACCAAACCACCTGCCTCTTTCTCAGACTCAGACTATGACAGTATTTGCCCCATCTTTCACTTTAAATGAACTCACACTTTATAGCCAAAAAAAGTAAATCCTTCTCTAAAAAGACCTTTTTCCTACTGACCACCCAGGAATGTGTAGAGTTTGGTGATGCTTACAAAGACTTTCCCCAAAGGAGCCTGCAGTCTAGCAGGGGCAGTGACAAATCACACGTGAAAAAAAGATCAATTAATTATGGGTCCAATAAAAACTGGCTGCTGGCTACCTGGAACGAGGGTTGGACAACATATAAGACAGGTACCGTGATGAGAAAACTGAGATCAGAAAAATGAATGAATTACCCGCCGCTGCACTGGGAATTTCAGGAGGAAGAAGACAGCAAGAAACAGTCACCCCTTCCAAATTTTAATCATTCATCTGCTAACTTTTCCGATTTTGACCTATCCATGTAGCATCTGCTGTCTTCTTTATTTACCAATGCTCTTTACATCAGCTCATCTATCTTTTTCTTTAATGAACTAATTTAAAAAGCAAATATTACCCATAAACTGGAGGAAACACTAGCATAATTTTTGCCATAAATAGAATGTAACTAGAAATTTAAACAGATAGCAATTAATTTCTTTAAAGTTTGTTCATGCACTGCTGGGAACCATCTCGTGCTCTGCCAGTTCATGCGGCACTTTGGAAAAGGCTGCCATCAGAAGTCGAGACCTGGCTTTGCCTGGCTGGCTGGGAAGACTTTGTGTAGGAGGAGGGGGAGGAAAGGCACCCCCGGCGGGGAGCACAGCATGGAGAAAGGTGCAGAGGTGGACACGGATGGAGTGTGGAGGCATGTAATGTGGAGAGGAAATTGACACCTGTGTAACTGAATCACTACAAACAGGTCCAGTTACCCGCCATGCATTTACCACACCGGGAATATGGGCTGACATCCTTTGGAAATACTTTAAAAGCAAGGGTTGAAACAATAGTGTTCGCATAACTCCCAGTTAACCAGAAAACAATTAACCCAAGCCCCCGCTGCCACTCCCCCGTGTTCCCCAAAACTGTCATTAGATTGCACTTTTCTGGCAGGGAAAAAATCCTGTTTTCTGGAGGATGGTGAATTCTGAATGCAGATGTCCAAGGTCCGGGTGAGGGGGATAGGAATGGAGAAAAAGGCGGGGGTAGTCAAAGGCCAATGAGACGATGTTGACACTGGAATCCCATTCCTCGTGTGTGTGTGTGTGTGTGTGTGTGTGTGTGTGTGAATTCTCCCAGGGCTCCTCCAGGCCATCAAAGACACTCATATCTTGTAAAAGGTCAACTTCTAAACTGGTCACAGAAAGTCCAGCCAGGCTGAATGCCATGGGGAAGAGCCAGCCTGACCTTTGATCCAGCTGAGCTGACATCCCCCAAACTTGGGGGCTTTTGCATGTGTGTCAGATCAGCACCCCGCTCCCTGCCAGTGGCTGCCTCCTCAGGGCCTGGAGACCTTGACAGTGACAAGCAGTCCCAGAGAAGATGCTCGCCTGCCCACTCGGATGAAGTGCAGTGAGGCTTTCCTGCCTGCCCAAGCCACAGACGATGCTTTAAAAAGCCCTTGGAAAAGAAATTCATATATTCCACGATACGATATTTGTTAGATGCTATCATGGCATTTTATAAGGTCATATATAACGCCAGCTGTAGCTGTAAAAAATTTATTATTCAGCCGCAGAAAGGCATATAAATCCCTGCGAAGTGCAGGTTTTTCTTTTAAAAAGTGGTTTAGTTCTTACTACCCTTTGCCTGGGTTCATTCCTGGGAGATAGTGGCCTGTATTAAACTTGCAGCACTGCAATGCCACCCCAAATAGGTCCTAGGTGCAAGATTCCATATTGCTAAGTCCAGAGAGGACCCCCTTCCAAGGCTTGGGCTTCTGGGCAAACAGGCACAGGAGGCTCCTGAAGGGCTTTTCCACTCCACTTGCTCCTCGACAGCCCCACAAGATTTTGCACAAACTCCCGTGTCCAAAGAAGATTTCATCTTCCCTCCAAATTGGTCCTTTATTTACACATCCTTACCTCAATTTTTTCTGTGCCCTCCCTATCCCGTGCTCCCCTCAACTGCTTGCCAAAATCCTGCCCTGTCCACTCTACATATTAATGGCCCTTAGATCTGTCCCCTCCTCTCCTTTCCCACTGTCCCTGCCCCGTTCGGGCCTTCATCATAGCTCTTCTGGACTGAATGCCCCTTTTCTGGTCCCCCTGCCTCCAGGCTCACCTTTCCAATCTATTCCCCAAGCAGCAGCCAGAGTGATCTTCTCACACTGGTCTTGGACCATGTCACTCTCCTGCTCAAACACCTTCAATGGCTCCCCATTGCCTACCTGATAAATCTCAAGCTCCCTGAATGGTCTACATCATCCGGGCCTGTTCTCCTCTAATCAGGCCCATCTCTTGCCATTCTCTGCTCCTCTCCTTGTTCACCATTAATATCATATTTCTTGTAATTTCCTGATAGAACCCATCATTTCAACTCTGTTCTCTCTGTTGGCAATGGCCTGTACATCCCCTCATCCCTGCCTCTCCTGGTCTACTCTCACTCACCCTTCAGGACAATGGTGTGGGCAACGGCTCCTCCAGGGAGCCTTCCAGGAGTGTTCTGGGTTGTACTGGGTGCTCCTACATTATTATAGACCTGACAGCACTCCACAGGAAGAAATATCAAAAGTCCATTTATCTTACAACAATTTCAATTATAAACGCTCAGGAAAAACACAAAAGGGCAGAGACAGAGAGACAGCAAGACAACTCATTTAAATAATACAGGTGGATCCTGTCCACCACTGCGCTCAGTGAAATGAGTATACACCACCTTGCAATGATCTGTCTCTCCATCTAACCCAGGGGTCCTTGTCCATGGACTTGGGGGTCTGTGGAGAGAATTCCGGGGGTCTTGAATGTGTACGTATTTATTTTCATAATTATTTTCACTAAATCTAACTGAAATTTAGCATGTCTTTCAGTTATGAATGTAGGCACCAGGCTGCAGAGGTATTAGCAAGACCTGAGACTCTGACACCAATATAAATTACAGATATTTTCATATCACATTGCTTTGGTACCAGATGTCTCAAAATATTTTTCACACTTGTCACTACTTCAAAATTACCATAGTTATTAGACCTGCCACCAAATCTAGTTACTTAGTGTATTAATAAAGATGCAAATGCATTATTTCTCAATGTATTTGTTATTTTTATATATTTTTTGATAGCTGTATTTCAATATAACTGCTTTCCTTTGTAATCTTATGCATTTATTTTTTTGCATTTAAAAAGATTATTCAGGGGAGGGGGCCATAGGTTTTTGCCGGATGCCAGAGGAGTCCACGACACAAAAGGTTTAAACGCCCTGCTCTGGATGTGAGCTCCCTGGGTGCAGGGCACTGGGTCCGTCATCTTCCAATCCCAGGTACCTGAAGCAGTGGTCAGTGTATAGCAGGGATTTTTTAATATGAACTGAGATCTTATATCTATTAATCTATCCTTCCCACTTTCCTTTCTCTTCCTTCCCCCCTCCTTCCATCCTTCCTTCTTTCCATCTGTCCCTCCGTCATCTTCCATTCGTCTCTCCAGCTACCTGATCCAAGCCACAGTTCTAACTACTGACATCTCTGCAGTCAGCCCCCAGATCCAGTTCCAGGAGGAGATGTGTTCCGGGGGGGAGAAAGGTGACCCCGGTCTCTTGTGTGGCCTTGGGCAGGGCGTGCCTGGCTCAGAGCTGTGTCTCCAGCTCTCACCCCACGGGCTGGGGCCCCAGGCCCACGTGTGGCCACATGCCAGGTCCAGTCCATTTATTCCCTAAAGCCAGGGAATGCTTTGGCTTGTTTTCCAAATATCAGGACAAGTCTTAAAGTGGGGGATCATGGCCATTACCAAATCCACTGATCTGTCTGGCACGGCGGGTAAGAGTTCTGCCCAGGTCCAATGCAGACACACCTTGGAGATGTCGTGGGTTTGATTCTAGACCACACAGTAAAGCAAGTATTACAGTAAAACGTGTCACACAAATTTTTGGTTTCCCAGTGCATATAAAAGTTGTTTGCACCATACCGTGGTCTATTAAGTGTACAATAAGGTTATGTCTAAAAAAACAATGTGCCTATCTTAATTTGAAATTTTTTATTGCTAAAATATGCCCAAACAATTACAATAGTAACATCAAAGATCATGGATTGCAGCTCACCATAACAAATGAAAATTTTGAAATGTGGTGAGAATTACCAAAATATGACACAGACATGAAATGAGCAAACGCTCACTTGGGGGAAAAACGACCCCAACAGATTTGCTCAAGGCAGGTTGCCACAAGCCTTCAATTTGTAAAAAAAAAAAAAAAAGAAAAGCAGAAAAAAACCCCACAGTATCTTCAAAGTGCAATAAAGCAAAGTGCAATAAAACAAGGTCTGCAAGCTCCCCACGTACACTCCACATGACACACGACCTCCGAGGACTTATTTAACTCCTCCCTGAGCCTCATTTTCATTATCTGAGAGGGAGGACATAACCACAGCTCCTTCACAGCGTTTATGGCGCATGATCACATGAGTTAGCACACGTGTAGCACGCAGCACCGCGCTGGCACAGCAAGCGCCCAGCAAGTCTCGGGTATCACCCGGCACATCTCAAGGAGGCCAAGGATGAGAGCGCTGCCTCCGGCACCCAGGAAAACAGAGCGAAGGGATTCATCAACAGATACGACTTTTTAAAAATGCTCCAACCCACTCATATCTAAAATGCAAATCAAGACAGTAAGTACTGTTTTTACCCATCAGTGTGACACAGATTATACAGGTTGATAATCCCCAGTGCTTTTGAGAGAGGAAACAGGAAATCACTTCGATAGGTGATTTGAAGAAACCTCTGTATAGGACAGATCCACTATGCCTGCCAAAACCTAAAACGCACATACCCTTTGAGCCAGCCGTCCCAGATCTAGGCATTCACCCTACAGACGTACACGCTCGATTGTGAAAAGGTATGTGTACAAGAATGTCAGCATTAAGACAGGAAAAAAAAAAGGGAGAGAGAAACAATCTAAATGCCCACCAACAAGAAATCAGTTAAACAGATGATGGGATATTTAATTCATTCGATTAATATTTATTGAACAGTTACTACATACCAGACACCATGCTGGGTGCTGGGAATACTTGGAGAAAATGGAAGGCAGTTAAAAACAATGAAGAAGAGTGATGGGTGCTGATATAAACTGACGTCTAAGATACAGAGAGAGGAACAGCAAGTTATTATAAAATATGTTTCTTCAGATTCAGTTTCAAGGAAACAAAATCCCTGCCTATGTACCCTTCCCCACCCCCACCCCCACATTAACATGCAAAGGAAAAACCTGGAAGGAGAAATAAGAAAACTTAATAGTGGTTACCTCTGAACACTGGAAAAAGGGGTATAAGATTTACCTTTCACTTGATACTCTTCTGTATTATTTGGTTTTATTTATTTGTTATTGTGTGCCTGTATTGCTTTATACGCGTTCAACCCACAGTCAGTCCAGTTGGCTCTATTCTCAGAAGTGTCCAGAATCAAACCACTTCTCTTGGCATCCACTGTGAACATGCTGGTCCCAACCACCACTGCATTGCCCTGGATATTGCAAAGCCTCCTCCCTCGCCCGTCTTCCTGTGCCTGCCCTTGACTAACAACCGTGCATTTTCACCAGGGCAGCAACCAATCCCATTTTCAAAAGTCAGGCCATGTCGCTCCTCTGCTCAAATTCCTCCGGAGGCTTCCCAGCATGGAGTGTAAGCAAAGTCCTTTCTAGGTTCAGTAAGATCCTAACACTCTGGCCCCACCTCCACCCCTCTTTCCCTTGCTCACTCTTGCTTTAGCCACACTGGCTTCTACGGTGCAAAAACCATGCCAAGCAAAACCTACCTCAGGGCCTTTGCACTGGCTGCTCTCTGTTCCTCGCCCACCCATACTCTTTAAGACTCTGCTCAAACGCTGCCTCATTTCCAGGCGGCCCTCCCCAGCCCCACCACAGTCAAAGGGCAATCCCTCCTCGACTGACCTGGCCTGGCCCACCCCTCCCCTGCCTCACTTTCCTCCTTAGCACTTGTCACCATTTGACATAACACTGAAACACACATCTCTCGTTTACCATCTGTCTAAAATGAGGGCGCGTGAGAGCAGGGACTCCTGTCTTGTTTGCTGCTGTATCTCCAGCCCCTAAAACAGTGTCTGGCACAGAGTAGGCACTCAATAAATATTCAATGAATAAACTAATCAATAATAAAATATTAACCGGAGAATACAATATACTACTGACCATAGCAACGACGAAAAACAAATCCAGAAAAAGATCTTAAGTCCCAAAAGGAAAACCTAAAAATAAATAAATGAATAAAAATTAAAAACAAACATGTTTCTAGCCATAGAGAACAGGGTGGAGAAACGCTCAAGGTCAAACTAACACGTAAACAAGTAACCTCCGGCGCGGCACACAGCAGCCTGGTTGTTCTAAGCTGATGCTCTGCACATAGGACCCTTTCACGGAGTCCAGGGAGTAAAGAGCAGCTTGTATGAATGCGGTACAGTTAGAGTTAGCAACTGGGGAGTAAAACCAGCCGGTCTGAACACGTTACAGAGTCAGTCCCAAAGCCACAGACTATTTCCGGGTGTCAGGCAAACCCACGCCCTCCTGAGAGCGCCAAACCACAGCAAATCTGCCAACCCCACGCTTGCAGGCTTCAGGAGCCCTGCCTGGAACTTGGCCCTCACTCCACCAGGCACCCAGCCTAAAAGCAACTCGGCCAGTGTTCAGAGCTGGGGTTAGGGTCTCCAGCCCCCAGGAGCACACCGGGCCCTTCACCTTTCTGTGCCTCAGAGTTTGCTGGAACATTTGAGTTTTCCTTTGTATCTCATCTCGCCAGCAATGAAAGGCTTGGCATGTGCCGGTTTGTTTAAACTCTCCCTCTCGCCGCACCCATATAAAGTCACTTGAGAGCAAAGACGTCAAATCCAATGACATTTATAGGAGGTATCCACCCCGTGGACTTCACCTAACCCTCCCCAACACCGTTTCATGACATGGTCCCTGCAAACCACACTCAGGCCAGTGGTTCTCAGTTGGGGTCAACTTTGCCCCTAGGGGACATCTGGCTGTGTCTGGAGATGTTTTGGGTTGTTGAAACTGGGGAGGGGGCATCACTGGCACGTAACGGGTAGAGCCCAGGTACACTGCACAGAACAGCACCCACAGTGAAGTCCAAAATGGCAGGAGTGCCTCGGCTGAGCAAGCTTGGTGGATGAGCAGGGTGAACGACAAGGCTGCCCTGGGGAAGGGAGACCCTGAAGTAATGGGCAGACGGGAGGCAGAAGAATTGATGAGACCCGGCCCACACTCGGCCTGGAGGCTACTGAGATGCTCGACGTCTGGCCGTCTGAGGAAGCTGTGTGGGGCTCTTAACCAGGGGCAGTTCCACTGGCCGGGCTAGTGGGAGAGCCTCATCTCCCCTCCCCTCCCCTCCCTTCCCCTCCCCTCCAGAAGATGCTTTTTCATTAGAAGAACTGTGCCTGTCTCTGCCACTCTGCTGACTACTCGGAGTCCAGGCAGACCTGAGCTTTGCTTATGTGGTGACAACACAGCCTACCCTGTCCCGCGTGAAAGCAAATGTCCCAGCCCACTCACAGGACGCAAGCACCTGGCTGAGCTGCCAAAGACATCCCGGTAATTTAACTAATGCTACTTCCCTCTCTGCAAAGAGGGAAGCAGCCATCCGAATAGAGAAGGAAGAATGTTCCAGAAAAAGGACAAAGCAAATTCCTGCACGGGGAGACAATGGAAGAAGACTGAAGAGCCCTTGCTTCTGGGGTCTGCTCCTGACACAAGAGAGAAAGCGGGGTGGGGTTAGTGTTTATAAGTGACAAGTGGGCATCATCACCCCAGCCTCTAAAAGTCCAAGGAGGTAGGTGACGTGGTTGCTTTAACCAGCGGGGAAACTGAGTCTCAGGAAGCTGAATACCTTCTCAAAGGTGATGCATTCAGTAAGTGAAGAGGTCAGGATTCGAACCCAGGACACTGGGCTCCATCCAAAGTGGGCAGCTGGTCCTTGCCACTAGCTGACATCTAAAGGCTCAATGTAGTTTTACCTTCCAATTTTTCAAAAATCTTTCAAACCCCCTCCCTGCCCCCCAAAACCCCGTGGGCCAGTTGGAGATGCCACCAGGAGGCCTGTGTACGACTCTGGGTCTAGGATGATGTCATGAGAAAGTTACCTCCTGCCACCCCATAACCGGTGCCGGTTATAATTGGGGCAGGGAGCGTGTGGCAAAGAAGTCACTTTAGGCCCCTCGTATAGCTGGAGTTTCTTTCTTCTAGCATTGAGCTGGCTGGGCTCTTCCTTCTCAAGACAATAAAACTGTCCCACTGTCCTCAGCCCCACCCATCTGGTACCACAGCTAACTTGAGTTTTCCATCCAGTCCCCTTCCTTTCAGTGGAAAAATAAGTGCTGTAGTTCCCAGAAGAAAATCAGAAGGGGTTATTATTATTAATAAGATGTTCCTTTTCAGAAAGGCACTTGAACCCAGCAGGGAGGGTTGCACTGAGGTTGGAGCTGGGACCCCACCCCTTCAACCTGCTGGGAGAGGACAGCCCAGTTCCCCAGCCAGAACCACTTGGACTGGAGAAATGGCCACGTGCTGGCCCTCCCAGGGCCTCTCAGAGGCAGAGGCGAGGTGGTGGCACTTTTGAGAAATCAGTTTCAAATGCTAAGACAGTTATATTTCCTGGAGGTGTGACGGAGAATGAGAAAAGGAGAGTTTGCAAAGGCCTTCCCTGCTGGCAGAAATAGTCTGTTTTCTCTGTCTGCCTGTCTGCTCTGGGGTTACAGGGAGGAGCTGAAGTCCTGCCCTCCCCGCCTTGTCAGCCTAGACCTTGGTCCCTCCCGGGTGAAGGAGTCCTTCACTGCCTCAGAGCCAAGACAGACAGAAGGGTGTGAGTGACAAGACTCAGAGCAAACTGGCCCCTGCCTGGGGCATCTTTCTCACGCATGTGGGTCCTCTCGTGCTTTACTTAGCACAGTGGTATTGAGAATGTTTGCTTCTCGATTTGGTTTTGGGGGGAGGTTGTCACAAATAGAATGACAGCTCTGATCCTCTGCCCAGAAAAATGCTCAGATACCCACAACTGGGCATTCAGTTTCAAAAGAATCACTGCTCCCTCCCATCCCTTCTGGGACCATCCCTTGGTTTGAAGACCCCCCACTTTATCACAACAGGAAACGACAGTGATTCACCCTGGGAAAACCCACTGGCAGTGCTATGGGAAGAAGGGGCTGGAGGCTCCGTGTCTAGGCCCCGAGGAAACAGAGGCCACTCTCCTAGGGGAAGCTGAGGGCACTTTACCAAGAGACACTTTCTAAGGGGGACCGACAAAGCAGCTCCGGCCACAGCGGGGAGCTGTCACCACCTGATCTGAGTGATCAGGTCCTGGAGAGAGCAGTTGTAGCTGTGGGACAGGGCAGCCCTACAGGAGCTGTGGCCCTCCCAGGCGACTCAGCCGACCCACAGAAAATGACCCCATCCCATTGTCCCCACCTCCTCCCATCTCCTGCCAGCGCCTCCCCTGGACCGAAGCAATGAGAAGTGCATGCTGATGAAATCCATCGAGGTCAGCCTCTGGGGGCCGAGGGAAGGGAGGATGGGTGGAGAGTGGATCTGAGGAGGGTGGGGACAGAATACAGCCAACACGCTTCATCTCAGCTGAGACCTAACATCCGAGGTGGCATCAGCAAGAGGGTGTGTGAGGGAGACGTGGGGCTGTTGTCCCTCCACACGGAGCCTGAACTTCCCCTGGCCAGGAACCACGTGTGGCTTATCTGACTGGCAATGGTGAAGTGTCACCTGAATCCGGGTCTGCCACTAACGTGCTGGGTGACCATGAAAGCTGTGGAGCCACTCTGGGTTTTTCCACATATAAAGCACAAAGGTGAGCCCTGAGGGGCAGGGGGCATAGCAAACGCTGCAGGAGACAGAGGTCTGGCTTCGGTCCTCCCTCCGCCATTCAGGAGGGCTGTGGCCTTGAACCAAGTACTTAACCTGTCAATGTCTCCATGCCTTCACCTGCAAAGGAGGGGAACGCGAGCCCCTTCCCCAGGTGCTGCCATCACGATTAGATGAGATGATACATAAAAAGCACTTAGCAGGGCTTCCCTGGTGGCACAGTGGTTGAGAGTCCGTCTGCCGATGCAGGGGACACGGGTTCGTGCCCCGGTCCGGGAAGATCCCACATGCCGCGGAGTGGCTGGGCCCGTGAGCCATGGCCGCTGAGCCTGCGCGTCTGGAGCCTGTGCTCCGCAACGGGAGAGGCCACAACAGTGAGAGGCCCGCGTACCGCAAAAACAAACAAAAAAAGCACTTAGCAAAGTCCCCGGTGTGGAGCAAACATGCAGGCGATGTTGCAGAAGCAGCACCCAGATCCTCTCTGGTTCCTAAATCCTCCAGGTCTGGGCTCTGGGTATTGACTTTGATGTCCCTCCTCCACCTGGACCTCTGTCGTGCTATTTTATGTGAAAGCGATTTTCTTGACTGAATTATCTCGACAGCTAGAACCTTCAAACCCAGCCTGAACATTCTTCTCTTTTTAAGCTCCCGGGTTCACACCGCCCTGCCCGAAAACCTCACGGAGCAGACACACTAAGCCTCAAAGATCCTGGTCCACGTGCTACGGATGCCAGACAGGAGCAACGCCTGCTCACCGAGACTCCAGCTTGTAATTTGATGCAAATCTGGCGGCACTGCCATGTTGCTCAGCTGGTGGCACTGTGGGCTTCCCCTCAGTGCTGGAAGTTGTGTGGGCGGGTGCTCTTCAAGAAGGTGCATCTGCTGGAAGGGAAACGTGAGTGTCTCCTCCTCACTGTGAGACCACTCTGCTTGCTCTCTGCAGGGGGGACCCTCCCGCTGCATGGAACCTCGGCTCCGCACCTAGAATTCACTCCGTACGGACAGATAATTCCAAACCCGTCTGCTGGGGATGGCCAAGGGAGTGATCTCTACCTCTGTCTCTATCTCTTCTTATATCTGTAACTATACATACATCTGCAGCTATATCTATATCTAAATCTTATCTACGTCTATATCTACATTTATTGCTACATCATATCTGTATATGTTCTATATCTAATCTATCTCTCTATTCCTAATCTCTATATCTTTCTAATCTATATATAGCATATATATGCTATTTGTATACATTACACATATGCATTATAATAATATATGCACTATAATACATATATACATTAGATATAGATTAGACAGATATAGGTTCAGATATAGAGATATAAATTAGATATATTGACAGATATAGAATTATATTTTCTAATGTATAGTGTATAATATATGACATCTAATGTATAATGGATATCATAATGTATATAGGTATTATGTGTATACAGTCGTCTCTCAGTATTTCCGGGCGGATTGGTACCAGGACCCCCATAGAGACCAAAATCCATAGATGCTCAAGTCCCTTATATAAAACGGCATAGTATTTGCATATAACCTACACACATCCTCCTGTACACCTTAAATCATCTTTAGATCACTTATAACACCTCATACAATGTAAATGCTACATGAATAGTTGCCAGCAAATGGCAAATTCGAGTTTTGCTTTTTAGAACTTTCTGGAATTTTTTTCCAGATATTTTTGATCCATGGTTGGTTGAATCTGTGGATGGGGAATTCAGAGGGCTGACTGTATACACTGTACATCACGTACACATTATGTAATTAAGTTACAGATCTATAACTACGTCTACATCTCTACCTCTTATACCTATCTATCATCTGTATCTATTCTCTGTCTATATTTAATCTATGTCTTAGCAACATAGCAGTGAAGGAGACAGTGCTTCATTTGTAACCTGGCTCTAATCCAGCCTCAACCACTTACTGACTGTATAACCTTTTTTTTTTTTTTTTTTTTTTTTTCGGTACGTGGGCCTCTCACTGCTGTGGCCTCTCCCGTTGCGGAGCACAGGCTCCGGATGCGCAGGCTCAGCGGCCATGGTTCACGGGCCCAGCCGCTCCGCAGCACGTGGGATCCTCCCGGACCGGGGCATGAACCCGTGTCCCCTGCATCGGCTGGCGGACTCTCAACCACTGTGCCACCAGGGAAGCCCTGACTGTATAACTTTTATAGGAAACTCGGTCTCTCTGGGCCTCAGTCGGCTTGTCTGTAAAATGGGGCTAAGATCTGTACCTGCTAGACTGCCAGGTCCAAATCCCAGCTGCTCCACTTGTTAGCTGTTGGACAAGCAACTTAGTCTTGTTATGCCTCAGTTTCTCATCTGTAAAACAGGGAGGATTTAATACCTCCCATCGAGGGCAGCTGTGAAATCTGAGAGCTTACTTAGAAGAGCGCCCAGCCCATGTTACCAGTGCTTAGTGGATATTGGCTAAATGTACTAAATTTACAAATACACATACAGTTCTCGGCTCATAGTAAACTTATAGTCAATGTATGTTGGTCATTACTGACAAGAGCAATAGTTTGAAGTGTTCTCAGTCAACAGCTAAACTCAAACCTTCAATGTCTTGGGAGAAGCCATCTCCCATGGAGAATAGAGGAATAATGACCTCAACACGATCTATTTTTCGAAACGGCGCATGTGGCTACACTTTGGGGAACTTGCCAGCTATTTATGGAACGTTGCATCACTTCGTTTGCCCTGAGTCATACAGACTAGAGAGGCACCATGGCCATAGGAACGCAAATCCTCCCTGAGAACGTTTCTACCGCCAGGTCCAGCCTCCTTGCCTGGCAAGCCAAGTCCTGGCCCGGGCAGTCGTCCAGCTGGTCACCTCCCTGCCCCACCTCTCCCACCAGGTCTAATTAAAGACCCAGCAAATCAGAGCCAGAGGAAAAGACTGTGGTGGAGGGATTTGCCTTGTCCCCAAATCAGCCTTGTCTGCTCTGGAGAGGTTCTGCTCCCCCAAAGAGGCTGGCGAGAGGAAAGCAGATGGGCTGAGAAGCAATTTGGTCTCAACGTCCTCTCAACAGATGCCGGGCACCATGAGAATTAATGGGCTGGAGACTCAGGTAAGAGCCATTCAGAAGCTCTCTGATCACTCCCCAAACCGCTCTCCACGGAGGAAAAGGTTAATCGAAGCCCAGAGCTGGAGGCGAGGCGAGGAGACAGCAATTGCTTTAATCCCGGGAGTGGGGGAAGAGCTTCAGGAGAAAGAAGTTTGCACAGAAGAGGCTGTGGTCTGCCTCTGAAAGAGGAACTGGGCCTTGAAGCTGAGGTTTTCACAAGTCCTACTCTGTTGGTCCAGAAACCTTAGCCCAACCCTCTCTGAACTCAGCCACGTAGATGGGCTTTTTAATTTTTTTTATTTAAATGCTGCATTTTTCTCCAAATGCCGTTGGGCCCTAGCATCTCTCAGAAAACTAGCTCTAAGAGGTTTTTTCCCTTTTCCACACACTGTGCACATGCTCATACACATCATGAATCATGACCCTGTGTGCAGTCACTCCCTGGCAACTCAGACCTAGAGGCTCTGGGGGATGGAGGTGTCACGGCCAAGAGCCTGGAGGCGGAGGTGGGAAGGAACAAGTTTCGCCCTTCTACACGCTCACAATTATGTGGCTGGGACTGTCTTTGTAAAATAAGCTGTCCACGTAGCACATGAGGTTACAACACCACTTCTTAACCTTGGCACTATTGACATCTGGGGCCAGATAATTCTTTCTTGCATGCATGGTAGGGTGTTTAGCAGCATCCCTAGCCTCTACCCACTAGATGCCAGTAGCACTCCCCAGCCCCCAAGCTGTAACAATCAAAAATGTCTCCAGACGTCACCAAATGTCCCCAGGTGTGAAGGTAGTAGATTTACCCCAAGTTGAGAACCACTGGTTTAGACTCAGGCTTCAGTTCAGCTGAAAGGGAGCCAGCTAATTAACTAATGATGAGCACTAGCTGATTTCTCACATAAGCCCCATTATCACAGCACAACATTGCTCAGGTCAGAAGTTCCCTGTCAAAATGCTCGCCGCGGGTGTTAGTTTGACTGGATGGCCCCAAATTTAAGCCCCTTTTCCTCTGTCCCACCCCCTCAGTCCTTGCCCTTCACCCTTGTCTGATAAGGTAATCCCTTATTCATCCTGACGTTCTAATGACACCAAGGCACTGAAGGAGCTCCAAGGAGCTAAAACTTTTAATTGATTCTAAGGAGAACTGGCATTATTTTTACAGGAACCCAGATATAATATGCAAAACTCTCAGAACACAATTACTGCCATCTCTTTGCCTGGTTAACTCTTTCTACTGTAAGCTCTCAGCTCAGATGTCACCTCCTGAGCTTAAAACTCACCTCCAGAGAGAGACTTCCCTGAACACTCTCCCCCTTGTGGCGCCCGGTCACGCCCACTTACAGACACGCTGGTCTTGTTTTCGTTCACTCATTACTCCCTGAAACCATGGGCATTATCTATTTGCTCTTAAATTCACTGTCTGACTCCACCAAACAGAATGGGGGCTCCATGGGCAAGGTACCTTCTGTCTTGTTCACTGCTGTACATTTAGCATCAAGGCCTGGCCTCTTCCTGGACCCCAAACTATTTATTAAATAACCAACTGGATGAATGGATGAATTTCTCACGGACTGATTTCCTTCCACCCACTACTCGTTTTCTTCGTGAGTTTTGTTCACAATCTTCAATGACCCCAGCATCATCATTAAATAATGTGAATGTAACTCCCTCCCCTTATACCCCCAGCTGGTTGATCAAAGAAATTCAAGTACCTGGTTGGTTGCTGAAAGCTGAGCAGTCAGGAGTTTTCCCTCCTGATGCCCCTGATCTTCAGGTCCTGAGAGTTCCTTTATTACACCTCCCAGGGGATCTCACTGTTGGCGCAGAGGCCATGAAGTAATTGACAGTGAAGATGTTGGGGGAAGGGGTGGCAGGAAGGGAGACAGAAGCTAAAATTGAATAACGAGAGGCCTTGCCAATTGGAGCGAATTCAGAAATGATAAACCATCGTGGGGATCAATGAGAAAGAGAGAATCAAATAATGAGCATTCATATTTACCAAAACACTACTGATGCACGGGGAGATGTTTCATTTGTGTTGTTTTAAAAATAAATTTTCTATTGGGTCCATTGCTTAAACCCTTTTACCTACCAGCCTTGTGGCAAAACCATCGGTCAAAGAATCACTCACCATGTAAAGCATTATTATCTATTTATTTATATATCCACCACCTATCATCTATCTATCATCCCTCTACCTACTTATCTAAGTACATCTGCGGATACTTGTACAAAGCACTATCCATCCGTCTATCTATTTATCTATATTGAGCTTGGGGTGCATACGTCAGGCTCGTCCCTCCAGCTTTTCTGAGCATCAGCAAATCTTTCTAGGCAACTTTTTTTTTTCTGGAAAAATAGGAGAGAGGTTGAGAAGGTAGATTCTGATGTCATATGGCCCCAAGTCTGACACTCACCAATGTTAGGTCCTGTGTGACCTTGGGTAAGTTACTTAACCTCTCTGACCCTTAGGGTCCTCATCTGGAAGTTGGGTATCATGAAAAGACCTATGCAATAACGGCATTTGAGGATTCAGTGGGAGAAGCCAGTTCTTGGCAAGTGGTAAATATCAGTAAGAGTGGGGATCATTGACGATGCCGCTAACCAAATTCAAATTCCTTTCAGACACTTTTTTTTTTCATCTCTAGGTCACTTGGTTCCCGGGTAACCACCATCTGGAGACTAGAAAAGTATTCACCACTGCAAGTCAGGGAGTCCTCGGTACCGCCCAGGGGCAACCTGCTGAGGGAAAGCTGACACCAGGGATTTAAACCTTACTCGACTCCCTCATCCTATTAATCTGGCCGTTAAGCAGAGACAGTCCTGCTGATGCCGACAGGTGCGAGGCTTTGCTGTGCCAGTGGCAGAGCATTAGAGGAGGCCTCAGCAGCCAAGCAATCCAACACCCCCCCGCCCCCAGCTCAGAACAGCTGCCCCGGGACAGATGCACTAAGCACTGGGCGGGGGCTGATGCAGGGAGTACTAGGGAGAGAGGAAATGCGTGGAGGGAAGGGTC
Organism: Delphinapterus leucas; assembly: GCF_059928025.1. Classification (NCBI taxonomy): domain Eukaryota; kingdom Metazoa; phylum Chordata; class Mammalia; order Artiodactyla; family Monodontidae; genus Delphinapterus; species Delphinapterus leucas. The sequence goes on from NC_143143.1 coordinate 24,270,158, forward strand.
CCTGGCTGGCCCAATGTCCCTATGCAGACTGGGCCCTGGACAAGCACGCCACTGAAGCATGATGTACGGACATGGCTCACAGTGAAATCTCAAATTCAGGCCCACCTGTGGCACTTGTGCTCCAGGATGGAGCAGGTGATGGCTTTCTTGGGAGCAAAGGGCACAGGGGGAGGAAGTGGGAACTGACCCAGGGCTCAGAGTACATCTACCACTCACCTCTGCATGGCTGGCTCTTCCAAGCTCGGCCACATCTGCCACCTTGCTTGTGCTATATGGGTAATATTTGGGGTGCCATGTCCTGCCAGAGAACCTTTCCCTCTCATCTGACCTGCCTGCAGGCAGGTAAAGAGGATCTCATCCTGAGTCCCATGATGGGCTGAGGCCCAGCACAAAGTCAGATCGGGCCACGGGCTTGTGCCAACAGTTACAAAAAAACAAAAAACATCTGCACTTTGGTTGGGTTCTAACGTCCCTTTAACGTGGGAAACCAGAACTTGGGGAAAGACAACAGCATCCTACGGCTCCCCAAAGACCGAGCTCCAGAAAGCCGGCCACGTGCCACAGCTGGCTGCGTGCGGACCAGGGCTCAGGTCTCTCAGGCCGATGGATGTGACTCGGGGAGAGGTCACTGTGTAGGTAGGGGTGAGCTGTCACAGCCCAGAGCCAAGGCATGTGACTGTTCTTTCCCATGGAGCTTCTGAAGGGCTGGTGGGGTGAAAGATACAGCAGGGCAAAGGACAGAACCATCCAGGCTGCAGCCACTCCACCTCAGATTTGGCTTCCAGAATTCTGGGTGCAGACTATGTGCCCAGGGGTCTCCCCGAGTCTAGTAACTTTTCCTTCTGGGGAAAGATTGATAAAGAAGAGAAGGGCCAGCATTTCAAAAACCCGCCCTGGATGTTCTCTCAAAATACGTGGGGAGAGACACGTTTCCCAAAGTATGGCACACATACTTCTGAGAGGACGTTGCAGTGATTTTAGAGGGCACCCAAAGGAGCTTTTCAACTGTATTAATTTAACATTTAATGTTTTGCAACACAATGTAACTGGCACATTGAACTTGTGATTTCACCAATATTATTCTTAGAGATAGCATTTCTCAACCCCGGCCCTACTGCCATCTCAGGCATGGTAATTCTTCCTGTGGGGGATCCTGTGCCTTGTAGGATATTCAGCAGCCTCTCTGGTCTCTACCTATTAGATGCCAGTAGTAAACCCCCCTCCCTCCCAGCCCGCCAAGGTGAGATAACCAAAAATGTCTTCAGACATTGCCACAAGTCCTCTGGGGCTCAAAGATACCCCTGATCGGGAATCATTACCTTAGGGTAAGTCTACTTCTGAAAGTAAAATATGTTCATTTCAGGGAGAATGTGTTTCTAGGTGACTTGGCACAGGTACAATTCACATTTGCCAAACATGGCCGAGGTGACAGGTGACTGGCCGAAGTCTGCCAAAAACCAGACCAGAGGATGGCCAAACAGAGGCTAAAAACTGGGCGTTTATCCCCTCCAAGTCCCCCCCACTGCTCCTTCCTGCCAGCTTTGTTGTCTGGTCATCCCTGAAGCCGACATAAGTGTGTGTGGGGAGAGCGGGGGTGGGTAGTGAGAGGCCACAAGAGCCCAAAGAAACCCTGAGAATCCACTGTCCTCCCAACGTCCGGCCTTTCTGATGAAGGAAGGAGGGGTAGGGCAGAGATGCCCGCGATGAGGGTGAAGAGTAGGGCGCAGCTGGTCCCAGGATGTGCAGGAGTCACCGAGAAGCCTTGAGAAGCTCAGCTACGTTCGCCTGTCTGACACGCAGTTAGCTGTGGGGCGCTGGTGGCATCCACCCTGGCTTCTCTGTTTACTGTCTGACCAGAGCTAAGGAAACCATCCATCCAAAGATACACCCCCTTCAAGCCCCGTCAGAAAAGCACTGTTGCACTGGTTTTAAAAGCTAACATTCTTGTTACACAGCAGAAACTAACACACCACTGTAAAGCAATTATACTCCCATGAAGATGTTAAAAAAAAAAAAGCTAACACTCACGAGCACTTAGCACGTACTGATGACTTCACAGACACCCTGTCCTTTCCTCCTCACCACAGCCCTGCAGAGCAGGCGCTATCCCTGCGGTAATAATATTCCAGATGGGGAGACAGAGGCTGAGCGGTTCAGTGACCCTCAGGTCCAGAAGACACAGCTCTGGGGCTCTACCTGGGTCTGCTGGACTCACAGCTGCCCCGCTGTCCTAGCTCCCCGGAAAGCAGAAAGTAGACAGTAAGGGCCATTCCCTCCTTACAAGGCCCACTGGTCACCTGCCCCCCCGCACAGAAATGCCACCGTGATTCACATTCCTCAGAATGGCCCATCGCGCAAGCAGACACAAGCACACAACTAACTGCCCGGGGAGAAAGTGCTCCAAACCCAAGGCATGAAAGGGCAGCCATCCCCCACTGCATGCCTCCTCTCTGCCTTCCCTCTCCCCCTGCATTCACCTCCTCGCGACTGCTGGGCGGAAGCAAAGGGCAGAAGAAAACTCAAAAGAAACAGGTCTGGTTCTTCCCACGGTGCTTTCAGAACCTGGGTACATGCATGCGTGCACACACACTCATGAACAATCAGCTGGTGTGTGTACACATGTGGGTGCACGCACATATCCCAACCGGGCAGGAGGATGGCCTTATGTGTCCGTCCAGCCTTCCTGAGTCCTGGAGCCAAGAGGATGCAGGAACGCTCCCTGGAGAGCTGGTCCGGGGACATCAGTGCAGAGAAAGTGACAAACACCACGGGAAGGTACTCACCTGGGCCTCCAGGGTGATCACAGGGCTTGGTTGTGCGGCCTGTGGGAAAAGAGGAGAAAACACACGTGAGCGGTGGGAGAAGTGTAACCTACTGCCCCGGCCATCAAGCAACCCCGCAGGGAAGCTGGCCCCCCTCTGTCGCCCCCATTCCACGTGACAGGAGGACAGCCCGGCCCAATCTCCCCCCACCACACCTCCTCCCACACCCACAGGACGAAGGAGGCTGTAATCTTTCATTAGGGGGATACAGGGACACCCGCGTGGAGATCGTGCACAGCCATGAAGTGTCAGCATAAAGAAATAAGAAACAAAGGCCCCTCGCCGAGCATCTCAAAGCGTGTTCAAATCATTGATGTGAAGGAGAAGATGGGTCCGTAAGAGGATTAGAAATAAACCTGAAAGAATATAAAATCCCCATTAGGGGCAAGGCCACCACTTCGTGTCTGATCTTGGAAAGAATGAGGGAAGGACTGAGAGGAAAAGAAGAGCTTAATTCCTGGTCTGTGTGGCACATTCCAATGGGCTGGGGAAGACTCCTTTCAGGCGAGAGAAGGCCAGAGAAAGTCCCATTCATTCACTGGCTACAAAAGCCAATTGACTGGAAATGCTTGGTGGTAATGTCTCGGGTCATTAAACGTGAACTCTTGGGTGGGGGGCAGGGTGGGTACGGAGGAGGAAGGGGCAGCTGGGGAGGAGGTAATGGTTTTCAGCAAGTGGATTCCAAAGAAAACAGGAAGCTCGGCACATAAAGGCTATTTTTGTCTGGACTATGTCAGCTCTGAGCTTCATCATCTTGGATTCCTGATTCTGGGAAAGTAACCTCAAGCTGCCTCTTACAGAGAATGGGCGTGATTTTACGGCCCCTCAGTGCGAACTCAATTGGAAGCTTTGCTTTATCCGAGCAGATTTTCCAACACAGGCTTCAAGGAAGCCGTGCAAATTAGCCCCAGCTCACTGGCCTCTGCTGTGAACAAGAAGGAGATGTAGGAATCACACCCTATTTGTTTCTCTGTGAACGGCTTATTTTACGTAGCATGGTGTCCTCAAGGTTCATCCATGTTGTCACAAACGGCAGGACTTCCTTCTTGTTTGAAGGCTGAATAATATTCCTCTGTGCAGGGCTTCCCTGGTGGCGCACTGGTTGAGAGTCCACCTGCCGATGCAGGGGACACGGGTTCGTGCCCCGGTCCAGGAAGATCCCACATGCCGCGGAGCGGCTGGGCCCGTGAGCCATGGCCGCTGAGCCTGCGCATCTGGAGCCTGTTCTCCCCAGCGGGAGAGGCCACAACAGTGAGAGGCCCAAGTAGCACAGGAAAAAAAAAAAAATTCCTCTGTGTATATACATACTATGTATTTTCTTTATCCATTCACTTGTCAATGGACATATAGGTTCTTTCCATGTTTTGGCTATTACGAATTTGGCTGCCATGAACATGAGAGTACAGATTTCATGATTCCACTTATATGAGGAACCTAAAATAAACTCTCATACAAGCAGAGAGTAGAAGGGTGGTTGGCAGGGGCTGGAGGGAGAGGGAAATGGGGAGGTGCTATTTATCGGGTACAAAATTTTGTTCACACTAGATGAATAAGCTCCAGAGAGCTGCCGTTCAACACAGAGCCTAGAGTTAACAGACTATATTGTACGCTGAAAATTTTGCCCAGAGGGTAGATTTCATGTGAAGTGTTCTTTCCACAACTTTAAAAAAAGGAAGTGTAGAGAAAGCGGAACATCTTAAACCCCTACCCCAGGTGAACTGTCACGCATTTCTTGCTCGCTTCTCTTTGGTACCTAATTGTGATGAGCGTGGAGTCCTGACCCCAGGATCATTTTGCGTTCTGGTCTGTACTGACTTTTCCTTCAAGACGAGGGAATCCTCTCTCCCGATTCCTGTGCTAATTCCCAGCACTTCTCCAATGGTGCAGCTCAAAGACTGTTGCCAAGAGAACGTCTCACTCTACTTTTCACATTCCACCCAGGCACTGAATATTCCTCGTACTCAGGAAGAGACTGAGGGGCATTTTCTCTCCCATGTTGCAGCCTTGGCCCATAAAGGAACTTGGAGAAGTCTTAAGAGAAATACTGCAGGCCTCTGTCTTCAAACCCTTACTAGCTCCTTCTCAAGGGGAAAGCAGTGGCAACTATGATGGGGGAGAACCTTCACTGAACCACTTTTTTTCAAGTGAGGTTCATTATTTTAGCATCCCTCACGAAGCCCCCCAGCCAGCTCCTGTATCACTCATATGCAGGGAGAGTGGACCCTGTACTCCCAGTTTCCCTGTGTCAGGCAAGCATGCTGGGCAGGGCCCATGCTAGTTGCCAGGAGGCAAGGCCATCATCCTGGTCTGTGCCGGGCAGTGTGGGTCAGATCCCACCGTGCTGTTCAGTGAGTGACAGCAGGCAAGTCTGTGCTTCAGCTCAGTCTCCGTGTGTCTGTCTGTCCCTCTTTTTTTTTTTTTTTTTTCGGTACGTGGGCCTCTTACTGTTGTGGCCTCTCCCGTTGCGGAGCACAGGCTCCGGATGCGCAGGCTCAGCGGCCATGGCTCACGGGCGCAGCCGCTCCGCGGCATGTGGGATCTTCCCGGAGCGGGGCACGAACCCGTGTTCCCTGCACCGGCAGGCGGACTCTCAACCACTGCACCACCAGGGAAGCCCTGTCCCTCTCTTTATTCAGATCCTACCATCCAGATTTTGACTAGAAGAGAACAAGCTGCTTCTCAGACTCAGACATTAGCCTCATTTTTAAAGCCAGGTCTTTGCAAAGCATTGCACAGGGTGTTGGGTGCGTGCCCAGATTAATTAAGCTGTGCTTCACAGTCCATTTGGCTATTGTTTGGGGATTACTCTTCACTGCTCAGAATCCCACTGGATGGGGTGGGGTGGAGAGGGGAGAATGCCATCCTGAACCCCTATGAACAACTCCACTGGAAAAAACCTTCCTGGGAAACCACAGGGAACCTCTGACAACTGTGTTGACAAAACCCAGAGCCTGATCCTTGGATACAGTGTCGCACCAACTCTTTATTTGGTGTTCCAACAGAAAGGAAGACCCTCTGGGCTCAGGGTCAGGGGACTAATATTCATTAAAAAGCTTCTGAAAAACAAAAGCAAAAATGCTATCTATTTAGCATGTTAATTACCTAGCCAAGAAGAAGACAAAGTAACTCACAAATGGCCATGTCATTGACACTTGGGATTCACTTGCCAAGAAAACTGTGTTCCCCTCCTCTGTGCACATTTGAAATATAAGACTCTCCCTACGGAGGCTCAGTCCAGAGGATTCAAGGTATGGCAGTGCCTCTGTGGGGTCTCACTTTCAGTAACATCCTCCTTAATTGGAAAGGCTAACGAAGTGGAACCAGGTCATTGATGCTGTCTGCCTAATCCATCCTGTCTGTCTAAATTGGGACTCTGGTTTACAGTAAACTCCTGTCTGTCAGAGGAAAGGCTCCCAGAGACCAAAGGGGAACTTGCAACGTGCTCGGATGCTACAGTGGAGTGCTTCTAGAATCTTAACGTGGGGACTGGGAACCAGGGAACCACCTAAGCAAGGAAAGCCCTTTCATATCATCTACTGCAATGACTACATGGAGGAAGTCAACTGGGGAACTGAGTAGGTTGAATAAGTGGCCCTCGTTTTCACCACTCCCTAGATCCACACCCTCTGGTCCTGTGATTTTGCATTTCTTTGCCAAGCGTGCTTCCTCATCCCTTGAACTTGGGTTTGCCCATTAGCAGTTATGACGTAAGAGAAGCTTGAAATGTGGCTGCGTGATTGAGCATGACCTCTTGTGCTTTTGCCATCAGCACAAGAAGAATGTGCCCCAGGTAGCCTGCTGGTCCAAGGAGGATGAGAGACAGTCAGGGCAGACCCCCATCCAATCTGCAGCTTGAAGCTAAGCCCAGCCTAGATCAGCCAACCCCTAGCCAACCTTCGCACATGGAGAAAATATATGCTTGTTCTTTCCAGTCATTGAGTTTCAGGTTGATTTGTCATACTGCACCATTGTGGCAGATACACTCTCCAAACATGGACCTTGATAGAACCAAAACGTACTGTACAGACAGTCCAGCCTTGGAAACGAAATGATGCATACTCTCCCTAAGTCTGCAAATACATCCCAGGAACCAGAAATAACCAAACTGATAGCTATCATTTATTGAGGACCTACTACGTGCCAGGCTCCATGCAAGATGTACATTACACCCAGCAAAGAAATTACTCGACCATCAGGATCTTGCACTACTTATGAGTTAGCCTTCAGCCCTCTTTGCTAAATATACCAGTCCTTCTGAAATTATTTAGATGCCATTACAGCCACATTAACGGAAATCATCACTCAGAGTGCCCTTGCCCTGAGATGAAGATATTTTTCATTCTTTTGGTTTATTCTAAACTTTATCCCATGGGCATATTACTTGACCACAGTTCAGAACAGTCATGAATACTAGTAGTAGCTATTAACTTACCAAGTTACTTGTTAAGTAATGGCTAACAATTTGTTAAGTTCTTACCATGTTCCAGGCACTGGCTTAACCTCTATACATGCATCATTCCATTTACCACTGTAACAACTTTATGGTAGATACCACCATTACTCCCATTATAGAGATGGGGAAACTGATGACCATAGAGACTGAATAACCTGTCCAAGGCTACACAGATAGTGTTGAAGCCTGGATTCAATCCCAGCGCCCCACACTCAAGAAACCTGTGCTCCACTATTTTACACTAGCTCTTATCTGAGAATATCGTCCCACCTTAGACAATGTAATCCTGCAACCTAGATAATGTCTATCTAAAGGAAGAATACAGCAAATGAAAGGTACCACCTTAACAACTACTGGAATCCTTTTCTAGTATCTGTATCGTTTTAAAAAGGTAGTGGACATGGTTGATCGAAATCAGTACATGTGTCGTGACTAAAAACAAAATGCAGTCACTGTGCCATGGCAGGAACCACGCAGAGTTAGCCAAACCCGTCCACAAATGTTTACCGTGTTCCAACTCAGCAGCTAGCACTATGCCTGGCAGGTACCCTGAGGGAGACAAAAATGAGTTTTATTAAAGGGACCCTGTGTGCCCTTCCATCCCAAAGCTGTTTAAAAAAGAGGCAAGGGCCTGATTACAGCTCCTGCAGAACTGAAACTTGTCTGCACCTCGAGTCTTGCCCGTAAGACCAGGAAGCCAGGCTCAAAAACTTCCGAGCCCATCAGGGCCAAAGCCTTAATTTTAACAAGCAATTAAACTTTCATAAAGAAAGCAGAGAGGAGGAAGAATTTGTTCATTTTCATTCCAGGCATGCATCAAACATTTCTGGCTTTCCTGGTTATGCTGAGACCTGCGTAAGCCTTAGTCAATGGAAGGGGCGTTCTCCTCCTTGGCTTTGATGATATTATAAGATAGCGTATGCTCTTGCGTGTTGAGTGATGACTTCGGTGTACAGGTGAGACAATCCTGTGATTCAAGCCTTCTGAGCCAGTTTCCCCCTGAGGCCCATCAAGTCAGCATATAGACAATGGGCCCCAATAGTACAGCCTCAGCACAGACACACCCAGGACAACACTGCGGAAGGCTGGGTGGTGCTCTCCCCGGGAGCCCTCTGCTTGGCGATAGAAGGAGGAAGCTTCCACCATCCAGAGACTGGACCTTATTCTGGTCACTGTCAAACACCAGGTGCCTTGGGAAATGCAATGAGCTCTTCATGAGATCAAAAACTCAGCACCCTTGCCTGCTGGAGAAACTGGCTCACTGGAGACCACCCAGTGGAAGCTGAGTTTGGATGTCAGGCCAGAGACCTAAATGGATAAGGTCACTTGTACTGCAGCCTGGCATGGGGCAAAGAAGGTTCATTCACGGGAAAAAAGTGCAGGTTTGGGGTCAGCTCTGGATTCAAATCATGCATAACCACTGTTTTAGTCTGCTCAGGCTGCCGTAACAAAATACCACAGGCTACGTGGCTTACACAAGAGAAACTTATCTTCTCACAATTCTGGGAGCTAGAAGTCCAAGATCAAGATGCCAGCAGGGTTGTTTTCTTCTGAGGCCTCTTTTCTCATCTTGCAGACGGCCACCTTCTCACTGTGTCCTCACGTGGTCTCTTTCCTCTGTGCATGAACCTCTATGTGTCTCTGTGTGCCCAAATTTCCTCGTCTTACAAGGACACCAGTCAGACTGGATTAGGGCCCCCCTAAAGGCCTCATTCTAACTGAATGACTTTTTTAAAGGCCCTGTGTCTCCAAATATAATCATGTTCCCAAGTTACTGGGGTTGGCAAGTCAGCAGGTAACAACCACTTAGACTAGTGACCTCCATAGCTTCTGTGAGCTTTCCCTGTCTCATTTATACAACGTAAACAGGTGGGTCTGTATTCTCCTACAGAGCTACTGCAAGAAAGTAAAGCATAGAATGTATTGTCTGGCAACTTCTGTAAGTGAGAAGGAGTACTGATAACTATTACACCAGCTTAACAGGTGTAAACCTGGACTGTCTCACAGGAACCCAGATACACCGTCACCTCCTGCCTTGAAAACAGGATACCACTGACATCACAGGTTGCCGCGAACATTAAATAAAACCCGCTATTTTAACTGTCTGGTCCCTGGGTTAAAATTAAGCTCAAAGATAACCTTCCCTTTGTTTTCTTCTTCCAGGTTTATGAAGGCTAAGACATATCCCTCCACACCCAACCCTACTCAACCACAGTTCTTCTGAACTGAGAGGTATTGCAGGTAACTGGTCAGCCGTGAAATGGATAAGTTTACCTACTTTGTTCTGAATGCTTACTTTGTGCCAAGCATGTGAACTACTTGCAACTCTGCCAAAGGAAGTCTCATGCTCCCCATTTTACAGATCAGATAACTGACGCTCCAGCAGGACAATTTGCTCTAAAACACAGATTTGATAAGGGATGGAGCCTGGACCGGCGCTCAGGTTTGTAAACTGCCAGAAACTGGTCCCTTACCCAATATCCTGGTGTTTCTAATAGCGTGAACTTACTGAATCAGGATCTCTGGGTAAGGATCCAAAGAACCTGCATTTTTATTAGATACTCTTAGGCAAGTCTTACGCAGGCCGAAACCTGAGAACCCCTGATTATATCCCGAATAATACAAGACTGAAAGCATCCAAGGTGAGAAGGACAGTCGGTGAAAAACCAAAAATTTCTATTACGACCCCAACCTCTGATAGCCAGCCAGCCACCAAGTGTCTAACGCATGCTTAGGACTTTGGTGCTCGTGCTCTGTGCCCCCAAGAAATTTCATGATGCGTGTGTCTTAGCCCATTCGGGCTTCTCTGACAGAATGCCACAGACTGAGTGGATTATAAACAACAGAAATTTATTTCGCACAGTTCTGGAGTCTGAGAGTCCAAGGTTAAGGTGCTAGCAGATTTGGTGTCTGGTGAGAGCTTCCCGAGTCACAGATGGTTGTCTTTTTGCTGTGGCCTCACATGGCAGAAGATTCGAGGAAGCTTTTTGGGGTCTCTTTTATAAGGGCACTAATCCCTTTCATGGGGGCTCTACCCTCATGGCCTAATCGCCTCCCAAAGGCCCCACCTCCTAATACCATCCCATTGGGAGTTAGAATTTCAACATATGAATTTTGGGGGGGACACACACATTCAGTCTCTAGCAGGGTGGCTTCCACCCCTTCCTTTCTCCCCACTTAAATGGTGACGGTATCCCTCCTGCCCCAGAAACCCTGTCATCAACCCTCCTCCCTCCACCATTCCCTCCCCAGGGGTGTGTGACCCCTTCTCAACTCCTTCTCAAGATCTGGTCACGGCCATGAGGGTGCTCACACAATGGGGCTTTCTGTCTAGACGTCCCTGTGGGATGTCACAGCGAGCTTATCTCGCACGGCTGTGGCTCCTGAGATGAAGGCGGGGCACGTGCATGGCAGGCGGCACTGGGAGACCAGGGAGAAATGCCAAGGACACAGACCGCCCTTGTTCTCTGAGAAAGGCTGCACTTGGAATGTGAAGCTGGCCAGCACCACACAGACTCACCTTGTTAGAAAATGCAAACTCACCTTCAAATAGGACTCAGGGGAGAAAGCAGAAACCCCACAATGAGGGCAAGGGGACTCTCACTGCTTCAGAGAGATGGTGATAGATGTGGTTAGCACCTTAAAATGGGGTGGAATTTCCTCGCTCTGTCTGTCTCTCTTTTGTCTTAAAGGTTTTAAAAGTTTAGAGCCCTCTTTGCTCTTCTGCACTCCCTCCACATTTTTTAGTCCAGACCCCAGAAATGAGCAACAGAGCCTCAAAATGAAGCTCCAGCCCTTGGAGTTGGTAGTTGACCATCCCCAGCCTGGGAAGATAGGAGAAACCACAGACTCATGGAAATTCGGCAGTGATTTTTGTGTTTCTCAGCTCGGTGTGTGTATCTTTGAGCACAGACGGTCACCAAAAATCTAAACCATCATATGTAACACTTTGTTCTGTGTGTGCCTACAGAGGTTTTGTAATTCTTTACAAAGTACACAGAATGACAGTTCTCAGAACTACAACGTTTTGAATACACCTACCTGAGACACTGGACATGTATTTCTGCCAGAAAGCACAGCTCTCGGCCGTATGGCTGCTGCCTGGCAAACAACTGTATCGTCACCTCCCCCTTAATCACGCAGTTATCCTAGGGTCACACGGCTGATCAATAATGACAATAATCAGAATAGTAGCTAACACTGGGCTCATATTGATCACAAGACATTAGTTTAAGTGGGTTGTAAGAACTGTCTCATTAAAACCTCACAACAACTCTTAGATTATTAATAGGTATCATTAGTAGATATTAATAGCCCCAATTTACAGATGGTGTAACTGAGGCTCAGAGTGAAAGTAATTTGCTCAAAGCCATTCATTACTAAGTGGCAGAGACAGGATTTGGACCAGGACAGCCTAATTCCTGAGGCTGCGCTTTTGGACCACTAAATTACACTGTTTTCCAGTGGGACAACCACATGGTAAATCGTAATCACTAAACCACAGTTCATAGTTTTGTGAGTTGCTGGCACTAGGAAGCCTTATGGAGCAGGGAACTGGATCACATGGTATTAGGAAATACCGGATCTTCCCATTTCCTTGTTGTGGATCTTCAGCTAATTATTTAACTTATAATAATGATAATAATAACAATATAATAACCATCTCGACAGTCACTGTAAAGACTGACTGAGATGGTGTATCAGAGCCTTGCTCAGTCCTGGTGTTGAGTAGGCAAGCCACAAATGTTAGTTCCTCTCGGAGGACAATTACTGTCACTTTACAGAGTTCTGTTTTTCACAGCTCGAAGGCATTTCAGACCAGAAAGAAGGCATGCCTGCCACACACCGAGAAAAAACTGAGGAACGCAGGACAAGAGGTTCTGGTAGCCCGTCCAGGGCTCTAGGTCCTTCTGAGGCTGGCCACCTGGCCTCGGCCTGTACACAAGCCTTCCTGAAGCTCAGAACACAAGCCGCATCTCCAGCTCAGCCCAATAATTACCTTTTCCCAGGCACAGGCCGCACGGCACCTACCAATTTGGCACCCACTTGCTGTGGTTGCCAAGATGGCGTGTGGCCCAACCGCAACCAATGCCGCCAGGTGTCCTGTAGACACTGTCCAGAGTTCCAAAGACACTGTGCTCTGCTCTACAGCTCCTGGCACTGCTCAGTGGGTTTTCCGTTCCACGGGGATCTAGTTTAAAGATCTGAGCCCCAGAATCTAAGACTGTGAATGCTGGAAAGGTACTTACGTAGGGTAGGTAAGCAGCACCTTCTCTATAGGATGCCCAAGGTGGATATTACTAAGCAATGACTTGGCCTCAAATTTTCAACACGGCTCTGTGAGCAGACACTAACAGTAGATTCCTGCTTTCCAGTGAGATGAAACACATTTCTTGCCCTGACCTGAATCAAACCCTTCATTTTCTGGTGAGGCATATGAGATCCAAAATGGGAAGTGGATTTCCTAATGGCCACACACCACTTATAGCAAAACCCAGTCTAGAATCCAAGTTTCTTGATAGAAAATCCTGGGTTCATCCTTTTTTGCCAAAATAAATGTCTATGTGTATCCTTGCCCGCCCCCCCACCCACCTTTTCTTCATTTCTTCTTCTTCAGCTCCTCACCAGAGCCTCTAACTAGGACATCTTTTGTTCAAAAGATAGCGTATCCCAGCTCTGGGAAAACTGTGATCCAGCAGTGCTTTATGTCTGGAATGTTTCCAAGAGGTGCACACAGAACTGCTGATTCAAACTGGGGGAAAATGGATCCCAGGATGTGGGCACATGGTGACGGAGTGGAGAGCTCTACAGCAGGTACAGGGGGCGCATCCTCCTCTCCAGGCTGTGCCTCGGAACAGGGGAGCCTCCTTCCTGGGCTGGAAGAGAGATGGCTGACAGGTGGGCCTACAGGAGACAGATGGGCAGAGGCTTCCTACAAGTGAGAGTCAGGCTCAATGTCAGGAGGTTTCAAAGAGGTGGGACCTGGGGGGACTGAGTGCCCCCTTCCTGCCTCCCCAGCCTTTTCCTGTATTTCTTAATGCTCATGATGGTAATGAGGATGAAGATGACGGGACAGGTGACAATGGCCATTAGGATAGCTTTCATTTAAGTCTTTATGAAGCACCCTGTTTAGCAATTTCTATGCATTATTTCAGTAAATCCTTATTTCACCCTCACGGGGTGGCTACAGGATGGCCATAGAGTCTGGAAACACAGATGATTTTATTTTATGCTCTTACCATTGGGAGATGCTCCTGATGACGTTATATGTTTGCTTCTGTCTCCAGACTATGGATTTCCTGTAGTATTCCTAATTTAGAGAGGCTCAGAAAGACTTGCCCAAAAGCCAGAGCCAGGCCCATTTAACCTTCATATCTTCTACGTTAAAAAAATAAAGTTACCAAAATACGTGGATGTGGTATGGTCTGACCTACATAGTGCACAATATCGTTTAAAAAAAACCTAGTTGCCAACATTTAAAAATTGGGTGATTTCATAATACCCAGATTTCTGGCTTTTCTTAAATGTCAGAAGATCCAGCCAAGTAGGTGTGCAGGCTGGCATGGCTGCAGCTGGAGCTGAGTAGCTGCTACCTTTTTTTTTTTTTAATTAATTAATTTTTAATTTTTGGCTGCGTTGGGTCTTCGTTGCTGCATGTGGGGTTTCTTTAGTTGCGGTAAGCGGGGGCTACTCTTTGTTGCGGTGCACAGGCTTCTCATTGAGGTGGCTTCTCTTGTTGCGGAGCTCGGGCTCTAGGCACGCGGGCTTCAGTAGTTGTGGCACGTGGGCTTCAGTAGTTGTGGCTCGCAGGCTCTAGAGTGCAGGCTCAGTAGTTGTGGCGCATGGGCTTAGCTGCTCTGCGGCATGTGGGATCTTCCCGGGCCAGGGCTTGAACCCGTGGCCCCTGCATTGGCAGGTGGGTTCTTAACCACTGCTGCTACCCCCTGAAGATGGGTACACACCCTCCTCTTGGCTACAGCCCCTATCCCGCCCACCTGGGCTGGCCCCAGAAGCATCTGAGTTTATGACCTCCCACCTCTTAACTACCATACTTTATTTCTCCCACCAAAGGACAGTACCATTTTATCCACTGGACAACTTATTCTACCTGACTCCAGGCTCACCCCGGATCCCAAGAAAGAAAAGTTCAGGATGCTGAGACCTGAGAGAAGAAAGAGGAAAGCTCTAATAATGCACAAGTAAGCTGAGCACTACAGTTCACCCATTTACGAGCCTCTACCTGGAGCTCAATGGTCTTGACTTTTCCAGGGGGCGGTGGGCATCAGGCACAGCGGGTGGCGGGCGGGGAGGCTCAGTGCAGAGTGCGGAACAGGAAGAAGTGATTAGCACCCACTGTTTTCTTGCTTCCTGCACGGCCGCGGCGTGCAGCTGCCTGTGAACTGACTGTTTGTTCCCAGCTCTCCTGGAAGGAAGCGCTCTCATCACCCACGACAACAGAGTTGGCCCAAAGAGCCAAGAACGTGCGCGGGGGCTCCGAGCCCAGCTCTTCTTCTGTACAGGACAGCCCCAGAGCTGCCGAGACAGGAAAATGGGAAGAAAGCGCAGCCTGGCCTAGAGCATCCTGCGGGGCCCGCAGACAAAGCCCCAGCTGGGGGAAAGGGAGGAGGGGGAGGCCAGAGGAAGGGGATCCCGTGGGGCCCACCGATTCTGTACAATGAGCTCCTTTCAGCAGTGAATAGAGTACTCTCCTCGACTCGGCCTCAATGGCTTTGTTTCTGAAATGACCCATTCTACACCCAGAAAGCCAAATTTGCCAGACCCTGTGCCAAGGTCAGGAAAGAGCCTGAGATCCCCCAGCAAGCTGATAATCACCCCCAGGAGATGACCACTGTGCTCAGTGCTGCTCGGCTGACCCAGCATCTACAATGATCCCCTTTGATTTCTACGCTTTTCTGCACGGGGGCGGGGGCCCCTCACTCACACGCGTGACCTGTTGGGCATAACTGTAGGATCTCCTCAGGATAGTAAGCGCTCTTTTCTCACGAACTTCACTGAGACATCTGTATGGAGGGAGGGGGCAGGGCAGGATGAGAAAGGATGAGACTGGAGAAGCACGATGCAAGGTCAAGTCTGCCGTCTCAAGTTGACCAAATTCATGATGCAGTGGGAACTCACCTCTGACCACCCAGCAGCAGCCTCTGCTTTTTCTTTTTTTTAAAATAAATTTATTTATTTATTTATTTATTTATTTATGGGTGTGCTGGGTCTTTGTTGCTGTGCGCGGGCTTTCTTTAGCTGCGGCGAGCGGGGGCTACTCTTCGTTGCGGGCTTCTCATTGTGGTGGCCTCTCTCGTTGTGGAGCACGGGCTCTAGGCGCTCAGGCTTCAGCAGTTTTGGCGCGCGGGCTCAGCAGTTGTGGCTCGCGGGCTCTAGAGCTCAGGCTCAGTTGTTGCGGCGCATGGGCTTAGTTGCTCCGCGGCATGTGGGATCTTCTCGGGCCAGGGCTTGAACCCGTGTTCCCTGCATTGGCAGGCAGATTCTTAACCACTGCGCCACCAGGGAAGCCCCGAGCCTCTGCTTTGTAGGCTCCCTGAGAACACCATCTTTGAGGGTTTATTGCACAGGGAGCAAACAGCAAACTGGGGGCCTATGGGCAGTATTCAGCTCAGACGTGTTTTGTTCAGCCCGCATGATGTTTGCAAAAGAAGAATGCTACGTGTGATGCCAACACTTAAAGTTCAGGAGGTTTCATGTAAAACTACAAAGCTCTGGCATTTCTTTGAAAATCAGAAGATCTTGCAACAGGAATTCATCATTTCCGTAAGGCACTGACTGTGAGCTCAGATCTGGAAAGAGGTTGTCTCTCTTAATGGGGCACGCGCCCTCCAGCTTGCCACTGACCCCCTGACATGCTTCCCTCACTAAGGCTGCCACGTGGCTGCCGTGAGCACTGACGTTTGCAATCTCTAGTATATCAAGTCCCAAAGCTCTCAGCAGAGGCCCTGGGGCTGGAGAGAAGGATGGGATATGGACTGGTTGTAAAGCAAACTTGGCTACAAAATTCGACTCAGGAAATGTACACGAACACACAACCAGGAACCCTTGGTGAGGAAAAGCGTCCACGCCCACGAACAGCGGTGAGGCTCTTCGGCTCTCCTCACTCTTTGCTATACACTATTTAACAACTTGTCCTGTTTTCCAAGGCAATCTTCTCTGTGTTCATGTTTAACGAAGTCCTGGGCCTGCCACACGGACAGCACTGGGCGAATTCTTGTTGAACCAAAATCAACCGAAGCTCAAGTCGTGTTGGGTTGGAACCTAAGAGATGCATATGCTCCGAACCCAGCCCACTTAAGAGGTGTAGGATGTTTTCCTAACTGCGAGTCAAGACAAGTCCCTTGGGAATGAAAGACTGAGCAGAAGTAGATGAGCTCAACCTACTTACTGGTTGGCGGATGTCTGAGATGATGAAGCAGAGAGGTCATCTTTATATGACACACAGTATACTTGATATACACGTTATACAGCATAAGGTCTGTTGGGAAGATATGACATGTGCTGACATCGTAAAACGGAAGTCAGTTCCCAATGTATCCAAGGATCCAAAACCTCACCAGAAACAAGGTAGCCCTCAGAGTCGGGGCAGGTGCAGCATATTCTCTCGCAGCTTTTCTAGGTCTAAAAAGGTAGACTGAGGTTTTACTGTTTCTGCTTCTGCTGTATGTAGCCAAGACCACTTTCCAGCTCTGTATATGAGTGTGTGTGTATGTCTGTGTGCCTGTATGTGTGTGCACACATGCAAACATTTGTGAACATTCACATGCACGTACATGTGGTCTCTTCCATCCAAAGCCCTGCTAAAAAGCTGCAGAGGGATCTGTGGATTTTGTTTGCCCTGCATCCCTCATTTTGGGGAATTCCCCTGAGTCACCCCACTCTTGTACTAATTTCAAATGGCCACTGGGGGCGGGGAAGCAGCATCAGGAGAGATTCCACTCAGCAGACTTCTATTTCTGAGCTGTGACACAAGCGAGAAAGAATAAAAGCGTGCAGAATTTCATTTCTGCACTTTGCACTTAGCTATAATTATTCATGCAGGAGCATCTTTAAACGCCAAAAGGGGGAAATACTACAGTTGTTCTGATTTCATATGCTAACTGTGTTTACATGCTAACAGCATTTCTCAGGGACAATTATCTTATTACTAGTGCAGTAATCTTTTCAATCTTTCAACACCGTTTACAGCTGCCAACTTCAAAAATTAAGGCTAATTAAGACCGTGCTTTCAGCAGGTAGGGTAAACGACTCACGCATTTTAACCAATTAAAAGAAAATCAGTTTGGGGAGAAGGCGTGAAGCGGGGGTGGGCACAGTGTCAAAGGTAAAGAGAAGAGATTGTATAGTTTCCACTGATTTGAGGGCTAACATTCTGCCGACGCTAGTATTCCAGAATCCACTAGACAAGTTTCATCAATGGAGAGACCTGTAGATATCAGGACCAAGGAGAGCTGGTCCTGCCCATGCAAGAAGAAAGGGGGTATTTTGCATTCAATTATTCTACTTCCATTCGTCATATTCTTCCACGTGGCTTCAGCATGGAGCAGTGGTTGAGAACACGGACTCTGGCATCGGGTGACCTCTGCTCAGATGCTGGGTCAGTCAATTGCTCTATCCAACCCTGAGCAAGTTACTTACTATCTTGGTGCCTCTGTTTCCTCCTACGTGAAATAGGGATAATAATAATGCCTACCTCCCATGCCTGTTATCAGATGTGATTGAATTAACATTTGTAAAGCACTTAAAATAATGTCTGGTTCATAATAATCATCCAATAAGTATTTCTTTTAAAAAGCATGGGCTCTATTATAAGGCTGTAACACACGTGAACAACATGTTTTCTAACTCTTTCTTGACCGCATGCATGCTCACTGCATTACGAGCCATTTGAGAATGGCTAATACATAATCGCAGCTGTATTTACTGTGTCTGTTAGCAATAACGTCTCCAATTACTTGTCCTGCTATCTCGTTAGCTGCCATATAAAACCAGCACCTTAGATCATCATTATTTTTCATTTTGTTTTGTTTTAAATCACAGAGAAGCAGACATCTCCCTGAAGGGCTATTGCGGGAGCCCAGATTTATAGTCTGGTTCCTCAGAGTCCAAGCACAGCTCAGGCTGTGGCATCTGAGGAGCCCCTGAGGAGTTTCTCACAGTGCCTGGACCGCTAAATGTCACCAAGCACCTGCTGTGTGCCTGGGCTCAGCCGTCCACAGCCCCATCTTTCTGAACTCACACAAGCCCTGTGAATAGGTAACGTGGAGCAGGTGGCCCCGAACCCATTTATAGATAAGGAGGCTGAGGCTTTAAACAACTCTATGACCACAGCTTGCTAATAAAACAGTCATAATGTGGCACAAACAATTAACAATCTCTCCTTTAACATTTTCTTAAGCTACATGTCTGAAGACGATTACTGCTGCTCGTAGGAGAACGAATGGTAACAACCACCACCAGCCAACACACATAACGTGCCCGGCATTATTCTGAGCCACTGTCAGGTATTAACTCACTTAATCCTCACAACTACCCTGTAAGGGTGGGGCTGTTATTAGCCCCCATTTTACAGATGAGGGAACTGAGCTCAGAGAGGTTATGCAACACGCCCAAAGCACACAGCTGCAAAGTGTTAGAGTCAGAATTTGACCAGATCCAGGAGATCTGGCTCCAGACCCCCTGATCTTGAACCCTCTGCTCTGTAGTTTCTCATAATAGCTGTAAAATTCGATGACGGTCACCTTTTCAATGAACACAAAAGGCATAAAGAGACAGAGGAGGGATCGACTGATTCAATCATCATATATCAAACAACTGATGACCAAATTGGTGATTTAGTTAATTTTGTGATAAGCGCTGCCAAAGGGGAGCGAGGGAGGACACAAAACAGAGGGGACTTCGACCACTGTGGCGGATCAGAAAGATTCTTTCAGGGAGTGAGGCTTAAACTGGGCTTCAAAGAAAGGGCAACTTGTCTGAGATGGGAGAAAGGATAAGCATCTTAGGCAGAGGGAACAGCATTAGTGAAGGATCTGAGGTGGGAAAGAACACATAACTTTTAAGAAACAAAGAGAGGAGGTCTGAACTTAAGAATGCGAACGGGCGAGTGGCCAACAACAAGGTGGGAAGACTGGTGTAGGCGCTGGGTGATGGAGTCCCGCTGGGTCCGAGGAAGGAGTCCGGATCTTATCCACAGAGCATGGTGAGTCACTGACAAGGTTTAGTGTGGAGGGACATGTATCTTCGTTAGAAGCCAGCTTTCAGTACCACCATCTAAATCACATTTACTTGGCTTTCCGTATCGGATCCACAGGTATTTCCGAAAACCAACTCAGTGAACCAACACGCTGAAGAGTCAAGATGAATTTCAAGTCATTTCTATTCCTCATTTTTAGGGGTCACAACACAGCCCACAAAGTTTAAGCCATAGGTGGCTACGACCTACCAACCTCGTGAGTTATTCAACCCTCATTATTGTTACAGACAGTGAAAAAAGTGTGATATGTCACAGCATACGAAAGTCTGATATCTTTCGTACGTCTACAAAAAAGAAATTGATCTAGGTTATACAAATGTCAATTTGCAACTCTGAGTTCTATGGCTTAGGAAAATGCCAGAGGCATTTTCAGGTTAAAAGAGATGAATAGCAAAAACGTCCCCCCTACCCCTACATACACACACACACACACACACACACACACACACACACACAACAAAGCTGTATATACTAATTCCTGCAAGCTCCCATTTCCTGACACCTACTGCGTGCCCTGTGCTCTGGTTTACTTTAACCTCGTAACTAATGTGGCCACCGTCCCAGTTTGTCTGGGTGTTCAGTACTCAAATCAGGAAAGTCCCAAACTAGGATGAATTGGTCACTCAACCCACCATAACCATAGGTATTAATATAAGGAAACCACAGGCTCAGAGAGCTAAAGACACTTATTAACTTCACACAGCAGGTAAGTTAGTGGGGACCAAGGCTCAAATCTGGTGTGCAGGACAGCCAGCCTGCTCCACCTCCTGGGGAAGGACTTAGAAAACCATTCAGTTGGATCACTGCCCCTCCCAAGACCCTTAAAGACTCTCACCCCCACCTGACACACACACATCCCAATCAAGAAGGCTGAATGACTGTAACTTCTGTGCAATGGAAGCTACAATCCCATGCCATCAGTCCACTCTATCCATAACTCCCTTTCTAAAGACAACTAGAATGATCAGGGAGCCCTCAAAGCCCAGACATGACTTTCTTCCTGTCTCTGGCTTGACCACATGATGACTGCAAGTTGTGAGCATTTGAGCATTCCATCGCATGGTGGAATGGCCTCACCAGCTGTTCTGAATCGGCCTGCTGGGGTGCAGATCAAGGAAAAGAAACTCCTGACCTTGGCAAAGTTCTAGAAGCAAAGAGCTATAAAGAATCTAGAGACAGTTACATCCAGCTGTGTTCATTGTACAGATAGAAAAACTGAGGCTTAGAAGAACAAAGGTGACATTCAGATGATTTGCATTGTTCTTTTTCTCCTTTGCTTTCTTCTCCACAGCTGAATTAGGGCAGGTCAAACATAACTACTCAACTGTTAGGAGTTTTCACACCAATGGTCATGGCATACAGCTGACACTCAATAAATGTTCAGTGAATGTTCAGCAAGCATTTAGTAGGTACACTGTTGGAGGGACAATATGTGTGTGTGTGTGTGTGTGTGTGAGTGTGTGTGTGTGTGTGAGAGAGAGAGACAGAGACAGAGAGACAGAGACACTGCGGTCCCCATACCAAATGGGTGTTCACTTGTTTTTTGTTTTTACCAAAAAAATCATTTTATTATAACCACCTCTTAAACAATATATTCTATAATCTTGATTATGTCTATTAGATTTGCTCAAAGAGGCCAGGTCCTAGCAGGGAAACCTGATGGAAGTCTCCTTCTGCCAGACCACCCGTATGTGGCCATTTTCCAAAAGGTGACCCTTTATATACACATCTGCATAATTTAACCTAAAATCTTAGTATTCTAGCAAACATGCCTCCTTCTAATTAATTTCTAGGCAGATATTGCTAAAGGCTTCTTTTCTTTCAAATAAAGTAATGAGCTGCTATTTTTATTAAGCATATATTATGTGCCAGGTACTCTATTGGCATTAACTCTTTTGTTCTTTGTTTTGTTTTGTTTGTTTGTTTTTTAATTTATTTATTTTTGGCTGCATTGGGTCTTCATTGTGGTGCGCGGGTTTCTCACTGCAGTGGCTTCTCTTGTTGCGGAGCACGGGCTCTAGGCGTATGGACTTCAGCAGTTGTGGCACGTGGGCTCAGTAGTTGTGGCTCACGGGCTCTAGAGCGCAGGCTCAGTAGTTGTGGCGCACAGGCTTAGTTGCTCCGCGGCATGTGGGATCTTCCAGGACCAGGGCTTGAATCCATGTCCCCTGCACTGGCAGGCGGGTTCTTAACCACGGTGCCACCAGGGAAGTCCTGGCCTTAACTCTTTTGGATTCTCATTTTCACCTTCATGATGACACCATAAGGAGATATCCCCAGTTCACAGATGAGAAAACTGAGGCTAAGAGACAGTAAAATAACTGCTCCAGTGTCACAGAGCTAGTAAGAGGCTGACTGAACCCGGGTCTTACTCTGAGGTCCAAGCTCTTTACACAATGTCCTATTCATCTCAGATTAAAGCCCACTTCCACCCTCTACTTTCTTCTTAGTATTTTTCCATGCACAGGACACTCCAAGGAACTTAATTTTTACCAGAAGGATATGAAACAAGGAATTGGAAAACCTCTGTCCTGACTCAGCTCTGTTACAGCCGCTTTGCAATCATTAGCACATTGCAAAACCACTGAGTCTCAACTGTTTCATCTGTTAAATCGGTGTAATTCTCAACCACCTCTCAGGGCTGCTGCCAGCTACAGGAGACTGCAGCCAAAGTGCATCTTCTTCTTACACATTAGTGTAAACGTACTAATGCCACAGAACTTTCAGAGGCCAGATCTCCCTGCAGGATGTCGGTCTTACCAATCTCTCAAATGCTCTCCTGGGCGAGCAGCCCCATCTACAGTGCCCTGCTCCAAGGAGTTACCTCCTAAAATAAACCATGCTCACTTCAGTTAGCTCATCATAAAGACTATACATAGAAAAAAACACTCCAGAGTTCCCATCTGGCAGCAGCTTCTCCAAAATTCAGCCCAAACGGCTAATTTCTAATGTAACCTGCAGCATCTCACAGGCAGTTTGAAATCAGAAAGGCCGGCTGAGAGATGGAAACCCCTGGGCGTTAGCACAGTCTGCCCCAGCAGTGATGCCCCAGCGTTTCTGAGCAAACTATTACCGCAAGAAAATGAGAGCTTATCCCAGGGATGGGGCTGGAGTGAAATTAGACAGGGTGCAGTGGGTGGAGGCTGGAGGGAGCCACGCCAGGGCTGCGGGTCTTGGGGTGGTGAGGGGGAAGAGGGTAAGTAATCTGTGCGCCAGGGGCTGCGGTGACCTCTAAACCTTCTCTGAGGCTCATGTCATTCTCGGGACTGGCAAGAAGCCAAGTGTAGCCTCTCAGTTTCCCCATCCTTGAAGTGAGGGATATGACTCAGTTACACACACACACACACACACACACACACACTCTCAAGACACACTTGAAAATGTTGATATTTCCCTTGGAAAGATACACAAGAATTTGTTAGCAATGATTTCTTTTAAGAGAGACTGGAAGAAATGGGGGAGATAGAATTCTACTTTATTTGTATCCTTCTCTCATGGGTGAATTTTCTTGTCATATGCTTGTAACTCCTTTTATTTAAAAAGCAAATGTCACTTAAAAATGAAAGAATAGTACGGTGGTTCCTCAAAAAAAATAAGCATAGAATTATCATAGAGCCTAGTAATTCCACTTCTGGGTCTATACCCAAAAGAACTGAAAGCAGAGACTCAAACACATATCTGCACACCCTTGTCCTAATGGCATTATTTACAACAGCCAAAATATGGTAGGTAACAACTCAAGTGTCCACAGAGGGATGAATGGATAAACAAAATGTGGTATACACATAAAGTGGACTATTATTCAGCCTTAAAGAGGAAGGAAATTCTGACACATGCTGCAATGCGGACGAACCTTGAGGACATTACTCTAAGTGAAATATGTCGGATACAAAAGGACAAATACTGTGTGATTCCGCTGATATGACGTTCCCAGAGCAGTCAAATTCACAGAGACAGAAAGTGGAATGGTGGATGCCAGGGCTGGGGAGGTAAGAACGGCGAGTTGTTGTTTAATGGTTATGGAGCTTCAGTTGGCTCTGCAGAAGATGAAAGTGTTCTAGAGGTGGATGACGGTGATGGTGTGCAACCATGTAAACGCACTCATGCCACTGAACTGTACACTTAAAATGGTTAAGATGGTAAGTTTTATGTTACACATATTACACCATAATAAAATACGTGAAGGACAAAAAAAAATAAAAGGATAAGACAAAAACCAATAAAAATTGGTACTTAGTGGTAAAAAGAGGGACTGCTCCAAATGCCTCTTGTTTTGTAGATTTGACTTTGGAATCAGATAGAGGTTTTACCGAGAAACAAAACAAAAATTTTTTAAAAGCAAATGCATTAGGGATTACTGGAGCCAGGGAATTATAAATAACTTTTTATTTCTTCTGTAAACTTTCCATGTAAGTAGCCACCCAAAT
This sequence comes from Delphinapterus leucas, assembly GCF_059928025.1. Classification (NCBI taxonomy): domain Eukaryota; kingdom Metazoa; phylum Chordata; class Mammalia; order Artiodactyla; family Monodontidae; genus Delphinapterus; species Delphinapterus leucas. The sequence continues at coordinate 24,294,134 of NC_143143.1, forward strand.
TTCCAAATATGAAAAAATGAACAAATTGTGGTACATCTACAGAACGGAAGCCTACTTGACAATAAAAAGGAATGAACTGTTGGTACGAATGAATCTCAGAATAAGTATGTTGAGTAAAAGAAGGAAGACGAAAAAGAGTCCGTACCCTATAATCCATTTATGTGAAACTCTAGCAAATGGAAACTAATCTATAGTGACGCAAAGCAGATCAGTGGTTGCCATGGAATGGGTTGGGGGGGGCGGGCATTACAAAGAGTCACAGGGAAATCCTGGGGATGATGTTCATTTTCCAGTTACTGCAGTGACAGTGTCACAGGTGGACATATGCATCAAAACTCATCAAATTGTACCTTTAAACATGTGCAAGTCAATTATCACAGGTCAATTATTCCTCAATAAAGCTGGACCAAAAAAAAGTTTTAAAAACCTATTTAATGCCAAGACTTCCCTGGTGGTCCTGTGGTTAAGACTCCACGCTCCCAATGCAGGGGGCCCGGGTTCGATCCCTGGTCAGGACCTAAGATCCTGCATGCCGCAGGGCGCGGCCAAAAAAAAAAATTTAATGCTATACAACTAAACAAAAAAGAACTTATAAAAGATAACAACGTGGGGGCTTCCCTGGTGGCGCAGTGGTTGAGAATCTGCCTGCTGATGCAGGGGACACGGGTTCGAGCCCTGGTCTGGGAGGATCCCACATGCCATGGAGCAACTAGGCCCATGAGCCACAACTACTGAGCCTGCGCGTCTGGAGCCTGTGCTCCGCAACAAGAGAGGCCACGATAGTGAGAGGCCCGCGAACCGTGATGAAGAGTGGCCCCCGCTTGCCGCAACTAGAGAAAGCCCTCGCACAGAAACGAAGACCCAACACAGCAAAAATAAAATAAATTAATAAACTCCTACTCCCAACATCTTCTTTAAAAAAAAAAAGGTAACAACATAAAATAATAAAATAAAACAAAATGAGGGTTTAGATTAGAAAATTTCTAACCTTCTAACTCTGACCGTCTATGAATTATAGTTCTAAGTCCAGGTAAACTACCAAAAGAAAATAGAAGACGTCTAGGAATTTATTTATTCAACTAATCACAGTGAGAGCTATCATTTAATGAGCTCTAACTATGCGCCAGGCACTGTGCTTAGTTCTCTGTAAACCTTATCTCATAAATCCTCACAGCAAGTCTATGAAGACATCACTGGTGTTCTTCCCATTGAATGGATGAGGAAACTGAGGCACAGAGAAGCCATCTGTCCAGAATTTGACCCAGGGCTGGATTATTCCATAATCCATGCTCTTACATATGCTCTTACCCACTGTGCCAGACCCCTCTGTCAATTATTATTGAGAACCTACTACATGTCAGGCCCTCTCTAAGGCTGGATTCACAGTGACAGAAGCCACTTTCAGCCATAAGTTTGCAAAAAGGGACAGGTAAAGATGCCAGTCCTGGTACCTTTTCTTTTCACCTCTAGGGTAGGCAAGCACTATCACCCCCATCATAGGCACACAGAGAGCTCCTCCGAGGGAAAGACTCAGCAAGGGTCCAGGAGTTGTCTAAGGCAGCAGTGCCCCATAGAACTTTCTACAGTGGTAGCAATGTTCTATATCTGGGCTATCTAATACGGCGCCCACTAGCCACCTGTGTCTGCTGAGCACTTGAAATGTGGCTGGTGCAACTAAGGAACTGAACTTCTAATTCCATGGGAGATGAGCCCATGCACTTCAGACTCTGAACGGCAATGATAAGACAAATGGTTTAAACAAAAGGAAGATTTAAATTTTAGGAGGTGAATTAAGAACTGGCTTATGTAAAGGGAGAGAGTTGTGAGAATGTTTCAACGTCTCCGGCCCTGGAGATGGACCAGGGTGAGTTTTCCAACTCGGCTACATTCTAGCTGTGTGACCCTAAGCAAAGGATCTTAGCTTCCTGGAGCCCACAGTTCCCATCTATAAGGTGGGATGCCATTAGGATCTACCTGCCGGGGATAGTGTGAGGGTCACCTGAGCTGACAACATATGGAAAGCACTTGGCATGGAACCTCAGCTCAGATAAGACACAAGGTAAATGTCCTCGATCACTGGAAAGTCACCTAAAAGGACAGCTTATGCATCAGAGCTCATCCAGACGGACCCCAAAGACCAGCCAGCTCTGGGCCCAACGTCTCAGAATGAAAGCATATCAGAGCGGAGGAAGTGGCACTGGACAGCCAGTCCCAGGAGAACAGGTGATTTGCCAATGTCTTCCTCCTCATTTCTCACTAAGTTCTGGAAGACTGCACCCATCTGGCTTTCTCAGCTGGCCAGGCCTGGGTTTTGAGGGTCCCTCAGACAAAAGACACTGAGTGGCCAGATATATTTTGACTCTCAGATGGATTTTGGTTTTGGCCTATGAAGCATTTAAAAATTTTTCAATTGGTTGCCAATATCTAAAATTCAGGAAGACACCATGCATTCAAATTCTGGGTATCCCACCTCGCTTGAAAAATCAGAAAATCTGGCCATGCTGGGTCTGCATTCCCAATCAGCCAGAGCTAAGAAGCAAGTGTCCACCTGCAATGGGGTGTGGGAGCTCTCAGCTCCCTTGTGACCGCCACCCTCGTTCTCATCACCTGCCCGCTCAGAAGGCATCTGACTTAGCCCTGCCCTATGAGAAGGGATCTGGCCAGAAACAGTCCTCCCGCTGTTGGTTTAGCTGGAGGCAAGGAGCAGATCTGAGTCTGAGTAAAACTCAGTATTCCAAACCCACCTGACTTCTCTTTGACATCACCAATATGTAAAGACACAGATGAATAAATGGTTCTGTTTAATAATAAACTAAGCATGTCTTCGCTGCCTCTCTCATGGAGAAAGCTAAAAATAAATCACTCGTGGCTCAGCATATCAATCTACACCTGACAGTCGGGTGTCAGGCGAGCGTCCTTTTCCCAGCTTCAGGGGCCTGGAAGAACTCTTGATTTTAGGTGACTGCAGAGTCCTTGAAGGCTGCAGGAGCTGCCGAGAGACCTGGGCCTGCAAGTTCTCTGCATTTACTCACAGTTCAAAGAGGAAATGATGGAACAAGGAGATACAAGCAGGTGAAGACACAAGCATGCTCATGTCACTTTCCTGTCTCTTCTGAAGTGTCACCTGGTAAAGGTAGGCCCCTGCTTTCTGTCCCTGTCCCCGTAACACACACACACACACACACACGTCTGCTTTTCCCCAGCACTGTAATACCCTCCCCTCAAGCTGCAGTATCTTACTTGTTCTCTTGTGCACTGTCTCTCTTCCACTAGATTATACACTCCATGGTGTCTAACAGACATGGTCTGTTTCCAAACAGCTATGTGTTTCTGGAGCCTCATGCAGGACTTGGCACCAAACAAGTCCTTACTGAAAACCTGCTTAGTACCTCTCTGACATCATGTATGGTGCCTGTAACACGTCCACGCTTCCAAAGCTTACATGACAGTTTCGTGATTCTTGCCATATTTCTCTAGCCACCCGTACAATTGAGTATTTTCTTTGACCAACTCTCATTTGTTTTAATTGAAGTATGTCTATTTTTAAAACTAAAACTTTCTGGCGCTATAGTTATGTAATCGAGAGACACCTGTAATCGATGAGCTTGGGAGCTAACCATCACTTGTTAGCTGTATGACCTTGGAAAAGGGAGTAAACCTCTTTCTTCAACTTCCCCATCTGTAAGACAGACTAATGAGCGCTACCTCCATATGTTAGGGGTAAGTGAACTAAAACATGTAACGTTAATTCACAGCAAGTGTTAGAAAAGTGCCTGGTACATAGTAAGCACAATGAATACTATTTGTATTAGGATCTTTATAGGAAAAAAAAACCCAAACTATCATTTAACATATTAAAATAATTATATGACAATTGAAAGAAAAAAAAAAGTCACTGATGTAGCAGCTAAAAAACGCTTATGGAGACACAGGGCTGAGCCTCTGCTTTGCTACTACCCAGATGGGTAAAGCCCCCTGTCCCCAGGACCCCATCCTCCCATCTTTTAAATGAGAATTCTGGGCTAGACACTTAAAATTCCATCCACCTTCCAGCTGGGAATCTCAAACTCTCAATCCATGAATGATCCTACCTAAAAAGAAATAAAATTGGAAAACCTGATTCTACACAATGAGAGTCAAAGGGAGGAGCTGGGGGGGGCAGGGGAGAGAAGGTTATTCACATTCCAAAAGGATTTGCTCTTACAAAAGGATTAACAGCGGAGTTGCTTTAAATAGCGGCTTAAGCCTTGTTTATGGATTACTAAATACTTGATGGAGAGGTAGAGGGGCCCAGGAACTCGAAGCAAAGGCCCGATTACGCCCAACCAGAAATGTAAAAGTGTGCATGCTTTCTTTAAAATTATAATGGACTTCAACAACAGAAAACTATTCCATTTCAAAGAACCCTATTCCTACCCAGTATCTTGGTTGTGCGTCAACTGCATGAAAGAAGATGCACTTGTATCCATGAGCCAGTTTAAAGCAGTGATCCAGCATGTTGATTCTTAAGCCCCTACTATAAGAACACTGATAATTTACTACATGTCATCGTAAGTCCCTGTAATGTACCAGGTGCTGTTGAGCACATGACATGCATTATTTCATCTAACTACCAAAGCGACCCAGTGGAGAGGGTGTCATTTTGTAGATGAGGAAACTGAAGCTAAGAGAGGGAAAGTGATTCTCCTACAGCCAGTGGATGGCTGAGTGAATACTCAAGCCTACATCCAGGAACCAAGCACTGAGGTTATATTATAAAAGGCAGGATCCCTGCCTCAAGGAGGACACAGAAGATCGCCGAGGAGGTCAACAGATACAGAGAAAGATGACAAAGGCCCTAAGAGAGACTTTTGTGGGAGCAGAAGACGGGGATACCCAGGGTCCAGGGTGTGCCCAAAGCCAGATGTGACCCCCTGTTGTCCACGCTCCAGCACCTCTAAACACTCAATGCCCAGACCCTCTCCTCCGTCCTTAATGTTAGGGATCCTGACATCAGAACCTCTCTGAGCACAAACCAGTCTCTCCTGGGGGCCTCTACTCCCCAAAGGTGAGCTGTGGGCCTTGGGGATAAAGGGAGAATGAGGAACTCTTGGCAGGGGCTCCCCCACTGCTGACACCGCCTTACGAGGCTACCTGAGGGCTTCTCATGCCTCATTTTCCTCCCTTGAAAAATGGGGATATTAGCTCCCTCTCACCTCCCTCAGCAGGGAAGTGCTGGTGATTAATTAGATAACATCTGTGAAGCACTCCCAGCTTCGTGGAGAAGGGCACCTTGGGAGAGCAGCTATAAAAACACGGAGGAGCAGGCTATTATCGGCACGATCATTATTACTGTCATTTTCATCATGACACGCGCCTGCCTAAAGGCCTGCCGTGGCTCCCCACTGCCCAGAGATGGTGCAGTTGGCAGTCTGGCAGGCAAGGCCACTGGTGCCACTGCCCTTCTCCTCATCCTACTTCTCACGCCCACACGTTCATCCCAGATGATCCCCTACGGGAGAGCCCTGCCACCCCACATCGTCCCAACGGACCCATCCTCCAGGGCCAAGTACCTCCTCCAACATCCCAGCTGGAAGCTCAGCATGGGGGATGGGGGCAGGGCAGGGAGACACAAAGTCAGCATCTTGCACGCTCTTCTCTCCTCCAAGAGCTATAAGACAAAGATGCTGCACAAACTCGCTGTGTTAAGTTTCCAGCTAGATACTAAGCACGTTGAGGGCCAGGTGGAGTTCAGATGGAGTCCAAAATTCATGAACAGAGCCTCGGTAAATCGTCAGTGGCACAGGCAAAGAATCTGGGTTCAGAGAGACCAGAGCTCCCTCTTCTGCCTTTTACCACCTCCCTGAACCTCAACTTCTTCCTCTGCAAAGCTGAGATCTTTGTAACAGGTACTGTCCAAGAGAAAACAAATCTGGACTTAGTAAGGACAGGCTTTACTTGAAGGCTTTACTGCAAGGGTGAGAAAGGGGCTACTGCAAAAAGGGGATGGGGACTCTTGCAATAAGAAGGCTGCTTTGAACCATAAGATCTGCAAGCATCTCAAAAGCTGGGGGTTTTCTTTTCTAGACAGGAGTAAAAAAGACCAGAAAGGACTGGGTGTGGGGAAACCAGATGAAAGGGTGGAGGGATTGATAGAGCAGAGGATGTTTTATCCTGAAGCCAGCCTGTTCTCAGGAGGGGCTGTCCGCTGGCTCAGGCTGAGGCTGGCAGAAGGAGAGAAGCTTAAGCAAAGTTTGGTTAACAAGCATTTTGTTCTGCGTGATCAGAGGTGACGAGCATTTCAGCTAATCATTTATGAGACAAAGAATGGGAATGCGGAGGGTATGCCTGGCTTTCTCATCGGTAAACAAGGGGGCACCTGTGCATCGTATACGTCAAACGAAGAAGGGTGGCTCTTTGCAGTAAGCAATTTTCAAAAACACAAAATGGTGGGGAGAGCCCTCTGCTCTTTTCCAGGAGCACAGGGCTCAGGTAAAATTCAACCCTGTCAACACTCAAGAGGGTTGTTGTGTGGATTCAATGCGACAACGCACGTAAAGTGTTTAAAACAAACTCCATCAGCACCAGCTGCTTTTAGTTTTTGGTTCATGATGGTTTATTTCCAGGATAATCTAGAAGGATGGCTATTAGAGCTGGAAGGTAGAGAATGGGATGGAGACATTCTGGAGCTGTCTTGCAGATAAATATGTAGCCTGGGAGTGTTTATGCAGCAAGGCACGAGACGTGACTGATTTACACTAAACTTGCCCTGGACTCAGCCCCAGGACATTTGCGTCTCATCTTCTCTTAAGCAGGACAGAACTAAAGCCTATAATACATTCAATGGAGTCCCTGGCCCTCAAGAAGTTAAAAGAAAAAAAAAGAAAGTTAAATATACAACCTGCCATCCCAACTCCCCAGATAATCAAAGTGGTTAGGACATAAGACAGGATGGAGAAGCAGGAGTTAAAATGTGCAGCCGACAATTCTCTCCCAACTTTTTATGCTCTGCTATAATCAGTGGCACGTAAACCTGTTTTAAATTTACCGACAGCATTTTAAGCTGCCACCTAGCTCTTGAGGTATTTTTAGTCAACTAGAAATTCATTTAGACCCTAAAGTCAGGAAATGGAATCGTGTCAGGTTGCTCTTACAGAATTCCCGTCGTGCCCTCTGTCTGTGGCTTCTCATTTGCACACAATTAAATAATCACTTCACCCCCCACTTCTTTGGCATCTTTAGCATCTCCCCACAGAGAGAAAAACACCAGGAAAGTCAACGCCAGGTTTAAGAGGTCTGTTCTTAGTGCCAACGTCATTTCCAACAGCAGGAACAGACTTTGCGGAGGGCAGGGGGGAAGCAGAGCCCTGAACCAAGCAAGTCTCACTTTCCCCACTCACAGCAGATGTATCCAAAAAGGCTGAGGCTATATATACACTTATCGGCTACCAGAAAGAGCTTGGCAGACAGAGGCAGGAAGGAAATCAAAACAATACTGCAGGCTGGAAGCAACATGAAGGACCCTAAGTCGATGGGAGAACCACCCACCCTGGCACTCAGGCCAAAAATGCAGGAGTCCCCTTGACTCCGCTGTCCTTCACGTGCCCCCCACAGCCAACCGAGCTCCAGTTCGCTGGCAAGTCCGGCAGAATCCGCCACCGAACAGCGTCCACTGCTGGTCTCGGCCACCATCATGCTAGTCCAAGTCAAGGTCATATCAGATCAACACCTCTTCCCTGCCTGGGGTCCCATCTCCACCCAGCCGCCGGAGGGACCTCTGTAAAATTATAAACCAAATAACATACAAAATAGCGACTCATCCATCCAACATTCCCATCTCACTGGGAATAAAATCTAAACCCCTCACTCTGGACTGCTATTAGTCCGCCCTGAGTCCTGCCTATTTCTCAGGCTCATCTCACACCACTCTGCCCTCTTCCTCTGCTTCGGTCCTGACGACCTTCTGTTTCTAGAACATTCCACCCTCCCTGACAGCCCAAGGTCTATTCCCTCTGCCCTTAATGCTTTTTCTCCAGGTTTTTACATGGCTTCTCTGGTCATTCAGATGTCAGGTCAAATGTCACCTCCCCAGAGGGCCCTCTGGTGACCGGCCTCTCCATCATATCATCTGGCTTTAATTCTACGTACAATGCGTATCATTTGAATTTTTTCTTCGTTTTTGATTTCTCATTTTGCACACTCAGCAGGCCCATAGCTGGTGCTCAAGAAATCTCTGTCCAATGAATAAATGTCCATTGGAAGAAAACATGGCTGAGCTACATTAAGGGGGAAAATAGCTGAATTTGGAGGGCACGGTGTGTGTTTTACATTACAGCACATCTCAATCTAGACGATAAATTTTCATTAAAAATACGTGCTCCGTATTTGGTTCGTAAAAATGTCAGATGGAAAAACAAATTCTCAGGCCCAAGTTGTTCCAAACGTGTCTAGAAGCTTTCCAATAACTGTATCCGATTTATAATTTAAATTAATTAAAATCAAATAAAATTAAATTTCTCATCATACTAGCTATATTTCAAGGCTCAACAGCCGCCCATAGCTGGTGGCCACAATGCTGGGTGACACAGGTAGTGATACTCCCGGGGTAATCATCATTCCACCAAGGAGGCAGGTGTTCGGGAGAACAGAAGGTGGTCACTCCATCCTCACTGATTTCTGCCATGACCTTGGCTGGTGTGTGCCATGCTCCCGAGCCTCTGCGTCTGACCATGGAGAAGGACATCATTTATGGAAGCTAATAAGACTGCGCACAGAGGGAACAGCACAGCAGGTAGTGAAGAGCTTGGGCCCCAGAGCTGGCCCGTCTGGGCTCAAGTCTCAGCGTTCACTAGCTGTGTGCCCTTGGGCACATTATTTAACTCCCATGCCTCAATCTACCCACAGGTCAGCACCTAAGCTAACAGAAAAGTCAAAAGGGTCAAATGAGACAGTGTACAGAAAGCAGCTGGCGGGGTGCCTGGTAAACAGAAGGTCTCAATAAAAATCATCGTACTCACTATTATTCCTCTTTAGGACACTTGGAGCTCTGCTGACAGAAATGCAGGACAGTACAGGTGCCCCAGTTAAACCGAAGCCAGACTCCTAAAGCAGGGAAATTACCAGGAGATCATTTATAGTCCAGAGGATTCCCGTCGGAAACTTCTTTAAACATGGTGAAATACCTGAAGGGCTTTTCAAATAGAATCAATTTACCACATTGACACGGAAGTCTTCAGGGACACACCCAGACCTCCTGCGTCTTCTCTGTTACGCTCATCTGTTTGTTGGTTAGTGGGAGATTCCGCTCACAAGTCCCTCCAATCAGTGGCAGGAGGCTGTGATGGTTCTCAAGGCAACGAGGCAGAGAGATCAACCCTGTCACAGGTCTGTCAGATTTTAGGGCCGTTAAGAGAACCAGATGTTCAAAATCAGGCCCATGCAAGCCCAAGTTAGAGTTTCCACCCCCAACAGTCGCTGCCAGATTCCTGGTGCCAGGGAGGCAAAGGGACCTGCTTGGAAAAGTCTGGGGGCAGGTTCCTGCCACAGGCGGACTGTTGCAGTCTCTTTGGAAACGTGGCTTTTTTTTTTTGCAGTTCGCGGGCCTCTCACTGTTGTGACCTCTCCCATTGCGGAGCACAGGCTCCAGACGCGCAGGCTCGGCGGCCATGGTTCACGGGCCCAGCCGCTCCGCGGCACGTGGGATCTTCCCAGACCGGGGTACAAACCCGTGTCCCCTGCATCGGCAGGCGGGCTCTCAACCACTGCGCCACCAGGGAAGCCCGAAACGTGGCATTTTTATCCCCCTCCTGGACAGGTCTGCAAGACCTGAAACAACGCCTGTCACTTGCTCAGTGATTCCTGAGCATATCCTTCGAGCTGGTCCGTGTTGGGCACCAAGGAGACAAAGGTGAAGAGGACCATTCTGCTGGGTGAGCCAGAGAAGCAGAGAGTTCACTTTCATACACTGTGAAAGCTCAGCTTTTTGTGAGCTGGGTGACTCTGGGCAAGTCGCTTAACCTCCCGGAGATTCAGTCTCTTCATCTGTGAAACGGGGATAGCAGCTAAACCTTCCACATAAACTTGTGAGAACAGAGTAATTGCAAATGACAGACTGAGAACAGCTCCTGGCACACAGCGCTCAATTAATGTTTTTATTCTTAGTTGTAGTAGTAGACTGCGTGTAAGGGGCTAAGGTCACAATGTTAGGATAATGTATAAAAGAGGCATCTAATTCAGGGGTCAGCAAGCTACTACAGTCCATGGGCCAAATCCGGCTGGTGGTCTGTTTTTGTAAATAAAGTTTTACTGGAACACAGCCATGTCCATTTATTTACATATAGCTGCTTTCACATTGCAGAGTCAGAGTTGATTAGTCACCAAGGAGACTGAATGGCTCTCAAAGTCTAAAATATTTATTACCTGGTCCTTTAAGAAAAGGTGTACCAACCCCTCATCCAATTCAAATTGATGGGAATGAGATCAGGGAAGTCTTCCTGAAGGAGGTGACATCCTAACTTTTCCTCAGTCAGTATTAATTCTTGCTTTTCACAGAGTTCTTGAAGGTTTGGGTAAAAGAAAGGAAGCAAGGACTGCCACCAACCCCTACTAATATTAAATTCTACAGCAGAAGCCACCAAACGGTGGCTCATAGGACCAGAAACAGTCTGCAAACCTGCTGTATGGCTTTAAAAGTACTTGAGATGGCACTGGAAGACTGGGCTATATCATGCTAATCTGCCTTTCTGGCTGCTACTGTAAAATTCTGAGTATCTAGCACACTGTGGGCCTGCCCTCCTACAGAGCCTCTCCAGCTCACTGGAGGACCCACTTCCCGCCCCCATTTTATACAGATCTGGCCTCCTCTCCATTGCTGTCAAAGGCCTCCCATACATATTCTTTGGTCTCCTACTAATCCAGGAGATAAACAAGGCAATCATTACCACTTTGCAGATGGGAAAACTGAGGTTCAGAGGGGTTAAGTGCCTTCCTTAAGGACACCCAGCTGGGAAATGCTGAAGTTGGACAGGAGCCAGGGCCTCTGACTCCGGCTCACTGCCCCTCTTCAGACATTCGAACAAAAGAATCCATCATCACTGCAATTTTTCCAGGGCACTTTAGAGTTTGCAGGGTCTTTCACATACGTGAGACCTTAGAGAAGGCAGAAGATCTTGGATCCACGTAGGCTGCATAAAGATTAAGGAGCATATGCTCACCAAGAGATTAACGAGGAAAGAGGTTAAAACTCCAGAAAAAGAAGGACAAGTGGGCAGGTATCAGAGGTCAGGGTCAACAATCTAATGAATCTGACCAGCACTGACTAGGTACCTACTGGAAGCAGGTCACAGAGAGAGAGGCCTGGTTGGGCTTCTGGGGCTCAGAATCTCACAGGGAGGCCGGTACCTGCACAGGAACAATACAAGGCGGATTGTATTTCTGGAAAGTGCGAAGGGCAGCCTGGGCTGAAATCTAGGTAGACCAAGCAGCAGTTAAGGGCCCACCCCGGGCACAGGGTGGATATAGAGATTTGAGTGGATATGAGTGGTTTTTTTAGGGGTGGGGAGTTAGCGGTGGATGTTAGGTCAGCCAAGCCTGGATGACACATTCATTTCTTATGGCTGCTGTAACAAAGCACCACAGATGGGGCGGCTTAAACAATGGAGACTTATTGTCTCACGGTTCTGGAGGCTGGAAGTCTGGGATCAAGGTGTCAGCAGGATTAGTTCCTTCTGAGGGCTGTGAGAAAAATCTGTTCCATGCCTCTCTCTGAGCTTCTGGGGGCTTGCTGGTGATCTTCAGGGTTCCTTGGCTTATAAAAGCATCACCCCAACATCTGCCTTCATGTTCACATGAATCACCCGGTGTGCATGTCCGTGTCCTAATTTCCTCTTTTTATAAGGGCACCAATCACATTGGATTAGGGGCCCACCTTACTCCAGAATGACCTCATCTTTACTAATTACATCTGCAATGACCTTCTTTCCAAATAAGGTCACATTCCAAGGTACCGAGGGTTAGGATTTCAACATAACGCATTTGGGGGGGACACAGTTCAATCCATAAGAGATGATTTCCTCAAGGTGGCGGGAAAGCATGGGGTCAGGAGCTGAGAGTCTCAGAACCCTTTCTGAGCCTCCTCCCTGAGAAGAATAAGGACCTGGGTTCCTTTGGATCTTTCTGAGCAGAACCAGGGCCTCCTGAAGTTTCGATACGGCCAGAAGGATCCTGAGAGTTGAGGGAGGGGGTGGACAACTCAGGTCCCCGCATTGCAAGTAGCAGCGAAAGCCCTTCTCCCCATTCATCACACCGTGGAAAACAGAAAACTCGATTTATCTGAGAACAAACAGGCTTTAACCCGAGGTTCATTCTCCCACTCGGCGACTTCTCAGCCTCTACGTGCAGGAGCAACACCGGCAGCGTGCTAACCCAGAGACTCCCAAGGACCTAGACTGGGAAAATAATGGCATTTTCTCAACAAATTATCTCACGGCTGAGTAATAACTTGTTTATAGATAGGCCAATTCAGATTTTCATCCCCTTAACCTACCTTTAAAAGAAAAGCACTGTGTACCCACAGCAAAATGGCAGTACTTCAATCACCAGGTCCCTGCCCTCCCCGTCCCCACCCACCACCGCTGAGCCTTTATTCATTTTAAGCCATTGACAGAGTCTCTTTGGAAACTATGTTTTCACATTGCAGGTCAACATCCTCCTGGTCTATGCCAATAAAATACACACTGTCAGAGATAAAGCAAATATTTCTTTGGGAAGGAAAAAAACCTAACCACTGTATTCTAAATCCAGGCACCAAGGACCAGTCAACAGATTTCCCCCAGGGGCTGCCATCAAATTAACTGGTCCTCTCTGGGGTTCACATTCATTATGCAACAAGGAAATCACAACCTCAAACTCTCCCCTGGCGCTCACAGCCTTCTTAGTCTATGGCCATGGCCATAATTTGTTTTCCCATATGGCCATGTTGATGGCAAGGACAGGTGTCAGGAGGTACATCAAGCATTCAGTCAACCAACAGTGGGTACAGCTCACCATGTACCAGCACTGTGCTAGGTGCTAGGTACCTTGGAGAACAACACAGTTCTGGTGCCTACTGCCCTCGTCAAGTTTACAGTCTAGGCGGGGAGACGCTCAACCAACCCACCAATCCATCTCTGATGAACAGCCAGGAAGGCTGCTCACAGCAGGAGGAAGCGAGAGGTCCCTTTCCCAGAGGCCCATCCCAGAACAGCTCACCCCGGCCTCTACTTTAGACACAAGGTCTCATTGAGAGCTGGCCTCCCAGACCTCAAGCCCTGGGGGTAGACAGGCCGCCTGAAACACCAGAGTCGCTCTTAGGAGCCAGAGGCTGGGTAAGGAGAGTCCACTCTATGGATCAGGACAAAGTCTCTACAGTTGAGACCACAGCCATGGAAAATTTTATTTAAGGCCCCCTGGAAACTGCAGTGACATCAGAAAGATCCCGCGCGCGCGTGTGTGTGTGTAGTCCCGTGCGTGTGTGTGTGTGTAGTCCCGTGCGTGTGTCTGTGTAGCCCTGCACGTGTGTGTGTAGTCCCGCGCACATGTGACTGTGTGTGTGTGTTTGTAGTCTCGCGCGCGCGCGCGTGTGTGTGTGTGTGTGTGTAGAAGAGCTCGGAGAGAGGGTGACAAGCATGAGTGAGCTGAGGACACAGGGCACCAGCGGGATGGACACCTGTCCCCTGCCCAGTGAGACAGAACAGGCTGGGCAGCCTCAGTGAGACCCAAAGAGCCTCTGATGCTGTCACTTCCCCTTCAGAACTCAAAGTGCTGGACGTTTAGCTCAGAAAGAAAGAGAAAAAGCTGACACAATTCCTGTCAAAGCTGACGATGTGAAGTGACCCACAGAGAAACTCACACATACACACACGCGCACGCACACACACACACACACACACACAGTCAAGACACAGTAACAGTGGCAGGAACTGACATTTATCCACCACTTACTTGGGGCCCGGCACTGCCTCATTTACCGTCCGTGACTATCCTGTGAGGTGAGAACAATCATCGTCCCCTTTGCCAAGGTGAGAAAAGCCAGGCTTACTGGGTTAAGTTGCTCTGTCAAGGTCACGTGGCCGTGATTTGAATCTAGGTAGCCACACTCGTGCACACAGTAATGTGCTCACAAACAAGATTAAGAGTTGTGTCCACACACATAAGACAGGCATAAATACAGGCTTCCTCAGAGATACAGCTGGTTCAGTTCCAGACCATCGCAATACAGCAAAAATCGCAATGAAGCGAGTCATACGAATTTTTTGGTTTCCCAGTAAAAGTTATGTTTATACTTTACTATTGTCTAGTGTACAATAGCATAAAGTCTAAAAAAAAGTACGTGCCTTAATTTAAAACGACTTTATTGCTAAAAATGGTAACCATTATCTGAGCCTCCAGCAGGTCAGAGTGGTAACATTAAAGATAACTGACCACAGATCACATTAACAAATATAATAATAATGAAAAAGTGTGAAATACAGTAAGAATTACTGAAACGTGACACAGAGACACGAAGTAAGTAAATGCTGTTGGAAAACTGACATGGACAGACCTGCTTGACGCAGGGCTGCCACAAACCTTCAGTCTGTAAGAAGCACACCCGTCTCCATACCAGGGCCACCTCTCTGCACACTTCCAGGTGGCACCATTCACACAGAATACAAAGTATGAGCACAGAGCTTCCTGGAGGAGTAACTCAGACGAGAAGCCAGGATTGAGGGCTCCCCCAGCTCCACCTCTCACACGGTGACCCCGCTGTCCCACAGCGGCTGCGCAGGGGGATGGGATGCCACCCAGGGAGGGCCTCCTGCCGGGGAATGAATGTACCGCTTGTCGGCTCTGCCTCAGGGGCAGCACGACACGGAGCCCTGTTTCTCCTGGAATCGGAGCCCCGCGTCCGTTCCAGCCCTCATTTTCACGTCTTTCTTCCCAACAGACACAAGGCCCGCTCAGTTCTGCAGTGTCGGCATGGCTGCCAAGGCCCGGTGGAGGGAGAAGGCCTTGAAAAGTCACTTTATGAAACATCCCTGCTCACGGAGGCCAAGCCACGCGGCCCAGGCGGCTGACTTTCCATTCAGCACTCACCCCACCCAAAGACTGGGGGGCTTGGGTACAGCAGGCCCTTGTTCTCGCCGGCTGGGAGCCCCAGGGAGTTGGAATTCCCGGGGAGGGCATCGGAGAGCCCTTGGCAGTAGACCTCGCTTCTGGCATCTTCCTCAGGGGCCACAGCTTGCTGTGGTCACAGCCGAGACAGGCTGATAAAAGAACTGAAAGACCATTCATTCACCGTGGGGCCTTTGGGAGCCCGGAGACACTCAAGCCAGGACTAAGGCGAGCAGGCTCTGCATCACCGGCAGGGGCTGAGATGGACTCAAGGCAGAGAGAGAACCTGGGGCCGGGAGCCAGCAGAAGCCAGGCAGCGGGGCCTGGCGTGATGGGGAGGAGGCAGCTGAGCGGGGCTGGCAACGGCCTATCGAACCTCCTCCACGGTCTCAGTTACCGTCCCCCGCGACTCCACCACGGGGAGGAGGGAGGTTCTAAGACTACGACTTCATCTATTCACATATTCATTCACTCATTCATCCAGTCAACGATATTTGAGCACCTACTATGTGCCGGGGGGTTACTGTTTCAAGCACACACCATGGTGAATGAAAGAGTCTCCACACTAATGCAGTTTATTCTCAAAATCCTTAAGCTCTCCCCAGCCTTCCCCCCAATTAATAGCTGTGTGATCTGGAGCACACCACTGCCCCTCTCTGTGCTTCAGTGAATTCTCTCCTAGGGTTCTGTGAACCACCATCTGGGACCAAGTTCCCAAGTTCCCCCTTAGGGTCTGAACAACACTGAGTTGGTTTCCATCACTTGCGGCCAAAAGAGTTCTGCCCAGGGGACTAGGAAAGAGAGCGGAGAAGACAAAAAAGCAGATCTGGGAAGGCTGCAGGGAGCTGGTGAGTCATTTGCTCATCTGGAAAGCAGATGGGGAGAAGGAGGTCCTGGGGAAAAGAAGCTGTGTTCACGCCAACCTTCTTCAACAGCCCTTAGAAGCTGGGGGTCAAAAGGGACCACAGGGCCCTTTAGGACAGGGAGGAAGATGCTAAACAGCTAAATCATTAATTCAAAAGAAAAGAAGTGGCCTTTTCTTCTCCTCATGAATTCAGGGTTCATTCAACAAATTATGTGGTGTGCTTAGAATATGCTAGACACTGGGCTGGGTGTGGGGATGCGAAAGGAAAACAAAACAAAAGAACAGAGAGTGTCTCTTCTTGCAGGGGTCACGCAGTCTTTCAAAGTCATCCTCTTTATTTGAAACCCTTTGCCGCGTTCATTCATTCATTTCTTTGCCTGCTCACCACCCATCTGTGGGACTCCTGCTTAAACAAGCACTGTGAAGGTCAATGTGGAGCCCGGCCCTGGGAATCAGGCAGGTATGCATTCTAACCCTGCCAGTACAGGCTGTGTGACCCTAAGCAAGTTACTTAGCCTCTCAGAGCCTCAGTTACCTCTCCTGCAAAACGGAAATCACACAGATTTCTTTTTAAGGAATAAACGGAATCTTGCTTTTTAAAGTCCCTACTGGGCCCAGTGACACGCGCTTGGTAAGCACTTACTAAATGGTCTATACGAATATATCAAAAATTCTCGTGAAGTCTTCAGAGCCAAGCTGTCGGGAAGGCCACCGCACTGATCCTCTAGAACCAATCTCAGCTTCCTGAGTGGTTGACATTCACTCCTAAGCTTCACATCTGAGTGATCACAATAGCTCACCCAGAAATTTCCTGACCACGTACCCAGTTTCCAGCCTCAAACTGGAAATATTCCTCCAGCTTATTCAAAACCCACTAGATGGGACCACAATAACCTTGGTTGATATGTTTTTAGCTAGAAGAGTAAGAAGCGTCAGATGTTTGGTGGGGAGGGACATCGGGAGGCACTTGGTCGACATCCCCAGGCCTGTTCTGAGTTCAGATGCCAGATTTAGACAGTACTCAGGACCCAAATTGGGCTCTAGGAACTGGGCCAAAGGATCTGCCCATAATGACACACATTAAAACCAGAGAAAGCCTTAGTCAAGGGGAAAAAGAGATGAAAATTACAAAGACCTTCTTCCGAACCACCTTCTAAAAGTGAACAGAAAGAGGAGGAGCTGCCAAAGTGAGCCCAGACCTCCTCCTTCAGAGCTAGAAAGAGTAACGGGTCAAATTCCAACTTGCAATTTAATTCTATTTTGAAATTTACTGGAAAGCAGAAAATAAGAAAGGGATTTGAGAGAGGCTGGCAGTTTGAAGACAAGGAGGAAATTGAAACACACATATTAGGACCAAAGAATTCATAAGTCCAACAGCTTGGGTTCCCCGTATCTTCACAGCCCCTCAAAGCCCCCTTGTGCACAAGCCAATGAGCAACGATGTGCATGCCCTTCACTCTGAACCACAGTTACCGTCCTAGCTCCTCTAGTTAGGAGACAAGATGGGTGGCCACAGACTGAGAGAAAGAACGCCCGCCTGAGTTACTCAATTGTTTTTGAAGTTTTGATATCTGAAGGGTGTGTGTATGATAAGGTTGTAGTTGTAAACACAGACTCAGAAGGAATGCACTAAATGATACCAGGTGATCTGCAGGGCCTTTGGGACAGCGGGAGTCAAGTCCGGAGGCTCTGCTGGGGGAGACGATGACCCAACCACACTGGGACCGGCCCGTACAGACCCTGCCATTGCTGCTCTCGAGTTTACACCGCCTGTGCCGGGCACAGAAGCCAAACCATGAGTTTGGACTGGCTGCCCTGCAGCCAACACCTCCATTGCTGCCCTTCACACCAGAGTGCTGGGCCCGCTTCCTCATTTCATTTGCTTCCGCGTGAAATCCAGAAACGCTGATACGAAAGGTGCATTAGAGCCTTAAGTGTGTAGACAGAAAACCTGAACATCGCCGGGCCACCGGGTCCACTACACTTTGGCTCTCTTTTGCCGACCATCACGCCTTGCATAAGGCTTCTTGCAAATTCCAGACACTGATGTAAATATTCTAATAAAGACGCTGGGTTGCCCACTCAGCAGTAAAGAACCTGAGCGCTGGAACCAACCTGCCTGGGTCTGAACCCTGCAATCTAGCCCTTATGACCTGGAGGACTTCGGGCAATGAATCCAACCCCCACTGCAGAATGCGCATCACAACAGCACGCCTGTCACAGGCTAGCTGTGAGGTTTACAGAATACAAGTGAATTAAAGCCAAGCACTCAAAGTGGTGCCTGTAACACAAATATGTGCAAAAATATTAGTTGGAGTTGCTATTATTGATGCTGATAATAAAAATTAAAATAATAACATTACAACCCCCTTCGCGGTGCTAGTTTCTTGACAGAGTACCCTTAAAGCCAAGTGCTATCTACTTAATGCAATTTGCTCCCCAATTAATTAATTATAATATATCCAAATTGAATTATACCATCTCACTCTCAGAGGAATACTTGGCAGTGTCACTGCGGGCTGTTAAAAGTGCCCTGCCACCACGAAATTGCTTAGAAGGCATCCCTGTCCACTCACTTGATGAAAGTTTATTACTTTTTGAAGAAGTCTTTTGGCCATGAGGCCTCGTGACACTGAATTGAGAAAAATCACATCTGAAGAGCGGATAAAAACACTCCTTGGTTGGCTCTGGATTGGAGGGTAACTGCTCAAGAGGTTGACTTTTCCGAGACCTCCAATCTCTAGCGGCTCTGGGTCAGAGAGTGTAACTAGGGTACATCCTGCTTCAGCTTTGTTCTGTGAGGGTAACCAACTGCTCACCTGGCTGTAAAACAGAGTCAGGGCTCCTGAAACCATCCAAGAAGAAAACCCTAGTGCCTGGAGGCCTCTGTCGGACTTAGACGGACACAGTTTACCTGTTTAAATCATGAAATCTACTCTGGCGCTCAGCCCGGCTCTCAACAGTAGGTGGCAAGGAGGCCTAAGGTGAAAAGGATGTTTTCTTTCCACTGGCACATGACTTTTAGAAAGCCCTTCAAACTTCTTTGGGGTGGGGGGGGAGGATACAGAAGGGGGAACTAGATTTGCCCCCATCGTAATATAATCATGTTTTTAATGCACAGGTGTCCAGAGCCTCTTATCTCACACCAACTTGCCGTGAAGGGCATATGTGAGAAGTACGTGCAAGATTGTTTCTCTGGGTCCCCAAACACCCCCCACAAATGCTGTACACAGATCCTGGAGGTGAAGGTCCATATCCTGATGAGGTGGAGTTTGCGTTCTCATGGCTACAGTTCACCCCGAGTCTAAGGGAATCACTCACATGAGAAACTACATGAATAGCACCTCTGGAGGTGCGGAGACCATAACGCTCACATCCACGTGAGAAGCCCCCAGCATGCGGGCACGCACACATACATACACACACACACACACACACACACACAACCCAAGGATTCCAGAACCCCAGGCTTAACCCTGCCTGGACTCGACCCCATTGCCCACAATGTACTTAGAGGCCAGAATAAAACCCATGTAAACAGATTAAATGCCATGACAACCGAATTCCAACCTTACAAATACCAAGGAATGGGGGAAAAAAGATTCACTTTGAGATTATCAATTCTCAGGGGAGTAGGGAAGGGCAGAGAGGCTCTCATGAATCTAAGTAATCAAGGTCCTTTTCCAACCCTGATGGAAATAGGGTGGTCTCAAACTTTGGTTTTCCCAGTCAAGTACCATCCGCTGTCTTGGAAGGTGGCCCAACTGATGGAGCTCCACAGAGGTCTAAACACATTTGATTTCCCAGACAAGAAACACCTGGACAGGGGTGTGTCTACAGCTGCAATGCTGTTTTCCTGATGGTCCTACTGTTGGGGTGAAGCAAGGAGGGGTATAAAACTTGTCAAATCCTACACCTGATTTGCAATCCAGCCCATGTTTAATATTCGTATCTGTTTAGTCACCTACTCCAGTGGCTAATATGGGCTGAGTGTGGCTGGAGGGTGAATACATATAGTGACACTCCTCTTTTCCCCGAAACTCATTATCGCTCAAGCTTAGATAGACCATGAGGCAAAGCACACCCCACAAAGCAATCCAACCTTCACAAAAGGCCAGATCTGAACCCCCAAAGGAGGCGCTGGTCCTGGTTCTTGGCACAGAGATGTTCACAGGTCCTTCAGAGCTAGAAGAAAAGTGTATTTTGGGGTTGCTACATCCATTTCCCCCTTCTTCCGGCTTCCACCGGACATTCTCAAAACACCCTTCCAAACTCAGCTACGATGTCACTTTCTCCAAGAAGACTTCTCCCAGACTGATCTCCCTGTTGCCAAATCTCACTAACCTCACCCTCCCCCCACTAGACTGCGAGCGTCTGGAGGTCAGGGAATGAGCCTAACTGCTCACCACTGTTCCACAGCGCCTCACCCGGAGCCTGACACACAGCAGGCACTCAATGCATGCAGCCCGCAGAGAGGCATGGCGACAGCTGGCCTATCTGTGCCTCTGGGACCTGACAGTCTACTCAGAAAAGAGGTGGCATTTCTGATGACAAGATGAATCAACACCGCACAGCTCTGCACTTCAGGGGCCCCAGGCTGGACTCCCCAGTGTCACTCCAGGTGCCCACATGTTAGCAAGGGAGAGTGATGCTCTGTGTTTTCTTTGTCTAGTTGGCATCCCCATCACAGGGCCAGTTATATTAACTGTATTTTCTTACTTTCTGTATTCTTGATGCTCTAGCATGTGACGGCCTTACAGACCCAGGGAAAGACTGTCCCCTGGCACCCCCGCCCCAGGGCGAGCCAGCTCTGAGAGACAGCCCTGGGTCCACATACACACCACCCGACCTCTAGTCTGCAACCCTCAACAACGACCTTAATAAGACAATATCTCCCCTGCCCTAAATCGCCCCAGTGCTGGGTTTTAGGCAACTGGAGGCTCTATAGCCCAGAGCCCTCCAGAATGATGAAACTAGCCAATCCTCAGCTGTTTACTCTGCCCTACCTCGCCTCTCCCTCGGAAACCCCAATAAAGGCTCTGGCCTAGACGGTCCCCTCCTTCCTGTCTTCCACTTCCTGCATCTCATTTCTAGGGAAACCGTGAGTAACATGAAACTTTTCTCTCCGTGGCCTCTCCAGGTCATCACTCAGTCACCTTCATGAACTAAGACCAGGCCACAGAATGGGGCGGGCATGTTTGTGGGTCTCCTTATGAGTGTCCTGCCCTCCCCGCACCCCCAGCCTCGACTCCATTTGACTAGTCAGCTTTTCTGGACTGCAACCACAGGAAGTCTTGACACACGCAATGAGAAATGAGAAAAAAAAACATTTCTACAAAGTGAGGTGAGAAATCCTAGGCGGGCAGCTCAGAGTCCTGGTTAACACTCTGGGGCCAGATGGCCTGGATGTGTTTGAACCCCACCTCAGCCACCTACTCACCGTGGGCCCGGCTCAGCTGTTCCCATCCTGAACTGCCCTTCCTCAGTGGGACTCGTGACACCGGAAGCGGGGTGAGAATGAAAGCGCGTTAATAAGCGAAGGTGCCCAGCGCATAGAGAGTGCCGTCTGAGTGTTAACTGCTACCGTTTCAAATCAGGCACTCAGGGCATCGGTGCCAGCCCCCTGTGGAGGAAAGATCATCCCAATGTTTATACCCTTGATTCAGCACTTACTGCACATCTGGTACAAACACTGAAAACCATCCTCACACAGCAAGCCAACCAGGTAGAAGTAAGTGATTATCATCCCCATTATACAGATGAGAAAACCGAGGCTCAGAGAGGTTGGGTAAGTATTCCCCAAATCACAAAGCTAGAAATTGGTGCATGCAGCCAGGATTTCTGATTCTAAAGACAGTCCTCTCCTCTCCCCACTTTCAACCTCCCCCATTCCTTGTCCCCCAACTTCAATGAATATATACTGAGCTCTGTGCCAGGCTCTGGGCAGGGAGCTGAGGACACCAAGTCTTTACGACTCTTACAGGGTAGTGGGAGGGAGGGTCATAGGGGATGGTGGCTGGCGGCAGACACAAGTGGAGCATTGCGGACAGAGAAAAGGGCCATGAAGGGGAAGCAAGAGCTGCTGTGGAGGCTGACTGAAATCTAGAGACCAGGGAAGGCGTCTCTGGGGAAGCACATCCAGGCAGAAGGAAGGCAGGTACGAGGGCCCTGAAATAAGACGGGGGTCAGCGTGTTTGCGGAACTACCAGGGAGCCAGAGTGATGGCAACTTAGTAACAAGAGGAGAGCCACAGAGAATGGGAGTAGAGTGGGGTCTCTCAGACTCAGCACTCCTCACATCTTGGACCAGAACATACTTTTTTATTGGGGGCTGTCCCGTGCACTGTAAGTGAATTCACGTGTTAACTACAGCTGGTCAGGTCGGGGAGGGGTGGTGAAGGCTGGGGGAAAAGTTATGCAAATCAGCACTGAGGGCAGGCAAAGAAATGTACCCTTTGTGCAGTACCCACATGTGCTACTGAGGCGGTGGTTGGTGTCACTTTAAAACAAATAATGGCCAGGCAATGGTTTAAGTTCACTGGGACTCTTCACAAGCCCCAGGACTTCACAGTTTAGGTAAGACTTCATGGATACACTGCAACTCTAAAGGCATGAGTTGCAGGCTCACTTCTGACCCTGGAGAGAGATGATGAGTGAGAAGGAGATGGAGAAGAGGGGCCAGGGGGATGCTTTTCTCATTTGCTAATGGCCATTTCCAAGAGGAAAAAATATTTCACTGTGCAAGGCTTTACTGACTCATTCTTAATTTATCCTCACAATAGCCTCATGTGGCAAATATTATCCTATTTTCCAAGTGAGAAAACAGAAGTTTGGAGAGATGAGGAATTGTGACATTCATCACCAAGCTAGTAAACTTAACTCCTACCACAATCCCCTCACACTCTAAGCTCTAGCTACACCAACCTTCTTACAGTCCTGCCCCAGGACATTTGCACAGGTTGCTTCCTGTCCTCTTTTCTTCATCTGGTTAACTCCACTGGACCTTCACATCTCAGTTTATTCATCCACCAAGAAGCCTTCTCTGGCTTTCTTCCAGACCAAACCACCCTATTAAAAGCTCTCTTATCATCAGGGCTTCTTTATGTTGCAATTTAACAAAATTTAACAAAAGAGCCACTGTGTGCTGGCTCCCCACTGTATGTATATGTGTCAGATTCAAGAGGCCACAAATTCTCTGATGTTCCCCTCAATGAAAGGTGCGGTCGCGTTCCCCTTGAAACTGAGTTAGCCTTAGTGACTTGTTTGACCAATAGAATGTGGTGGAAGTAATGTTCTGGGAGCTCTGAGCTTAGGTTATAAGAAGCTCCTGCTGGGACTCCTGGAACGTTCACTCTTGGGAAGCATCCTCATGGAACCCAGCCACTATGCTTGGAGGAGCCCAAGCCACGTGTGCTCCAGTCTACAGCTCCAGCTGAGTTCCCAGCCAACAGCCAGCACCCACTGCCAGCCCTGTGAATGAGACACGTTGGGCTCCATCCCAGCCGAACCTGTGATGGCAGCCCCAGCCCACAGCTGACGGTAACACATGAGAAAACCCAAGGGAGTACCATCCTGCTAAGCCCAGTTAACCCACAAAAACTTGAAAAGATAATAATAAGTAACTGTTTGAGCCACTAAGTTTGTTACACAGCAATAGATAACCAGGATCCCATAGGATCCAGGATAATGTACACCTTAGGTGTACATTCTTGGGGCAGCAACTATGAGTATGTACTTAATAAACATATTATCTGTGGATTAAATACGAACTTGAATATGTGAATTAACTAACGGTGAAGTCTGGATTTGAACTAGGTTGCAGAACTCCAATTCCCCATTCCCTTTTCTTTTTTAATCATGACCTCATGTTCCCTTGAAAGGAAAACGTCATTTTTTCCCCCTGCCTTTCTTTTTTGCTACAGGTTTGGGAGGAAAAATGGAATGCTCAAATCGAGTCCTGTCACAACAAAATGGTAACCTCAGCAGCTGTCTAAGCCAGGGGAAAGTTCAGAGTTGAAGAGAGCTTGCTCTTGTGTTGTCACGCCCTCACCATGGTATTTTGCACAGAGGCCGACACACTTTTTCTGTAAAGGGCCACATAAATATTTTCAGCTTTGCAGACCATAAGGCCTCTTGTTGGAACTACTCAACTCTGCCATAGGGTGAAAGCTGCCATAGATGATATGTAAATGAATGACCACAGCTGTGTTCCAATAAAACTTTATTTACAAAACAGACAGCGGGCCAGATTTGCCCATCCCTGGATAGAGTCTAATCCAAGTGGTCCTTAAATTTGGGAGTGACCAATGAAACAGGCAACACCTGTGATGGAAAATGACTTTCAGTACTCAATACTGCATTGTAGATGGTATCTTTCACTATATTTTAGCATGGTCAAGTCGGTTCAGGTGCTAAAGATGTAAGAAAAAGATACAGTAAAAAAAAGTTTAAAAAAATTAATATAGAGAAAAATCTCATCCATTGACCTCTTCTTTTGTCTGTAAATTGGGGGAGGGTGAGCTTGCTTTCTTTGAGTTGAGTATGGGGTGCCCTTGGCCAGCTCATGAGAGCAATGTCCCATGAGAACGACATCTGGAAAGTACTGAGGCAGCTAATGGCAAAGAGAACTTCCCCTCATAGGCACTCAGTAAATTATTTGTTAATAAATAACTGAATCTATGTCTATTAGAACAGGAGTAATCCGCTCATTACCATTAGTCCATTCAACAATAGGGCTCAACTGCTGTGTGAAGTTTATGCAAAGCAGCAAAACATTGTCTAATGGCTTCCTTACTCTTTTGTCTTTGTAGACTCAAGCCTTTAATTTCAGAAAGTACTACATGTGTTAGCCCAAACTGCCAAATTAACCGGACTTATGAACATATTAGGCACAGTGCACAAATTCTGAGTTGTACCCAAATTCTAGATGTCATAGAGTTATACAGTTAATTTCTCAACCTCTGTATTTTAAAATAATTATAGACTCTATACATTTAATTTTTAAATGAGCCACAAAGGCATGTTTGTGTTTATTCTCAGGCAACAGAAATTTGCTACGCTAATTATTATTAGCAATGATGACTCAATATGTAAAGGATTTCTGAACTCACAAAGCAATTTTAAAAAACACTATGGCGTCATTTTATTCTTAGATCAGACTCAGAAGTGGATGGAATAGGTATTAACTGTTTTCATTTGAAAGGTAAAGAAAGTGACATTCACAGTAAGTACCAGTGACCTGCCCAAGGTCACAGCTCGTAAGTGGCAGAGAAGAAGCTGCAAACCACGGCTTCTAGCCCCAGCCTTCTTACACGTGGAACACCTCAGGAGAACGGGATAACTCCTCTCCAGTTATAACTGACATGCAACATCTCTTTCCATCGTTCTTTGCAAAGTTTAGCAACATCCAAAAAAAATGTGCTTGGCTAATTATTCAGATTTTTTTTTTTACCTAAGGGTTCAAATGTTCAATTGAATGGGCGTGCATGTTATTTGTCACACCATATCTTTAAAGGGAGGCGAATGTCCAGTAATGACCCAAGGGCTTGGCTTGGAAGCAAGTTTCCACTGAAAACATCAATTTACTGTCTGAATTTGCCTCCATTTCAACAACTGAATCTTTCTTGATTGACTCAGTAAAATGCACTTCGAATTTAAACACCGGGACAGGCGCTGAGTTGCTCCAAGTCAAACGGCCCCATCTTTGAGACCTCACCAAACCCAAGCCAGCTGCTTTTGCCACGGCGCTCCTGAACCACCAGAGACATGCACCTGGCCTCCTTTCCCCCACAGCAGTGCTCACAACTGGGGTTCTCTTCTCTTTGCAAGTTGGTTTACCTTATTAGCATCACCTTTCAGATCAAACTGGACTCCATTAACACAATTAAGAATTAGACATATATTTTGATCTTAAAAGAATACGCCTGTGTCTTGCTCATTGTTCTTCTGATGGGAGGCTGAGGGGAGTCCAAGAATCATTGTGAGGTCCCTGAAAAATCCCTGCCAATTAGGAAGTGGCAGACTGTATTTTCCAAAGATGAATGCAGTATCGCCCGTCCCATATGCTTTTCTGCAAGGCGACCTTGCCCCCCACACCCCCTCTCCCCATCCTGACAAGAGGTGGGATCTATTTTTCCAGCCCCTAGAATCTGCACGGGCCCTTGGACTGCTCTGAGCAGGACAATTGGCAAGGGCGATGCTGTGCTTGCTGGCAGCCTCCACTTCCTACCTCATGGAGGCCAGTGGCCACAGAAGAAGTGTCACTCCTCTGAGACCATCAGGCTGTGAGAAAATCAAGCCACACAAGAGGCTCTGGCAGACGATGCCACACGGACAGAGAGGAGGAACAAGGTAAGGAGGAACAAGACACCTGCCACATGAATGGAAAAGTCATCCTAGAAGTGGGTCCTCCAGCCCCAGCTGCAGAAACAAACCACCCGACAGAGCCCTTCCTACATTCCTCACCCACGAAATCATGAACAAGACAGAACGGTTGTTTCAAGCCACTAGGTTTTCAGCGAGCTTGTTAAACTATACTAGAGAACTAGTACCTGTAGATTTTTTTTATGTTTATATTTTGTGTTTTTTCTTTTTAATGAAGTATAGTTAATTTACAATGTTAGTTACAAGTGTACAGCAAAGTGATTATTCAGTTATACAAATATATCTATATATTCTTTTTTGGACTCTTTTCCATTATAGGTTATTATAAGATACTGAGTATAGTTCCCTGTACTATACTCAAGGTCCTTGTTGTTTACTATTTTATATATAGTAGTGTGTATATCTTAATCCCAAACTCCTAATTTATCTCCCCCCTAACCCTGCTATCCCCTTTGGTAACCATAAGATTTTTTTTTTTTTATGTCTGTGAGTCTATTTCTGTTTTGTAAACAAGTTCATTCGAGGCCACTGTGAATGGCCATCTAGTGTGCGGACTGCAAAGCAGTGGCTGAAATCCAGCCAGTGCCCCTCACCAAGCTGTGCCCGGGGAGGACGGCCCTCGCCCAGCTGGACACTCTCTCTAGTCCTCCACGAAAAGGGTGCCTTTATCATCCCAGCAAGGAGAAAGGCCCCCTATATACCAGCACTGACCCCAAGCCCAGCTGTCCAGATTTGAGACCTTGACCCCTGGAAACTTATGAGTTTTAAGGAAGAACGTGATGACCGCGGCCAACTGCCGTTATCCTCCCCGCTGCTCTCCTGGCCGCCTCGCTGGGCTTCGCCCACTGAATCTAGTCCTTCCTCCTTCTCTCCGTAAGCTGCAAACCCCACATGCGGGCTGAAGCCCTCCCTGCCCAGCGGGTCTGCTCACTCAGTGGTGGTGCTTGTTGATCGATGCCACGTGAAACAGCCCAACCCGGGGCAGAGCTCAGCACTCGGCCGTCACTGCCCGGCCGCAAGGGCAGCCGAGTCTGCTTCCTGTCACCGTCCAACAACGACTGCCGGTTCGGCTTGTTCAGAACCCGTTAAGATGATTTTTTTCCTCCGAGGTCCTTGCGTGAGGACTGACTACTAATGAGCCTCGGGTAGAAAGGAGGGGACTCCCGCCACCCTGGGCGCTGGGCAGTGTCTCTGTGGGGACTGTCCTGTGTGCCGTCCCTCCCCCACCTCACCCTTCTGGGCTTCTCAGCGGGAGTCAATATTGATCACCGTTATTTGAGGGGATGATTAAAGGCTCACCGTGCCATGGTGACAGTGTCCCAAGAACAACTCTTAGTCGAAGCAGGTCCCGTAGCCAAAACCCAGAGGAATCTAGATGTCGGAGGCTGAAGCTGTCTTTGCCTCCCAAGAAGGGGCAGAAATTCTAAGCGGCCTTACCATCTGTGCCTGTCCTGAGAAGCTTTAAATTTGTCCATCCACCCCAGAGAATGTTTGGACACCCTTCCTACTTTTCTTCCTCGGAGAAGCTGGTGCATATCACTTGGACTTTAGAGCCAGAAAAATCTGTGTTCAAATCCATTCACTTCCTAGCTCTGCGAGTTTGGGTGCATTGCTAAATCTCTCTGGGTCTCTAGAACAGCTGAACCAGCGGGCCGTACACATCTCGCCCACACTATTTTTATTTAAAAGACTGTTTCTTTTCTTACATTCGTGTTTTAAAAGAAACTGTTAGTTCTCTCTAAAATCACAGGTTTAATATACCAGTAAAAAATATACTTTTTCCTTAAAATACAATAAAGACATTCTTTTAAATGTTCACCTGTCTACCACCTAAATTCATCTCAGCTACTCTTTGGGAAACAAGGGCTGACGTTCAAATCTGCCGGAACCTCATTTAATGCAACCCAGGACCAGCTCCTGACATGACTTTAGGGAGAGAGTGCTGTAGTGGTTTCAGAGTGGGCGGTGAGGCCAGAGGGCAGCTTAGGGAACCTGGCCCAAGCTCTGGAGTCAGACAGAGCTTAAATCTGACCCTGTCACTGACCAGCTGTGAGCTCTGAGCCAAGTCAAACCTTGAGAGCCTCAGATTTCTCATCTGTAACAAAGAGCTGGGCCGTACACACGGTAAGAATTAAGAGATATGCATGACTCGGCCCAGGCCCTGACACACAGTAGATGCTCAATAAATGACCACAGCTGTGATGACAAATACATAATTATGCAGGGTTATAATTATGATCATCAAATGTCCTTTGGTCTCTCAAAAAGTGCTAAAAGCATCTTGTCACCAACATGTCTAAGCTTCTGAGACATCCCCAGTGCCCGGCTCACTTATCACCCTTTGGGGACCTCTTGGCTGAAGTGGATTCACCAAACTAAGTCTCCTTTTTCTTGCTTTCCTTTTACTTTTTGTTTCCAAAAGGCTCCTTATGAACAATCGTTCAGAGGGGAGGAAGAAAGAAATTACAGCAATGTTCCTTGTTCTGGTCCCTGCTGGGTTGGGAGGCTGCTATTTCAGACTCAGTCAGCCACCTGCAGGGTCACTGGATGTAATTCCTCCCCACAGGGACCAGGTGAAAGTGGCACCCTTGGGAGGCTTCCACCAGTGACCTGTGGCCTGAAAACCCCGACTCCTTAGATGTCCCCAGAGACCTTAACCTAAACCGGGTGGGAGCCCAATTTCTTTAAGGAGCACCCCTGTCAGAAAAGCGGCATCTCTCACTGGCTCTGCAGGGAAAAGTGTAACATACAACCCCTGAAAGCAATCATATTCGAGTTGTGAGGCTCAAATACCGACCTTAACTGGAGATAATCCGAACTTCACTTTGAGTTGCCTCTGCTCGAGCAGATTTACCTAAGTGCTTAATTTAAGAAATCATCCCAAGTGGTCTTTCTTCCCTTGGCACAAAGTAACGTAAGAGAAAGAGCCAGACACACGTCGGGCTGGTGATGACAGCTCGGCAGTGATAGAATCACTGGTTCAGGATAATTCAGTGCTGGCTAACGGGACGGCACACACGTAGCTCTCAGCTTCCAGGAACCAGGCACTGGGCGGGTCTTCCAACCCCATCACTAGCTTCCAGCAACTACCTAAGTTTCAGGGCCTGATGCAAAACAAAAGTGGGGGCTCCTGGTTTTAAAGTTATTAAGAATTTCAAGATGGTGACAACAGAGCATGAAACAAGCACAGGGCCCTCCTGAGCGTGGGACCCCGTGCATAGGGTGCACCCCACGAAGACTGTCCTGCCCACTTCCCTTTCTGGGTGCCTCCCATGACCATTCTGGTGAGATTTTCCCACCCTAACCAGACCCTGTGATTTGACAAAGGAATTCATTTCTTTCTTCTACTTTGTGAATATCTCCATTTTAAAGCCTTTACAAACAATAACAAATATGGCCTTCCAGTTTCACAAATAATCTCCTCTTTTGCAAAGAATAAAATGACATAAAACAGAGCTTACCCAGAGCACTCTTCAAGCAGAGTGGGATGGCATCTGAGAAATCAGGGCACCTCAGAGTTTTCCAGTTTGTGGATGAGAAACCCAAAGCCTAAGCTTCATTTAAGTTCTGTCACTTTATTCTAAGAGGCAGGATCCTAAGAGAACCTGGGGATGGACAGCACTCATAACTTAGTTAAAAAAAAAAAAGTGGAATGACCCAAAGGTTATAGAAAATGGAAGATGAAAAAAGTAAAATAAGAAAAACTAACATATTTTTAGAAATTAAGTAAACAAAAATATAAGTAAATCACAATTAATTATATATTATATAATAAAAATAAGTAAATAAGAATAAAACCATCTCCAGAGCAAAGGTCGGCAACCTTTTCTGTAAAGGTCCAGAAAGTAAACACTTTCAGTTCTGCGGGCCATAAACACTTTCGGTCATAGCTCTTAACTCTGCAGTTCGAGTCCCAGTGAGCCAGAGACAATACAGAAAGAGTGGGCGTGGCTGTGTTCTAATAAAACTTTTTTTTTTTACTAAAACAAGCAGCTGGCCAGATTTGCTCCAAGGGTCTTATTCTGATGACTCCAGATTTAGAGCGGCGCTTTGCAAACTTGAAAGTTCATGAACATGACCTGGGGATCTTGTTAAAATGAGATTCTGATTCTGGAAGTTGGGGGTGGGGCCTGAGATTCTGCATTTCTAACACGCTCCCAGTTGATGTCAATGCCAGTTGTCCAAGGACAGCACTTTGAATAGCGAGGAGAGTATACCCAAAAAGAAAAGAAGGAGGGCTTCCCTGGTGGCGCAGTGGTTGAGAGTCCGCCTGCCGATGCAGGGGACACAGGTTTGTGCCCCAGTCTGGGAAGATCCCACGTGCCGCGGAGCGGCTGGGCCCGTGAGCCATGGCCGCTGAGCCTGCGCGTCCGGAGCCTGTGCTCCGCAAGGGGAGAGGCCACAACAGTGAGAGGCCCGCGTACCGCAAAAAAGAACAAACAAACAAAAAAAAAAAAAAAAAGAAAAGAAAAGAAGGAACACCTACCAAAGAACGCAAATTTAAGGAGTTCTTAGCAGAATACGGTATTGAAGAGTAATTTATTTTCTCATCATCAAGGAACAGAGTTATGCAATTGAAGTCCATCTCCAAGAGGGGAGTACCATGTCATTGGCGATCAAGGATGGAGTTAACTATCATTACCAGAAAGCAAAATGCTACACAGTTTTTAAGGACTGCTGTGCATTTGCTGGCAGCAGTTAACATATACCAATCAATGCAGGTAAATGAATCCATTTGAAAGCAGGCCACGGATGGTAAATCACATTGTCCAATAAAGTTGCTAAATTAGCACCAGTGCAATGCAGAACATTTTTTCTTAAGAGCGAATCCTCTTTGGAATGAGATAGGCTGCAGGGGAGTGTGGCTAGCAAGGCTGGAGCTGGGAAGGGAAGTGGAAGTAAGGGCCAGTGGCCCCTCTGGGCTGAAGCTCTGACATCTGTTGGGGAAGCTTATGTGGAAACTGGGGTCAAGACCCTTCTGGTGTGTTGTCAAGATCCCACTGAGGGCCTTCTGCCCACATGCCGGGGGCAATTTTTGGATTTCACCTGCAGTGGTCTCTCATAAACACCTTCACTGTCCAGTTCGCAGTAAGATCAGAAATGAATGGTTCTGCTCATTCACTGCCGGCGGGAATGTAGAATGATGCAGCTTGGGAAAACTTCGGAAAACGGTTTGGCAATTCCTTAAAAAGTTAAATGCAAATTTACCATATGACCCAGATTTCCACTCCTGGGAGTCTACCCAAGAGAAATGAAAACGTATGTCCACACAGAGACTTGGACAGAAATGCTCACAGCAGCATCATTCACAACAGTCAACAAAGTGGAAGCGAACCAAGTGGCCATCAACCGATGAATGGACAAAGAAAATGGCCATCATCCAGTGCGTTACTGCTCAGCAGTATGCCACAAGTATAGACCTCAATAACATTATGCAAAGTGAGAGAAGCCAGATACAAAGGCCACATATGGTATTAGCCCCTTTCTATGAAAGGTCCAGAATGAGCAAATCTATAGGGACAGAAAGTAGAAGAGAAGTTATTTGGGGAGTGACTGCAAATGGGCATAAAGAATCTAATATTGGGGTGATGGAAATGTTTTAAAACTAGATTATGGTGATGTCTCCACAGCTTGGTGAAATTACTAAAAATCAATGAATAGTATTAAAATGTGTACATTTTATGGTATAGAAATCATACATCACTAAAGTTGTTTTAAAAATTAACTGTTCCCGTTGTGTCCTTTCCTGTGTCATTCTCTGGTTCTTAAAATACTTCGGAATCCCGTAAACTTCAACAGACCCAGAAGACCCTTTGGTTATTCCAGATGAGGCTGAACCCAGGCCTTCGGCCCAGACAAACACCCTGGAGGTGGCACATCAACTGACTCGCCAAAGGAGGGAAATCAACATGAAGGAGCAGGTCCCTGATGTGTCCAGCAAGTGCTGAATTCGTCTGTGGCCCGAGCATCGTCATCCGGGCCCAGCAGGGCGATGCCTGTGAGATGCCTCCACACCCACAGCCATGGGCTCCAACCCAACCTCAGCCCACCAGGCTCCCAAAGGCCTTGGCCTGAGGAAAATCAAGAGTGAGGGCAATTATGGTGAAGGCCTAATGCATCAGCTGTAAGTAGAAGAGAAAAAGGAAGCTTGCTATGCTGAGAGCCAAATTCACCAACTCCCCAAGTACACCCACACCCACAGACTCACATACCCACCGAGACGGCACGTTCTTTGAAGCATGCTGTCCCCCTGAAAGTGCCTCTCTGGGGTCACATGCCAGAAGCAACTCTCCTGTGCTTGGAAGAAAGTGCAAAAGTCTCACTGGCAATACAGCTTTGGCTGGTCTCCAAATGGTACCAAAAACATCTTACAAAATTCTGAGCTATTACGCTATCTCTTCCTTCGGAAAGACAGGACAATCCAAATCACTTGCAGGAGATGATGTATTCCTTGCTGATGGAAAATCATAAAACATAAGAAGGGGGAGATCAGGAGGAAGTACCTAGAATGATGCACAGTCTCCACTGCGGCTTTCTTCTTCTAAGTCACTTCATCACCCACAAACACACCTGACGGTGGCAGCCTAAGTCAAAGGCAGAACTTGGGGATGGGAACTGGCACTCAGGCTGACCCACGTGCCAGCCCAGCCATGACCTCGGCCACCTGGGTGCCAGACCCAGGCACCTGAGCTGACCAGGTATGGAAGGAACCCTGTCGAGGAGGCTTCAGGGCTAGGAGAATGGAACTGGGGCTCCAGCTAGTGATTTAACAGAACTCCCTCTGCAGCCCAGAAGGTATTTGGATCAGAAACACTGGTTTCACAGCTAGAAGTCTGATAATCTCTGTCTCCTTTTTCACTGAAAAAGAAAATATCTAAGATACTGGAGAACACAGTAAAATCCTTAACTACATTTCCTCTCTCTCTCTCTCTCTCTCTCTCTCTCTCTCTCTCTCTCTCTCTCTTTTCTTTCCCAGTGGCAAGGCTGGATAAGCTTATCAAGTGCAGGCAAACTACATCTTAGCTCTGATCCTTTCGAGAAATCCATTTGGCACCTTTAACATTTCATTTGGCAGACTGAATTTCGGACATGCATTTATGGGGCTGGGTTTGCCCTTAACAGAATATTGCATAAATCCCATTACAGTATCCACTTTAGCGTGTTTGGGGTTTTCTAAGCCAGGGCTTTATTTAAGTAGACAGCCCTGGAATGAGCCGCTCTGGCTCAGAAACTCTCCCCTCTCCCTCTGGAACCAATCTTTGTAGATTATGTCCATCATCATCAATGTCAAGTGATGTTTTAGGAGTAGTCTTTCTGGTACAGCCCAGAACGAGCCATGTCCCAGCCTCGGTGACCGTGCATCCTCACCCCCCGGTGAGTTACGTGCGGGGCTCCCTTCCAGGGGCCACCTCACCCCACATTCCTCTTTCTGCTGGCCACAGCCAGTGAAGGTCTGTGAACAATGCAATGTGTATTCTGTATTTCTTCAGTTTCCAGGAAGAAAAGCACATTACTTGTAATTTGTGGGGGGAAAAATTATAAAGAAAAGTGAGCTATAGGAAAAAATAGGGAAGCAAAAGATCTGGGTCAGGAATCCTCAGCAGCCAGCTCCTCTCTTTAACCCTGAGGTTAACCACTGAAGCAAATGGATTTAGCAGAGTCGCAACAACACGCCTGCGGTCGTAGAGATGAAAGGAGGGACGCGTGAGATGGTGCCCAGCGCGTGGGTCCCCAGGCTGCCTGGTCCTTGCATCCACCACACACATCTCAGTTTTCCATTCCTAGCTCACTCTCTCGGCGGGGCTAGAGGGGCCATTTACATTACAGGCAGCCAGGCAGGACGCCACTAAGATGCCTTCGGAGTAAGTAGCTCAGGGGTCCAGCGTGACATGTGGGAGGCAAGGGGTCATCAGGCTGAAGCGTCAGCGGGTTACGGGCAGTTTCCATCCTCCTGGGACCTGTCCTGGAAGTGCACGCAGAGCTCTCCGATTACCGACTTTTCACATCATTGGTTCGAGAGCAGAAAGGGAGGTGGCCGGCAGCGGTCCACCTCTGAAAGCCAGGTGAGGCTAAAGGAGTGCCACCTGGCTCCCCCGAGACCCTCTCTTTCCCAGCCAGGGTCCCCCAGAACCAGGCAACCCAACATCTATTCACTTTGTTCTAGCACACAAGCGAGCTTTTTTAAAAGGCGACAGCAGCTGCAGTAAATGAAGAAATATACATGATGAGGGGCTTTGGGGCTATTTCAGGCTCTGTCTCTGTTGGAACGGCAGCTGCAGCTTTGGTTACATCTAGGCTTGCGGAGGTAAACTGTGCCTGATGAGAAAAAGACTCTCGGCAGACGTCATCGACTCCTTCAGCCAATATTTACAAAGTTCCTGCCGTGTGCCAGGCTCCAGGCGAGGGGCTGACATCCAGTGGGGAGCTGCACAGAGCAGGCCTGCCCGCAGGAGATGACAGTCTGGGGAGGGACACGCAGAGAGCAGATGTTGGGCCAGGGGAGAGGCAGGGTGGCCAATGGCCAATGACCCAGTCGAGACAGCACGGCCTCCCCAGACAAGACCAACAGGCGGCCAAAGGGAATCTCCAGGGTTTAACCTTCTCAGGAGTCTCTCATCTGCTTTATTTTCTACCTGTCCCACGTGACCTGTGAACGGCTGGGGACAGAAGCTGGGCACGATGCTTGGGTACCACAGGAGGCACGAAACAGACGACTTCATTTACGTCCAACTAAAGGTGGGCGGGTACTATGAATGTCTCCATCTTAGAGCTGAGGAAATCGAGGTTCAGAGAGGTGAAGTGACTTCCCTGAAGTCACAGAGACAGGAGGAGGTGGTGGGATGTGAACGAAAGCTGCTTGGCTCCAGAGTCCCTGCTTGCAGCCACCATGCCCCCTCATCTTTCCAGGAAGTTTGCCGTGGCTCTGACGTTGGCACCACCAGCCTCCAGACACGGTGGCTGGCACATAGTAGGGGCTCGGCCAATGTCTGCTACATTGAATTTGATCATCTTATTTAAAGCTACTGCAATCGCTCTCAGCTTTTAAGCTATGGGCCGGGAACGAGGTCATTCTATAAAAATGGAAAGCAGAAGTCTACCCTGAGGAATTTCTTGGAGTTCGAGGTAGGAATACAGAAAGGAATCTATTCAAATGACCACAGAGTTAAGACATGGCCTCAATATATTATGATTAAATGAGATGTGCTGAAGAATTACGTAACAGCTCAGAAACACAATTTAAGTCTCCACTGGCACTTTCCTTTTTGTAAAATTAGCATTTCTCTTAAGCTCCTAATATAGGAGCACAGGGTTTTATATAACTGCTTGGGTCACACAGGGAAATGAAGACTTATTCCACTCACTTTCCAACATTCGTGC
Organism: Delphinapterus leucas; assembly: GCF_059928025.1. Taxonomy (NCBI): domain Eukaryota; kingdom Metazoa; phylum Chordata; class Mammalia; order Artiodactyla; family Monodontidae; genus Delphinapterus; species Delphinapterus leucas. The sequence continues at coordinate 24,329,870 of NC_143143.1, forward strand.
TTCCCTGAGAGAACAGTCTGGAAGGCCATCCGTGTGAGATGGGCTGAGCCTGATAATAACAACAACAATAATAACTGACCCTCCTGTGTACTTCCTGGTTGCTAGACCCACACTAAATGATCTAACTGCACTATCCCATCTAATCCTCATAAGACCCTTCTGTGACAGGCAAATGTCACGGGTCTCATTTTACAGGGAGGCAAACTGAGCGAAGCCAGGCTCTGAACGCAGGCCGTGGGACTGAGGGGCATGTGACTCAGTCCTTAGATCACATTTCCAACACTTTGCTGCAAAGGACACTGGAGATCACGTCAAGGGAAAAAAAAAAAAAAAACATGCTTGCCAAAATCCTGACATCTCACACAGGAAGAGGCAAGACGGCTGGGACCGTCCGGGCCTGTGTCGGGTACAAGCTGCCTGCTTCCCACTTTATTGGCATTTTCCCTGGGCTAAACTCCCACACATGGCCACAGAAAAGCGCTTTTCAAGCCCAGCATCCTCTGCCTGTAATCATATTTGGCTCCACTGAAACCAAGAAGGCATCTGGGGACAAGTGATCTTTATCTGTACCAAATGTTTATTGGGACCACTCCAGGAAATGGTCCCATGTTAAGCCAATATGAACAATGTCACCCACATCTGCTTGGCATGCACTCATGACCACACTGCAACACTTGGAATTATGTCTCTCTTGGAGTGTCGTCCTGGAAAAGGGCCACCAGGTCCAACAAGATCAACAGCCTACTTTTCATGGAGCAGTTATCTAGATAAAGAGAGGAGAGGGAAAGAGGAATCAGACCACTCCCTCGAAGCACCTCTCTCCATGCACCAGTTATAGAAAATTGTTCTTGGGGGTGGGGGGAATCTTTCAGAAGTATGCAGAAACATAAATCTGGCCATTTTTAAAAACAGAGTGAAATTCATTTTCCTGGACTCCAGCACCATTTCCCCAGGGCCAAATCATGCTTCACAATACTTGTAGCAAAGGGGCTGAATACTGGATGCTGCTTGGTATAGGCAGCCCTTCTGGACGGACCATTCACTCTTTTCTGCAAATCCCTCCCCTGGAGGGTGAGCTGGGTAAACGTCCACGTCTAATGAACAGAATATGGCAGAAGCGATGGTATTTCATGTCCAAGGTTCAGTTATTCAAGAACTGCAGCTCCCATTTTTGGTGTTCTCTTCCCTATGGTTCTCCTTCTTGGATAACTAGCTCTGGGGGAATCCACATGTCATGCTGTGAGCTGCCCGATGGTGAAGAACTGAGAAAGGCCTCCGGTTAAGCACCAGCAAGAAACCGAGGCCCTCAGTTCAACAGCCTATGAGAAGCCAAGGCCTGTTGACAACCATGTGAGTGAGCTGGGAAGTGGATCTTACCCCCAGGTTGAGCCCTCAGATGAGGCCACAGCTCTACTCACCAGTTCAAATGCAGAGCGAATGGATAACTTTAGTTACCTTTTCTAATTAAAGTAATACATGTTCACTGAGAAAAATTTAGAAAATGAGGTTCAAGAGAGACCCTGAACCAGAACACTCCACTGTTTATAGATCCCTGACCCACAGAAACTGAGATGATAAATGTCTGCTGTTTTAAGCCACTAAGTTTTCGGTGTAATTTATGCAAAATAGGTAATTAACACAGTGCCACATACGATCAATTTGAATACCACTGATAGAACACATCCCATGCTGTGGGATGCATGGGTCTAAAAGTATAGACGGTAAATGTCTTCACACTGTAAAGACTGAGGTGTGTGAGAGGACCTTTGGAGATTCTAGAGCCAAAAGTAGGTCACCAATCAGAAGGCATTAGATGAATCTGCACTTATTTTGTGAAGACAGAAACGAACAGACACCATCACTGGACCAATCAACGCAAAAGACAGAGAATGAAAACCCTTACTGAGAAAAATGTTCAACATGGAAACACAAATAGCTGTCAAATGTTTACCATTTTATCAACTTGTGGAGATGTGCTCACTCACACAAGTAAGCAATAAAGTATAAATCAGAGTGACTGTCTGAACGAGGATCCCTATCCGTACCCATACCTAGTTATCATTAGTACAACCGCACTCTCGCTCAGTGATTTGTACCAGCTCTTTTTCAATTCTTTGACCTTAATTATGCAGGAGAGTAGCAAGACCCCGGGCCTTAGGGACACATGGACCTGGGTTCCAGGCCCACCCTCATTAGCTACATGACCTTGGGGAAACAGAAACAGAGTCTTATTTTTTCATCTGCAGAATGTGGATAAAATCCACATCAGTGTGGCAATGCAAAGGTTCAACGTGTTTATATTTGAAAGTGCTTAGCATGGTCTAGGGCACATAGTTACCCAAGAAAACATGAGCTTCCTTGTGTAAGCTCCTTCCTGGCTCTCTGCTATGATCTGTGATAACCCAGGCTGAAGTCTCCAGGGGGTGTGAGAGTCAGCAACACATAGGAATTTAAGGCAAAGGCAATGGATTTAGAAACACTAAGTTCCAACACTTACTAACGGTGTGTCTGTGAGCGCCTAACTTTTCCTCATCTGTAAAATGGGGATAACATCAGCACCCACCTCGGTTCTGACGACTGCACGAAATAATGTAATTAGGGACTTGCAGTAATGCCAGGTCCACAGTGAACATTAAATACATGTTAGCTATCTTGTTAAAATTATTATTGATTATTATTATTCTCACTATGATTATTTAATTCATCACTGGTTACATAGAGGTCTATGGGACAAATCCAGCCCACAAAACTGTTTTGTTTGGTTCACACAGGGTGTTATTAAAATAAATTTAAAAATTTGAATTAGTTGCCAATATATATGAGATCACAGTGAAAAAAATCCAAGTTTCTGGTTTCTCTTAAAACTCGAAAGAGCAGATGACCCTGGGCCTGATTCTCTCACAGCTACCGGCAGCTGCAGCCAAGAAGCCGCTGTCCACTTAGGACAGAGAACTTGCTCTTCTATTCAACACCGTCCCCACCACTCCCAATCGCCCTACACCTGTCCCACAGAACACACTTACCTGCCTGCCTGGCCTTAAGGGCATTTGGGGTTTTGACCCTTGCTTTAATTCCTTAAGGATTTGGCTCCATTTGAAATTCTACGACTTTTTTTTTGGAAAAAATATTAAGTACTTGAGGTAGCAATGGCAAGAATAGATAATGAATAAGATTAAGTCTTCCCTAAGGAAATCCTCAGCAACAGTAAGTGCCAGATAATGGCTGAGGATAAAGACAGAGTCAGATCAGAAGGAGGATAAAGATCCAGCCCTCTGTTAACAACCCTCTGCACAGGACCCAAAAACGAGCTGCCAGAGCTCATGGGTCAAAAAGTTTGCCCTCCCCCCATGCTGTGGTGGTTAGTGTGTCCAGTTGAGTGCCTCACCAGCTGCCCAGACATCTGATAAAACATCCTGGGTGTGTCTGTGAGGGTGTTTCTGGAGGGGATTCACATCTGAATTGGTAGACTGAGTAGAGCAGATTGCCCTCTCTAACACGGGTGGGCCTCGTCCAATCAGTTGAAAGTCTGAATAGAACAAAAAGGCTGACCCTCTCCCAAGTAAGGAGAATTCCTCCTGCCTGCCAGCTTTCAAACTGGGACAATGTGGTTTCTTCCCTGCCTTTAGATACAAACTGAAACACTGCCTTCCTGGCTATGGAGCCTGCTGCCCTTCGAACTGGAACTTACACCATTGGTTCTCCTGGCTTTTGGGCCTTCGGACTCAGACTGGAACCACACTCCCAGCTCTCCCGGGCCCCAGCCTGCCAACGGCAGATCTTGGGACTTCTCTGCCTCCATAACAGCATGAGCCAATTCCTTATAATAAATCTATTTCTCTCTACAAATGCATCCTGTTGGTTCTACTAGTCTGGAAGAAGCTAATACAACCCCCTCTCAAAAAAAAAAAAAAAAAGCTGTTATCAAATCGATGGTACAGAGCTTACAACTGATGGCAAATCATAATCAAAGAACCACGGGAAGCCCCATCTCTTCCTGTGAACCACTGTTTAAGCTGAGGAGACTCAACTATCTAGAGGTTCACCAGCTACTACAGGCTGACTGGAGTGTCTTTTTTAGCTTCTAAGGTCCCTTGGCTGTGGATGTCCAGTGAGCTTGGTGGAGTCTCCTGCCTTGAGGAAAGAGACAGATGCCACCCCAAGGAATGCTGGAAGAAGTGCAGAACAGCCTCCCATAAGCCTTTGCAGCTCTCTTCCCCTTTCCCCCATCTCTTCCCGAGCCCAACTCTCCACGTCCTTAGTCTCTCCCAGGAAAGAAGACGACACAACCACCTTATTCCTGTCCTCCAGAAGGAAACTGAGAGTGGTGGTACGGGGGATTTGGATTTTCTTCTTCCCACGTCTTGGTTTTCTAAATTTTTCTCCAAGAACATATGTTATTTTAATCAGCAAAGATAATAAAAGTTACCAATTCATTCTGCATTCACTCTACGGCGGGCATGCAGCTCAGTGTTTAGAGGCTGGGGGCGCCGGAGCCAGACTCGCTGGGTGCAAATCCTGGCGCTGCTCTGTGACCTCGAGCAATGATCTTAAACCCCTTTGTAAGATGAGTACAAAAATAGTCATTACCTCATAGGGCTGCAAGGATTAAAATTCAAGCAAAGGGCTTAACGTGTGCTTGGCAAACAGCAAATGCTGACAAGTGCTTACTGTCACTATTATTGTTGCTGTTTCCTAGTATTTACATATTATTACGTGTATACATAGTCAAATATTTATATAATTACAGTATTTACTGAGTGCTTGCTACCTGCCAGTAATAAAATTAACCCCCGCTTCACGTGTCCTAGCCTGTGTAGCGGAGGGTCAGGCAGTATCTAAACACACACACTCACTCACTCTTGGTGTCTGTCTGTCTGTCTCTGTCCCGCTCACTAACTCCAAGTCATTACCAAAGGTGATGGTGGGAATTTCCATCAAGGGAATGAGGCAGGTAGAAATAAGAGGCCACACTGACCGGGAGGGGGTGTGAAGACGAACTTTGACCCCCAGCATGGCACTGAGCACCTAGAACACGCTCAAAAAACACCAGCTGAACTGGAGTTGGTTGGGCAACTTAGACCAGTGACTGAAAGATCTTCAAGAGCTAGGGCTGCAGACCCACCACTCAACTAAGGAGCTTATGGATCTCCCAGGTCAGAAACCCCACTGTGCTTTTCCCACCATAATCCCTCATCTGGTTGACCTCAAAAGCCCCCTAGCTGTTCTCCCTGTCTCCTCGCTCACCTTTTTTCAGTGCTTCCCCTAATACCTATTACCCAGAGGCAGCTTTAATGTCATACCTTTTATTCTCAGGTAATTTTAGATTTGTAGAAAAATTGCAAAGATCGTCCAGAGGGTTGCTGTGTGCCCTTCTCCCAGCTTCCCCGAATGTCCACATCTTGCCCTGCCCATGGTTCATTCATCAAAACCAAGAAGTTAACATTGGTGCAACACTATTCATTAAGACACTAAATTGCAGCCTTTATACAGATGTCACCAATTTTTCCACTAATGACCTTTTCTTCTTCTGTTCCAGCATCCAATCCAGAAAACCACAAGGCATTTTGTCATCATGTCTAGACCAGAGGGATTTCTTGTAAAAGCTCAAAGCAGATCACTTTCCTGCTTTAAACTCAACGATTTCCCACAGTTTCAATAAAACCGGAGCTCCTGGCCCTAGTCTCCCAGCCCCACACACTTCAGCCCTGCTGACCCCCTTCCATCTCACCCACGCGCCCCTCACTCAGGGTACCCAGGCCCAGAGGCCTCTGGTCACTTCTCTGAATCCCAAACTCAGTCCAGGATCTGCCCTTGCCGCACCTTCTGCCTGGAAAGCTGTATGTCTAGGTATGAGTGTGAATGCCACCTGCTCAGAGGCCTTCCCTGGTCACCCCAGCTAAGTCAGCCTCAGCCCATCACAACCACCCTCTATCACATGCTTCTCTCTCCCTTCGTGAGAGCACTCATTGCTACCTGAACTGATCCTGTTTATATATTTGAGGTTGATGGTGTATCCTCCTCAGGTGGAACGTAGGGGCCTCGCCTATCTTGCTCACCATTTCATCTCAAGTACCTAGGACAGTACCTGGCACATAGTATGTACTCAGTAAATATCTGTTGACATGCGGTTGAAGGAATGAACAGATAAAGGGCGGGTATCTGTTTTCAAATGTTCACAGATGTCCCAAGAAACTAGTACAGCACCTGCATATAGTAGGTGCTCAATAAATAACCTCTTGAATTAAATACTGGTCACTGATTTATCCCAAGAACCTAGCATAGTACCTGGCATACAGCAGGTGCTCGATATTCGTTGGATGAAGGGTATTTGAGTGAATGCCATCCATTTGCAAAGAAAGAGGTGACCAGGTAGAGTGAGTCAGCTGGAGGCCACTTTTCTAACCGAGGATCTCTCTCAAGAGGCTGCCAGTGAGGGAAGCTGGGAGCTTCCCACCAGCTGCCTGGACATCTGTTTGGAAAGTGCACCAGTCCCCCACGGCTGTGCTGAGGTGGCGACTGCCACCAGGCCTGTGTGGGATAACAGCCCCCTGCTCGTTCAGGAAGTCACAGCCACCGTCACCGCAGCATGGAGGCTCCTCGGCAGCTCGCAACGCAGAGTTGCCACGGAAAAGGCAGCTGGTTAGTACCCTCCGAGGGCCTGTTGTCTGAGTCCTGTCACCAGAGGACAGACAGCTGTTTACAGTTTGCTTATTCGAAGCCTTTGGGAGGAAACACAAACGCTTGTTCTCCAGGGCACAATCCAGCAGCTGGAGGGAGCGAAGAAAACGGTGTTTATTTTTAACAGGATAAAGAGCGGGGGACCCTTAGGAAGTCTGGACACAAGCAGGAAGACATCTCGCGGGGAGGCCCCAGGCCTTGGGGCAATATCTTGCACAATGTCAGCCTCTCAAGGGATACTTGAGAGTCCATTCCAACTCCCAGCTGAAAACTTAGGCATGGGCCAAGGGGTCAGCCAAACAGTGGACTCAGGTGAGCACCCATGGATATGAGAAACCTGGAATAGCTCTTTAGGCTTGAAGTGAGAGAGCAAGGTGCCCAGGGAAAGTGACTACCTGCTACTAAATACAGGTGCCATCCTACACAGGGCCACCATGTACAGTGCCCAGTGAGGGGAAAATCTAGTCACACTCCACCATCCAGGACTGCACTGCTCAGAGGAAGGGGCATCTTTTCTCTGCACAAGCACTGCTTTCTGGCCAAGCCATGTCCGTTCCCTGGAGGGGGTGCTTTTCTCTACCTCACATAAAGGCACCAAGTAGCAGCCTACAAGCACCCAGTGTTCACCAGACCAGCTTGAAAACCCACAGGAAGAATGGAGGCCCGCTTTCCTTCCCCACCCAGGGCTTCTCCTGGCTCCCACCCTCTTTTCTCGTTCTTTCATAAGATTCATCCCCCATCACCTTCCTGACAGGAAGGCTAAAAAGCACCAATTCTCCCTCCATTCAAGTTCCCCACAAGATTCGGCTATAATGTAGAGTTAAGCAAAGCCTTCTCACGAGTCAGAGAAAGTAGAGAAGGTTCCAGAAACCTTCTGTGGGGTCTTTGAGCATCTGACCGTGGGCTATGGGCTCCTGATTCCCTCAGCAATGGAACATGAGGAAGAGATTCACATCCCGATAAGAGACATGGGGTCAGGGACCCAGAGGGGCCACGGGCAGGCTGGGGTAAGAAAGAGGGAGAGAGAAGCAGAAAAGGTTTAAGGAGGCAGAAGGGTAAAGAAGTTCTCGCCCAAGGTTGGCACTAAGCCCACAAGTTCAAACACACCCCAGAAAGTAGCTTTCACCTCTGGTCCCTGAAGCCCCAAGAAAAGCATCTCCCTGCTCCAGACAGAGGCCACAGTGGCTAGGAAGGTTCCTGGTGAGACACGTCGACAGCCACCATGCTTCCTGGAAGGCAGGCAGGGACCACTGGAAAAGCATCTGTGTCACGATGCTGACGCCCACCAGTCACTAACCTCACCCTGGGGGGTCTAGGTCCCATCAGTCTCCCAAGGTGACATAGGGAAAGGATGGGCCCCGACACAGCACCGTCTACACTGTGCCACCAAGCTCGTTCCACTCGCTGTTCAGAGAGAACCTTGCATCTGGCCCTGAACCCTCCGGTTCTGCGAAGTCTCACTAGGCTACATGAGTGTCTACATGCGTCCAAACTCCAACACGCGTTATCCTTCCAACCTGCACATCTGAGTCATCCTGGAGTAGGCCCATTTTTTCTTTCTTAGAACACTTACCACCTTCTGATACTCTTGTCTAGAACAGGGGTTGGCAAACTATGACCCGTGGGCTGAATCCAGCCAATGGTCTGCTTCTGTAAATAAAGTTTTATTGGAACCCCGCCACGCCCATTCGTTCACACACTGTCCGTGGCTGCCTTCACTCTTCAAGGGCATAGTTGAGTTGTAACAGGGACCGTATGGCCTGTGAAGCCTAATATATTTACTATCCGGCCCTTTACAGAAAATGTTAGCCGATTCCTTCTCTAGAGTGTTTATTGTATTTATTAAAATGTTTATTACTGATTACTTGCCTTCCCCCTCTAGAATGTTAGCTCCACACGGCAGGGGTCACTGCTTTGTTCGAAGATATATTTCAAGCTCTTAGGACAGTGCTTGGCAGGTATTAGGCACTCGGTAAGTATTCACTGGATGGATGAATGAACGACCATCAGTGTTCACATTACCCCACAGGGGAGGTGATATTATCACTCCATTTTGCATGTGAGGAAGTGAGGTTCCGAAGGGTCCAGCAGCACTGAGCAGGGTTTCACAGCTGGTCCATGGTGGCACCAGGATCTAAACCCAGACTGGCATCTCCAAGAACAGTGTGCCCAACTCAGTGGCAATCAATTATTTACAACCTCGCTTCCCACAAACTCAGAGGCTGTCTACCCTCCTTAAGCCAGCTGTGTGGCTTTGACACTGGATCCCTCCTGCCTGTACCATCTCGTCTGCCCATCCTTTCTAACCCTGCCTGCCTCACAGGCTGTTAAGAGGACCGAATGAGGAAACAGCTGCAGTTTTCTTTTATGGGCACTTGTATTTATTTATCCTTACGTTTAAACACTAACCTCGTTGTCACAACAATCTTTTAAAGTAGGGACCACTGTCAGCCCCACTTTACAGACGGCACACTGAGGCAGAGAGAGGTAACGTGACTGGTCCCAGGTCAGACAGAGAGTCAGAGTGGATCCAGCATCCAAGCCCAGGCCCTCGGTTCCTAACGATGCAGTGACGCTGCATTTTCTAGAAACAAAGTGGGATGAACCAGCCCCAAAGTGTCCTGAGGTCTGCATTCCAGTGTCACCCTTCTAAAGACGCAGGGAACTGCTCTGCATCTGAGACAACCTGGGGACCTGCCCGCAGAAGGGGCCCAACCAACCCTCAGAAGGGGCCCAACCAACCCTCAGGGAGAAACAGCCCACCCAGCAGCGGCGAGGTCACCTCTCCGCCTGACCCACTCACAGCTGGTCCCCACACAGGGCGCTGAGCAGCCAGCGCCACCTCCGAGTCCAGGGGCCGTGGTCAAGGTCACGGGCAGACAAGAGGGAGCCTCAGAATGTCCCCTGGGCTCCAGGGAGAAGGGAGCCCCCATCCGCATCTACCCGCCCCCCTCAGTGAGCCCGATGATTGGAATCTCTGAAAACGGTTTTCACAGCTCAGTTAGTGGCAATCAATTATTCACGACCCTGCTTCCCACTAACTCACAGGCTGTCACTGTTAGCAAGATAATTTCTGGATTCTTCCCAAAAGCCCTCCTCCAGGCTGTCAGGCAGCCCACTGTTTATTTCCTCCCTTCCCCACAGACCCCTCCCAAAGTCTAGCAACCACTACCCACCTTGACACTGGGCAGAGAGACGGAGGGGGAAGGCCCCTCGGTGCCCAGAGCCCGGGAGCGGCCTGATAGCCAGGGGCTGCTCCCAGCCTGCGTGACTCGCTTCAGGCTTTGGGGCAGAATGTCTGACCTCAGTTTAATCCAACTGGAAAACAGGGCTCAGGAATTCTAGACGCCCTCTGCCAGGCTCTGGGATGAATCCCACCTTATTTTCTAAAATGCTTCAGACTCAGAAAACATTGTGTTCTGCAGAAAGCACGACTTGCGAGCATCTCCCAGACATGCTGTCGCCCTGCCAAGCTCATGGTCAAGAACTTTTGATACTTGGCAGGGGCTTATGAGCCATTAAGACCACCATTAACATTTTTCCCTGGAAAAACTTGAGGCTATCTTCAGGAGCAACTTCCCACATCCCGGGGAGAAGGAAAGAGATGTTACCCGACACCCTTGGGAAAGACCTTCAGGTTCTGGCATCAGACCCATCAGTGGCTGAGCACTAGTTCTGCTGCTTAAACAAGCATGACCTTCCATGCCAGCCACTTTTTCTCTCTCTGAGCCTCAGTTTTCTCTCTCTGAGCCTCATCCTCCATCTGTAAAATGGGAGAGTAATGGCGCCTACACCCTAGGGCTGTGGTTAGGAGTAAATAAAATCACACTCAGGTACCACCTTGTTTGGTACCTCACAGACACCATGGGCTCTTAATTCTAAGACCCCCTTGCTTCTGAGATGCATCATTGATTTGATAACCATTTTAGGGCAACAGGCTGTGTTAGGAAACATAAAGGAAATACATCACTTGTAAAATTCCTCCCAGATGTTAGAAATTCTATTTGTTAAATATAAAAATATGCATCTTAAAATGAGGTCAATTATTATTACAATCATCATATTAATTTTAGGTGAGAAAGCAAGTACAGAGAGGATATGTGACTGACTGAAGGGCACACAGACATTCACGGCTGAGTTGGGAACAGGATCCAGTCCCCACATCTCTCTGGAGGGAGGAAGGAGAGGAACACCTGAGTCAGCCAGGCCACCCTTCCCCTCTTGCAGTTCTTCCTCCTCCTCTTCCTACATGATGAAAAGCAATAGAGCAGCTCCTCTGGGCCTGGAGAGCCCAACCTCCTCTCCCTAGGATGAGGCCAAGTCTGTGCCTCTCCTCCGAGCTCTCCAGTTGCACCTGCATGGGGCCAGCTGACCATGGCGATTGAGAGAGGGCCACATCTGCAGCCCCATCCCAGGTGAAGACTCTGCAGTGGCCAGCCTCTCACTCGCCCCATCTGTGGGCCTGGAGAACGGGAGACCCTGAAGAGGGCAGAAGCAGACAGAGGCCTGCCACACCTGCAGGCTAGAGGGAAGGGGTGGGACCAGAGCTGGCAGAGGGGACCTCCCCTGGTCCACCTCGGTCCAGCCGATTCTCAATAACATGAGGAGGACTTATCATTAGATAACATGGTGGTTAAGGACATGGGCTCCATGCCAGCCTGCCTGGGTGAAAATGCAGATCTGCCTCTTGCCAGCTGTGCAATCTCGGGGGAGTCACTTAACCTCTCTGTGCCCTACTTCCTCAGTCCACAAAACAGTAACTTCCACAATGCTCACATCCCAGGGCGTTGGAAGCATTAAAAGTTAAAATGCTTGGCATGTGGTAAATGCTTAATAAATGTTACCCGCTATTATTCATTATTGTTATTATTATTTAGTTATTATTAGGTACCACCATCAACATCTTCATCCACAGGTCTCTGCATCAGGTACTAAACACACGAAGTAAACCTAAGGTGCTGTCAGTGTGGTTGGGGAGCCGATGAGAAGCCAGGGAAAAACACATGATTCAAATTCTAGCAAAATCTTTGACCTCTGGATGTTAAAATGTCATTTGAAAGCAGGGCTCTATAGCTCTTTTAGAGCATGTCATCATCTGATCTTTCACGCAATTTCTGAAGGAAACAAAGAAAAAACACTTACTGAGCAACTACTGTGTACCATTCACTGTTCCAGCACTGGGGATGCCCTGACGGAGGCAGTGGGCCAGAGACCAGCCGTGACAGTGATGGGGACTCCCAATACGGTCTTAAGACACTGGAGTTTATCATCAAGCAGAAGGATGTGGATGTCGGGGGGAATAAGACCCTTTTCTGCACATGAGCCACACCAGACCAGCCAACTATACACGGGGTAGGTGGGTAAGGCTCCCCGTAACTTCCCCTGCTGGGGGCAGGTCATAGCTGGAAGAAGACAGACATGCAACCAGGGCACAGGAAACCACAAAAGACCTAAAAGCGGGGAGCATAACGGACTTGGAAATCCCTTAGTGCAGTTGAAAGACGGGGAGACAGAGGCCCTGAGAGGACCACACCAAAGCCACGCCAAGTGAGATGCAGAACAAGGACTGGTCCCCAGGTGTCTGACTCCTGGAAGAATAGATCCACTTTGTGAAGTGCGTAAGCAACCCGGGGAGCACGGCACAGCGCCTGCCACAGCCGGACACAGCTGCCAGGCCCAGGCCAGCAGGCCCCTCTCTGCCACTTCTCTGGGCTGATGCTACCAGGCTAGCATTGGTGCAGGATGCTGATATCAAACAAACTCCCTGAGAATGGGACGCAGGACAGGTGAGTTTTGATATGGAGATGAACGCAGAGAAAAGTTCCGAGTTGGAGACATCATGCTGGAGGAGCAGGCGGGGATGTGGGAGGCCCCTGCAAAGGCAGGAGCATTTCCTGTCGGAGACAGAGTGGCAATAAAGACAGAGAAGCTCTGAAAAGACCACTGGAGACAGAATGGTTTTGGACAACAAACAGTAAACTTTTTCATCTGTTCGAGGGCCACCTCCAAATGACGTAATGTCTAAACCAGTCAGCGTTTTTAGGTTTTAGGAAAACGGGGCTGATGTATATACTGACGGGGCTGCGGGGACCCTTACAGAAGAGAACGCTGCACAGTGGCCCAGAAGCCCCTGCAGGCCCTGGCTCCTGTCTCTCCCCAGCTGACGTTTATGCCCTTGCTCATGAAGGTCACACTCTGTCCCTGTCTTCCTCCAATCCGTGCCTGACTACCTTCTAGTTGTTTCACCCTAAATGTCACCTTGCTGAAAAAGTCTGCCCGGATGACCCCTCCATTACTCACTGTCCCCGCACCAGGACGTGAGCTACAAGCAGGCTGGGACCCTGTTTTGTCCAGAGCTCCCAGCACACGCCTCGCACACAGTAGGTCCCTGGTAATACTGCGAATGAATGAATGAATAAGTGTCTGTGAGTGTTCTGGGTAAATCTAGACAGCGATACATGCATGTAAAATGTCTAGCACATGATACACCATAGATCCTCAGTGGACGCTGCTTGGAGGACATTAAAACCGATCCCCAGCCCACAAGGTTGGCTTCCCATTCCTCCCAGAGAGTAGTCCTATGCTTAGCGAGACAGAAGCCTCTTGCCCGGCTCCCCAGGTCCACTCTCAAGTCCCCACCCAACCCCAACAGGTAACTCCAGGACAAGGAGAATGCTGGCTTTACAAGACCCAGGAAGGCATCAGACCTGGGGGTAAATCTCTCCCGGAACCTGCGGGAGTGTCAATGTATTCTACAAAATAACAAAATGCCCTGCCAGCCTTATCGTTCTTAAAGGCAAGACGGAGTTGGTCAAAAGAAAAAAGCGCAGGAGGCTGGCTCTGCCTTGATGTGGACAGGCTAAGCGATAACTTCCCCTAACCCACCCAGCCCAAATAACAAGAGAGTTCAGGGACTCTTCCTGCTATCCACTGCTTCCTTTACTCAGCAGCCATAACAAAAGCATTGAGCAAATGTTGGGAGTTAGCAACACGCAGCCCATTCACAGATTCTAACCCTAGGAGGAGCTAGATCAATATTGCGTGCTTAATCGTTAGAGGATCTTGTAGAACAACTGCTACCGTGTTTGTGTCATGTTTCATGAATTTCTGCTTTTATTTCTATTTAGCCCCTTTCCTACATTCTTTCAGGTTGTTCGCAATGATTTTTTTAAAATAAAAATTGGAGTCTTAATCATTTTCATCTTCTGTATTTAATGTCCAAAGTTAAAGTGCTTTTATAATAGGCTATTAATTTTCCTCTGGGCACAGTTTTAGCCTCATCCCATGGGTTTTGATATGAGGTATTCTCATTCTCATTCATCGCCCTATAATATGAAATTCTAAGTTTGATTTCTCCTTTGATTTAAGAGTTACTTACAAGAGTTTTGTTGGTTTGTTTAAATTTTCTAATGATAGCCTTTTAGAGGCTAATTTTTAATATATCTTTATTGTTTTATAAATGAGGCTTGGACAATTTCTACTTTTGAAATCTATTATGTTTCTTTTGAGACAAATTAATTTTCTATTTTAATCAGGGCATCTTAAAACATCTAGAAAATAGTCTTTAAAAAGAAAAGGCCATCTCCTAGAAGACACACACACACACACACACACACACACACACACACACACACCTTTATAAAGAATTTCATATAATGCTTACCAAAGAAAGTTTTATCTTTTCAAAAGTAAATATCCAAACAAAGAAAGTAAACAACCTATTAAGGAGGGGGAGGAACTACCAGAATCTAAGGATTAAATTTCTCTGATCTAGTTCCATACCTAGGAATTATTACCCACAATGGCATTGCTCTGTAGCCCCGTTTTAAAGACTATAAAACTGAGGCTGCCTGAGACTGAGTCACCTACACTACTACATTTTAGCTGAGACTAGGTTTCAATTCCATTATCCCCTTCACCACAGAATCCAACTGTCTTCCAAAAGAAATACTAAAATATCCTCTGAACATCTTCTCTTGTGACATTCCTTAAGGTTGTTAATTGTGCAAGGCGCAACCAGAAGGCAAGATTAAAACAAACAGGACTTTATCCCTGGTAAAGTGTGCTGGCTAGATAAAGGAAGCCGATACGACTCTTTGAAGAGCTCCAGAAAGAATATTAAGCCATTTGCAGGCAGTGCCAAGCAAACCTGAAAGGCCGGTGGATCCCAGGGAATCCTGACATTCTTCTCCCAACCCTGTCAATGTCTTTGCCTGCAAAAGTGGGACAGCAAATGGAAAAGGACCAGCGTTGCAGGAACTGACACAGGACCGACGCTGCTAAACAATACTGACAACGCACAGGAAGACAGCTCCTTAGGGGGAAATCTCTGAGCTCCATTGCTGTGGCCACATACAATGTCTGCAGTCCCCGAAGGGACATTTCAGCACACTGTCTCAATGCCAAATGACACATGCTACTGTAGGCTAGAGATCTTATTGGGGATGTAGAGCTGTATTCATCTGCTTCCCAGCAAGAAAAGCAGGACAGCTAGAGATGAACAGAAGTCAATCAAAGCAGAAAGCGACATCGGAAAAACTCACCTAATTCTGCCAGACCTGTTTTGCCACATAAAGATAAGAGGCCTTTGGACAATATGGCTTCGGTATAAGAAATTCAGTGATGGCACCATTCTCAAAAGCAACTAAAGCAGTTAATATCAGGCATGTTCCCAACATCCTTGAAGGTACTGAGATGGAAGAACAGTAATCCACTAATGAATTGAGGGTCTACGGATGCTCTATTTTGCAAGACTAATTACTTTTTTGAAAGTAAACCTTGTTCCAGAGTTTCAACACATGAAAATATCACCGAACCTTACTCCCTAGTAGGGAAAGTCAGGCTTCCAAATTTAAATACACTTGTGAAATCAACCCATTTAAAAAACAAAACAAAACAGAGCAGTGAAATCAATTCTTCTCCTACATATATACCCAATAGGAATGCTTATGAACGTTTTTTTTTACCAAAAGACCTGCACAAGAATGTTCATAGCAGTGCTCTTTGTAATGGCCAAAACCTGGGATCCTTCCAATAAACAGAACAGCTATGTAAATTGTGGTGTGTTCCACAATGAAATACTATAGAGCCATGTAAATGGACAATTACAAATACATGAAACAATACAGATACGGAGTCAGCAAACTTCTTTGTAAAGGGCCAGATATAAATCTTTTGGTCTTTGTGGGCCACACGCCTTTGTTGAGTCTACTCAACTCTGCCATTAGGGGGCAAAAGCAGCCATTGTTGGTATGTAAATAAATGGACATGGCCAGATTCCAATAAAGCTTTATTGATACATGATGACATTTAAATTTCAGTGCTTTTCTCATGTTACACAATATCCTTCTTTTGGTTTTCTTCCCAACCATGTATTTCAAAATATGAAATCCATTCTTAGCTCATGAGCCATACAGAAACAGACAATGGGCTAGATTTGGCCTGTGGGCCGTAGTCTGCCAACCACTGATGTGATCTCATATAATCTAATCACAAGTGATGTTCAGCAAAACAAAGTGGGCACAAGGGAGTATGGACCACATGATTCCATTTCTAAAAAGAGGCAAAAGTAATCTATGGGGTCAGAAATCATGATAAAGGTTACCCTTGGAGACACAGGGATTAGAAGTGGGAATAAGGATCCTAAGGAGAAGGGAGCCGTAACTTATGCTCCGTGCTCTGGATCTGAGTCCTCATCATTCAAGCATGGCCACTTGGTTGAGCTGTACATTCATGATTTCTGCCCTTTTCTGTACGTATGTTCTGCTTCAAGTGAAATTTAGCAAGTGGTTAAAATCAAGGCAGGACCATTCAATCGGCTTCAAAAATAGACATGTAAAGAGAATCACAGCCTTCCAATTAAATTAGCTACAAATCCATCACTATGGCCAGGTAACAGCCAATGCTCAAGCATTTACTTATTAAAGGTAGATTTAAATCACTTTTCCTCTAGCTGTTTTTGCATTTGCTTCCAGGGAGAGGGGCATTTCATGAGTTAAAGGATGGTGAGCCCATAGATCTCAATCAGGTTGTTTTTGTCCATGCTGGTAGGAAGCAATGGTGTTCGCCCGATGACCAGCTCCTCCTCGCGCAGAGATCTGCCATCGATACTGTGAACATAAACAGCATCTGGCAAAACATGTGGCCTTCAACCTGCAGCAGAACCTGTGCTGGACCCACACAAAGGAGAAAGGCCAGGCCTGGTTTCCATCTGATTCCGAGAGAATACGCAGTTAATTATTTTTCCTCACAGTCAGCAGCTGAGCCTCACCGAAATCTGAGCTCGTAATTATCACTGTAATTATTATTTTAATACAAATCAGCAACTTATCAAAATATTACCCTGTAGATACTACCTCGCTGCTGCAAGGATGGAGCGTGGAGGCCACCACCCCTGCCCTGCTCTGTGCGCGTGTGAGGATGGTGGGGATCCTGGTGAGGGTCCTTCCGCCACGGCCAGACTGCCAGCTTCACCAGTGCCCAAGTCCCACGGTCATTTTCATGCCTGTCCTCTCTTTAGAGATAGTGAGTCATGATCTGCATTTTCCATCATGGTTTGATCTTGATGGGTCTCACTGGTTCCATCCATGCAATGGGCAAACAGTGCCACCCTTTTGCAAAGTCAATGTGAAGAATTCCTAACCAGAATTGCTTTGTTAAAACATTCTGTGCAGCACAAGTGATCTTACACACAGGCTCCCCAGCCACACTGCCTGAGTTCAAATTCCAAGTCTACTGTCTGTGACTTTGGGCAATTCCTTATTCTATGCCTCAATTTCCTCATCTGTGAATGGGAATAATATCATAAGGTTGTTATAATGATTAAATGAGATAGTCCATGAGATGCTGTTTAGCACAATGCCTGGCACATAGCATTTAACAGATAATAGCTATTATTATTATTATTTTGAGAGTTGTAAACTCAAATCCTAACAGTGGTCCTGCAAGAAACACAAATAAGCCAAGTAGACAGGTGGGCTCCGTAGAAAACTGGAAAGAGGGGTTCCATGTAGGGGGACAACCACATCTTCCCCCGCTCCCTCAGATTATTACCTCTTTGGGAATAAAGGCCAGAATTTCAATTTTTTTCATAGGAATGCCAAACGATTTTTATTTTAAATCACTGATTTTAAAATGCTGGCCAGTAATTTAATTTAAAAAAAAAAAACAAACTAAAATACCAAACCAAGGAGAATAAGAAAGCCAGCTCTATGCTGCCCAGATCCAACCCACAGAGGGCCCAGCTCCCTTCATCGGTACTTCACAGCGTCCACTTTTACTGGGGGTTTAATACCACCTGCTCACTCCAAAAAAAGAGTTCGTCTGCTCCACATGATTTTTTTTTTCTTTAACCCTAACAGAAAGCCAAACAGCAGGCAGCCTCTGTCCTAAGAGGAGTTAACAACTGAGTCCACGCCCATCTGCAAACAGGTCAGTTTTTCTCCTAAGAGCTTCCCTGAGGTCATCTCCACCCTGTTCTCTGTCATCACCTCCTCTTCTAAAGAAGAGGGAATCAGATGTAACAATTCAAAAACTATTCCTCAGTAGGACTACGAGAAAGCGCAGGTAATGGGGGCATTTTACATGGGGAATGGGATCTTCTGTAATGCCTGATGACAAGCAAACAGGGTTCTCTGTTTGTGTCTTTTATAACAGCTGCCCCTTCTGAGCTGGGGATAAAAGAGAGAGAGGAAGAGAGACAATGAATAGGCTTTTATTTCAAAGAGAACATCTGCAAAGCATGGTCCTACATTAAAAAATAAATAGAAAACAGCCACCAGTCTGGGAGGAAAAAAAAAAGATTCCCCATTACCTCTCTAATTAATAAAGCACCATTTCACAAGGAAAGAAGAAAAAAAGAGAGAACAACTTTTCCACATCCCCAAAGAAAGGATGCTTAATGACATAACCACTGTTCTACTTGATCCATCTAATCTGGTTTTAATACTCTCCTCAACTAATGTATACATTAGCTCTCCATTACGAAAAACATTTGTTTATTTTATTAACGTGAGTCTGGTTGAGTGCTAAGACTTTGGGAAATTACCATGCCGTCCTTGGGCTCTCTTTTTATTGCTTCTCCTCTTGCTCTTTATAAAATGATTAGTTGTCTCCACTGCCCTTGTGAAATGCTGTTCCAGTTGTACTGTGGTTCTGTTATCCTGGTTCTGAAGACAGAGTCTAGGTTCACCGTTAAGTTAATGTAGTCATTATGGGCCCATCTGGGGACCCATTCATCACAGCTAATTCATGTCCAACACACGGGGGACTCGAGCACAAAGAGTCAATGTGAAGTGGAAGCTCAGCGTGAAGCCAAGAGATGCACAGGAAGAGTCCAGACCCGAGTCCAGAAGATGGGCTTGGGAAGGCCCACAGCTATAGAAGCAATGCAGAGAGCGACCCAAACCCTCAGAGAGGGCCCACGACGGGGATGGCCACTCAAACAGGCCCAGAGCACAGTTCCTCCTAATGTCTAACTTAAATCCTTTCCACTTGGACTTGAGAACAAAACAGCACAGCTGTTTACCAGAAGCGCAGGGTATCTTCAAACTGGTTAAGCCAACGTTTACCAAACCTTGGTCATTCCATTGCCCCCCTGTCAGTCATACATCTAAACCGAGGTCAGGATTAGCATTAGAATGAGAGTTTTAGATACTACAATTTATGCATTTTCATTATGTTAACTAACTTCTTTTTACATAAACACCCCTTCACCTGCATGGTAAGCAGTTAGAGCCCTGACGCGGTCATTTTGATTGACTGGTTATATTCACCTATTTCCCCTAATAAACATTTAAAGATATATACAGCTATGACAAGTGTTAAAAAATGTTCACCCAAGAAGCAAGGGATGGGTGCATTTGGGAGGTCACAGATGCCCTGTTTCTTGGTCTGGGTATGGGTTACTTGGGTGTGTTCAGTTCGTGAAAATTCATCGAATTATACATTTAGAATAACGTGCACTTTTGTGTATATATTTTGGTTAAAAAAACATTTAAAAATATAGGCAAAAGTTAGGAAATAAATTTTGCACAGGTATGAATAGGAACTCTTTATTAAAAGCTGCTACAGGGGCTTCCCTGATGGCGCAGTGGTTGAGAATCCGCCTGCCAGTGCAGGGGACACGGGTTCGAGCCCTGGTCTGGGAAGATCCCACATGCCGCGGAGCAACTGGGCCCGTGAGCCACAACTACTGAGCCTGCGCGTCTGGAGCCTGTGCTCCGCAACAAGTGAGGCCGCGACAGTGAGAGGCCCGCGTACCGTGATGAAGACTGGCCCCCGCTCGCCGCCACTAGAGAAAGCTCTCACACAGAAACGAAGACCCAACACAGCAAAAATAAATAAATAAATAAACTCCTACCCCCAACATCTTCTTTAAAAAAAAAAAGCTGCTACAATAGAGACTGTTTACCCACATAGCACCTTCAATCACTGGTGTATCAGAATCCACGTGCATATCACACTTGGGATTCCTAGGGTCAGGCTGGAGCTACTCTGGCAAAAGATGTCCATCCAGAATAAGTCCTCAAGCAAAAACAGGTAACATTAATCCACCCCATCGTAAATAAATCTCCACCCACAGCCTCTTGTCTTCTCTCAGCACCCCAACTGGAGGTCTCTGCATTTGGAACAATTTGATAATTTAAAAAATTTGTTTGGGGCTTCCCTGGTGGCGCAGTGGTTGAGAATCCGCCTGCCGATGCAGGGGACACGGGTTCTTGCCCCGGTCCGGGAAGATCCCACATGCTGCGGAGCGGCTGGGCCCGTGAGCCGTGGCCGCTGAGCCTGCGTGTCCGGAGCCTGTGCTCCGCAGCGGGAGAGGCCACAACAGTGAGAGGCCCGCGTACCGCAAAAAAAAAAAAAAAAAAAAATTTGTTTGTTTCTTTGGAGGTCATCCTGCCTCCTGACCATAAACCCCATGAGGACAGGCACAGCCGGCCTTCCCCCATACTTTGTAGTGCAGTGCCTGGTACACAAACACTCAAACACTACCTGCTGAAATAATGGGCAGATGGAGGAGTGGGTGGGAAACCTCTGGTGGATTTCACTCATTCATTCTCTCCTGGTCCCCCAGGGGTTACAAGGCGATGGGAGGGGAGCACTGCCAACTGGCCTGACTGCTCCCACATTCTTCTGCTCCAAGAACAAAGACGGGAGCCCCGTCTTATATTCACGCAGGGTTTCTGAGCCTCCAAATGCTTTCTCATCTGTTTATCGAATTACATCCTCACAAGCCAGTGAGGGGATGGAGTGAGCTTATTAGCATCATCTGGCAGAAATGCCAAAAAGACTCAGAGGTGAAAGTCAGGGTTTGTCCCCTGACAGAGTCAGGACCTGAGCCAAGATGCTCCGGAATGTTCCACTCTTCCAACCCCTGGCCAGCTCTCTGACAACTCACAACATCCCAACACATGTTGTGGGGGGCGGGGGAGGGCAAGGTGGTGAGGCGCTCAGAAAAGTGAAGGCAGGTGATTCAAAACAGCGTGTTACCCACGCCCCCGGCAGAGGGGAGACCAGTCCACCAAACTGGAGAATGCACGATTCTATTTTTGTTGAGGACACTGCCTTCACAATGTCCTAATGCCTAATGCTTACAAGAATTTGCATATTCTGGGTTTACACCAACGGCAGGGAGAGAAGGAAGGAAACCACCATCAGGCCTGGGAAAGGCAAAGGCACTCAGGGTAAAGAAGTGCTGTGAATAAACCACATGGGGATCACTGAAAAGTGACCACAGATACTTATTTTTAGCTCGTCACAGTGAACACGGAGATCTTCCAAGCAGAGGCTGCAAACTTATCAGCCTAAAGCGCCCAGTCAGGTATCACAGGTAAAGGAACAGATCTTGGGGTGGGGGCTCTCGGGAACCTGGAGGATCTCGGGAAGGTCCTTCCAGCTTGGCCAGTGGACAACAGGAAAGGCTGTGGCCTAGTGCTGGCACATCTCATGACTTTCTTTTTTTTTTTTTTTCATCTCATGACTTTTTAAAGGCATTCCAAACATCCGTGCTGTCTTCTATCCTAATCCTTACACTTCAGTTTTGATTTTAAGACAGTGTGGGCCAAAAGAAACCTACCCACGGGCCGTGAACACGAGGGCCGGTCTTGCAAACATCTCTCGTGGTGAGGCTGCGTCAGGTGAAGGTGGGAGCAGGGGCTGTGCCTCATCGCAAAGCCCTCCCAGGTAGGAAGGTCCCTGCATCGCAGGTGAGGACACCAAGCCCCAGGAGGCGAAGGAACGTGTCTGGGTCACACACTGCTCCCCCAACCTGACACTTCATGACACGCCTCCCAGCCCTCCCAGCTTCCAACCAGCTGCTCCCCTCACAAACCACATCTCTGGGTTTGTCTCTGGGCTCCTTATTCGGCCAGAAGATGTGCTTGAACTCCATGGATGGAGCAGTCAGGCCTCAAGTCTGGCAGCTTTGGGGGTGGGAGGAGACTTGAGGGCTTCCAGGCCCCTGAATCACACTATTCCTGGCTCCCACCTGACAGAGGACACCTTTCTCTTGTGTCCAAGAAGCCACTCTGGAGTGAACTGGGCTAGGACCGGAAAGGAAGCTCTCTGTTGACAGGCCGTGGCCCTAACCCTCTCCTGCTGGACTAGCCCTCCCTGAGGGGAGGGGCACATCTGTCCTATTTCACAAAGGCAGTCCCAGTGCTGGGCATGGTTGGAGTGGAAGATGGGTGGATGGGTGAATGGGTGGACATGTGGACGGATGCAAGGGTGGATGCATGGAAGCATGGATAGATGCATGCATGGATAGGAGGGAGGGGAGACAGGGCAGGGGTAAAGGACAGGGGACTTACTGACTCTGAATTGGGTAGAAACCAAGAACGCAACCTTTGGGGTCACCACGAACCTTCAATTCCTAGTCTGGCTCCCTCTTATCTCTTACTTTCATCCAACTTATTGTCTTGCTTTTATTACTTGTAATCAGTAAAACAGATGAGACTAAGAGCCCTTAACTTGCAGGACAAGGATTCAATAAGATCATGTCTTCCCAGTACTTCACAGTGTCTAGAGCAAGGTAAACATTCAATAAAGAGAAGCTCCCCTCCTTCTCATCAGGATCATAGTTACAATGTCTGTACCCCTTGGGTAGGGGACGTTTGCATCAATCTCTCTGCCCCATTAGCTCAACTCCTTTGGGCTTAAACCATGTGACTTGTGGCCAAGGATTACAGCAAAGGATCCCCTGGGAGGAGAAATGCTTGTCAATAGCATCCACGGACACATCAGCGTGGATTAGATGCCCAGATAAGCCAGCAGTCACCTGGCTGGAACAAACCAGGCCTGACACAGAACAAATCCATTTTGTTGCCCTCAGAGGGCCCTGAAGGAGATTTTCTCCTCCCCCAGAAGACTGGAGAATGCCTTTAGGGTCCCACCCCTTCCCCGTCCGGCCAGGTGTCTGGGCTCGCAGACTCTGATAGTAATCCCTCCAGCTCCCTGCTCACTACAGTGTTGACGGGTTGAAGGTGACACACACACTGGCCCTGTCCCCGCCACCTTCTTCTCAAGGCTCTGGCTTTTGATGGGGGAGGGAGCAGCCCTACAGGGATCAGAAGGGTGCAACCCAATGAGTATCTGAGGGCAGAAAGGTAGTTTCTGTTGCAGGTGGAAAGAAGGAAGTGCCTGCAAGACAATCAGCCTGCGTGTTCTTGGTGATACCTCCTGGTTTCACCCAGACTCCTGGGGAAAAGTCATCAGTGAGCAGACCAGCAGGAGGCCTGCTGACGATGAATGAAAGTCTGTTTCTCTGGTCAAGGAAGCTTGCACAGCACCCTCTTCCCCTCCTCCCCTGGCTGGGGGAGTTGAATTCAAAACACCTTCCTCCACCAACTCAGCAGTTCAAGTTCAATTACTCCTTAGTGTGCATGATGCATATTCCACTAAAGGGTGATACCTTCTTTTCCTGGAACGTAAAATCCTGTCCTTGGGGCAGGGCACTGTGACCGAATCACTTACCTATGCACCTCCTTAAATGAGGTCTGTGGTCCCAAGGTCGGGGCCCTTCACAAGATGCTTAGAAGAGGGAGACTGTGGAATAGAGAGACTGAGAACACAGACTGCCTGGGTTCAAATCCCAGCTCTGCCATTTATACTGTGAACCTTGGGAAAGTTACTTAAGCTCCCTACGCCTCAGTTTCCTCACTGTA
Source organism: Delphinapterus leucas (assembly GCF_059928025.1). Taxonomy (NCBI): domain Eukaryota; kingdom Metazoa; phylum Chordata; class Mammalia; order Artiodactyla; family Monodontidae; genus Delphinapterus; species Delphinapterus leucas. The sequence goes on from NC_143143.1 coordinate 24,353,710, forward strand.
GCATGAGGTTTAAATGAGCTAATATTTGTAAAACACCCCAAACAGGGCCTGGTTCTATTAAGCATCGTGACTGTTGGCTGTTGAAACATAACAGTGCATTCCTTAAAGGAATAAAATACATAAGGAGGACGAGAACAGTGCCTGGCACATCGTAACTGCTACATAGGCATCATTACCGTTATTATGATTACCCTTCTATTTGTCTCGTTATTCAGGGGTCTGATTCAAGGAAAACTGCGTATCTCAGGGTTGGCACATTTTTAGGAATCTGCAACAAGTGAGAAAAGTGGTATGAAGATTTTCAGGAATGAGCTGGCTGCATTTAGGGTTTGTCAAAGAACTACACAGGCAAGGCACTCTGAAATCTGCACATCGATTGGAATGGGGCAGTCCTGGGTCTGGATCCCAGTTGTGCTGCAACCCCAGCACTGCAAGCTGCTTCCCTGCTCTGAGCCTCAGTTTCCTCATCTGTGAAGTGGGGACAGCAACAGTTCTATCCCACAGAGTTAGGAAGATTCACTGAGATAGTGAGGTAATATCTGCAGAGCTTTCATTATCCCTGCCACGTAACTGGTACTCAGAAGGGCAGCAATCTCTAGCCAGGAGTCCTTAGTCTCAATTCTGTATATAACACCTTCTTACATCCTGAATTATTATTTTCTGTGTGAGCAATTAACATCATATGTGCATGATTTATGATTTGTTTTTAAACTGGACACTGTACAGTATCTTTTCATTTTTGTAAAAATAACACACTATCAAGTTTGTCTTTAGATAGCCCTGTCCTTAATGGTATTTTCAATAGCCACCAACCTTGCCTGGTAGAGTACAGGGGTTTAAATCGGCACAGAAATTTAAAGCAGGTCTTATTGGTACGTGGTACAAATTAGTTACAGATAGAGTTTGGCTTTTTCCCCATCTTCAACTGTCTTTGATTCAACTTGTACAAAATAACTGTTGTTCTATGAACTGTATACCACTCTGTGATTGCGAATTAATAATAATAGTAGTAGTAATAAAAAAGATAACATCATACATGCAAAACACCTGAAGGATGCCCGGCAGCTGGCACTCAACAATGCTCCTCCCTCCCCCACATTCCATCCTGCTCCACGGCTGACACACAGAGGAGTTGGACGCACTCTATTGCCTTGGATTACACTCAAGCCTTACTTGGCTTGGGAAAATGAATAATTGCGGAAATTTGCTTATTTTCAAACATACTAAGAGTTTCTTTTTAAGAACAACGGCTCACATTTGGCCGTTGTTATTATTATGTGCCAGGCGCAAATTGGCTCCCACGTATTATTACATTTCAGCCTCTCATAACCCTATGAGGTGGCCCTGATTTTCAGAGGAACGAAGTGAGAATGACTTGCCCAAGATCCCAGGGGTGGCCAAGAGCAGAGCCGGGACCTGAACCCGGCAAAGGCGGACCCAAGGATAGTTAATGGAGGCCTCTTTCACTTGTGCTGGGGCCTGGCACGGGTTTCATGTGACTCTTCTCCTGTTCCCATACCCCTTCCTTTGAGCTTGGGTTTTGTTGAGGTTGAGTTTGTATTTTATTTATTTTTTCATTTTCCCTAAAGTATTTTCTCTCTGGTTCTGGTAGGTAGGGGCTGGGGGCAATAGAAATGGGAGATGCAAAGGAAAAACAGGGAGAGTTATAAGTGACAAGTCTTAGGGCAGTACTGACCAAGATAGAGACCAGGTCCAATTAGGCTGGCAGCGTGCATTTTTGTCTTTCTGCATGTAGATTTAAGGCCCCACTGGTCATAAATAACTCTGGGTGGAAGGACAGACACTTACTGCAGAGATATCCTTAAGGATATTTTGTTTTCTGGGGAAACACACACACACGCACACACACACACACACGCACACACACACACACACAACAATGTCAGATATCTGCTCTAGCTCAAAGTAATTTCCTTTTCTATTAAGACCATGGATCAAAGTTGGACAATCCCCAGCAAACAGGAACTTATGCTTTGGCTTCCTATTTGCAAAACAGCAAGCATTTGACACTCAACCTTCCGGAAGATTAAAATAAAAAGAATTGATAAACTAGAGAGAACGTCTAAAGTGTAAGACTGGAAGGAAAGTGAATATATATGTAAAATATATATAAGCATATAATAATTTCTACTTTTATTTATCTATTTAACATTTTCCAGTACATGATTAAGCAGATGGCAACATTTACATCAAGATAAATATTGTTCAGTGATGCATATTTCTGTATACAAAGTGTAATGCACTGCTCAGGCAAAATAAAACTCCATTGAGAGTGTGAGAAAAACAAACCATCAATAAAATACCCTCTGTTCTCTCTGGTCTCAAAACATTTGGATAGAAAGAAAAGCTACGCCTCTGAGGTTGTTAGAACCAGAGGCGATCTGGATACAGTGAACCAATTTTTCAAAGTCACTGCCAATGTCTGAAAAAGTCCTGAGTTATCTGAGTAATGTGAAGTATGAGGAATTTCTGCCGAAAAATCAACATTTCAAAGGAGTCAGACAATACAGAAAGTCCATTCTACTTTAAGAGTGTGTGAGTGTGTGAGTGTGTGTGTGTGTGTGTGTGTGCACAATAAAAAATTAGGTTTCTTAAATGAAACTTACTGGGTAATAGTTTATCTAAGGGCACAAGCAATAAATGTGAGGACCTCAGAGGATCACTGGGGGCAAAGGGAAAGAAAATAAACATTCGTCACATTAACATACAGTTCTCTTTCATTCTCCCCAAAATTGATTCAGAACCTGTAGTGTGATCTTTTTGACACTCTCCTCAATGTTTTCCCTCCCTTCATAAGTGAGCCCATCTGTTTCTTACATTCTGAGATGACAATAAAATCCACAGCTTACTGGAGACCCAATGAAGGGATGAGTATCACGGCCGCAAAACTCAGCTGCCATCCACCCAATAATTCTAATATGTAAGAGCTTTGACAGGGGTGGAGAGGAAAAGGGGAGCTTGCAGATCTTTTAGGGATATGCCCGGCTCGCCGCCACCTGCACTCTCTCTGGCTCTGTCTGTTTGAGAAACTGGGTGTTTCTTTTTGACTTCTTAAAATGCACCAAAATTACAATCAGGTCCTTCCATTGGGGTGCAGCTCCCCAAACATAAAAGGTACAACCTCTGGGAGGGTGAACACAAGGAAGCAGCAAGGTCTGGTTGAGAAAATGCTCTGTCCACAGCGCCTGCCTGACACTCCTTGGGACACACCCACTGCCACTACCACCAGAGCCACAGAGTCCCTCTACATCCCAAAACCACAACTGTCCTCCCCACCTACATCCTCTGCAGAGCACAGAGACAAAGCATCATCTCCCAAGCACGTGCCTCACCAGCTCTTTATGAGAGTCATCTGGAAAATCACAGGGAATTTTTTTTATGTCCCACTCCTGAGTCTCCCTCCAAAGCATCACACACCGGCAGCCTCGGCAGGGTTTGCAAACAAACCATATGTTCTGAGGGCCTCAGTGGCCTGCCGAAAGGCCTGGTCCTCTCCTCCCAGCCTGCAACCTAAGCTCAGACAACGCCGGACTTTGGGAACAGCCTGCCCCCTTCTGGTCTCCTTGAGCTCCGTGGAAGGGCAGGGCTTGGGTGGGCACAGCTAGAGAAGGAGAGACCCCCAGCTCCATCCGGCAGGTCTGTGCTGTGATTTCAGGATCTAGCAGGGCACTGGGGTAGACGTCGGGGAAAGGAAGAGAGAGGACACAAACAGATAAAATAAAGTACAAATCCAGGAGAGACAGCAGTGAACAACCGCATGGTAGACAACCACAAAGATGGGAGAAGGGCAGAAAAAACAAAATACAGGTATGTCTATATCGGAAGAAATTGAGACACTGGGAGATGTGTGTAGGGGGATAGTCACTGAACTTACAGGTGAAAGCAGAGTTTCAGAAAAGCAAAGCAACTCTGCTGCTGGAACTGGTGTTCCAAAAGGAATAAAAAAGGAAAAGTGGCACGCTCCCACTTACCTTCCCAATTGCAAACCTCAGTGCAGCTGAGCTGGGGGATGAGAGAGTAAGACACAGAACTGAATGCACAAAGAGCAGGTGTGGACATAGGACCCAAAATGTCAGGGACCCAGGAAGAAATCAACCAGGCCTCCTTCCTTCCCTCCGCTTGTTTCAACAGGTGGTATTTGCCTGGAAAGGCACCTCCTGATGCCTGTCTGGACCCCCGGAGGCAAAGGGTACAGTAAGCCCTATGCCTCCCACGTGTTCCCCAGGCTAGTGGTGCATGTCCTGACCCCCTCCCACCCCACCTCCCCGCAGGCCTCCGAATCTAGAAAGAACTTCTAATTGCGTTTCTGCCCGGACACAACACTATCCACTCCTGGAGTTCAAAGGCAGTGTCTGAGAGTACTCTTTGCTATAAATAAGAGGCATTCGGAATGTTCTGGTTCTCCATCAGGAATCTCACTCCACTCTCCTCCCCACAAATGGGGAAAAGATGTCTCTCCCTGCTACCCACACAGACCAGCCAGCAACGTGAAATGCCATCGCATCACGTCTTGGGCTGGCTCAGCCCACAGGTACAAAGAGCAGCGCTGTGGCAAAGAGGGTCGCCTTGACTCCAAAGAAGTTTAGCAGATCAAAGAGCATCACGCTATGTCCGAAGGCAGCCTTCAGTGAAGCTTCCCAAAGTGACAAACGACAGAGACATGCATTCAACACCTGAGAGCCTGAAACTAACCCCTGGTGTCTAATGTCCGCAAGGGCTGGGAGAAACTCTCTAGGCAATCGGAGTAATGAAGATACAGACAGACACACAGCACATCGTTATGCCTCAAGACAGACACGCCCACAGAGCACTGAGACCCTGGCCCAAAGCTGGGGACTCTGACCTCTCCTGTGTGGTCCTAGCTCAGTGGGCTAAACAAATCAGCCCAAAGAAGGTGTGAAAGTCACCCCTGGAGAAGTTGGGGGCAGGGTAGAAGACACCCTGATGGCCCCAGAAGATCTGCGGAAGGAACAGTTTCAGAGCCTGGTCTGTTCACACCCAAGGAGGGCAAAGTAAACCCACAGAAGCCTAAATCGAGATGATGTGATCTGACACACAGCTGGTGACAGGAATTAGCCACACACACAAGACAGAGAGCCAAACACAACCACCTAGGAGAAGGGGCCATGCCCTGACACTGGAGAGAGGGCACCCGGACAGCGCAACGTTAGACACGGGCAGGGTGGAGACAAGAGTCTCAGACATCCAGGGATGGAAAACAGGAGACTCAAAGTAAGACCAGGCACCCAAGACTGAGTCTTGACTCCGGGGCAGGGCTGAGGACTTGGGACACCGATCCCAGACCCCCTCCCTCTCAGGCTAGGCAAAAACAACGAGGCAGCAAGCTGAGGACTGAGTTGCCTGCACCCAGCTGGGCAGAAACCAGAGATGCGGTGAGCACCACCGCCTAGAGTAGTAGCTGAGGATCCCGGCACGGTCCAGGCACTCAGACCGGGAGCGAGGCGCCAACACCCACATGCACAGCGCAAGTCGGGGCGCCCAGCGAGAGTGACGGGGTACAGGGGCCCAGCCAGGCTCCGGTAACCCCCAAAGCGCCTCCTCTGGAGATAACTTCCCCAGACCCCAAGGGGGCAGTCCTCAGACTCGGGATGGGGCAGCCCTCGGCCCCTGAGCCTGGGAAGGGACCGAACCCCGGCTTCCAGGGGAAAGAGATGTGGAGCCAGCAGGCTTGGGGAGTCCCGGTCTGATGAGCGGGGTTCAAGGGCTGGGGGGCGTGGGGTCGGGCCGCCTGCCCGCTTGCCTCCCTCCTTCCCTCCAGGACGCGAGCCGAAAAGGCATCTTACTTACCAGCGCCCGCGCGGCCAGTGCCCCTCGGCTGGCCGGCTGCTGCGCGCGGGGTGCTCCGGGGCCGCCTCCTCGCGCCCGCGCCGGCGGCCCCCGTCCTCCTCCGCCTCCGCCTCCGCCGCCTCCTCCTCGGGCTGCAGCCGGCTCGGCGGGCAGGTCCCGGCGCTCGCGGCGCGGGGCCGGGGGTGGCTGCTCCGCGCCACCGACCGCTGCACCCCCGCGGCGTTCCCCGGCCCCGGAGTCGAGGCTGCTGAAATTCCACACGACCAGCGTCTGCAGCAGCAGCACGGTGAGCGCCGCGAGCAGCGCCGAGTGCGAGCGCCGGGCCAGCCTCCGAGCGCACGGCGCCGCCACCATCTTCGGAGCGCGGCGACCGAGCGGGGCGCGGGGGACCCCGGGCGCTACGGGCCGCCCCCGCGCTCCCCGCGGCTTCCGCGGCCGCCGCCGCCGCCGCTCAGGCTCCCGCTCTGGCTGCCGCCGCCGTCGCCGCCTCGGCTCGCCGCCGCTCCTCCGCCGCCGCCGCCGCCGCCTTCACCGCCGCGGCGCGGAGTTTTCAGACGGGCAGGGACCCGGACGTCACCAGGAGGAGGGAAAGGCGGGGAGGCGGGGAGCTGGAGGCCGCGGAAGGGGGCGGCGGGCGCGCGCGCTCGGGCGGGGCGCGCGGGGAGGGCGGGGGGGCCTAGCCCGCGGGGCTCCCCCCGCCCCGCAGCCCCTTGCCTGGGCTGGGGGCGCCGGGGGTGGGGAAGAGGCTGCGGGCAAGCGGGCTGGGGTGGAGAGGGGTGGGGCCTGGGGGCGGAGCACGGGAGGAAAAAGGAGGAGGGAGAGGAAGGGGGTGGGGGCGAGCTGAAGGGGCCCACACCCCACCCCCAGGACCCGAGCCGGAGTGGGTGGGGGAAGGGGGACAGTTCCCGCGGCCGAGAAGACGAGGAGGGGTCAGAAAAGCAGGGGGAGCTTTGGGTGAGGGTCGGCCCGCTCAGAATCTAGGGGAGGTCGGGAAGCTCTGGGGGTCCTAAGATCCCCTTCCATGTGGGAAGCAAGCACGAGGCAGCTGAGTGGAGCGGGCTCCCCGCCCGGAGTTTGCGGTCCAGGTGTCTTCTATGAGCACAGAGACTGCTTGGCAGGTGGAGACGGGAGAAACGTGTCAGGAATGTGTCGGCCAGGGAAGGGGCTCACGCTGCGGATCCCTGGATCCCTGGCTTGAAGGGGCAGGGAGGAGGCTACAAATGAGTGTGAGTGACTTCTGAATCACACCCCACCCCCTAGTGCCAAAGATGTACTGTACTAAGTGCTTTATTGAGTCACTTCTCTGATCCCTAAGGACGAACAAGCCAAGAGACTTCCAAACCCAGTTGGCAAGCAAGTGCTTTCATGGGGAAAGGGAGACCCAGTGGAGTTTCTCAACCTTCACTGGCTGCAAGCCCCAAAGTCTGGCCCCTGCGTTCCACCAGGTCCATTCTTCTCATCCACCCTGAAGCCCGTCTTCCTGACTGCACAGGGCCCACCTCCTGGGGGAACAGGTCTTGCCTTCTAAAGTGGAGTTCTTTCCCATCAGGGCTGGACTGTCCTGGTGACCTTGAGCCAGGAGGACTCCTCCCTGGGCCTGAGCTTCCTCCTCTGCCAAGGACGGTTAAGGCTGACGATCCCAACGGCCTCAAGTTTCATAGTCAGCCTTCTCTGACTCAGTCTTTCCCTCCCCTGTCCTCTTGCCCAGCAGCCCTGAACACATGGTGAGCGGATAGAGGGAGTGGGTGGCCCAGACAGGACCACTATCAGAATACAATAGCAGATCAAATCCCCAGCTTGTCAATCTTGGACTCGGGTGAACGTTTTGCATCTTGTCCACTGTGTTTGTAAACCAGATCCTAATTTTAAGGGAGGAAAGTGAAGGAATAAAGAGGATCCATCAGAGGAGGCAGGGAAGAGATTGTTTCATCCACTCAACGACAGTCTGTGGACATCAAGCTGTGTCAGACACTGGGCGAGGTGCAGGAATCCAAAGGTGGGTAAGGCTTAATTTCCCCTTCGGCAAGCTTGGGGTCTAGAGGAGCCTGATGTGCATGTCGGTAGTTAACAAGCAGTGAGGTCAGTGTCACTTTGGAGATGTGCACAAAGTGCTATGGGTTCATGAGGGTGGGGCAGGAGTGACCACCAAAAAGATGCTTTCTGGATCCATGTAATAAGCCAGCCCGCTTCCCTGAACTGGGAGTGTAAAATGCCAGCTGGTGGCGGGGGGCGTGGCCTGAACTTCAAATGAGACTCAGCCTTCAGATTATCCAAGCCTGGCCAGCCGGGTAGCCAGGCATAGAGGCCTCCCCCTTGCGCTTAGCCTACCTAACCAGGAGTGAGCTAGAACAGAGGCGAGCTCCTATGGCCATGCCACAAGTCTTTTGTCATCTGTTTATCACCTGGGAATATTTTGGTTACAAGTAATAAAGCGTTTATTATACCTTTAAAAATAGAGTTTGCTGGATCATATAACCAAATGTTCTAGAGTAAAGATATCAGGTGAAGTTTGATCCAGCAAATCAGAACTATGACCTAGGACTCTTTTACTCTCCATCTCTCCTCTCTGCCTTTCATGAGGTCTGCTTCATCCTGAGGTCCTCTCTTCATGTCACAGCCAGACATCAGTTAATTGTATCCTTTGTTCATTTCTAGCCGAGGAGAAGGAGGGTCAGTATTTCCCAGCATTCTCCTCAAAGGTCCAGATATTCTCTCTTTTTGAACCAGCTTTAGGTCATAGGTCACCCCTAAACCAAGCACTGTGGCCAGAAAGATAGAATGTGCTGATCAGCTTGGCCAAGGTCCCATATACCTCCTCTGGCACCGGGGCGAAGCCAGCTTCCCTACAACCACCTGGATGTTCTATAGGGATCAGGATCTGACAGGAAGGTGGGAATAGGTGCTGGGGAGGCTGCTTCTACTCTATGCAGCCACTGTGATGCTTACATGACCTTGGGCAAGTCACTGCTTTCCCAGGACTTCAGTTTCTTTAATGCCAAATGAAGGATTGGATGAGACGGTCCCCAAGATCATCATGTCATGTCCCCAAAACTCTTCCTCAGTGTCTAAAGAGAGCTTTCCAATCCAGCAGAGGCTGCCCTGGAGACTCTTGTCATCCCTGCCCTCTGGCTCGTCTTTGCTTCAACGGCTCTGCTGAGTTCTTCCTCTAAGCAGCAATGATGTTATCTGCTTCCTCCACGTGATACGTTTAACCACAGTCCTTTGGGGCCCACACTCTGGTTCAGCTCCCTCGAGGGCCACAGGCTGAAGGAGTGAGGTTAAGGATCCAGGCCCCCAAGTCCCTGGAGAAAGAGAGAGTGGTTTGTTTATCTCAACTCCTAAAATGCCACATGAAAAATAGGTTTAAAAGCTCCAGGCAGGTTATGGGTGCCATAAACAGCTTATGTGAGGTTTTTAGGATGAAAAAATCACCTGAGATAGAGGAGCGGGAAGGCAGGATTCTAGGGCCCACCTTCCTGCCCCAGGACAGACGAGCAGCACCTCAGGCACCTTCGTGGAGCTCAAGCACTGCCTGAGACTCCGGCGGCAGCAGCCGTTAGCAACAGCAGCAAGTTTCTTGAGAATTTTTAAAGCTCATTCAGTCGTTCAACACAGATGTATTGGACCCTATTATGTGCCAGGCATCATGCTGGGCAGGCGAGATATAGAAATGAAGAAGATTCCCTAAGGAATTTTTCTTTTTAAGTACGGTTCTTACTCTTGCATTAACTGAGAGCCAGAGCTCAAAAAAGTTCCAGCTGATTTGTGGGATTCCCTTCCCTTCCCCATCCCCAAATCTTGTTTCATCACTGCTTTCCAATGAGAGGAGAGTAAATCAGTGAATCAGTAGTTTTGAGCTCCTGGTTTGCCCAGCACTAGGCTCGGGGCCGAGAGGGAAATCGGGAGGAGAAGGGGGGCACGGTCTTCACCCTCAAGGAGCTGTCAGATTGCCAGCTCTGCCGCTTTTTAACTGAGATTTTCAGCATCAATTGTTCCCTTCTTTATGCCTCAGTTTTTTCATCTGTAAAATGGGGGGATAATAATAGGGCTTTTCTCATAGATTTCTTGTAAGGATTAAATTAGATAACCCATGTAAAGATTTTTTTCTATAGAGACTGGCACACAGTAAGTGCTCAATAAAGGTAAGGCATTATTGATTTCATTTATAACAGTAAGGCAGAGTCGAAAGATATAAGAGGGAAAAAAGCATAGTCAGGGAAGGCAGCCTAGAAGAAGTGGTACAAAACCTAGTCCTTGATTTTGATGGAGGGCTGCCAAGTACCCCAAGGGCGGGGACCTGGTCTCATTCTTCTCGGCTCTCTCTGGCACTTTCCATAGTGCAGGGCACTGAGTCAACTCTGGTTGAGCAATGAACACCAATGACAGGCGTGCAGCTGGAAATGAGCCTAGTGTGTTCCTCCAGCGGCAAGACAGCTGGCGAGTGGAGCTTGGTACCCACAAGTTCGCAGACCCCATCACAGCAACTTTTTAGTTGTATGATTTTAAGCAAGTTGTTTAACCAGACCTTAGTATTTCCATGTGTAAAAAGTGAAAGAGAGTAATACCTATTTCGTAAGTTTACTAGGGGGCAGGGACAGGGAAGTGGCGTCATATATTTCCTATAAGATGTTGGCACTGGCCAATGGCAGAGTTGAAGGAATGTTAGCAGGCTGGTCTGCAAGGAAATGCTCTCCCCTTCTCTCAAATAGTTCTGGCAGAAGGTACCAGAGACCTAGGGCTTGACATGCCTTCTTCTGAATTTAAATAAACTTCAGCCTAAGAATAAATTTAGTCAAATATGTGGTTATTATTTTTTAAAATATTAAGCATGTGCCTGTTTCTTTTTAGTTTATTAGAGGCTTTTTTTACCCAGACTCTACAAATTGACCCTGACTTTGCTCTTAAAAAATTAAAAACCTCCCCCTAGGTTTCACTTCTGCATCATCAGAAGTGAAATCATCAACATGGGTCACCTGTTCCTGAGTGTCAGTAGGAGAGTTATGCATGGAACATCCATCTTCCCATCCCCAGGAATTCCCAATTCTCTCCAATAAGTGCATGCAAACACCAGGGTTCCAGGGCGCTTGGAGGTCAGAAGAGCCAGGATGCCCAAAGCCCCTCCCTCGGGGCCCCCAGAAGCACATGAAGCCATGAACACGCATCACCTGTACCACACACCCCCCCAACCCAACCCAAGAGAAGGAAACAGCCTCTGTTCAGACCACAGGCTTAGGCAGAGGACATGCCCCGCCAGACTCCCAGCTGTGCTTCTGAAACCTGCAGCTTTTCCAGAGAACCATCCAGCCACTGTATCAGCAGAGGGAGCTCTAGGTAGCAAATAACTATCCTCTGACAGCAGACAGTACTTTCCTGTAGAAAAGATTTGTAGGAAGCAAGGAAAAGCAGGGGTCCTAAGTGGAGCTGGCGTCCATCCTGTGCAGAAGAAAACGCCACCAATTTGCAAGGGTAGCTTGGGGGGTGGGGGTCAGGGCTGGGTGGTGATCCGGGAGAGGAAGAGACACCAGCTGAGGAAAAGATGCGTGAAAATCACCACACTGCTTAGCGGATTATCTGACCTTGTTCTGTACCAGCCCTTTGACCCACTTCTAGACATCTCACAGCCTTTGTACTACCCTCTCAATGATGTGATGTTTGAAAAGGGGACACACTCCAGATCCAAGTCTTAGACTAGTTTGGCAGACTTCTTTTTTTCTTTAAAATAAGTGTTTATTTTGTGTGTTAGTGGTGTGCAATCTTGTCCCTGGGGCTATAGGCTTAGAACTGTGGGAGGACAGCAGTGATGACAGTGGTGATGATAATGATGGTGATGGTGAGAGTTAAAATTTTTTGAGCACTTACTATGTGCCAAGCCCTGTATTGATACTGTTAACAATAGTAGTCACCAAATATTTATTGCGAACCTACGAGATACCCAGGATGGTGCTCATGTCGGGGCATTCAATGCTGAATAAAACATGGAAGGTCCCTGCTCTCCTGGAGATTGCATGCTAGATTCTAGATTGCAGATGGGACCAAGATAAGTAAATAAATATGTCAACAAGTAATATCAGAGACTGATGGTGTTCCGAAGAAAATTAAAAGGAGCCATCTGCTAGAATGACCAGAATAGGGCAAGTTTAAACAGGCTGGCCAGGGGGCCTCAGCAAGGGGGTTACACTGGAGTGTTTCGTGAACTGTCGTCTGACTTCCTTAAAGCACCATGATCTGTCGGCCGAATAAGTAACAGATCTATTTTTTCAAACGTGTATACATGCTCTTGTAATGTATAAATGACAAATGCCACTTAATTCATAGTAGTTCTTTTGTCGTTTTGGATGATTACTCATTGTTGAAATTGTTGAAAACTCAACAATTTGCGTGGTATGATGAGGGGATGGAATGAATTAGGAAAAAGTTCATTTAAAAAAGAAAAAAGTTAAAAGGATACCATCTTACCAAAAAAACATCTGTAACATCTTATGGAAAAAAACCCCAAATGAACCTTTTGGCCAACCCAATAATATTACACCTCAATCTTTTTTGTCCAAACACCCTTTTGTGCTATTAACTTTACACTCATGCCTCTCAGAGGTTCTCTGTGTTACCAATGTTTCTGTCTAGTCCCTGTGTCTTTAAGCCTTTTACCCCAAATTCTTCTCCTATCTTGTTTGCAGCCTCTGTTCTGCACCCTCATCTCAACCCATCTTGTACCTGTTGTTATTCCTCAGTGTCGCTCAAGTCTCTTTCACTTGTATAACTCAGGAATCCATTTCAAAAAGGCTCAAGGGAAAAGGGCATTTATTGGAAGCCTCTGGGATATGCTTGAGTCTGCTAGCTGCCTGCCAAATACCCGTTCTTCCCTTCTTGCTTGATAAAGAATCCTGATTTATTTAGGGTGATGATGTGCCCAAACAGAAAACAATGGTCCCCAGCTTTCCTTGGAGTTTAGGGTGATCATAGAAAGAACAGTAGATATCATTGTGGAGCTTCCAAGAAATCCTTTGGGGGAGGGTGCTAAATCAGTTGGGATGAGTACCCTTTAGCACCTTGTCATTCCCATTCTTTCTGTCTGGAATATAGAAGGGATAGCTGGAACTCCAGCAACCATCTTGTGACCATGAGAATAGAAGCCATTACTCACAAGTAATGAGCCAGAAAGAGAGAAGCAGCCTGGATCCCTGATGTCTTTGTGGTCTGCTGTATATGGCCCACTCTTGGACTTTGTTTCAAACCTGAGAATGAACCCCCGATTGGTTGAAGCCATTCAAACTGGGCTTCTGTTTCTATAGCTGGTACACTGAGGTGTGTGATGGAATTGAACAATCTAACTGAAAGAAGGTTACGGATAAAGGTAGGCCTTGGAAAAAGCTGGAACCAGAGGTCCAAACACACCAGTCAGTCCCTCCATCTACTGTCTCTGCTTCTCTCTGCACGCTTGGTTAATTCTCTCTCTTGTCAGAATGATGTACTCCACGTTTAAAAAACACAGCTGCCCAGCTTCTGAGTGTAAAGTCCCAGGGCTACCATAAAGGGACAGGTTTTCCCTCTACAACCATGGGCCTCAGGTGGGCCCTCAAGGCTGCTCTACCCCTCTGCATTTTGCTAGTCCGGTCACTCTCCCATGCCCTGGTCTGCACTCCCCTCCAGTCTCTAACATCCCTCTCCCTTCCTCGCTTTCCTGAGGACCTGCTTTCTAGGTCACTGAGGAGGGAAGAAGCGAGCAGAAGGGAGTTTCCACAAGCTCCCTCTGCCTCATTTCCACACTCCCCTGCATGTGCATTGACTATGTTTTGATGGACACACTAGCCAGGCTCCTGCCTGAGGCTCACTCTCCATCCGCCCACGAGACCCCAGTCTCTCTCCCCAGTTTCTGGACATCACTCCACCGCTTCCCTCTCTCCTTTCCTTTACCATCGTCTCCCCCCCACCCCCGCCCCCCACTGTCTACAGCATCATTCTTTCCAGGATTCAAACTTACTGCTCCTTCTCTGATTAAAAACAAAGTGATACTTCCCTGGTGGCACAGTGGTTAAGACTCCACCTGCCACTGCAGGGGACACGGGTTCGAGCCTTGATCTGGGAAGATCCCACATGCCACGGAGCAACTAAGCCTGTGCACCACAACTACTGAGCCTGCGCTCTAGAGCCCACGTGCCACAGCTACTGTAGCCCACGCACCTAGAGCCCGTGCTCCGCAATAAGAGAAGTCACTGCAATGAGAAGCCCGCGCACTGCAATGAAGACCCAACGCAGCCATAAATAATAAACAAACAAATAAATATATAAAAACAAAGTCCTCTCTTGGCCCCAGTTCTCCATGTTTCTGTTCCCTTTGCAGCAAAAGTCCTCAGAAGAGTTACCTAACTCACTGTCTCCAGTACTCCCTTCCCATTTTCTCCTAAATCAGGCTTTTGCTCCCTGTCCCCACACTGGACTTCACACACACGCTAAAACTGCTCTTAGGGCTTCCGTGGTGGCGCAGTGGTTGAGAGTCCGCCTGCCGATGCAGGGGACGCGGGTTCGTGCCCCGGTCCGGGAAGATCCCACATGCCGCAGAGAGGCTGGGCCCATGAGCCATGGCCGCTGAGCCTGCGCGTCCGAAACCTGTGCTCCGCAAGGGTAGAGGCCACAACAGTGAGAGGCCCGCGTACCGCAAAACAAAACAAAAAAAACTGCTCTTAAGCCCATCATCTCTCACCTCCCGTGCTGCTCCCCTCCCTATTACTCACGGTCCCCATCACCCTGGCTTCCTTGCCGTCTCTGGCTTCTAGACCCTTCTCACGACACTGCCCTGGTTATTCATCCTGCCTGGAATGCTCTTCATCAGGATCTCTGCACGCCTCCCTCCTTCACTTGTTCAAGCTTTTGCATCCATGTCACCTTCTCATTTAAGCCTTTCCTGACTATCCCAGTGAAATTGCAGCCAACACTCCCAATCACCCTTACTGTAGCACTGATCACCTCATATAAAAATCATTTATTATGGCTTTTATGTCTGTCTCACCCCATAGATTATAAGCTCCATGAAGGCAGGTGTTGTCTGTTTTGTTCACTACTCTACCTCCAGCACTAAGCGCTTGGTGCATAGTAGGTGTTCAATTAAATTTGTTGGATCAATTAATGAGTCACTTTCTTAGACATAGTCCAAAAACATATCAGCAAAGTGTGTTGATGATCCTGGCTTGAGCCTGGTGCTACCTGGGACCCATCAACTGTAGATACAGGAATAGGGTCCCATAAAAAGATGGAGAACTTATGTTAGCCATGTAATGAAGGGGCCATTTGCAGGAGGGGAAGACCAACCATGCCATAGATGTCAGATGCACGGTGATGCTTGAGAACAAGACTCCCTCTGTATCCAAACCATCCCAGTTTGAATCCTGCATCTACTTCTTACTTCTTGCCTCTGAGGCTTTGACAAGTTGTTTCACATCCCTGTTACCCTCCTCCGAGGATAGCCTGGAGCTTAAATAAATGAGTTAATATTAAAAAGCACTTGAACCAGTGCCAAGCACAAAGTAACACCAAGTTCAAAAACTGAAAACTACTAGAAAAATAATGAGAACTTGATAAAATAAATACATACATTTTTGAAGAAATCAATACTCTTCCATAACAAGCAGAATAGAAATACATAAGGACAGGAGAAATTGCATTATGCAACTGACAAACTCAATTTAATAGGTATGTAGAGAAACATACTTACGTTAACAGAAATAAGTATTATTTTCTAGGAGCCATGAAGTCTGAACATAAAGAAAGTCTCAACAAGTGAAATAAAAGAGATTTTGCTCAGGCATCATCAGAAAATCTGCAAACAACAAATGCTGGAGAGGGTGTGGAGAAAAGGGAACCCTCTTGCACTGTTGGTGGGAATGTAAACTGATACAGCCACTATGGAGAACAGTATGGAGGTTCCTTAAAAAACTAAAAATAGAATTACCATATGACCCAGCAATCCCACTACTGGGCATATATCTGTAGAAAACCACAATTCGAAAAGATACATGCACCCCAATGTTCACTGAAGCACTATTTACAATAGCCAAGACATGGAAGCAACCTAAATGCCCACAGACAGAAGAATGGATAAAGAAGTTGTGGTACATATATACAATGGACTATTACTCAGCCATAAAAAGGAATGAAATTGGGTCATTTGTTGATACGTGGATGGATCTACAGACTGTCATACAGAGTGAAGTAAGTCAGAAAGAGCAAAGCAAGTATCGTATATTAACACATATATGTTGAACTTAGAAAAATGGTACAGATGAACCGGTTTGCAGGGCAGAAGTTGAGACACAGGTGTAGAGAACAAAAGTATGGACACCAAGGGGGGAACACAGTGGGGGGTGGGGGTGGGGGTGTGATGAGTTGGGTGACTGACATGTATACACTGATGTGTATAAAACTGATGACTAATAAGAACCTACTGTATAAGAAAATAAAATTTAAAAATTAAAAAAAAGAAAAAAAAGAGATTTTGCTCAAGCCAAAGTCTCTCTGATAATAATCCAGTAATATTTAGAAATACATTTTTTAGAACTTTAAAAATTGAGAAACACAATCCTAGACAACAAAATTCAATCTTTTTTTAAAGCAATAAATAAAAGAACACTTTATAACAGAATCTATAGAATACAACAAAAGCTGTAGTTAGAGGAAAATTAATAGACTTCAATGCCTTTATTATAAAGAATGACTAATAAAACAATAAGAGAACTTGTTATAAACCCCAGGATGTTAGGATAAGAACAAAATAAACCAAAAAATTCTGAATAGAAAATAATTATAGAATCTGATGTAATAATAGACTAGAAAGCACAAATAGCAAAAAAGAAAACAAGCTCAAAACCTCATTTTTGAAAATACCATTTTGGGTGAAGGGAATCAAAAGGTACAAATTTCCAGTTATAAAATAAATAAGTTCTCAGGATGTAATGTACAGCATGGCGACTATAGTTAACAATACTGTATTATATATTTGAAAGATCTGAAAAATCAGATCTTAAATGTCCTCATCACAAGAAAAAACAATTGTGACTATGTGCGGTGATGTATGTTAACTAGACTTATGGTGATCATTTTGCAATATATACAAATATCAAATCATTATGTTGTATACCTGAAACAAATGAATATGTCAATTATATATCAATTAAAAAATTTAAATTGGAAAAATGAAAATACCAGATTAAACCCCACACAGGTCTGATTAAGGAGGAAAGAAAATGTGGTCATATCAAAAAGAAGACACAGCCAAGTTACAGAGAAGAAGACAAATGGAAGAGAATGTCACATGCAATTCTACAGCACCATATTTGATAATCTAGATGAAATGGCTACTTTTTTGAAAAAAATATATAAAATGATCCAAGAAAAGGTAGAACATTTGAAGAAACCAATTACCAAAAAGAGATGAAAAGTTTAGTGTTAAGAAAGACCTGCAGAACAGAGAGGTTCATAGCTGAGTTCATAGCTGAGTGGAAAACAAGTTGCTCCAATGTTGTTTTTTCTATTAAAGTATAATTGACTTATAATATTATATTAGTTTCAGGTGTACAGCATAGTGATTTGATGTTTTAATGCATTACAGACTGATCACTATGGTTAAGTCTAGTTAACATCTGTCACCATACAAAATTATTACAATATTATTGACTACATTATTTGTGCTGTACATTACATCCTGTGACTTGTTTATTTTCAGTTTATTTTATTTTTTAAATTGAAGTATAGTTGATTTACAATGTTGTGTTAGTTTCAGGTGTACAGCAAAATGATTCAGTTATACATACACATATATCTATTTTTTTCAGATTTCTTTTCCCTTACAGATTATTACAAAATATTGACTATAGTTCCCTGTGCTATATAGTGGGTCTTCGTTGGTTATCTATTATATATATAGTAGTGTGTATATGTTAATCCCAAACTCCTAATTTATCTCTCCCCCTCTGGTAACCATAACTTTGTTTTCTATGTCTGTGGGTCTGTTTCTGTTTTGTATATAAGTTCATTTGTATCATTTCTTTTAGATTCCACATATAAGTGATATCATATGATATTTGTCTTTCTCTGTCTGACTTACTTCACTTAGTATGATAATCTCTAGGTCCATCCATGTTGCTGTAAGTGGCATTATTTCATTCTTTTTTATGGCTGAGTAATATGCAATTGTATAAACATACCACATCTTCTTTATCCATTCATCTGTTGATGGACATTTAGGTTGCTTCCATGTCTTGGCTATTGTAAATAGTGCTTCAATGAACATTGGGATGCATGTATCTTTTCGAATTATGGTTTTCTCCAGATATATGCCCAGGAGTGAAATTGCAGGATAATATGATAGCTCTATTTTTAGTTTTTTAAGGAACCTCCATACTGTTCGCCATAGTGTCTGTACCAATTTACATTCTCACCGACAGTGTTGGAGGGTTCCTTTCTCTTCACGCCCTCTCCAGCATTTATTATTTGTAGACTTTTGATGATGGCCATTCTGACCAGTGTGAGGTGATACCTCATTGTAGTTTTGACTTGAATTTCTCTAATAATTAGTGATGTTGATTATCTTTTCATGTGCCTTTTGGCCATCTGTATGTCATTTTTGGAGAAATGTCTATTTAGATCTTCTGCCCATTTTTAGATTGGGTTGTTTGGTTATTTTATATTGAGCTATATGAGCTGTTTGTATATTTTGGAGATTAATCCCTTGTCAGTCAAAATATTTGCAAATATTTTCTCCCATTCTGTAAGTTGTCTTTTCGTTTTGTTTCTGGTTTCCTTTGCTGTGCAAAAGTTTTTAAGTTTAATTAGGTCACATTTGTTTTTGTTTTTATTTCCATTATTCTAGGAGCTGGATCAAAAAAGTATTGCTGTGACTTATGTCAAAGAGTGTTCTGCTTATGTTTTCCTCAGGAGTTTTATATAATAGTATTTGGTCTTCCATTTAGGTCTTTAATCCATTTTGAGTTTATTTTTGTGTGCGGTGTTAGAGAATGTTCCAATTTCACTCTTTTACATGTAGCTTATTTATTTTTTAACTGGAAGTTTGTACCTCCTCATCTTCCTCCCCTATTTCATTCTTTTACATGTAGCTTATTTATTTTTTAACTGGAAGTTTGTACCTCCTCATCTTCCTCCCCTATTTTCCTGACACCCCCCACCCCCCTTCTCCTCTGGCAATCAACAATTTGTTCGCTGTATCTGTGAATCTGTTTCTGTTTTGGTACATTTGTTCATTTGCTTTGTTTTTAAATTCCACATGTAAGTGAAATCATATAGTATTTGTCATTCATTGTCTGATTTATTTCACTTAGCACATTACCCTCTAGGTCTATTCATGATGTTGCAATTGGCAAGATTTTATTCTTTGTTACAGTGGAGTATTATTCCATTGTGTGTGTGTATATATGTATATATATATACAATCTTCCTTATGTCTTCATCTATCAATGGACACTTAAGTTGCTTCCATATCTTCGATATTGTAAATAAGGCTGCAATGAACATTGGTGTGTATACTTCTTTTTGAATCAGTGTTTTTGTTTTCTTTAGGTAAATACCCAGAGTGTAATTGCTGCATCATATGGTAGTTCTATTTTTAATTTTTTGAGGAACTTCCATACTGTTTTTCACAGTGGCTGCACCAACTTACATTCCTACTAACAGTGCACAAGGGTTCCCTTTTCTCCACATCCTTGCCAATGCTTTGTTGGCTCTCTATTCTGTTCCATTGATCTATGTGTCTGTTTTTGTGCCAGCACCATACTGTTTGATGACTCTAGCTTTGTAGTATAGTTTGAAATCAGGGAGTGTGATACCTCCAACTTTGTTCTTCTTTCCCAAGATTGTTTTGGCTATTCAAGGTCTTTTGTGTTTCCATACACATTTTAGAATTATTTGTTCCAGTTCTGTGAAAAATGCCATTATTATTTTGATAGGGATTGTATTGCATCCATAGATTGCATTGGGTAGTATGGTCACTTTAAAGATATTAGTTCTTCCAATCCATGAACACAGTATATCTTTCTATTTGTGTCATCTTCAATTTCTTTCATCAGTGTCTTACAGTTTTCCAAGTACAGGTTTGCTAATATTTTGTTGAGGACTTTTGCATCTAAGTTCATCAAGGATATAGGCCTGTAATTTTCTTTTTCTGTGGTGTCTTTGTCTGGTTTTGGCATCAGGATAATGTTGGCCTCATAGAATGAGTTCAGAAGCATTCCTCCCTCTTCAATTTTTCGGAATAGTTTGAGAGGATAGGTATAAACTCTTCTTTTAATGTTTCATAGAGTTCACCTGTGAAGACATCTGGTCCTGGACTTTTGTTTGTTGGGAGTTTTTTAAAGTACTGATTCAATTCCATTCCTAGTAATTGGTCTGTTTATATTTTCTATTTCTTCCTAATTCAGTCTAGGGAGACTATGTTTCTAGGAATTTATCCATTTCTTCTAGGTTGTCCATTTTATTGGTGTATAATTGTTCACAGTAATCTCTTGTGATCCTTTGAATTTTTGTGATGTCAGTTATAACTTCCCCTCTTTCATTTCTGTTTTTATTTAATTGGGCCCTCTCTTTTTCACTTGATGAATCTAGCTAAAGTTTTATCCATTAAAAAAATCTTTTCAAAGAACCAGCTCTTAGTTTCATTGATCTTTTCTATTTTTTTAGCCTCTATTTCTTTTATTTCTGCTCTTATCTTTGTTACATCTTTCCTTTAATTAACCTTGGGTTTTGTTTGTTCTTCTTTTTCTAGTTTCTTTAGGTGTAAGATTATATTGTTTGATATTTTTCTTGTTTCCTGAGGTAGGCTTGTATTGCTATAAATTTCCCTCTTAGAACTACTTTTGCTGTGTCCCATACATTTTGGATTGTTCTGTTTCCATTACCATTTGCATCCATGTATTTTCTGATTTCCTGTTTGATTTCTTCAGTGACCCATTGGTTGCTTAGTAGTATATTGTTTACCTCCACGTGTCTGTGTTTTCTGAAGTTTTTTTTCTTGTAGTTGATTTCTAGTCTCATACTGTTGTGGTTGAATAAGATGCTTGATATGATTTCAGTCTTCTTAAATTTATTGAAACTTGTTTTGTGGCTTAGCATGTGTTCTCTCCTGGAGAATGTTCCATGTGCACTTGAAAAGAATGTGTATTCTGCTGTTTTTGGTTTGAATGTTCTATATATAGCTACAAAGTTTACCTGGTATAATGTGTTATTTAAGGCCAGTGTTTCTTCATTGATTTCCTGTCTGGATGATCTGTTCATTGGTATAAGTGGGGTATTAAAGTCTTCTACTGTAATTGTATTATTGCCAATTTCTCCCTTTATGTTTTTTGATATTTGCTTTATATGTTTGATGTGCCTATGTTGTATGCATATATATTTGCAACTGTTACACCTTCTTGATGGACTCAGTCCTGTATCATTATGTAATACCCTTGTCTATTGTTACAGTCTTTGTTTTAAAGTTTATTTTGTCTGATGTAAGTATTTATTGCTACCCCAGCTTTCTTTTTTTTCCATGTACATGGAATACTTTTTCCCATCCCCTCACTTTCAATCTGTTTGTGTCTTTAGATCTGAAGTGAGTCTCTTGCAGACATCATATATATATATATCTTATACATATATCATGTGTATTAGATATATATGTATATATCATACACATCTTTTTTAATCCATTCAGCCAGTCTATGTCTTTTGAGTAAAGCATTTAGCTCATTTACATTTAAAGTAATTATTGGTAGGTATGTACTTATTGCCATTTTGTTAATTGTTTTCTGGTTGTTTTGTAGTACATTTTTGTTCCTTTCTTCTTTTGTCTCTTCCCCTGTGATTTGATGACTGCCTTTATGTGTTATGTGTTTGGATTTTTTTTTTTTCTTGTGTGTGTATCTGTTACAGATTTTTGGTCTGTTGTTACCATGAGGTTTATATATAACTGTATACTATTTTAAGTTGATGATCTCTTAAGTTTCAATGCCTTCTAACAACTCTTGAATTTTTATTCCCTCACTCAATGTTTAATGTTTTTTGACATCATATTTTATGTCTTTTTGTTTTGTGAATCCCTTACCTGCTTATTCTGAATATAGATGATTTTACTACTTTTATCTTTTAACCTTCCTACTAGCTTTATAAGTAGTTGGTCCACAAGCTTTACTATATGCTTGCCTTTATGAATGAGACTTTTCCTTTTGTAATTTTCATATTTCTAGTCATGGTCTCTTCTTTTCCTCTTACAGAAGTCCCTTTAACATTTCTTTAAAGCCACTTTAGCGGTGCTGAACTCTAAGCTTTTGTTTGTCTATAACACTCTTTGTCTTTCCTTCAAATCTAAACAATAGCCTTGCTGGGTAGAGTATTCTTGGTTTTAGGTTTCTCCCTTTCATCACTTTGACTATATTGTGCCACACCCTTTTGGCCTGAAAAATTTCTGCTGAAAAGTCAATTCATAGTCTTATGGGAGTTCCCTTGTATGTAGCCAGTTGCTTTTCTCTTGCTGCTTTTAAGATTCTCTCCTTATCTTTCATTTTTGCTATTTTAATTATAACGTATTTTGGTGTAGAACTCTTTAGGTTCATCTTGTTTGGGACTGTCTGTGCTTCCTGGACCTGGATGCCTGTTTTTGTTCCCAGGTTAGGGAGATTTGCGGCTTTTATTTCTTCAAGTAAATTATCTGCCCCTTTCTCTCTCTCTCTCTCTTCTCCTTCTGGGTCCCCTATAATTCAAATGTCAGTATGCTTGATGTTCTCACGGAGGTCTCTCAATCTGTCCTCGTTTTTTAAAATTCTTTTTTCTTTTTTCTGTTCAGCTTGGGTGATTTCCACTACTCCATCTTCCAGTTCACTGATTCATTCTTCTGTATCATCTAATTTATTGTTGATTCCTTCTAGTGTTTTTTTGTTTTGTTTAACATTTCAGTTATTGTATTCTTCAGCTCTGTTTGGTTCTTCTCTATGTTTTCTCTTTTAAACTTCTCACTATGTTCATCAATTCTTTTCCCAAGTTCATTGAGCATCTTTATAATCATCACCTTGACGTCTTTATCAGAGGGACTGTTTATTTCCACTTCTCTTAGTTCTTCTTCTGGGGTTTTGTCTTGTTCCTTTGTTAGAAACATATTCCTCTGTCTCCTAATTTTGCCTAATTCTCTGTACTTATGTCTACATATTAGGTAGGTTTGTTACATTTTCCAGTCTTGGAGAGGTGGCCTTATGTAGGATACATCCTATGAGACCCAACAGCATACTCTCTTCTGGAAACAAAAGCTGTATATTCTAGGGGTGCCTGCTATACAGGTTGTATATTCCCTTCTGTTGTGGAAGTGCCCACTGCTGTTGGCACACTGGTGGGTGGGGCTGGCCCCTGGCCTGGTTGGCTGCCAGGCCCTGCCTCATGCAGAGGTTGCTGACCTGCAGGTGGTTTGTGCCAGGTCCCAGGGTTTTGCCTATGGGGCCTATGTGGGCTGGGGCTGGTGCCAGACTTCTGGTGGATGGGTCTGTGTCCTGTGGCAGCTGGCTACAGGGCCAGGAAGGTCCAGGGTTGGTGTGACCCACTGGTTTGGGGGGTCAGGTTCCCAGAGCAGCTGGCTGGGGGTACTGGGGGGCCTGGGGCTGGTGGCCACCTACTGGTACTCCAATGTTGTTTAAACAATTGCAAATCATACACAGAGATGCTGAGACTTGACCAAATGATAGAATCACCTGGAGCATTTTTTAAAACTAATGATGTTCAAACCCCATCCACAGAATTTCCTATTCAATCCCTCTGGGTTGTGCCAGGCATCAGCATCTTTTTTTTTTGTGGTACGTGGGCCTCTCACTGCTGTGGCCTCTCCCGTTGCGGAGCACAGGCTCCAGACGCGCAGGCTCAGCAGTCATGGCTCACGGGCCTAGCCGCTCCGCGGCATGTGGGATCTTCCCGGACCGGGGCACGAACCCGCGTCCCCTGCATCGGCAGGCGGACTCTCAACCACTGCGCCACCAGGGAAGCCTCAGGCAACGGCATCTTAAAACAGCTCTCCAAATGATTCTAATGCGCAGCCAGGGTTGATAACCTTGACCACAGAAAGTAATTAGAAGTGTTTCAATTCTTTTAAAACCCACTTCTGATGGATAGCACAGAAAAGAAAACTATAAATTTTACTTATGAATAAAGGCAAACCTTTTCACTAAGCTATTGGCACCAAACGAATAAAGTGTTATGGCAAAGGAGAGCTTATTCCAGGAATTCAAGGCTTGTTTGGATGAGGGGAGGTATCAACATAATATATTAATTACATCAATATTAAAGGTGAAGCTGAAAAGCCATTTGAATAAATTTGGTAGTCATTTCTAATAAATCAACAAGTAAATCATTAATAGAAGGAAATCACCTAAATATAGTTTAGGCTAATGAATAAAAAACCCTATTCCAAATGGTGAATTATTTAAATAGTTACAAAAGTTCTTGCAAATGCATTAAAATAAGAAAATAAAATAAGTGTAAGCATTGGAAAGAAAATTTTAAACTATTTTTACTGACGGTTTGCTTGTATACTAAGGAAATAGTAGACTTTAATAGAAATTAAAACAATAATCTTACTAGAATCAATAAGAGTGTTTGTAAGATGACTGGAAACAATAAAACTATATAAATATTAATAGCTTTTCTCTATACTAACAATAATGACTTTGAAATGGATATGGGAGAACTTAGATGGAAAAAATATCCCAATCACAATAGCACCACCATAAAATAACTTGGGGAACAGTTAAGAAGAGAAGCTCAGGAATTATATGAAGAAAAGTATTTAAAAAATAATTTTCACAATCTCATTGAATTTCATAAAACAAGATTCACACAAATGGAAACAAATACCATATTTCTGAGTGGGAAGATATAAAATGCAAATATTACCAAAGTTAATGAAATTAACTTAAGATTTCAGTATCAATTAGAATATCAACAACTTGCTTTTAGTGTTGAAGAGAAGGAAAGTAGGAGACTAGATTAAACAAACGGAAGAGGAGATGCCCTAAAATAGCCAATAAATAAACAAATGTCAAGGGTAGACTTGCCTCAAGTTATATCAGAATATAAGTCAAACTTAATAAATATGTTATTGCTGGTTTAAGAATAGAAAAAGGTAGATCTCTTACAGATAACTCCTTATATGACAAAGGTGATGTTTGAATCCAGTAGGAGAATATGGTCTCTTTAAAGTATGTTGCTGGCCCAACTGATTTTCCATCGGGAAAAAATAGTGTTGAGCACTTATCTCATATCATGTACAAGAAGATTCCAGATGGATTAAAGTCTTGAATATAAGTAAAACAAACTAAAACAATAAAAATATCAGAAGAGAAAGAAAGAAGAGAAAGAAAGAAAGAAAGAAAGGAAAGAAAGAAGGAAGGAAGGAAGGAAGGAGGGAGGGAGGAAGAAAAGAAAGAAAGAAAGAAGGAAAGAAGGAAAGGAGAAAGCAACTCTTTAAGAATAAACTACAACAGGAGGATGGGGAGGTCAGGCAGAGCTTGACCTGAGGGAGGGAAAGACACTTTTGAATAAATTGAGCCTTGTAAACTGGGAAAGAATAAGAAAGATGCTTAGTGTGGTGAAAATATTAATGGCACAGTTGACAACTATTGGGTAACATAAAGGGAGGCAAGAATTCTACCACTGAACCACCAGTGCCTCAGCGTGGGTAATATAAAGGACTGAAGTACAGATTCATGCTGCCACATGGAGGAGTCTCAAAAACGTGCTCAAGAAGAAGCCAGACACAAAAGTCCATATACTGTGTGATTTCATTTATACGAAATGCCCAGAATAGGCAAATCTATTAAAACAGAAAGAAGCTTAGTGGTTGCCAGAGGCTGCGGAAAGGCAGGTACAGGAAGTGACTGATAATGTGTACACAGTTTCTTTGGGGGATGATGGATATGTTCTAAAATTAGATTGTGGTAATGGTTGCATAACTGTAAACACACCCAAACAGGTGCATTTTACAGTATGTAAATTAAATCTCAATAAAGCTCATTAAACCACATTTGTTTACTAACTTTGCAAAACATAGGGTAACCTATTTCACCAAGGATATAAGGCTCAAATTTCCTTTTTCCAGAATTGGCATATACCATTTCAAATAGGTCAGTTGTCAGAAATCTAAATGCAAGCTCAGTACATCACCATCACCTAAAACTTCACCTAAAACTTCAAGTGTGCGTTACCTTAGAGGTATGGCTTGGTGATTAAATGTGCCAGTTCTGGAGGCAGACCACACTGGGTTCAAATGCCAGTCTCGATACTTACTCCCTGTGTGGTCTGTGGCCTGTTTCCTTATCTGCAAAATGGGAAGAATTAAATGAGGTGATGTATATAAATAATTTAGGTAATGTCTGGCACATAGTAGGTGCTCAATAAATGTGATGGTGTTGATGATAACGGGGTGGTGGTGATTAGGATTAGAGCAGGGAAAGAATCTGAGAAATATGTATAAATATGTTTATTTTTATTCATTCTAATTTTTACTTATATGTATTTTTTGTATACATAGATAATTTATGTTACCATTCACACTATTATCCGTGGTGAGTTATCATCCAGCAAATTAATTTTGTCAAGTTCCACAACTGCTAGAGAGAAAATCACTGGCTTCTCCCAAAGTCATTTATTAAACTGGAGAGGAAAATATGTAGTATCTTCAAGCTTTCTAATCAACATGCCAAGGACAGATGGAAGGAGAACTAAATGCTGTTTGTAGAGTCTGAATAGCACCCCTCTAAGTTCCTTTGTAGATGGTGGAAGCAACCTCTCAGCAGCTTGCTTTGGGAGGACCTTGCATACACCAAGGTTCCACAGTGATGGGAAAGGAAGACGTCTCTATAGTCTAACGCAGTGATAGTGCTTTGGTTTTTAAAGGCAAAGAAGGAGATGTATTTCTTTGTAGGGTGCAAAGTGCAAATTTTTATTGAAAAATCATGGCATAGAAAGGACTCGTGGGTGCCTTTTGGTGTGCTGGAAAAGTACTACACCTTGACCTGGGTAGTGGTACCCGGATACATGCATAAAGAGTAGTTTAGCTCTACCCTTAAGATGTGTATACTTTATCACTTTATGTATTTTATATCTCTGAGAGAGAGACAGAGATAGAGACAAAGAAAGATTTAGAATCTACCCAAGTATTCCAAGGAAATACTCATACATTTATATATACAGAAAAAACCTTATATACAAATATAGTCATCATAGCATTTTTTACAATAGCAAAACATCAGAATCAACCTAACATTGGACAATACCATCTAAAGGTTAAGTAAATTATGGCATATTCACTTATTGGAATATTTATACAACTAAAATGTGTGTGGAGAGTTTGCAAAAACATGGAGAAATGCTATGTTATAAAGTTAAATTGGAAAAAAAATCAGAATGTAAAATCTTTACGTATAGTACGCCAACATAATTGTGCTAAAATATGCATAGAAAAATGACAAGAGGGAAATACTCCAGATTTTAATACTATCCTCTAGTGGTGAATCTATGGATGATGTTGTTTTCTTCTTTCAAATTTTCTGCATTTATAATAAATATGTTTAATTTTCACAATTGTATAAATGTAATCAATACTTTTAAATTTATAATAGAAAAAAGCAAACATTGGACCAGGAATCAATCTTGCAGTGACTAATAGCATGGGATGTTTGGAACTGCAGACTTGTTGTCAGATGCTGGTCTCTTTACTTTAAAAGGGCAGTCATTCCCATGGCTAAAACCAATTTCCTAAGGAGACCACCATCAGCTTCAGCGTTACAGCTCAGTAGTATTGTCCTGACATACAGTTTAGAGATGTGCCACCTGCTCAGAAAATAGTTGGTTATGTTCTACCAATTAAGGATTTCTCCTTTGTTGCCAGAATAAGTGCTTCAGAAACTTACACTTCTGGGAAGTTTCTGTGCAGCCAGCACTAGATTAAAATGCTGTAACTTAAAGGAGATTTAATATCCCAAGATGAGATCATACCAATATACATATTTTCAGAGGAGGTTCCTTTGAACCTATAGTTATGAGCATTCCAGGTTTCCTCCAAAACCTTCAACCACTAAGGAAAGATCCACATCATGGGAGGAGGAACTTGGAGGAATTTGAGCTTGATCATTGAGTAAGATTGCTAGTGAAGACATAGGTGATGACAGTATTAACTAACCTCACTGCATTTATCCTTTAGTCATCTATTTATTAAGTATTTATCGAGTACCAGACATTGTGCTAAACTCTACTATTTTTAAGCTTACACTAGAGGTTAGCAAATAACTTTCATCTTGCACGCCAAATTTGATCAGTTGGTAGTGGTGGCCTAGAGTGCTCTGCTGGAAAAGATTCTGGGACTGTATCCAGACTCAGATGAAAAGAGTAATGATCGATTAGTAATGTCTGCTATTATTGTGGACAGGGAAATTGTGGTTTATGTGCCATGCATTTGCCATACCTGCTGGATTATTTCTGCCAATTTAATGATGGTCACTTCAGCCTTGACACATGCTCTATATCCTACAGGTTGAAAAAACCAATTTCTATCCAAGTTAACATCACTGGAGAAACATTAACAGAGGAGGACAAAACAGTAAATGTTGGCCATCTGCTCCATGCTAGACCTTGTACAGTCCTCTACATATAAGTCATCGTATCTCAGGATATCCCTTTAAGGTGAGCATTATTATTGCCTTTTGACAGATGAGGACCTAGGCTAAGAGAAGGGAAACAACTCTTCAAAGTCCCACAGTCACAGCAGAATTATACATTGAGCCAATGAACAACTCGGGCTTAACATGGAACCAAATAAAATATGATAGTGTCCCCTACTTTTCAGAAGGTCATAAAGCTAATCCTGCTAATTTTTAATAATTACGTTAGTTAAATGGGTCCCTTTGGAGAAATATGTAATCCAGTTTGTTCATCAAGACAAGATAAGGCACTGTCTGTTCCATTTTCTGCCCAACCCCAGAGTGGCTGGTGTCATTTGGTGAGGGTGGTGCTCATGTCACCCTAGCAACAAGCCCAGAGCTTTATGATCTTGGCTACAAATGCACCCTCTATGGTTGAGCCCCAGAAAATCCAACCCACTCTCTTTTTCAGTCTGGATCCAATGTCTGATTATTTGGTGGACCAGTCATTGCCTCATAAAATCACATATAATTACATCTTATTAAACGTTTACTATGTGCCGATCCCTCTGCTAAGAGCTCCAGCTGCACTATGGCATTGCATTTCATCCTCACAGTATCCCTATGAGGTAGATAGTATAGTTATCCCGATTAGACACATAAGAGACATGAGATTTTAGGGTAGAGAAACTTAGTCAAAGTCATAAGAGTTGTAAGGTAGGGCTGAGGCTCCAACCCAGGGAATCAGACTCCAGAATCTATGGCTCAACTTCAATCTAAATGGTTTAATCTAACTTTTCTTACCAATTTCCAACACATCTTCCTTAGTGGGTTACCCTAGAAACAGACTCTGAGATAGCGATTCAAGTGGAAGTAATTTGGCAGGAAACACCAGTAGAGGAGTGGGAAATTGAAGCAGGGGAGGGAAGGAAGCCTGTAAAATGTATCTCAGGAAGCAATGTATCTGGGAAGCACCATGTAAAATGTGCCCAAAGGGCAGGGAGCTGAGGTATTTTACACCAATTCTTAGCAGTTAGTGGTTGAGTGCTGCTCTCAAGGGACATGAATTCACTGGCATTTCCAGTCTGCCACACATGTGGGCAGAATGAGTGCTGGTGACCAGAGAAAGCCCTTAGGCCAAGAGCTCTAGAACTGGAGGTGGAAGCCAGATAGCCTGTATGGAAACCTACAGGCCTGGGGGATGTGGGCAGGACATCAGCGACTACTTCACTGTGTCCACTTTCTTCCTCTTTTTTTTTTTTTTTTTTTTTTTTTTGCGGTACGTGGGCCTCTCACTGTTGTGGCTTCTCCTGTTGCGGAGCACAGGCTCCGGACACGCAGGCTCAGCGGCCATGGCTCACGGGCCCAGCCGCTCCGCGGCATGTGGGATCTTCCCAGACCGGGGCACGAACCCGTGTCCCCTGCATCGGCAGGTGGACTCTCAACCACTGTGCCACCAGGGAAGCCCTCTTCCTCATTTTATTTATAAACAACTTTATTGAGGTATAAATTATAGACTATAACATTTACTCATTTTAATTGTACAATTTAATAATTTTTAGCAAATTTACTGAGTTGCATGACCATCACCATAATTTATTTTTAGAGCATTTTCATCACCCCAAAAAGAACCCACATGCCCATTTACAGTTAATCCCTGTTCCCACTCCCAGCTCTTGGCAACCACTAATCTACTTTCTGTCTCTATGGATTTACCTTTTGTGGACATTTTACATAAGTGGGATCATTGTCATTTGTCTCTAGGTATTTTTTGATTTCCTCTTTGATTTCTTCAGTGATCTCTTGGTTACTCAGTAATGTATTGTTTATCCTCCATGCGTTTGTGTTTTTTACGTTTTTTTCCCTGTAATTGATTTCTAATCTCATAGCATTGTGGTCAGAAAAGATGCTTGATATGATTTCAATTTTCTTAAATTTACTGAGGCTTGATTTGTGACCCAAGGTGTGATCTCTCCTGGAAAATGATCCGTGTGCACTTGAGAAGAAAGTGTAATCTACTGTTTTTGGATGGAATGTCCTATAAATATCAATTAGATCTATCTGGTCTATTGTGTCATTTAAAGCTTGTGTTTCCTTATTAATTTTGTGTTTGGATGATCTGTCCATTGGTGTAAGTGAGGTGTTAAAGTCCCCCACTATTATTGTGTTACTGTTGATTTCCTCTTTTATAGCCGTTAGCAGTTGCCTTATGTATTGAGGTGCTCCTATGTTGGGTGCATAAACACTTAAAATTGTTATATCTTCTTCTTGGATAGATCCCTTGATCACTATGTAGTGTCCTTCCTTGTCTCTTGTAACATTCTTTATTTTAAAGTCTATTTTATCTGATATGAGTCTTTATTTTGATTTCCATTTGCATAGAATATCCTTTTTCATCCCCTCACTTTCAGTCTGTATGTGTCCCTAGGTCTGAAGTGGGTCTCTTGTACACAGCATACATATGGGTCTTGTTTTTGTATCCATTCTGCAAGCCTGTGTCTTTTGGTTGGAGCATTTAATCTATTCATGTTTAAGGTAATTATTGATATGTATGTTCCTAATACAATTTCTTAATTGTTTTGGGTTTGTTTTTGTTGGTCCTTTTCTTCTCTTGTGTTTCCCATTTAGAGAAGTTCCTTTAGCATTTGTTTTAGAGTTGGTTTCGTGGTGCTGAATTCTCTTAGCTTTTGCTTGTCTGAAAAGCTTTTGATTTCTCCGTTGAATCTGAATGAGATCCTTGCTGGGTAATCTGGGTTGTAGGTTTTTGTCTTTAGTCACTTTAAGTATACCCTGCCACTCTCTTCTGGCCTGCAGAGTTTCTGCTGAAAAATCAGCTGATAACCTTATGGGGATTCCTTTGTACGTTATTTTTTGTTTTTCCCTTGCTGCTTTTAATATTTTTTGTTTGAATTTAATTTTTGATAGTTTGATTAATATGTGTCTTGGTGTGTTTATCCTAGGGTTTATCCTGTATGGGACTCTCTGTGCTTCCTAGACTTGGGTGACTGTTTCTTATCCCATGTTTGGGAATTTTTCCACTATAATCTCTTCAAATATTTTCTCAGACTCTTTCTTTTTCTCTTCTTCTTCTGGGACCCCTATAATTTGAATGTTGGTGAGTTTAGTGTTGTCCCAGAGGTCTCTGAGACTGTCTTCAATTCTTTTCATTCTTTTTTCTTTATTCTGCTCCTTGGCAGTTATTTCCACCATTTTGTCTTCCAGCTCACTTATTTGTTCTTCTGCCTCAGTTATTCTGTTATTGATTCCTTCTAGTGTATTTTTCATTTCAGTTATTGTGTTGTCCATCTCTGTTTGTTTGTTCTTCAGTTCTTCTAGATCTTTGTTATACATTTCTTGTATTTTCTCAATCCGTGTCTCCATTCTATTTCTGAGATTCTGGATCATCTTTACTATTATTACTCTGAATTCTTTTTCAGGTAGATTGCCTATTTCCTCTTCATTTATTTGGTCTTGTAGGTTTTTACCTTGCTCCTTCATGACACATTTTTTGGCCATCTCATTTTTTTTTTTTCTTAATGAGTGGGATTGTGTTTCTGTCTTACTGGTTGTTTGGCCTGAGGCTTCCAACACCTGAGTTTGTAGGCTGTTGGGTAGAGCTGGGTCTTGGTGCTGATATGAGGACCTCTGGGAGACCTCACTCTGATGAATATTCCCTGGGGTCTGAGGTTCTCTGTTAGTCCAGTGGTTCACACTTGGAGCTCCCACCGCAGGAACTTTGGCCCAACCCCTGGCTCATGAACCAAGATCTCATAAGCTGTGTGGGGCAGCAAAAAGTAAAAAGAAAGAACAATAACAAAGTAAAAAATAAAATTAGGTTAAGAAACTAACAGATATGTTAAAAAGAATATAAAAATATAGATGAAACAACAACCAGAATGTAAAACAGACCACAATAGTAAAAAAGAGGAGTAGGAAAAAAAATAAAAGGTGGAAAACGTCTTGGCTGTGGAGGGCGGGGCCTAAAAAGGGGCAGGGTTTGGCAGTGGGTGGGGCCTATGCTTAGGACCTACAGGGCTGGAAAAGTCCCTGTGGGGTGAGGGTTGTGGGGGGTGGGGTTTAGCCTCAACGGAGCAGAAGGGGCCCAGGCATGCCCCCACCTCTGGTCTCAGAGGGTGAGCGACCCCACCTGGTAGCCCAGCAGGCTTCCTGGGCTTGAGTGGGTGGGGCAAACGCCCTCCGCTCCTTTACTGCTCCTCTGGTCCTGGAGGGCCCCTCCTGCCTGCCTCTCCTGCTCCCCGCCCCACCCCCCCGGCCTCCCTCCTATGCCCCCAGGACAAATACAGCCCAGAAAGGGCCTCTGAGGGCATAGGACCCAGCCTGAGAGCCAGGCAGACTTCCCTGGCTGATTGGGCAGGGGATACGCTGGGTGCGCTCCCCCCGATCTGAGCCCCCGAGGGTCCCTCCAGGTGTGGGAACCCATCCCCCCTCTCAGCCACCCCTCAGGGGTGCCAGTCCTGTCCAGGCTCCACTTCTCCCCCCTCAATCCCCCCACATCCTACCGGTTCACTTGGGGGTTCCTCCCGTCTCCTCGGGCTTCGAGGTCCCCGACCAGTGTCCTGCAAGCACCCTAGTCGTGTGGAGACGTGAACTCCATGTCTTCCCACACCACCACCTTGACTCCTGCCCCTACAATCTCTTATCTCTCTAAGATGGGGTAACAATATGGACTACATTATGGAATTTTTAAGAGCGTGAACAATATATCCAAGGTAGTGACCAGAGTTCCTGGCACAGAGGAGGGGTCAAAATGACAAAATCACGAAAAACGACCAACCAACAAACAAAATATCCCAAACTATTATTATCACTAGTTGGAATACTTCTTGGTCCCTTGTAGATTTGAAGATGTTTGTGATTTTTATCTCCAATAAGACACAATCATCCCTCAGTATTCACCGGGGATTGATTCCAGGACCACCCCCATATCAAAATCCACAATGCTCAAGTCCCTTATATAAAATGGGGCAGGACAGTCAGCCCTTTGTGGGTGCAGAACTCGTGGATATGGGTGGCTGACTGTGATCAAGACCTAAGGAGTTTGGTGCTAAGCACGAAGGGCTCTACCTTCAATACTAACCAACTACAGTGGGGCATGGAGAGGTGTCAGAAACAAAATAATCACTGTTCTTGCCTCTTCCCCAAAGTTACCCCGATGTTTTAAAACTACCCAGTTACTGTGTCCTCCACCCTCTTTTCTCCACTCAACTCCTCCTTCATCGGGATGGGTCTGTTTCCTTGGCCCCCCTTTCAGTGTCTTTAGGCTCCCCCCCTTACATATCCATCTCTGCAAACCCCTTAAGCATCTTACCCAGGTCTCACCACTTGTAAATTGTAGAGCCAGGTTTTGAACAGAGGCTTGTGTGATCTATGACACATCCCAGGAATGACAGAGAGATTGGAAGAGGGCTTTGATGTACCAATAATAATAATGATTCACCCATTAATTATAATTTCTTATCATTACTCACAGTGATAAATGCCAATGGATAAAGTATAATGTAAAGCTCTTGCTCACCCAATAATGGTGGTTACAGTGTCTGTTTACTGAGCACTTGCTATTTACTTGTACTTGTATTATTCTATGGATTCCTCTCAACAGCACTTGCACATTGACTATTTTATGATGTCCATTTGATATACAAGGGCCCTGAAATGCAGGGAGCCCCATGTCACAGCCAACACATCTACTGTTTAATAGATATGGAGAAAGACCTGAGGTCAGGGAATGGAAGGGTAAATATAATGTTGGAGAGGAGGGTGAAGGGAGGAGGAGGTGATTTTCTCATATTCTCATGGGTCTCCTGCATGACAGCAGGACTCTCTCCTCTAAATTCCCCTACTTTCTGAGACACAGTGAGTCCTTCAGCCTGGAGCTAGGACAGTTCATAAGGATCACCTAGTCTTCACTTGATTTCATCCAGCTGGGTTGGTTTGCTAGGGCCACCTTAACAAAGTACCAGAACCCAGGCAGCTTAAACAGAGGCTTCACCTCTAAATACCGTCACGCTGGGGACTTGGGTTTCAACATATAATTTTAGGGTGTGAGATAACAGAAAATATAAAGATTGGTCCTTGCCCTCAATACCTGGCACAGAGCTCCTAAAACCCTTGTAAATTCCTAAGCGATAAGAGCCCTAGAAGCATCTTTTGTTCTACTGAGGTGACTCTGGGTGGGCTCCTGGATGGCTCCTGGTTGGGGGCTGGTCACCAGAAAGACTAAGCCATGACTAGAAGCTTGGAATTTTCAGCCCCACCCACATTCTCCAGAGAGGGAAGAGGGGCTGGAAATGGAGTTAATAATGGATCATGCCCACACGAGGAAGCCTCTATAAAATCCCAATAATATGGGGTTCAGAGAGCTTTCAGGTTGGCGAGCACATCCACATACTGGGAGGGTGATACACCCCAACTCCACAGAGACAGAAGATCCTGCACTTGGGACCCTCACAGACCTCACCCTGTATGTCACTTCATCTGGCTGTACATCTGTCTCCTTTGTCACATCCTTTAATAAACTGGTAAATGTGTTTCCCTGGGTTCTGTGAGCTGTACTAGCAAATCTTCAAATCCAAGTGGCAGGAGGTCATGGGAGTCTCTGATTTGTAGCCAAGTCTGACAGAAGTTGTGGGTCATCTGGGAATCTCGTACTTGTGATTGGCATCTGAAGTAGGGGGGCAGTCTTGTGGGAATGAGCCCTTAACCTGTGGGATCTGATGCTGTCTCCAGGTAGACAGTGTCAGAATTGAGTTAAGTTGTACGACACCCAGCTGGGGTTTTAGAATTGCTTGGTGTGGGGAACCCTCCGCCCACATCTGGTGTCAGAAGCATTGTGATTGTCATAGTCGTGTGAGAGTAACAGAGAGGCACAGGCAGGGGGGTGGGTAGGGAGGGAGACACAAATAGTCAGCTCAGAACAATGGCTTTCTCTTCCCCACGTCTCTTCACACCATCTTTCCTCTATGTCTGTGTCCAAATTTCCCCTTTTTAGAAAGACACCAGTCATTCTGGATTAGGGCCCCCTCTAATGGCCTCACTTCAACCTCTCTAACAACATTATTTCCAAATAAATTCACATTCTGAGGTACGGGGAGGGGGTTAGGATTTCAACATGTGAATTTTGGGGGCAACACAATTCAGTCCCGAACACCAGCCACATAGGTGTGCATCTGAGGTCTAATGATTGCTCTTGACAGCTCACCCATGTTCAACATCCTTATCCAATAGGAAAACGTTCCTAATCTAACGCAAACTTTCTCCTGTCACAGTTTAAATTCATCTCCTTTCATTCTCCTATGATATCAATATTCTCTCCTTTCTTTTTTGAGCTTTAAGTTTTTGACTCTCCTTGTAGCTGAACCACCACTCCCCCTCCCCCCAAATTAAAGAACACAAAGAAAGGGAGCTGAGAAGCGAGATTGGGGTGGAGGATATTCAAATCATTAGTCTTTAGTTCAAAATGTGAGCAAGATGCTGTCAAGGACTGGAAAAGGAAGGTGCATTCATGGTTGTGGTTCAGAAGCCTGAGAGCTTTGGTTTAAAAATAGGTGAACTGAAATAAACACAGAGCTACTAAGATGGCACCGAAGTAGAGTGGTAATTGATCTAATGCAACTTTTGCCTCGGATAACATCATTATTTGTGAAATTATTGTTGCTGCCAAGTCAGCAAGCACTTACAGGACATGAATGCTAATTTAGGAATAGGACTATTTGTGGCTCATCTTTGAAGACAGCGGGAACTCAGTGGACACCCAGTAGCCAGACTTCTAAAAGCGCTGGTTCACGCCTGAAGTTTGCAGCGTTGAAGTGTGGAGGAGGTGCCCTGTCCAGGCGCCCCTCAGAGGAGGGATTCCATGCCCAGCTCTATGCAGTGAGGCTGGAAGATGACCTCCAGCTCTCAGCTCCTTCAGGGTCGGCCCCAGCTGCAGAGATTCAGGCCCCAGGTCAGCCCACAGCCTGTGATTTAGTGAAGAAGCGTTATGATCTAATGTCTCACTTGGGTCACTCAAGTACCCAGTACTTGCTCCAGAGCTCAGACCTGCCTGCACTGCGATTCCACCTCTTACTACCTCTGTCTCCAGCCTGCTTCCTTTCCCTGGTGTTGATTCCTAATAAACACCTTGTACCCCAGACTCCAAGTCAACATCTGCTTCCAGAAGACCGGACATGCCATAGGCGCCTCAACAGTTTCCAAAGTGGATTCGCGTTTCCAATTGTATCTATTGTGCTCTTGAAAGACAGGGGGTGAAACTGTCCCTTCATGTCCTCGTGGAGCAGGCTGTAGGATTCTTTTGTGGAATTTCAAGTGGAAGAATCTTTTTTATTTTATTTTATTGAAGTACAGTTGATTTACAATGTTGTGTTAATTTCTTCTGTACAGCAAAAGTGAATCAGCTATTATATATATATATATATATATATATATTCTTTTCTATTCTGGTTTATTACAGGTTATTGAATATAGAACCCTGTGCTATACAGTAGGACCTTGTTGTTTATCCATTCTATATATAATAGTTTGCATCTGCTAATCCCAAACTCCCACTCCATCCCTCTCCCAACCCTAACCCGCCTCTCCTCCTTGGCAACCACAAATCTGTTCTCTATGGGCTTACTTCACTTAGTATGATAATCTCTAGGTCTATCCATGTTGCTGCAAATGGCATTATTTCATTTTTTTAAATGACTGTGTAGTATTCCATTGTATATATATATACCACATCTACTTTATCAACTGGAAGAATCTTCTAAATTATTTAAGAATACATTTGGCTTCCACAAGATAAAGTACACGTGGAAAAATTATCTTTAGAAAGGACAGCCGTTTTATAATTCAGAATTTTTTTTCCTCAACTGCAGGGTTCCAGGCACTGTTCTAGGTGCCAACACCATAGTGAAAAGGATTTTCAGAGTTAGGTTCTATGGAGGGAGAGAGACAATAAATAAATAACTAAATAAATATGTTAATGAGGAAGTGTATATATTAAAACACATGAAGAAAATAAAATGGGAAATGGTAGCTAGTGACTGGGTACGGGAAGAGTCTTTCCATGAAGTGACCAGGGAGGACCTCTGGAGGAGGTGGCAGTAATGTTGAGAAATGAAGGACAAAGAAGATCCAGGCTTCTGCAGATAAAACTCAATCTGTTGAAACCGAAGGGATTCACAAGTTCCTGCTCAAAGCCAAAATGAATCAACAGCATCATCTAATGGATGGAGGGGACCATCTTGTTTATCTGAGATGGTCAGCTGGACCACTGACCATC
The DNA here is from genome assembly GCF_059928025.1 of Delphinapterus leucas. Lineage (NCBI taxonomy): Eukaryota > Metazoa > Chordata > Mammalia > Artiodactyla > Monodontidae > Delphinapterus > Delphinapterus leucas. Next base: position 24,391,477 of record NC_143143.1, read on the forward strand.
CCTAGTGGCCTCCATGAAGGCTGCATCTAGGGTTGGACGGGCCATAGAAATTTGGCTCAGAATGGAAATTGATCATTGAAGTACTTCTTAATTCTCACGTTAGATTTTTATCCAGAAACCGTGAGGAAAATGGCTCGCTTGCTCCCTTGGTTTACGTTGTAGGTCACAGATGGCGTGGCGCCCAATTAGCTGGCATTTAAACAGTCCCTTATCATCTTTTTGGGGCTTTCATGCTTGATTTTTTTAAAGTTTGGCCAATTCTCAGCAACTCGATTTTAAGGGTCATTATATTAACTGCAAAGATGAATCAGGGACGAGGTCATTTCTCATCCAGGGAAACTCTTTAGTCTTGCATGCTGTCATTTCCGTGCCCCCCATAGATTAGATGCTGATCTGGGTTTTAAAAAGACAATTCTATTTCAACATAGTATTCTTTGGGGGAAAAACTGCCTTCCCTTCCAAAAGCCTTGCCTTTTCATCAAAGGAAGCCTTTGTATCACGTTTGTCTCACTCATATCTGGGAGAGCAGCTGCACATTCACAGGCCCTACTCCAGCTGAAGAGAGCCCAGGACTTTATTGTAATCACCTTGCTGAAGTATTTGGAATTGTATATCAAGAGACTGGTTCTATGTTGCTATAATTTATGACAAAAGCCTGAATAAATCCCTAGACATGGATTTCCTATAAAACCCTTCCTTGTGAAAGTTTGTTGCACTGCAAAATGAAAAGAAGACAGGGAAGAAGAGAGAGAAAGGGGGGAAAAAGCCTGTAAGATGTACATAAATCTCTGAGGATGCCGTTTCTATTCATCACATTTACTGTAAAGACAGGGATTTTGTTTGGATGGAAAAAGAATGAATCATCGTGGTTTTTAGGGTCTAATGTGGAGCTTGCGTGAAGCATTTCCCTCTGATCTTTCTGCTTCAAGATCACCAGAATATGGAACAAGGAAGGACACAAAGAATACTTTCTACCAACCCTGGAATGTTCTGTATTAGGACGGGCATTGGGGGACAGAGGGAAATCTCCTTTTTGTGCCTTTCACTGGGGGCATTCACTGGTCTCTGAAGGTATAGTGGCACAACAGTTGAACAACATAGTTGCATCAGAAGTATATTTTAGTCATCCAAATTATACTATATGGGATGGGTAGTGGGGAAGGCAAGAGAGGAAGAGAGAGGGGAGAGAAGGGAAGGGAGAGAGGGAGGGAGGGAAGAAGGAGAAGGAGGCCAAGGAAGAGAGAGAATCTTTTTAATCACATAGAATATTTCAACCTCCATCCCACCCACAGGCTGAGAAAGCAGAAGATGGAGAATCTGATTCTACAGATCCCTCCTGTAGTCCCTTTGCCTCTCATAGTACGAGTGTTTCCCCGTGCTGAGGGCCACGCTGCTGTTTTTAGTCGGCGTGATTTGCTTAAACACAACTCAGCCTCTTCACCAGTTGCTCAGCCCAAGACACGGTAGTCTGTTCAGGATGGAGGGAGAATGGACTCAGTTGGATGTACTGAGAAATGATCTACTTCTTCAGAGTGTGGGTAGCTTAAGCGGGGTTTTAAGGGACACTTTGACTCTCCGGGTTTGTTTCTTTGGAATCTAATTGCCTCTTATGAGCCTTCTCTACTGGGGTCCTCCTAAGTGAGCAGGTAGGGGAATGAGGATTCTGGAGGAGTCGAAAGTTATTCATTAATTATTCACCAAATACTTACTAAGAACCTTCTCTGTGCTGGGCACTCTGCTGAGCTCGGAGGATTTTACCTGATGATGCAAAGAGAAGTTTCTCACTGCTCTTTTCATGCAATCTCAGGGTTTTAAGGCTGGAAAGACCCTGGGAGGATATCATCTATCAAAAACAATGGTGAGCAACATTTTATACACAAGGACTGCTTTGGGGAAAATAAACATGTTTACCATCTACATTCTCGTGGTTCATTCAAAGTGGAATAGTTTTATTGAGTTCCTTGGCAGGAAGGGATGCATTCTCAAAACTGAGCTTGCTTACTCAATTAAATGGAAGGCCATCGGTAGAAGATTTGCCTCTCTTTTTGGCCACTAAAATGCAAATATCTGTATATTTGATATACTAAATATCAAATATTTGAGAAGTAGCCCCATGCCATTGGCTTTCAAATTGTTGAATTTGAAATTAGATTATAGACTGTATCCCAAAGTTTAGGCAGGTCACATGGCCCACAGGCTGTGGTTACTCATCCAAGAGGTAGTGAATGGGATGCCGTGGTTGATTCCACTTTACATCCTCCATAGCACACTGTGTAATAGCTGAGTCCCTATGAGTTAGGTATCTGGTTTTTTAGAATGCTTTTCATTGCAAAAGACCAAAAGAAAAACTTATGCAAAGCCAAGTGGAGATGTAAAATCTCACATGAATTCAAAAGCCTAGATATTAGTATCGAGCATGGCAGAAATCAGATGTTCAAATCATTTACTCAATATTCTACTTTTTTCCTTCCCACACCTCTGCTTTCCCCTCTGGTGGTTCCACTCCTAGGCAAGCTCTCCTGGTGCGCACCCACAACCTACCAAGCAAAGCCAGGCTTAGACCCTCCCAAATCCAAGTCCAGTAGAAGAGTGTTGCCTCTCTCTAGGTCATGCCTGCCCTCAGTCTGGAACTAGAGCTGTTGGGCTCCGCCTAGCCTTGAATCAATCTCAGTGGTCTCATTGGCCAGGACGGGTCTGTTGGTAATGGTTACGGCCAGATCCATGTAAAACATATGGGCAGAATGATGAAGAGTGATTCCCTAAAAAGAATTGGATTGTTATTATTGGATGAAAGGGGGTAATCCTGGAAATGCAAAGAAAGGCTCTCTACCATCCTTCCTATATATCTGGCTGTTCATCCATCCATCCATCCATCCATCCATCCATCCATCCACCTACATATCTATCCATCTACGTACCCACTTGGTCACTCAGATAACTAGCTAGTTAGTGACTGCTCTTCCCTTTATTACAGAAAGTAATTAAACTTTCAGTGCATGACATATCTTAGGAGTTCCAAAGCTATTTTTTAAATGAATGAATAAATGAATTTTATCTTATTCTTATTTTACACATAATGAAAAGCTGGATCACAACAGCTAACGCCAGAGCTGGGATTTGCACCCATCCCCCCAACTATTTTTTTCTCAGCAATATGTTGCCTCATCCACTGGGGAGTAAGGCAGACATATTTAAATTATTGCCTAAACATAATGGCATCATGCCAGGGTATACTTATCTGTGGTTTTTTTAACCAGTGTTCATTTTTCATCCCAGAATCGTATTCATCTTTTCAAAAGAAAAGTTTACCCTTATTATAATGCCACATCGCAGCAAAAAAAAACAAAAAACAAAAAAAAAACGTAAATAATTTAAATGTCAAAAGCTAGGTACATTCTGTTATTGTGCTTAACTCTAACCCATGAAGCTATTATCCAAGCTTTTGAAATATGCCTCAAAATATATGTGTCTTAATAAGGCTTTAGAGATTATCATGATATTGGTGGAGAGAATTAGAATGCAGGGCATCTGGAACACTTTCCGTGAGAAATGGTTTACTATAGATCCAACAAAGTTAACGCTGTGGGAATGGGAGGTGGGGTGGTCAAACGTGTGTTCACCATCATTTTTAAGATACGTGCACACACACACACACACAAACTTTTTGCCAAGTTTAAGTGCCTTATAAGCCCAAGCCTATTTGATACTTGTTTTACTTGGATGTGTTATAGTGTTTTGTGCCCAAGGGTTCCAAACTATGAGTTTAGCATGGAAGTTATGATTGCCTGTTGATTTCTTTACGTTGTTTAAAGGAAAAAGAAAAAAGTGCCTGAGAGTTGGGACTCTTGGGTTCATTCATTGTCTCAATAAATATTAATTGAGTATCTACCATGTGCCAGGAACTGCTCTAGGATGCAACAGTGTGTGAATCAAACAGACTCAAATCCTTTCCCTCAGGGAACTTAAGAGTGTCCAATGCCAGCTTCTGTCAGTAAGGAATGGTTTATGTTTTGATCCATCACTTGCCCTCTGTGGGCTTCTGTCTTCCTGCCTGAGATATGAGAGGTGAGTGAACTCAACACCAAGCAAAAGAAAGGAACAGCTTAAAAAAACTAAGCTGGGGGTCTTCCCTGGTGGCGCAGTGGTTGAGAGTCCGCCTGCCGATGCAGGGGACACGGGTTCGTGCCCCGGTCCAGGAAGATCCCACATGCCGCAGAGCGGCTGGGCCCGTGAGCCATGGCCGCTGAGCCTGCGCGTCCGGAGCCTGTGCTCCGCAACGGGAGAGGCCACAACAGTGAGAGGCCCGCGTACCGCAAAAAAACAAAACAAAACAAAACAAAACTAAGCTGGGGAAAAGGAAAACTCACAGAGGACAGAGTGCTTCTATCTAAATACTGAGAAAGATGTTCTGTTTGCAAGCAAGGGCTATTCAACACAGAGCTTAATTATATATAAGGAGCTCAGGAGGTAGTGAGCTCTTTGTTACTGAAAGTGTACAAGAAGGAGAAATGAACTTGGCTGTGATGTTGGAGAAGTATCAGCCTTCTAAAAAGTCTTTCAAATATGAGTGTGTAAGCATAATTAACACTACCATCCTCCATCTTGGTAGTGCACCATTTGGACCATGTGGCCTCCATGTTTGCTGCAACAGGAGAAGAGAGAGTTGGAGGAGGCGTCTTAACTACCTTGGCCAGGAAGTGACATGGATCACTTCTGCTTATAGCCCAATGGCTATAACAAGTCATGTGGTCCAAAACCAATCAATAAAGGCAAGGAAATACAGTGGAGAACATGAATGTACAACGAGACTGTCTCTGGCAACTAAGATTTTGGAAAAATGGAAAGAATTACAGTAATACCTATTTCAGAGGGTTATTTTAAGAATTAAACGAGCTAAAATGGATTAGTTCATTTAATCATGTATCATCCAATGACTGACATTTAAAAAAAAAGAGAGATTTTCTTTCATTCTCTTTTTCTCACCTTCAAAGACTACCATGTTACTTGGCAGGACCAATTGAAAAGGTGCTCTATAGAGCCCCTGGGACGAGTCACAAAGGGCCTGATCTTTTATGGACACATCCCCATACTCTGACTTGATGCCTAAAATTCTACCATTAGAGCTATATCGCTGCCACTTTTCACAGCTCGAGGCTTGGAGTAGGGCATGACAGATCAGGAGAGTGGATATGGAAAGACCAGGTGGGAAGTTGTTAGTGACAATTTCAGGCCAACCCTGAGCAGGAGAGGTAGCATGGCTCAAAGACCCACCACCCATGGGTTTGCTCTTACTATACACATAGTTAGAAAGGCTGTATCCCCTTGGCAGGGCATCCTAGGTGCAGCCCGCCCATCTGAATGTAAAATGAATTCAATTTAGCCTTGTGTAATTGCTTATTTGATTCCTGATGATGACATGCAGTTAGGAAGGAAATTGACATTCTGTCATTTCTGTTCCAATAAACCAAACTCCGACAAGTTTCCTCTTAGGTACTTTGTGGCAACCGGCCCACCTGCTCTTCTTCTATAGAGAAATTAGTGAGCACTGGGAGCTTGGAAATACAGAATCCCAAGCCCGGTGCCTTTCTTTTTTTTGGCGGTACGCGGGCCTCTCACTGTTGTGGCCTCTCCCGCTGCGGAGCACAGGCTCTGGACGCGCAGGCTCAGCGGCCATGACTCACGGGCCCAGCCACTCCGCGGCATGTGGGATCTTCCGGGACCGGGGCACGAACCCACGTCCCCTGCATCGGCAGGCGGACTCTCAACCACTGCGCCACCAGGGAAGCCCCCAGTGCCTTTTTAGAGAGTCTGAAATGGAAGAAGAACATAGGCAGTCAGGGGTATATGCCTGAACTTCCTTTTCCCTGGCCAATACAATAGACCTCCTTTTGGAAAGTACTTAATATGGCTTCCTGCTTTAGAAATATGAATTCGCTCACTTGTTACCCAAAGATCATTTATGTTCAAGGTCATGTTTTTAAAAGTTCAAACAATTTAGGAGTCTGGAGACATCCCCAGTAAATCATAAAAGGCCTCACAGTTCCCAACACAGGAAAATGTTTTTGTTATTATCTCATGGCTACCCAGTGCCCTGTTTGTCCAAGTCTGTATATGACCACTGCATTCTGAATGATGTCTGCAAAATTGTGAGAAAGGGGAGCCCATTCAAGCTAAGGAGACACCAATCAGGTGAATGGGATGGGACTTGACAAAGGTTCTCAGAATGTGACTGAAGGGTCAGTGAGAGCCTTGAGTCTTATTGATGAAAGAACAAAATCCACAGGAGCTTAAATGGCAGGCTCAAATGTCAATACCAATGGAAACTGAGCCTTCCATGCATCTTGGATAGATGTGATTTAGATGATAAGCCCATGATATGGTGAGGAAAATGTGAGTATTAAACCATTTCTTGGGGTTTAGACTTGTCTTTCTTTATCACAATGTCACACTGAGACTGGACTAAAGGTAGCCTTGTTTTATCTGCGTTGTACACTGCTCCACCCTTTGATCACTGGGTTCCCATCACGCCGGACTTCTTGCACGGCCTTGAGCATCATGCTTCCCCTTCCTACAAGTTCTTCCCTTAGCTTGGGTACCAGGCTCTGCCCCTCCTTCTCTTATACACACACACACACACACAGACACACACACAGACACACACACATGCCACATCATTTACTCTCACTCATCTTTTTCATCTCAGATCAAATATTTATATCTGGAGAGATTTTTCTGACTCTCCCTGATCTGGCTCAGTTCCCTTTTTCATACCTTCCTGTGCCTCCCTTGTCACTCTTATACGAACGGTGTATTCAGTAGGCTTATGCATTTTTTCCCCAACTTTTGATGAGCAGCTCCATGAAAATGAAGGCCAGGGCTGTACCTCCATGCACTGCACAAAGGCATCTAGCCTAGGGCACAGCTGGGGGCTGCAGGCTATGGATCCTCTGCTGGCCTGGTAGGCCTTGGCCATCATAATCACTGCACATCCCCAGCACCTAGCACAGTGCCTGGTGCAGAGCAGGCCCCCAGGAAATGTGGATTGATGGACGCTCTTTGGCTGGGCCCCGGCACCATCCATCATTGACATAGGAGGGAAGAGCCTCCTTGAAGGCAGCACCTCCTGTCAGCATGGAGTTCACATCGGCCAGCCATCAGCCCAGCTGCAATCTCAGTAAGTCAAAGACACTGGGCACCACCTCCTAGGGACTGGCCATTGGCCACCTGGGAGCCCAGTGAGAGTTAAGGGCTGTGGCAGTCTGATCTCAGAGCTCTCAAATGCAATTGGTGAAAGAAGTCATTCCTCCTCTTTTCCTCTGTAGGTAGAGGTTGAAAGTCACACCTGGTTTCTAGGGCTCTGTCTCTTTGTGCCCCTAAGTAAATGATAAGATCACCTCTCTAAGCCTTCATCTCTTCCTCTTCCTCTGTAAAATGGGTGTGATAGGAATAGTCCCTACCGCCCAATGTGAATGTGGGAATGTAGAGCATTTAATGCTCTAATAGTGTGTAACACATGGTGTGTGTGTGCATATATATATATATATATACACACACACACACATTATATATAACTATAATATACATGTAACATATAATATAAATATAAGGTATACATATATGTTAAGAAGCCTCTTCTCATAGAGGCCCCCGATCAAGCCAAAAGGAAACCCCTGGAATTAGGCAGTGAGGACCACATCCCCAGCTAGGCTGTCTTGATTGTTTTACTTGCACTCCTGCCCAGGCTTGCTAGCTCCCATGAGGTTATCCACCTTCTAGACACACAGCCAGAAGAGTTGTCATTGATGACAGAAGAAGGGAAGAAGAACAAAGGATATTTGTGTGCCATCTTAAGGAGACAGAGACACTCCTTGTTCTCGGCAATAGAATTGTTCCCAATGTCGCTAGAGAGACCCAGAGCTCACAGTTGTGATGCTACAAGGAGAGGTCCCATGGGCAAGGAGTCAGGTCCCCTGACCAGAGCCATTCCCTGTTTATCTGTTTTACAGGTTGGTGTTCAGGGTCAGTTCTTGTTTGGGGGAAAAGAGAACTCTTCTGTTAATGAGTAAAAACATACAAGTTAGGTGGATGCTTATTGCTACGTACAAGAATTAGATGCTATGTGTACAAAACCACTTTGGCTGTCTGTATGTGAGAAGTTAGCTATAGAAAGGCAGATCTAATTATACTGGATGCCGGCTTAGAGCTGGGAAGTAACATTAGGAGAAATCTCCACTTGAGAACCCTGCTTGTACATGCGAGTGTTTGGGTTTAACAAGAGTGTGAATGTGCTTGCCTAGTCATTCATTCCTCTCATAAATACTCCCTGGGGCCCTCTATGTGCTCAGCACTCTGCTAGGCTCCGGGGAGAATACAGAATAATAAGATTGAATCATTTCATGAAAATGGCTACATCTTAGTGGGGGAGAGAAAACATTTAAACTATTAGTGACAATATGAGTTCTGCATTCAACTAATATTACTGAGCACCACCTACATACCAGGACTTATCCCAGGTTCTGGGGACCCAGCAGCAAACAAAACATAAAAACTCCTCTTCTGGTGGAACTTAAGTTCTAGCTGCGGGGAAGGCACCATAAAAGATAAGCAAATAAATGTGCAATTTATACTGGTTAGTAATGAGTGCTTTTACTAATAAAGCAGAGTAAAGAGATGGACAGTGATGGGAAGGGGCTGCTGTTTCAAACTGGGTGGTCAGCAAAGGTTTTTCCAAAGAGATGACATTTGGGCCAAGAGCTGAAGCTGAATCAAGTGAGGTGGTGAATCATGTCAGTTTCAAGGGACGTGAACTTCAGGCAGGAGGGAATGGATGAGCAAAAGCCCTGAGGAGGATGGTACCTGGCGTGTTCAAGAAGCAGTAGAGAGATCACTGTGGCTGGAACCAAGGGAGCAGTGGGGAGAGTGGCAGGGCCAGATAATGCAATGTGACCTGTAACTGCATAGCCTTCAAAAGGAAGCAAATATCAACAACAAAAGAAAAGTTAACTCTGCAAAACAGAAGCGAAAACAAAACCCAGCTGCTACAGTAATGAAATTGGGCAAGCAAACTCTACAGTATTTTATGACCATGCCTTATTATACCTGAAGCACAGTTCACTCAGTAAGATGGCTCCGGGGCTGATAATAGCTGGAGTTGCGGGGGACTCCCTGTTATTTCAACTGAATGGGAGGAGTTAGGGAACAGGATGGGGTTCTGCCCAGCAAGCCACCCTTAGAGGACACCCCTTCCTCTTTTTGACTGCCCAGCACCTTCCTATGTTTGGGGAATTTCCCTGCTATAAGTTCCCACCTTTTACAACAGAAGCCAGATGCCCCCTTTCCCAGCCTCCCTTGCGGCTAGAGTGAAAGCATGGTTTCCACCAATCAGATTGCTTGTTCCAGACTTTGCCTTGGAAGCTGGTACCACCCATAATGGCAGCAGCTTTCATCCAGCTTCCAGGGGCATCAGTGGTCGATGATGTAGTAGAACGTCCAGAGAGCTGACGTTGCAAGGTCCGTAGGGCCCACTGTGGGGGCAGTGATGCCGCTGCTGCACCAGTTCTGCAGTGTGAGTTTAGGGATTGCTCTTGGTGGAGCCTCAAAGCCTGGTTCTCTCCACTGGTATTAGTTTCCTATTGCTGTTTTAAGAAATGACCACAATCTTGGTGGGTTAAAACAACAGAAATTTGTTCTCTCACAGTTCTGGAGGCCAGAAGTTCAAAATCAAGGTGCTGGCAGGGCCAAGCTCCCTCTGTAAGGCTCTAGGGGAGAATTGGGTCTTTGCTTCTTCCAGCTTCTGGTGGCTGTTGGCAATCCTTGACTTATGGCCCCATCATTCCAATCTGCCTCTTTGGTCATGTGGTCTTCCCTTTTCTCTGTGTCTTCACTTCCAGTTGTGTCAAATCTCTGCTTTGTTCTTGTAAGAACACTTGTCATTGGATTTAGGGCCCACCTGGATAATCCAGAATGATCTTATCTCAAGATCCTTAACTTAATTACATCTGAAAAGACTTTTCCCAAATCACGTCACATTCACAGATTTCAGGGAGTAGAACATGGATGTGTCTTTTTGCAGGCCACCATTCAATCCACTGTACCACCTCCTGGAGATCCTGTGAGCTCACAAATAACCTTTTATATATATATTTTTAAATTTTTTAACATCTTTATTGGAGTATAATTGCTTTACAATGTTGTGTTAGTTTCTGTTGTATAACAAAGTGAATCAACTATACATATACATATATCCCCATATCCTCTCCCTCTTGTGTCTCCCTCCCACCCTCCCTATCACACCCCTCTAGGTGGTCACAGAGCACTGAGCTGATCTCCCTGTGCTATGTGGCTGCTTCCCACTAGCTATCTATTTTACATTTGGTAGTGTATATATGTCAGTGCCACTCTTTCACTTCATCCCAGCTTACCCTTCCCCCTCCCCATGTCCTCAAGTCCATTCTCTACGTCTGCGTCTTTATTCCTGTCCTGCCCCTAGCTTCTTCAGAACCTTTTTTTTTTTTTTAGATTCCATCTATATGTGCTAGCATACAGTATTTGTTTTTCTCTTTCTGATTTACTTCACTCTGTATGACAGACTCTGGGTCCATCCAGCTCACCACAAATAACTCAGTTTCATTTCTTCTTATGGCTGAGTAATATTCTTTTCAGCTCACGCCAGCCTGAATTGGTTCCTGTTGCTTGAAAACCAGAAACTGGGCTCTGACATCGCCCTACCTGAATTTCCATTCTGTGTCCCCAGCTGGGAAGAGATGTCTGGCATTGTACTCCTGCTTGGGGTCCGAAGCCTGAGACTCTGGTCTCTGCAGGCATGGATGACGCCTGGCCTTCCCGTCTGCTCACTTTGAATCCTGCCACCCCATAGAGGAATGAAATGCTTGTGTCAGCAGCTCTGTGACTGAGACTTTTCCTTCTAGGCTAAAACATATCTCCTGGCTGTATGAGGTTGAGATGCAGACCCCACTACAGAAAGGAGGGCTAGGTGGTTAGCCTCACCACATCAACTATTTATGGCCTTTGTTAAAAAATAAAAACCAGATCAAACTCACCCACAAAAACTTACGGAACAAGCACAAACCCTTAGAATGCTTCTGAGGAGACAGCAGTGTCTCCTTGCCTCTCCGTGTTCCATCACCCTGACTGCTCAGCAAGCATCAGCCTTTGTCAGCTCGTGGGGTGAGAATGGAGTCTCTCCAAGGGGAACTTTCCATGAATATCTGGAGCCCATTTTAGGGAAGAAAATAATTTGACAAACATGAGAAGCAATATAGCCTGATGTTTACACACTTGGGCTCAGAAGCCAGAGGGATGTTGAAACCTGAAACCTGGTACCACCTCTTACTGGCTATGTGGCCCTGATAACATTATTCACCTCTCTGAGCCTCGGTTTTCTCATCCCTGGAGAATATTAACATCTACCTGGTTTTTTGTTGTCATTGTTTTTTTGTTTTTGCTTTTGTGAGGATTAAATAGATTCAATAAAGTTCCTAGTTTAGCACTGACACATGTGAACATGTGAAAACATCTTCAATCGTTTTGCCTCTATTGTCACCCCTCTCATCTGATAACCTCATCTCGATTTGGTTACCTGTGGATGTACTGCCTCTTCTTCCGTTGTGAGTGCTTTATCCTACAGTGCCTGGCACATGAGAGGTGTTTTGTGAATTTTGAGTGAATAAAGCTGTGTTGTTTTGATGGGTGTGTAATCTGTGTTTGATGGACCATAAGGTGACAAGACTAAATTGATCATCTTGGACACATATCCCAGGGCCTTATTTCTCTGCCTTCATTCTATCTCCAATGGCGATATCCCCAGTCTCCACCCGAAGCTCACAGTACCAGCAACCTCACCGTTTCTGGGAGTCTCTGGGGGAACATCTGGCTTATTCTCACAAGCCTAGTTTGCTTGGCCATCCTGTGAAGCCAGCCTTTTTCTTTCTGCTCTGCACTGCCCGCTATGGGTGAGGGGGCGAGGACACCATTAGCGCCAAGGGTGATGAGATGGCACTGGAGCCACAGTGCCACTCACTCCAAAGGTCCCTGTCGAAACAAACACTGCTAAGCCCACCAGGGACCACAGGTGCACTCAGGGTCCCCAGAAATTTCACTGGAACAACGCTTTTGGCTTTGACCTCCTCTTTTACTGTAGCCTGTGCTTTTTAGCATTCAGGCAAGAGTCCCTTGGGTTCAAGACGGACTGGTCTGAATTGCAAGACCTGTGCTGGGTTCTATCTTGTCCTTCCTTCCAGTTCTGGGACTAAGGTCTTGGTAACTAACAGTCAAGGCTTTGGGGGTGTGTGTGTATATGTGTCATACAACAGGGGTTTAAATATTGGCTCCACCATATACTAGTTCTGTGACCCTGACTAAGTCACATAATCTTTTTAAGTCCGAGTTTTATTATCTGCAAAGTGGGAGGAATAATTATACTTCCTCACAAGGAAAATTAAGGATTAAGTGAAATAATGATTGCACAGCCTGGTATACACTAAGGACTAAATAAATGCCATCATATTCATTTCCTTAGGTGAATTATTTGCCTAGTGGCTCTACTCTTTCATATGCAAATAATGCCTTTTGGTTGATCTGCCACATCTACCAAATATTTGGAGATGAAGGGAGAGTGAAGTGGTGGCAGAAAAGATGGGGAAAGAGACTTTCTAACATCTCAGAGGAATAAAATAGTAACTGTCAGAAACATGATAACACTATAAAAATCAGCTAGAGAACCAGCTCTGTGGATTATGAAATGTAGAGCATGGGACAAATGCCGTGTAATTGCTAAAAGCCTGGACTCTGGAACTCAACAAGTGAGTTCTAACTCCAGTTTGGTCATTTATTAACAGATGTTCTTGGGCAAGTTTCTTCATCTTGTGTGCTTCAGTTTTCCCATCTTAAATGGGGATGATAGTACCTATATCATAGGATTGCTATGGGAATTAAATAAGTTAATTCATGTCAAGCCCTCAAAGCAGTATCTGACACATAATAATTAACTGATAAATATTAACTATTAGTATTAAATCTACAACTAATTAATTAAGAAAAGAAAATTTAAAAAAAGAAATCCATAAGTGCTACTCTGTGGATAAATCTGTTCGTACAATGTCCAAATGATCTATGCTCCTTCAAATATTTCAGTCAACTAGATGCCCAGATATGCAGAAATTCTAGGATAAACCACCTAAAACTATTGCTCTTCGTATAAACTCATGTACAAAGACCTTACATGCTGAGCTGGAAATTTTTGTTGTTGTTCTTGGAATGCACATGTATTTGTTGCAGAGAATTTTCTACTTTAAAAGGCTTATGAAATACACTCACAGACATAGAAAACCAGTTTATGGCTACCAAAGGGGAAAGGGGATGGAGGGATAAATTAGGAGTTTGGATTAAAATATACACAGTACTATATATAAAATAGATAACCAACAAGGACTTACTGTATAGTACAGGGAAATATACTCAATATCTTGTAATAACCTATAAGGGAAAAGAGTCTTAAAAAGAATAGATATAGGGACTTCCCTGGTGGCACAGTGGTTAAGAATCTGCCTGCCAATGCAGGGGACAAGGGTTCGATCCCTGGTCCAAGAAGATCCCACATGCCGCAGAGCAACTAAGCCCAGGCGCCACAGCTACTGAGCCTGCGCTCTAGAACCTGCGAGCCACAACTACTGAGCCTGTGCGCCACAACTACTGAAGCCCACGCGTCCTAGAGCCTGTACGCCACAACTACCGAAGCCTGTGTGCTCTAGGGCCCGCGTGCCGCAACTAGTGAGCTCTCATGCTGTAACTACTGAAGCCCATGCGCCTAGAGCCCGTGCTCTGCAACAACAGAAGCCACAGCAATGAGAAGCCTGTGCACCGCAATGCAGAGTAGCCCCTGCTCACCGCAAGTAGGGAAAGCCGGCACACAGCAACAAAGACCCAACACAGCCAAAAAAAAAAAAAGGAATAGATATATATTTATATGTATAACGGAATCACTTTGCTGTACACTTGAAACAAACACAACATTGTAAATCAACTATATTTAAATAAAAATTTAAAAAAAGAAATCTTGGATTAAAACAAGAATGCAAAAATATAATCAAATAAAATGCTCATAGAAGTGGAAGATTTGGTAGACTGTCCATGAAACCTTATTGTACCCACTCCCGAGACCTGGAAGTCTAATTGGCAACAGTGTAATTGGCATTTCATGGAATGGTCAAGGAGGTGAAGAAGGTTCTCAGGGGGTGCTGGGTTGCAAGCCAAAGAAACTGACTCAAATCAGTCTAAGCATGTTCAAAAGTATTCAAGGGTACCTCCTACAACACATCTGGGCTCAAGGGTCTAGAGCCAGGAATTGGACATATGAGGGTCTAAGGCTGCTCTGTTCTCTCTCCTCATTCTGGAGCTGCATTCTCCCTCCTCTCTACTGCTCTCAACTAATCTGTTTTTTTCTTTTCCCTTGCTGGGCAGAGCAGCCTTCTACGCCTCTCCTGCCCACAACCCAAATGTGGCCACCCCACTTTTTCTTCATTTTCTCTCAGTTCTAGTCTCCATAAATGACCAGCAAAGACAACGAAGTACAACTCCAAATTCCCAGGGGAGAATCCGATTGGCCCATTTTGTGCCCTCTCGTCCAATCATCTATGCTTGGGGTCAAAGTCCCATATCACAAACAAGGCTGCAGGAGCTGACCCCTGAGGGGTGGGGTAGATATCAGGTCGCAGGGGTGTGAGCTGGATATGGGCCCTAAAAGACATCTTCAATACACAAAGCAGGAAAAGAGGACACACGCCTGCAGTGACTGACAATGACTTGGGCTTTGGAAGGACCACTTGACAAGAATCCATGTCAGAATCTTCTGGGGCAATAAGCTTGCCAGTGGCTAGTTCAGTCAGTACCCCCGTCGCCTGCCTCCTGGTGTCTAAGACTCAGGAAAGGACCAGGTAGATCTGCAGGTGCACTGTGCCCTGCCCAACCCTCTCTGTACTCCCCAAAGAGCCAGCCTCTTTCCCTGCACCACACCCTCCCCCTTGCCTCCAACACTCTGTCCTGTGGCCCCTCCCCCACATGTCCGCAAAGCTGGCTCCTCCTCATCCTTCAGGGCTCACCTTAAAGTCACCCTCCACACCCTTTTTGATCTTCTCCACCTTTATACATACCCTGTAAACTCCCTTCATAGAATAATCGTAATCTGAATTAAATGCTTATGATAATAGTAGCAAACACTCAGACGATGTTTCCTATGAGTTGGATATTTCTTTGTCCATGTGAATTCAATCCATCAACACATCTAAATCTGTGAAGTAGGAAGTCCTATTATCCCTCCTTTCACAAGTGAGGAAACTGAGGCACAGAGTTGTCAGGTAACTTGCCCAATATCCTCCGGCAAGCAACTAGCTCCAAAGTCTGAAACCTTAACCCCTGCTTCCTCTTGACTACAGTGTTCCACTGTTTATAGGCTGGATTACTTACTCATTATCTGTCTACTCAGTTATATGCTCCGCACAGTCAAGGGCTGTATTGGTTGTGCCCACTCTATCTTTATCACTTACCAGAATGCCGCGCACTAAAAATTTATTTGCAAAACGAATAAATGAAGGGACATGGGAAAGCAAGAATGCGTTAATTCCTTTTAAAAAGAAAGACCACAACCACCAGCACCCCCCACCTGGATTCCTGCTCTGGCTTCCTAATGGTCTCCCTGCTTCCAATCACCCCCCCCCCCACCCAATATCTTCTCAACCAGAGGTTGGAGCCACCCTGTTAGAACCTACCTCTGATGATGTCCCTCCTCTGCTCAGAACCCTCCCGTGGTACCCTCGGCACTCAGAGCAAAAGCCAAGGTTTCTACAGTGGCCTACGAGGCCCTACATGATCGTGATCTGGCTCCTATCACCACTGCTCCTCTCTGGTGTCCTTGATGTCCACGGAATACATCAGTCACGTCTCCGCCTCCAGGCCTTTGCTCCAGCTCTTCCCTCTGCCTGCAATGTTTTTCCCCCAGAGATCTGCTTCCCTAAACCGCTCACCTGAGTCTTTGTTCTCACTGAAGCCTATTCACCCATGCGATAGGAGTTAACATCACAGCCTGACACCCCTTTGCCCATGGCTGAACCCCCTTCCCTATCTGCTACCCATAGCACGTATCCTTTTCTAACATGCCTCACCGTTTACTTATTTATTTATTATATTTATTTATTTTGTTTTCTGGCTCTCACACTCAAACTTCACAAGAGCATCTTTGTACGCCGTGTGCACTGATGATTCCCAAGCATCCAGGACAATGCCTAGCACGTAAAGGCCGTGTATAAGGCACTGGGCACCGATGGCATGAAGAACTGCTGACATCCATTCATTTGTTGAAGGCTTACTACGCACCTGGCACAGCGCTCAGCACATCCCAGGGATTATCTCATTTTACCCTCAGGGCTGAATGGAACTGAAACCCCTTTCCATGGCCCATGGGGTCCTTCACGATCTGGTCCTGCCTCCCTTTCCTGCCATTCTCCTTGCTCACCAGCTTTAGCCGTTCCACGCTGGCCTCCTCTGCTCCCCACACGCATGGGAAACAGCCTGGCCTCAGGGGCTTTGTATCTGCTATTTCCTCCACTAGAAACATTCTTTTTTAGAACTTCACATGACCTGCTTGTCCCTCACTTTATTTGGGTCTCGGCTCAAGTATCACCGCATCAGTAAGGTCCTTGCTGACCACTTTATTTAAAATAGCACCCCTATCACCCAGTCTCCTTTCTCTGCCTTTTTACTTTTTATAGCACTTATTATATCAACATTAAGTTATATGTTGATTAATTTCTTTCTTCCCTCACTAGACTTTCAGCCCCCAATAAGGGTGGAGGGAGATCCACTCATTGCTGAGGCCCTGATATCTAGAACCGTGTCTGGCACAGAGGAGGCGCTCAGTAGATCCTGTTGAATGAAGGGCAGGCTCCACAATCATCTTCAGTCCTGGATGAGAATCTGGAGGCCGAGAGAGGCTGAGTAACTCCCTAGGTCATATAGCTAATAGAGAGACAGGAAGAACTACTGTCCTGATGATATTTTTCTTCTAAAGTATCCTAAGAACCCTGCTCAGTTCTTGTATATGGTGGGTGATTGATACACTAATAAATAAATTCTTGAAAAGCATAAAGTGTGGATCAGCTTTCATATTCAAAGTCTGGGACACTTGCAGACTGTAAACTCCTGGAGGGCAGGGATTGTGTGCATCTGGGCAAGTGACTTGACTTTTCTCAGTCCCAGGTTGCTCATGTCCAGTAATAGCTGACTTAAGGATTACATGAATTAATGCATGCAACATGTTTAGCATAGTATCTGGTGTCATAAGGCATAAAAATCTCTAGTTTTTATCATTATGAATTGTCTTCATACCCCTCCATGTGGTACAGTACTTAGCACATAGCAGGCACCCCAGGAATATTTGCTGTGGTTCAAGTCTTTGAAAACCATGCATGAGGGGCCGTATTACTGTTGAAAGGTATCTGCTGCCTCTTCCCCATCATACCTCCCTGCCCCAGGAGGATCATACTTCTCTGACACTTTGGTCTTGGTCTTGGCCATGCGACTTGTTTGAGTCAGTGAAATATGAGCAGAAGTGACACGGGCCTCTTCTCTTCCAAGGAAGAAGTTTTAAGAGCCATTGTGGGGTTCACGCTGATCTCATTTTGCCTTCGACAGGAGACCAGCAACATCCCAGAGGCTGCTCCAGAGACTAAACTTTGACCCTGGAATTGAAGACAACTTGATGCAGAGTCCGATCGGACCTGTGATGAGAGCTGACACGAGCAAGAAATAAACCTCTGCTATTCTGAGGCACTGAAATTTAGGGCTCATTTGTTACTGCAGCATACCCATGCCTATCCTGATGGATGCACTGTGGCAATTGTGGTTATAGTACCATCTCTGGATTCTACATGTTTTTGAACAAAATGCGTTTACATGAGCACAACCCTGTAGATAGAACAGAATGGCGGAGCGTGATGGGATGGAGAGTATTCCAGCCTGGGCAGGAGAACCACAGTGGCCAGGGCAGCCAGAGGCAGCATATCAGTAGTTCTGTGGTGGAGGGTGGGAGGCAGGGGATATTAATGAGCCTGGAGGTAAGTAAGCTAAGCAACTTTTTTTGTTTCCCCAAATCACTAACTTTCATTGTTATTTCTCACATGGTAAGTACAATGTTATTTCTCACGTGGTAGGTATATGTATAATATATGTATATATATTTAGTTTTATATAAATAAATATAAATATTTATATATAAATAATAAATATTTAGTTTTATATAAACTATATATATATATATATATAGTTTTTCATTGAAAAAGAGCCCAATAGTAGAAATGTTTGAAGAATACAAATGGATAAAGAAATTATGGAAATCTCAATCTTACTATGCTCAACTCCCCCCAGGAGATAATCACTGGTATTGCTTGGTACAATTCCTTTATCTGTGCATTTACATACACAGCTATTTTTTTTTTCTAGCATAAATGAATGGAATAATACTATATGTATTGTTCTGCAATTTGCTTTTTTATTTTAACTTAGTGTTTCTTGGAGACCTTTTTGTGGCACTCAGTAGAGGTCTAGCTCAGTTTTAGAATGGCTTCATATTATTCCATGCTATGGATGAAGTGTAATTTATTTAACTTTTCCACTATTAATGGACATTTATACCCATTTGAAGTTTTACCTCCTTCTGTGATTCATGGACTAACAGCTCCACTAATGGCAAGCTTTACAACATGGCAGTATAAATGACCACATTTTTCCCTCCCTGAATTTGTAAACGTCTTATCAACAACAGTACAGGGGTGGATGTGTGTGCACTGGCTGCAGATGCCTCGTGCCTGGGCCATGGCAATTCCTCCTGGAGGTGAAGGTTGTTTGCCTGCACTGTCTTGGGAAAGAGGAAGAAGCTCCCAGAAGACCTGCCTTTCTCGTCTCTGACTCGCCTCTTTCTCTCCCCTTCCAGGCATAGGAACAGTCCACAGTTCCTAAGAAGATTCCAGATCAAAGTGCTTCCTGTCCTTTGGCCCAAGAACCATACCCACTTACAAATGAATCATGATTAACTTTACACTTGTGTTTGGGGCATTTCCCTAAACTGTCATGTAAGCCCACTCTTGATGTGTTTAGCTTTTATTTCTTGCTCTCTCCATTTATCTGTCTCTGTCCACCCTGTTTCTGTCAGTCTCCTTCTTCTCTCCTCCACAAAGATACAGAATTTTATCCTCAGTAGATTATGGATGTAGCCTTATCAGTTGTCATAAGCAACCTTACTGGGGGTGAGGAAGCAGAACGTGGCAACTCTGGGAAAATGAGACGAGAATTTATTACTTAGGGTTTTCTCAGTGCCTCACCCCAAACCTCATGCTTACTAAAAGCACTAGATACCATCTCGTTGATTTTAAGATGCTGTCCTTACCATGCTGACATTTCTAAAGCCAGCATGTGTTCTATGATAAAAGTCTACTTTTAATACACTATTTAAAAAATAACCAATGGCATTTTATAATTGAAGTAAATTCCTGTAAGAAGGAATGATTCAGTCGCCCCTGCCGTTAGGAACTGTGTCAAGGATGAGGACACCCAGAAGCCAGCCATGGTTCTCTCTCCTCTAGCCCCCTCCCCACATGCTCATCATGCCTGAAATATCCACTATTCGAATTCTTTCTTAGGACCCTTAAGGGACCTTGGGCTCCATGGGTGGTCCCCTGGCTTGGCAAACTAAAGCATTAGCACCTCCTGGCTAGAGTGATTGGTTCAGGGGCAGGCACATCACCCAAGCTGGGCCACTGAGACTTAGGTCCTCTTGGCTGGTAACAAGCCAATGGGATGTCGAGGTCCAGAGCTGCAGGGGGCCATCAAAACCTTTGGAGATGAAGCCAACCCAAGAAGTCAGAGTCCAAAGATGAAGAGAGGGAATTCCCAATGCCATTGTAGAGCACCTGGATACAGCTGTTCCTGAAGCTAGACCATTTAGGTTTAAGCCGGTTGGAGTTGAGCTTCTGCCACATGCAACCAACCCTGACCTGATGACTACAGCCGCAAATCTGTGCTGACACGCAACAGGGCTAGAGCATGAAAGAGAAGGAAGGGGAGGGGAAAGCTTGGAGTAGGGGCAAGGGGACAGGGGTGTGGTGAGGCAGGAGAGGGAGAAATCCCAGAGCACTGAAAGAGACAGTGTGGAGATAAGGGAGCCATGAATAAGGATTTCTCGGCATGGCCTCTGAGGCCCTCCCAGTGGGACCTGTCTCTCTCTTTCCTTGCATTGGACAACTCCATCCCCTTTGCTTCCTGTTCTCTCACATCCTAGGTATCCCTTCCTCAGGGCACATGCTTTTTCTTTCTGGACTGTTCATGCCCCATTGTTGGCTAATTTTTCGGTGAGCCTTGAACTCAAAGATCTTCTCCTAGGGGGGCCCACCCATACCCATACCAGGCGTACCTCTTCTATCTAACACCCTCCCCATTTGAAAGTACACGTATGCATACTTGTGCATGTGTGTATGTGTGTGTGTGTGTGTGTGTGTGTGTGTGTGTGTAGTTATCTGGTTAATGTCCTCCTTTCCCACTAGACTAAGCTCCCCAAGGTGAAATCTCTGTCTTTGCAATCCTACACCCAGTGCCTTGCACATGCCTGGCATTTTCCCATTACGCTGGGGAAATATCTGCTGAGTGAAGGAATCAGAGTCTCACTTGGGTTGAAGTCCCCCCAGAGCACACACTGATAAAGGTTCAGGGTCTGGACTTAGACTCTTGGGTGCCAGCCTGACTAATTGTGATCTTGGGAAAGTCACTTACATTTGTTAGGCTCAGTTTCCTCATCCGTGAAATGGGGATAATAGTGGCACCCACTTCCCAGGGATGCTGCAAGGATTACATGAGCTATTATCAATAAACCATTGAGAACAAGAGCTGACACAGTCAACACAGAATAAAGGTATGCTAAGCTTATTCTTACAAGGGCCCCTTTAGCTGTGGTTGACAACAGGGAAAGAATAAATCTTGTGTTGCCAAAGGACATATATCTCCAAGCCCAATTGAAATAAGACAAGAATAACTACAGGAACCCAGGAAGCATGAGGAGTTGGCTTTGGCTAGGTTTGCAGCCCACGGTGGCCCACGGCTCGATGGACCAGCCATGTTTAGAAAGATCACCTGGTATCTAGAGAGTCCTCAAATGCAGTACTTCACGCTTTGATGGACTCGAGAACAACCTGACGGATCTTTTGAAAATGCAGATTCTGATTTAGGGCAGGGCCCGAGACCGTGCATTTCTAACATGCTCCCAGGCGATGCTGCCGCTGCGGTGGGCACACCGTGCTTTGAGCAGCCAGGCAGATGCACAGTGGGAAGCGACTGCCGGCGTTCCGAGGAAAAGGAAGCTGGCTGGCTCTAGCGCCCAGCACTGTTGGAGAGAGTGGGTGATTGAGAAGGAAAGGAGGCAACCTGAAATGGAAATAAATGCTGTGCACCACAATCTCATTACTGTCTAAAATTAGATTAACATAATTAAAAATTTAAAAGCTGGATTAAAGCATGTCAGTCTGAAATCTAGTGTTGAATGATGCTGTGGCTCTCTTTGCTTTTTCCTTAAGGGTTTGGGCTAATGGGTATTTCCAAGATTACTGGGTTTCATGTTGTTCTTTGTGATTTTAAATTATCACCAAACACCTGCAACCGGCCTTCTTTTCGAGATGACTTTCCCAGGACATGGCTGCCACGACTCTGAAAAATGTTCCGGCGTCCTGAGCCCTCAGCCCCTTCCTCCCACTGACTTCTAGCCTCCATGGGATGAAAAAGGAGGTTTACTCACCCTACAATCTGCAGGTATGCACCTGATACTTGTCACACCCATCACAGTGATTGGCATAAGTATTACTGAGATTCCCGTTTTAAAAGTAAAGAAATAGAGGTTCAGAGAGGTAAAGTAAGCTGCATGGGGTCACACAGCTGATTTGTGGAAAAGACGGGATGCTAACACAATTCTGTTTGTTTGACTTTAAAATATCCATGTTCTTTCCATGGCCTCTCTGAAGAGTAAAGCATCATGGGGCTCCAGTAAAGGTGTGTGTGTCTGGGTGTTTGTGTGTAGGCAGAGGAAGGACGTATGCAGAAAGAAAGAGAGGCAGAACGAACATCCAATTTTAAAATCTCTGTCTCTTCGTTTTTGCTAAAGTTGCCATACTGGAGCCATTACCAGCTGATATAATTTACTACATATTTTAATAGAACTGGGCTAAGTGATCTGTTCCCTCACCACAGTCACAAAGCACTTACTAACTTGGGCTCTAATTCCAGTCCTGGAGTCATTAAGTCTGTTCTCATCCACCCAGAGACTAATATCCCAAGGGTGAGTATTATCTTGGTGACATACTTGATTGCATGGCTTTGAGCCTGGAATGGAGAAGGTTATCCTTTCCCTCTGCCCAGGGTAGGTGGATGGTGATGGCAAATTGGGGTGGGGACCGTGGAGCTAGGCAAGGGTCGCGGTGGCCATTCTTTCGTAGGATGCATCCATATCCTTGCCAAGCTTCTCTCCTGAATACTCTGAGACTTGAAGTTTTCCCAAAACATTTTCCTATAAACCAGATTTCCTTCAGTAAAGTGAGCTATTTTCAAGAAGTCCTGGGAGAGAACTTTGCCTAAGCTGGATTTAGACTGGAGGGACGCTGATGTAGGGAAGGGCTCCTCATTAAAGAGCTGTTGCTTTGAACTGAAGATGACCGTTTTCTCCTACCTATACAAGGCAGAGAGTCACTCTACTATTATTATTCATTTTAGAATAAAATGAGGACCTACTATGTGCCAGCCAGTCTTCTAGATATTGAGACCACCACTGTGAACCAGGCTTGGACTCTAGACAGTGAGACATTAAAAATGTAGGAAAATGGTTCAGCCTCTGTGGACAACAGTTGGGTTCCTTAGCAAGTTGAACGTTGAATTACCATAGGACCCAGCAATTCTACTCCCCAAAGAATTGAAAACGGACACTCAAACAAATGGTACACAAATGTCCAAAGCAGCAAAGGTCCCAACAGCCCATGTGGTAGAAAAACTCAAATGTCCATCAGCAGATGAGTGGATGAACCAAATGTGGTCTATCCACACAATGGAATATCACTCAATTATAAAAAGGAGTGAAGGGGAACCCTCTTACGCTTTTGGTGGGAATGTAAACTGGTGCAGCCACTAGGGAGAACAACCTGGAGGTTCCTTAAAAAACTAAAATAGAACTACCATATGATCCAGCAATTTCACTCCCAGGTGTATATCTGGAGAAAACAATAATTCAAAAAGATACATGCACCCCAATGTTCATAGCAGCACTATTTACAATAGCCAGGACATGGAAGCAACCTCAATGTCCATCGACAGAGGAATGGATAAAGAAGATGTGGTACATGTATACAATGGGCTATTACTCAGCCACGAAAAAGAATGAGATAACGCCATTTGCAGCAACATGGATGGATAGAGATTGTCACACTGAGTGAAGTAAGTCAGACAGAGAAAGACAAATATCATATGATATCGCTTATACGTGGAATCTAAAAAAAAAGGGTACAAATGAACTTATCTGCAAAACAGAAATAGAGGGCTTCCCTGGTGGCGCAGTGGTTGAGAGCCCGCCTGCCGATGCAGGGGACACGGGTTCGTGCCCCGGTCCAGGAAGATCCCACATGCCGCAGAGCGGCTGGGCCCGTGAGCCATGGCCGCCGAGCCTGCGCGTCCAGAGCCTGTGCTCCATGACGGGAGAGGCCACAACAGTGAGAGGCCCACGTACTGCAAAAAACAGACAAACAAAAACAGAAATAGAGTCACAGATGTAGAAAACACACTTATGTTTACCAGGGAGGAAGGGGGGGGGAGGGATAAATTGGGAGATTGGGATTGACATATATACACTATTATATATAAAATAGATAACTAATAAGGACCTACTGTATAGCACAGGGAATTCTACTCAGTACTCTGTAATGGCCTATATGGGAAAAGAATCTAAAAAAGAGTGGATATAGGTATATGTATAACAGATTCACTTTGCTGTACACCTGAAATAAACACAACATTGTAAATCAACTCTACCCCAATACAAATTTTTTTAAAAAAGGAATGAAATTTTGATACTTGCTACAACATGGATGAGCTTTGAAAACTTTATGGTCAGTGAAAGAAGCCAGGCACAAAAGGCCATTTATTGTATGATTCCATTTATATGAAACATCCTGAACAGGTAAATCCATACAGAGGGAGAGCAGATGGTTAGAGGCATGGGCTGGAGTGGGGGGGGATGGGAGTGACTGCTTAATGGGTATGGGGTTTCCTTTTGGGGTGATGAAAATGTTTTGGAACTAGATAGAGGTGGTGGTTGTACAATACTGTGAAAATACCAAATGCCAATGTTATACACTTAAAATGGTTAATTTTCTGTTATGTGGATTTCACCTTAATTTAAAAGATACATGTTAATACAATAATTTCAGATAATGAGAAGAGCTAATAGGAAAATAAAGCAGGATAATGAGGTTAACAGAGATGAAATGCAAGAGGCTGTCCACAAAGGGGCAACATTTAAGGCAATTGCCTGGAGGGGAAAACCTTGCAGATTAGGGAAGAACTTTACAGGCAGGGGAAGAGTAAGAACAAAGGTCCTGGGGCAGGAAGGAGATGGGCCTGATGGGTGCCGGTGTAGCTGGATGTTGTGGGTAAAGAGGGGGAAGGCCAGAGCTGAGAGTGTGAGGTAGGTAGGAACCAGATCCTGGAAACTCACCTGAAGGGAAGAAGCTTGCATTTGACTCTAATTCTCAGGGGAAGCCGCTGGAGAGTTGTAATCAGGAGACATATGCTGATCTGCATTTTTTGTAAATACAGGTAAAATTTGCCTAACATAAAATCAACTAATTATTTTAAAGTGCACTATTCAGTGACGTTCAGTAAATTCACAATGCTGTGTAACTACCATCTCTAGTTCCAAAACATCTGCATCACCCCAAAGAAAGCTGTAGATATTAAGTAGTCACTCCCACTACCCCCTCCCCGAGCCCTGCTAACCACTGATCTACTTTCTGTCTCTATACACTTACCTATTCTGGATGTTTCATATAAATGGAATCACACAATATGGGACCTTTTGTGTCTGGCTAATTTCACTCAGCATCATGTTTTCAAGGTTCATTCATGTTGTA
The DNA here is from genome assembly GCF_059928025.1 of Delphinapterus leucas. NCBI lineage: Eukaryota > Metazoa > Chordata > Mammalia > Artiodactyla > Monodontidae > Delphinapterus > Delphinapterus leucas. The sequence continues at coordinate 24,416,697 of NC_143143.1, forward strand.
GCAAGTATCAGAACTTTATTCCTTTTCAGGGTTGAATGATATTCCATTGTATGGATAGACCACGTTTTGTTGACGCAGTCATTAGCGAATGGACATTTGGGTTGTTTCCATATTTTGTGAATAGTGCTGCTATGAACATTTTGTAAAAGTTTTTGTTTGAACACCTGTTTTCAGTTCTTTGGGATATCTACCTAGGAGTGGAATTGCTGGGTCGTATGGAAATTCTATGTTTAATGTTTTGAAGAACTGCCAAACTATTTTCCACAATGGCGGCTCTATTTTATATTCCCATGTACTGATTGGCATTTTTCAAAAAGAATTTTTTGGTTGTTATGTGGCAAAAAGATCGTAGGCAGGAGGTGGAGGAGGCATGGAGACCAGTTAGTTCCCTTTGTCCGGGGAGGAGGTGACAGTGGCTGAGACTTTATCAGCAGAAGTAGAGATGAGGAAAAGTGGATGAATTCTAGCATGTTTTGGAATGTCCTGACTTACAACTGAAAACTTCAGGTGGAATTCTAGCTGTGAGAGAAAAATTGTACAAAGGCAGCTCTGGTCTGATTTTGAAGTGAAATGTAGTGGGGAGATTTAAATCCTGGGAAGAAAAAAGTTCTTCAGCCATTCTCTATTCAGTGATTGGTGAGGATGTTTTGTAGGGAAATTTCCATTTTCTTGCCAGCTGGCTTGAAAACTACTCTTGGGGATAAAATTTTTTTTAAGAAAGACACCTTGATGGGCAGCTGAGAGGAAAAGTGAGGCCCTGAAGTCGTGAGTCAGTAAAAGCAAAGTCCCCTAAAGCAAGGTTTAATGGTTCTCCAGAATTTTCCCTGGCGTGGGGTTGGAGGAGAGAAAAAAGAGATTAGAATGGGTGAGGAAGGCATCAGTTAGGCAATGCCCTGTGGATGCCTGGGACCACTGGCCAGAGAAGCATCTCCAGTGAAATCTGTTGAATCATCTGGCTTAAAGCCCGTGAAAAGACAAGACCACTGAGTCCCAGGGCAGCAAAATGCTTGCAAAAAGATGAGTGATACTAAGTGGCAAAACCAAAAATCAAATGTCCTTTCCACTTTTCTCTTGCTATGGAATGTTTTCAAAGGGTTTCTTTGAAGAGAAACAAGTAAATACTCAAGCTGCACTCCCTATAAATTTACATTCCCCTTCATCCAACCATCCATCCACCCATGACCCATCGACCTACTCATGCAACCATTTCATCATTCAGCAAATTTCACAACACATTTACCATCTAAGCTGAGGTTGGGTTGTCAGAAGGCAATCCTGCAGGGCCTTATTTACCATGACAAGGAGTTTGGATTTTATTCTAAGAGTAATGGGGACCCATGTAGGGGTTTTAGCATGAGGTGGCCTAAACGTAAGTTAAAATGATTACTTTGGTTTGTGGATGGTGGGTTGGAGGGGGCAAAAGAAGGAGCAGGGAGATGCAGTCTCTAAATAACACAGTCTGACAGTCCTATTCATACGGACCAAGGTTCTTGGCCTTCCCCAGGCAATAGAAATTGATCAGAGGTCAGAGAAGAAATTCAAGCAAGGCTTTATTGGGGCCCCTGCTGAAGCAGGGGGGAGCGAGAACAAGCAACACGTTCCCCAGCTCGCTCCCGCGAGAAGCGGGGGAGCTGGTTCCTTATATGGGGTGAGGGTAGGGGTGTGCCCAGGGGTCAGGGCAGAGGGGTGGCTTAGGTGTTTTGCCCACCCCTTTGTTGGTGTTGGGTGCAGGGGGCATGCACAGTACCCTGCTTTTGCTCCTGACACCCTGATTTTGCTCCTGGCTTTTCAGAAGTGGCAGTTGGGTTTTTCGATCTTTTTGTACCTTTTGTATCTTGTCCATAATTTGCCCCAACTGTGCATGCACGCAGTTATTTTTAGTCCCTTATATTTTCTTTGTATTTTGTTTCTCTTAGGAGACATTTGTCCAGGTGTAAGCGCTGCAGCAAAGGGTCCCAGGTCCTAAGTCCCAGTCTGTCTCACTATTGCCTTCAGCTATCTGGGCTTCCAAGCAGTTCAACAAGAACTTATTGAGTTGCTACTGCATACCAGGCCCAGGCACTCTGGGTACAGAGATGATCAGGGAGTGTTGCCTGCCCTGGAACTGAAGCTGCAGTGGGAGAGACAGAAGGAAGCCAGCAATTATGACTTGGGATAGGACATCTGGATACCCAGATGATGTGACGACACAGGGTGGGAACCCCAACAAAACCTAAAGAGGCAGAGATATCAAGGAGGGCATCTTGGAGGAATTGGCATTTAGGCCGAGGATCTAAGGATGACTTGGACTTAGCTGGGGAAGGCATACTTGGCAAAGAAAACAGGATGAGCAAAGGCACTAAGGCATGGCACTGCGTGGTTTTATGTGGGAAGTCACATGAGATTCCTTAGGGAATGAGGCAGAATATTACTAAACAGATAGGTACAAGTGATGTCGTGTGTGCGTGTGTGCGTGTGTGTGTGTGTGTGTGTGTGTGTTACAAGCTGATCAGTATGGGAGGGTGGCTGTGGGTGGAGGATGAGAATGGAGATGTTGGCAGGGGCTGGGCATGGTAGATCTCACATGGTTCGTACTCGGATGGTACTGGGGAGCCACTGATTATAAAAGGGAGAGGCACAAACCCTCCTGCTTCTGCTCCTTTCTCAGTGAAGAGTCATAGTCTGAGCATGTGTGGGCAAGAGAGGATGAGACCTTAGGGAGCAAATTCAATATGCTGTTTGTTGGTATAAGATGTATGTGTGGGGAGCCTATTTCCAGGGGGCAATTTATGTCTGTTGTAAAAAATAACCTTTTTTCCTATTATACTAATAATCTATTTGTTTTGAAAATTTGGAAAATATGGACTAAAAAAATGAACAAAAATTTAAACCTGAAATTACATCCCCTAGTGATAAATCTGTTAGTATTTTATTGTATCTTTCGTGTCATTTAAAATTACATAACCATGATTTTTATATAAATGAGATCATAGTCTGCACACTGATTTATTAGTTGCTCTTACACTTAGCTATATAGCATTAACAGCCACTGCATTCATTTCCTAGGGCTGTCAGAATGAAGTACCACAACCTGGGTGGATTAAAGCAACAGAAATGGACTTAGGAATAGAGGGACCTTCAAGATGGTGAAGGAGTAAAACATGGAGATCACCTTCCTCCCCACAAATACATCAAAAATACAACTACATGTGGAACAACTCCTACAGAACACCTACTGAACGCTGGCAGAAGACCTCAGACTCCCCACGTACCTGGGTAGGGCAAAAGGAAAAAGAAAAAACAGAAACAAAAGAATAGGGACGGGACCTGCACCAGCGGGAGGGAGCTGTGAAGGAGGAAAAGTTTCCACACACTAGGAAGCTCCTTCACTGGCGGAGACGGAAGGGTAGCGGGGGTGGGGGTGGGGGGAAGCTTCGGAGCCACAGAGGAGAGCGCAGCAACAGGGGTGCAGAGGGCAAAGCGGAGAGATTCCTGCATGTAGGATCGGTGCTGACCAGCACTCACCAGCCCTGGAGGCTTGTCTGCTCACCCGCCGGGATGGGTGGGGGCTGGGAACTGAGGCTTGGGCTTTGGAGGTCAGACCCCAGGGAGAGGACTGGGGTTGGCTGCGTGAACACAGCCTGAAGGGGGCTAATGCACCACAGCTAGCCGGGAGGCAGTCCGGGAAAAAGTCTGGACCTGCCTAAGAGGCAAGAGACCATTGTTTCGGGGTGCGCAAGGAGAGGGGATTCAGAGCACCGCCTAAATGAGCTCCAGAGACGGGCGCGAGCCGCAGCTATCAGCGTGGACACGAGAGACGGGCATGAGACGCTAAGGGTGCTGCTGCAGCCATCAAGAAACCGGTGTGCAAGCACAGGTCACTCTCCACACCTCCCCTCCCGGGAGCCTGTGCAGCCCGCCACTGCCAGGGTCCCGGGATCCAGGGACAACTTCCCCAGGAGAACACATGGCGCGCCTCAGGCTATGCAACGTCACGCTGGTCTCTGCCACCGCAGGCTGGACCCGCATGCCGTGCCCCTCCCTCTGCCCCGGGCCTGAGTGAGCCAGAGCCCCCGAAGCAGCTGCTACTTTAACCCCGTCCTGTCTGAGCGAAGAACAGATGCCAGAGGGCGACCTACACACAGAGGCAGGGCCAAATCCAAAGCTGAACCCCGGGAGCTGTGCGAACAAAGAAGAGAAAGGGAAATTTCTCCCAGCAGCCTCAGGAGCAGAGGATTAAAACTCCACAATCAACTTGATGGATATACCCTGCATCTGTGGAATACATGAATAGACAACGAATCATCCCCAAATTGTGGTGGTGGACATTGGGAGCAACTGCAGACTTGGGGTTTGCTTTCTGCATCTAATTTGTTTCTGGTTTTATGGTAACCTTCGTTTAGTATTTAGAGTTTATTATCACTGGTAGATTTGTTTATTGATTTGATTGCTCTCTTCCTTATTTTATATATAAATATATATTATATATTTTCCCTTTTTCTCTTTTTGTGAGTGTGTATGTGTATGCTTCTTTGTGTGATTTTGTCTCTATAGCTTTGCTTTTACCATGTCCTAAGGTTCTGTCTGTCCGTTTTTTTGTTTGTTTGTTTTAGAATAGTTTTTAGCACTTGTTATCATTGGTGGATTTGTTTTTGGTTTGGTTGCTCTCTTCTTTCTTTGTTTTAATTACTTTTTTATTTTTAATAATATTTTTAATTTTTTATTTTAATAACTTTATTTTATTTATTCTTTCTTTCTTTCTTTTTTTTTCCTCCCTTTTCTTCTGAGCTGTGTGGCTGACAGGGTCTGACCAGGTGTCAGGCCTGAGCCTCTGAAGTGGGAAAGCCGAATTCAGGACACTGGACCACCAGAGACCTCCTGGCCCAATGTAATATCAAACAGTGAAAGCTCTCCCAGAGATCTCCATCACAACACTAACACCCAGCTTCACTCAACGACCAGAAAGCCCCAGTGCTGGACACCCTACGCCAAACAACTAGCAAGACAGGAACACAACCCCACCCATTAGCAGAGAGGCTGCTAAAATCATAACAAGGTCATAGAACCCCAGAACACACCACCGGACATGGTCCTGCCCACCAGAAAGACAAGATCCAGCCTCATCCAGCAGAACACAGGCACCAGTCCCCTCCACCAGGAAGCCTACACAACCCACTGAACCAACCTTAGCCACTGGGAGCAGACACCAAAAACAGTAGGAACTATGAACCTGAAGCCTGAGAAAAGGCGACACCAAACACAGTAAGTTAAACAAAATGGGAAGACAGATTAATACACAGCAGATGAAGGAGCAAGGTAAAAACCCACCAGACCAAACAAATGAAGAGGAAATAGGGAGTCTACTTGAAAAAGAATTCAGAGTAATGATAGTAAACATGATCCAAAATCTTGGAAATAGAATGGAGAAAATACAAGAAACGTTTAACAAGGACCTAGAAGAACTAAAGAGCAAAGAAACAATTATGAACAACACAATAAGTGAAATTTAAAATTCTCCAGAAGGAATCAATAGCAGAAGAACTGAGGCAAAAGAACAGATAAGTGACGTGGATGATAAAATAGGGGAAATAACTACCGGAGAGTAGAATAAAGAAAAAAGAATGAAAAGAATTGAGGACAGTCTCACAGACCTCTGGGACAACATTAAATGCACCAACATTCAAATTATAGGGGTTCCCAGAAGAATAAGAGGAAAAAAAGAGAGTGAGAAAATATTTGAAGAGGTTATAGTTGAAAACGTCCCTAATATGGTAAAGGAAATAGTCAATCAAGTCCAGGAAGCACAGAGAATCCCATACAGGATAAATCCAAGGAGAAACACGCCAAGACACATATTAATCAAACTATCAAAAATTAAATACAAAGAAAAAATATGAAAAGCAGCAAGGGAAAAGCAACAAATAACATACAAGGAACTCCCCATAAGGTTAACAGCTGATCTTTCAGCAGAAACTCTGCAAGCCAGAAGGGATTGGCAGGACATATTTAAAGTGATGAAAGGGAAAAACCTACAACCAAGATTACTCTACCCAGCAAGGATCTCATTCAGATTTGATGGAGAAATTAAAAACTTTACCGACAAGCAAAAGCAAAGAGAATTCAGCACCATCAAACCAGTTTTACAACAAATGCTAAAGGAACTTCTCTAGGCAGGAAACACAAGAGAAGGAAAAGACCTACAATAACCAACGAAAAACAATTAAGAAAATGGTAATAGGAACATTCATATTGATAATTACCTTAAATGTAAATGGATTAAATGCTCCAGCCAAAGAAACAGACTAGCTGAATGGATACAAAAACGAGACCCATATATATGCTGTCTACAAGAGACCCCGTTCAGACCTAGGGACACATACAGACTGAAAGTGAGGGGATGGAAAAAGATAGTCCATGCAAATGGAAATCAAAAGAAAGCTGGAATAGCAATTCTCATATCAGACAAAATAGACTTCAAAACAAAGACTATTACAAGAAGACAAAGAAGGACACTACATAATGATCAAGGGATCAATCCAAGAAGAAGATATAACAATTGTAAATATTTATGCACCCAACATAGGAGGACCTCAATACATAAGGCAATACTAACAGCCATAAAAGGGGAAATTGACAGTAACGCAATAATAGTAGGGGACTTTTAACACCCCGCTTTCACCAATGGACAGATCATCCAAAATGAAAATAAATAAGGAAATGCAAGCTTTAAATAACACATTAAACAAGATGGACTTAATTGATATTTATAGGACATTCCATCCAGAAACAACAGAATACACTTTCTTCTCAAATGCTCATGGAACATTCTCCAGGATAGATCATATCTTGGGTCACAAATCAAGCCTCGGTAAATTTAACAAAATTGAAATCATATCAAGTATCTTTTCCAACCATAATGCTATGACGCTAGATATCAATTACAGGAAAAAAATCTGTAAAAAGTACAAACACATGGAGGCTAAACAGTACACTACTTAGAGGAAACAATAGCAAAGATCAATAAAACTAAAAGCTGATTCTTTGAGAAGATAAACAAAATTGATAGACCATTAGCCAGACTCATCAAGAAAAAAAGGGAGAAGACTCAAATAAATAGAATTAGAAATGAAAAAGGAGAAGTAACAATTGACACTGAAGAAATACAAAGGATCACGAGAAATTACTACAAGCAACTAAATGCCAATAAAATGGACAACCTGGAAGAAATGGAAAAATTCTTAGAAAAGCACAACCTTCCGAGACTGAACCAGGAAGAAATAGAAAATATGAACAGACCAATCACAAGCACTGAAACTGAAACTGTGATTAAAAATCTTCCAACAAACAAAAGCCCAGGACCAGATGGCTTCACAGGAGAATTCTCTCAAACATTTAGAGAAGAGATAACACCTATCCTTCTCAAACTCTCCAAAATATAGCAGAGGGAGGAACACTCCCAAACTCATTCTACGAGGCCACCATCACCCTGATACCAAACGCAGACAAAGATGTCACAAAGAAAGAAAACTACAGGCCAATATCACTGATGAACATAGATGCAAAAATCCTCAACAAAATACTAGCAAACAGAATCCAACAGCACATTAAAAGGATCATATACCATGATAAAGTGGGGTTTATCCCAGGAAGGCAAGGATTCTTCAATATATGCAAATCAATGTGATAAACCATATCAACAAATTGAAGGAGAAAACCCATATGATCATCTCAATACATGCAGAAAAAGCTTTCAACAAAATTCAACACCCATTTATGATAAAAAAAACTCTCTAGAAAATGGGCATAGAGGGAACCTACGTCAACATAATAAAGGCCATATATGACAAACCCACAGCTAACATCATTCCCGATGGTGAGAAACTGAAATCATTTCCACTAAGATCAGGAACAAGACATGGTTGCCCATTCTCACCACTATTATTCAATATAGTTTTGGAAGTTTTAGCCACAGCAATCAGAGAAGAAAAAGAAATAAAAGGAATCCAAATTGGAAAGAAGTAAAACTGTCACTGTTTGCAGATGACATGATATTATACATAGAGAATCCTAAAGATGCTACCAGAAAACTACTAGAGCTAACCAATGAATTTGGTAAAGTAGCAGTATACAAAATTAATGCACAGAAATCTCTTGCATTCTTATACACTAATGATGAAAAATCTGAAAGAGAAATTAAGGAAATAATCCCATTTACACTGCAACAAAAAGAATAAAATGCCTAGGAATAAACCTACCTAAGGAGACAAAAGACCTGTGTGCAGAAAACTATAAGATACTGATGAAAGAAATTAAAGATGATACCAACAGATAGAGAGATATACCGTGTTCTTGGATTAGAAGAATCAACATTGTGAAAACGACTATACTACCCAAAGCAATCTACAGATTCAATGAAATCCCTATCAAATAACCACTGGCATTTTTCAAAGAATTAGAACAAAAAAATTTCACAATTTGTATGGAAACACAAAAGACCCTGAATAGCCAAAGCAATCTTGACAAAGAGAAACAGAGCTGGAGGAATCAGCCTCCCTGACTTCAGACTATACTACAAAGCTACAGTAATCAAGACAGTATGGTACTGGCACAAAAAGAAAAATATAGATCCATGGAACAGGATAGAAAGCCCAGAGATAAACCCATGCACATATGGTCACCTTATCTTTGATAAACGAGGCAAGAATATACAATGGAGAAAAGACAGCCTCTTCAATAAGTGGTGCTGGGAAAACTGGACAGCTACATGTAAAAGAATGAAAATAGAACACTCCCTAACACCATACACAAAAATAAATTCAAAATGGATTAAAGACCTAAATGTAAGGCCAGACGCTATAAAACTCTTAGAGGAAAACAGAGGCAGAACACTCTATGACATAAATCACAGCAAGATCCTTTTTGACCCACCTCCTAGAGAAAGGGAAATGAAAGCAAAATTAAACAAATGGGACCTAATGAAACTTAAAAGCTTTTGCACAGCAAAGGAAAGCATAGATCAATGGAACAGGATAGAAAGCCCAGAGATAAACCCACGCACATATGGTCACCTTATCTTTGATAAAGGAGGCAAGAACAAGACAAAAAGACAGCCCTCAGAATGGGAGAAAATATTTGCAAATGAAGCAACTGACAAAGGATTAATCTCCAAAATATATAAACATCTCATGCAACTCAATATCAAAACAACAAACAACCCAATCCAAAAATGGGCAGAAGACCTAAATAGTCATTTCTCCAAATAAGATATACAGATGGCCAGCAAACACATGAAAGGATGCTCAACGCCACTAATCATTAGAGAAATGCAAATCAAAACTACAATGAGGTATCACCTCACACCGGTCAGAATGGCCAGCATCAAAAAATCTACAAACAGTAAATGCTGGAGAGGGTGTGGAGAAAAGGGAACCCTCTTGCACTGTTGGTGGGAATGTAAATTGATACAGCCACTATGGAGAACAGTATGGAGGTTCCTTAAAAAACTAAAAATAGAACTACCATACAACCCAGCAATCCCACTACTGGGCATATACCCTGAGAAAACCATAATTCAAAAGAGTAATGTACCACAATGTTCATTGCAGCTCTATTTACAACAGCCAGGACATGGAAGCAACCTAAGTGTCCATTGACAGATGAATGGAAAAAGAAGATGTGGCACATATATACAATGGGCTATTACTCAGCCATAAAAAGAAACGAAACTGAGTTATTTGCAGTGAGGTGGATGGACATAGACACTGTCATACAGAGTGAAGTAAGTCAGAAAGAGAAAAACAAAGACTGTATGCTAACATATATATATGGAATCTAAAAAAAAAGGTTCTGAAGAACCTAGGGACAGGACAGGAATAAAGACGCAGACGTAGAGAATGGACCAGAGGACACGGGGAGGGGGAAGGGTAAGGCGGGATGAAGTGAGAGAGTGGCATGGACATATATACACTACCAAATGTAAAACTGATAGCTAGTGGGAAGCAGCCACATAGCACAGGGAGATCAGCTCAGTGCTTTGTGAGCACTTAGAGGGGTGGGATAGGGAGGGTGGGAGGGAGATGCAAGAGAGAGGAGATATGGGGATATATGTATATGTACAGCTGATTCATTTTGTTATACAGCAGAAACTAACACACCACTGTAAAGCAATTATACTCCAATAAAGATGTTAAAAAAAAAAAAAAAGCAAGCAACAGGAATGTGTTGTCTCACAGTCTGGCGGATAGACTTCCGAGATCAAGGTGATGCAGGGCCATGATCCCTCTGAAACCTATAGGGGATTCTTCCTTGACTTTTTCCAACTTCTGATGGTGGCTGCCAATTTTTAGTGTTCCTTGATTTGCAGGTGCATCACTCCAATCTCTGCCTTTGTCACCATACGACATTCTCCTTGTGTGTCTGTCAGTGTCTTCACATGGCCTGACTCTAGCATACCTCATCTTAACTAATCACATCGGCATCAACCCTATATCCAAATAAGGTCACATTCTGAGGTACTGGGAATTACAACTTCAGCATATCTTTTTTGGGGGGAAGGGACATAATTCATAACAGCTTCTCTTGCCATTCAATATTGTATAATATGAGATTTTTAAATTGACGTACAGTTGATTTACAATGTTGTGTTAGTTTCAGGTGTACAGCATAGTGATTCAGCCATATATATATATATATATATATATATTCTTTTTCAGATTCTTTTCCCATATAGTTTATTACAAAATATTGAGTATAGCTCCCTGTGCTATAGAGTAGGTCCTTGTTGTTTATCTATTTTATATATAGTAGTTTTTATATGTTACTCCCAAATTCCTAATTTATACCTCCTCCCTAGCTTTCCCCTTTGGTAACCATAAGTTTGTTTTCTATGTCTGTGAGTCTGTTTCTCTTTTGTAAATAAGTTCATTTGTATCATTTTTTTAGATTCCACATATAAGTGATATCATATGATATTTATGTTTCTCTGTCTGACTTACTTCACTTAGCATGATAATCTCTAGGCCCGTTCATGTTGCTGCAAATGGCATTATTTCCAAAAAGTTTTTTATGGCTGAGTCATATTCCATTGTATACATGTACCACACCTTCTCTATCCATTCATCTGTCAATAGACACTTAGGTTGTTTCCATATCTTGGCTATTGTAAATAGTGCTGCAATGAACATTGGGGTACAAGTATCTTTTCAAACTATGGTTTTCTCCAGATATATGCCCAGGAGTGGGATTGCTGGATCACCTGATAACTCTATTTTTAGTTTTTTAAGAAACCTCCATACTGTTCTCCATAGTTGCTGCACCGAGAAAATATTCTGTTTTATGGGCGTACAAATGTCCGAGGGTCCATCCTGTTTTACACTGAATATGCAACCTGTGTCGTGTCCTTGTCCAGCTCTGTGCAATAACAGTGGCCGTCACCCTGACAACAGTGATACTGGCACGGCCTGAGCTTCCGCTGCCCCCTAGTTCCTACTGACAAAGAAGGGCAGTGGACTTGGGTTCTTCCAAAAGCCTTTTAAACACCAGGGCAAGAATCAAAGGGGAAGCCTCGCATAACCAGACATCCAGGGATCCGAACTTCCCCCTGTGCAGATCCAGCTCATCCAGATGTGACCACACGTTGGAACGCACCCAACAGTAAGCTGTGATTCATCCGCTCCTCAGCCCAATCCAACAATTGTTTTATTCAACCTGCTTTACGAGCGTAGGCGAAAAATTTCCAGCCCCAGTTTCTTACGATGTCACCAGTGATCTCAAAGGCTATTGCAGCAGACTAAAGGGGAAAGTTGTTTGCTTGTTTTAAATCACAGACCCTCTCTCTTCTGAGCAGGGAAGCTTCAGAAGCCCGTCCTGATGAACTGTCAGAGTAACAGTACTATAAGTATTGACTGTTAGGGATGTAAAGGGGGTTTCCATGTACATTCTCCCATTTGATTCTCCAAATACCCCAGCCCAATAGGGCAGGAGTGGGTTGTTACGTGAGGCTCCGAGCTGCCTTGACTCGCCCAAACCTGCTCAGCTTATGACCACACCGCCGTGGGAAGCTCACATTGTAGACACAATCTTATTTAATCTTCCCCCAAAACCTGGGAGGGAAGTGCAATGCCCGTCCCCCTTCCAGAGATGAACAAACGAAACCTTAGAAAACACGCTGCCTCACTCAAGCTCACACAGCTAGCGAGTGCCAGAGCTGGTCTTGACCCCCAGCTGCCCGACTCTGGTGACATTTGTGACCACTAGTCAGTCTGCCCTGTGCAGAGCCAAGACAAGCCCGGACACCCTTGCTGGCTCTTGACTCTTTTTTCCCTCGTGACCTCATTTGGTTTCAACAGCGAGAGTTTATCTGCATTTTAAACTGGACAAGATAATATATACCCCTGGGGGCATTGCCCCTGATTCTGTTATTCATGATAGGCAAGGACTTTGGGTCGTGAGGCCTGCTGAAAACGGGGATATTATTTCAAGATTTTCTGGATCAAGGGGTAAGTGTCCTGTCACTTGATGGGAGGGAATCTCTACTGGGGGCTCACAGGTCCCCGGAGTGTTAACAGATAGTCTTTAGTGAAATATACGTATGAACGATCTTATCAGCATATGCAGTTTTCTGGGAGTTTTAGTCCATTTCACGCCTCAGGAGAATTTGTAAGGTCTTTGTGACCCAGAAATAAACCCAAACCAAAAACAATGTATATTGTTTCATATGTGTATGGCAGGTATATTGTTTCATATGTGTATGGCAGTCTTTCTGGAAACCACCGTGGTTTTCTATTAAGGAAAGTCTCCTGCCTTTGAATATTGCAGTAGGCAGAGCCTCGAAAGAGAACTCCAAGCCGAGCACTCAGCAGATGTTTAAGAACCACAGGGTGGAGAAGACAATGCTTTGGAGAGAGCTCTGTTCCCTGGTCTGAGGAGGAAATGGAGTGATGCGCCCAGAGACCCGGGATGCTCATCATCTAAACACCAGCACCAGCACCTCTGGGCTCTACCTCCAGAATATGCCTGGGATTCCTGCCCTGCTCCCCACCTTCCACTGTGGCCTCACACTAATCCTGCCTTGCTGTTCCCTGAAGCCCTCCAGGAGTGTCCCACTGCCCTCACAATACATCTAAGCTCGTGGCGATGGCTGCAAAGCGGAAGTGACCTGCCTGGTTCCCTACATTCTCTTCTGCTTTCAACCCACTCAGGCCACACTGCCTTCTGCCCTTGAACCTTCAGCTTGCTCCTTCCTCAGGCCTCTGCATTTGCTGGAATCTTCTGCCCCTAGATCTTTGCAGGACCATATCCTTCTCATCAGTCAGGTCTCTGGGAGATGCTGCCTCTTGAGAGACGCAACCATTCTAAGGACCCCACTCTGTGGGAACGTGTGTTTGCTTTTCTTCCCAGCCTTTATCACCATTAAACAATGATCTCCTTTACTTATGGCTAGCCTGTAGGCTACAAGCTCCATTGGCTTGTCTGAAACTTAGAGCCTCAATACATACGTGTTGAGAAGGAAGGGATGGGCAGGTGGGCAGATGGGCAGGTGGTCAGCGTTCTCCCTGAAGTTGAGGCTCGCCAGATCTTCCTTGAGGGAAACCTGCAGTAGCGGAGTGTTGGAATGTTATGGGGACTGACAGCTTCCTCCAAAGCACGGGAGGCTCATTTTCACCCCACTTAGTAGTGAATTACGTTACCTGCTGGTGAGGGCGACGCCACAAGGCCTGTAATTAGTTCCCTGATTATTCGCAGTTGAAGCGATCATGGCTTACGGATGGCGTTCGCCACAAAAACCTGCAGGAGAGCCAGGCCGTTTGGCAGCTACTGCGTTCCCAAGAAGGCAGATCAATTTCCATTTGATTTGTTTAAAAATAACAAATAAACAATGCAGAGCCGCTTGCAAGGTTTGGGTTTCTCCTTTTCTGAAATCTGGGGAAAGGAGGCAGCTTGAAACTGCCAGTTAGGAGAAGACGGGCAGAGCACGCTCACAGCTCAATAGGATTCCCCTATAATCAGAGCTAATAACTGTATTTTTCTACTACTCAACAATTCTGTTATTTTAAAGCTTCTAGTTAGCGAGCTGGCTAAATGATGCTCGGCGGCTGGCCATGGAGAAGACTCCTTCTGAAATACAGCAATGAAGCCCATTTTTTACCACTTAGTTCTGATTTTATCTCGGGCTGAAGGGTGATCCGCTGACACACGTGGGGAGAGATGCTGGACAGGTGAGATGTCTTAAGGAGCCAAGAAATGCGCATCTTTCCCTGGAATACAAAGGGCACCAGTATTTCCTCTAGGGTCATGAATTTAAAAGCCTTCTCTGCCTCAATGCACTCTTAATCTGGGCTCTTCCCTGACCTATGCTACTTCCCGAATATCTAAATACGTCCCTTTTCCAACTAAATCCTTCAACGATTTCCCACTGCCCTTAGTTGGTGCCTAAACCTCTCAGGTGTCTTACATGGCCATGTGGGCCCACCCCCTACCTCCTGGCTCCACCTTCCCCATACCTATCCACACCCCACCCCCTTCACCTTCATACTCCCGAATAGTGAATTACCGTTTGCATGCAGCAGAGTGCTCAAAGTTATGCAGTCTGGGAGCCAGGATGCCTGGTTCTAATTCTAGCTCCACTATATATCAGCCGTGTGACCTTGGGCAAGTCATTTGACCTCTCTGGGACACAGGTGCCACGTCTATAACACAGGGATAATAGAAGCATTTTCCTCTTAAGGCGATTGTGAGTGTCAAATGCATTAATGATTCTACAGCGCTTACAACAGTGGTTGGTGGATGCTGTGTGCTCAGAAGAGATAAGTGGGCAGGACTGCTCCTCTACTGTGCTTTGTTTCTCTTTGCACACACTTGTTTCCTTTGTCTGGATCTCTCTTTCTGCCCCAATCCCTTATTCTCCTGTTTGACTCATCTTTCGGTTTTCTGTTTAGACGTTTCCTCTTCCTGGAATCCTTCCAGATCCCTTATCTGCAGGTTAGGTGCTTTTCTCTGGCTCCTACAGCACCCTCTACTTCCTCCCTCACAGATGTCATCCCCAGTATATTACTTAATTAAAATGTTTATTTCAAAATAATTTTAGGTGCACACGTTGCTGTAAGAAATAATACACAGCGATCCTGTGTGCCATTTACCCAGTTCCACCAATGCCAAACGGTGGTCCGTACAGACTAGAATATCGATGTTGGTACAGTTCAAGATATACATTTCCATCATCACAAGCGTCCTTCTGGTTGCCTTTTTAAAAAGCTTTTTATTGGGGTATAGTTGATTCACAATGTTGTGTTAGTTTCAGGTGTACAGCAAAGTGAATCAGTTATACATATGTCCACTCTTTTTTTAGATTTTTTTCCCCATATAGGCCATTAGAGAGTATTGAATAGAGTTCCCTGTGCTCTACAGTAGGTTCTTATCTGGTTGCCTTTTTATAGCTATGATCACTTCCCTCCAGCTTTCGCTGCCATCTTAAACTTTGGCAACCATTCATCTGTTACCTGCCCTCCATTTCTATAAATGTGTCATTTCAGAAGTGTCATATGAGTGGAATAATAAAGTGGAATAATAAATAAACACTTAAGGTTTGAAGTTTTTCAATAACTCTAGAGATTCATCTACATTGTTTCCTGTGTGTTATTGAGATGGAGAGATGCCAAAGTTTTTATACAATCCTATGTTGAAGTTTATCTGGGTTGTTTGTGGCTAATGTGAAACTCCTAAGCAGGGTCAGAGAAGCAGTCAGTAGCCAGAAAACCTTCAATGAAGAGAAGAGTCTAACACCCTCAATGTCATTAATTCTATCCCCAACTCCACAAAGTCTCCTGACTGGGCACTGAGAACTAGAGGCCTTGCAAAAGGGGCAGCATCCCAGGTCCTTTCAGACCATGTTTACTGGAAAGCAAACTTGCAAAGACTTTTTTCAGTGAAATTCAACTACATACATAGAATACAAAAATGACTTGGCCATTAGCACACATAAAATTCAAACATGACTTTACCATGAGCACAAACAATTGTATAGATTTAGGTATCTCTAATGGCAAAAATGAGTACATATCCACAGAAAGTTTTTAAAGACTGTACCATATTACAGTCTGTATTAGCAACAGTAGAGGAAACATCCTGTGTGCCCGTTATCTGGGAACGCTTCAAAAATTACAGCCATGCGTAACACAGAATATAATGTGACAAAGTTAAATGGGACAGATACATATTTAATTACCTGAAAATATAATACCTCTGGAGAGAGATAATTCCAGGTGGCAAACTTTCACATTAAAAAAAAAATGTAGTTGACATACAATGTTATGTTTCAGGTGTATTACATTGTGATTTGACATTTGCATACATTATGAAATGATCACCATAATTTGTCCCCATAATAAGTTATTAAAATATTATTGACCATATTTCTAATGCTGTATATTACATCCCCGTGGATGATTTATTTTATAGCTGGAGGTTTGTACTCTTAATCACCTTCACTATACCGCCCCGCCCCCATCCTCCTCTCCTCTGGAAACCACCCATTTATTCTCTGTATCTATGAGCCTGTTTTCTTTGTGTTCTGTTTGTTTACTTGTTTTGTTTTTAGACTCCACGTATAAGTGAGATCATACAGTATTTGTCTTTCTCTGTCTGACTTATTTCACATAGTAAAATACTTAGTATAATACCCTCTGGATCCATCCATGTTGTCACAATTGGCAAGATTTTTTTTTATGGTCGAGTAATATTCCACTGTGTATATGTATACGCATCTTCTTTATCCACTCATCAGCTGATGGACAGTTAAGGTGCTTCCACAGTGCGGCTATTGTAAATAGTGCTGCAATGGACATTGGTGTGCCTATGTCTTTTTTTTTTTCAGTGTTTTTGTTTTCTTCTGGTAAATACCCAGAGTGAAATTGCTGAATCATATGGCCGTTCTATTTTTAATTTTTTGAGGAATCTTCTATGGAAAACAGTGGATGCACCAATTTACATTTCCACCAACAATGCACAAGTGTTCCCTTTTCTTCACATCCTTGCCAAGACTTGCTGTTTGTTGTCTTTTTGATGACAGTCATTCTGACGGGTGTGAGGTAGTGTCTCATTGCACTTTTGATTTGGATTTCCCTGATGATGACTGATGTTAAGCATCTTTTCATGTGTCTGTTGGCCACCTTATATCTTCTTTAGAAAAATGTTTATTCAGGTCCTCCACTCATTTTTAAATTGTTTTTTTTTTAATGTTGAGCTGTATGAGTTCTTAGTACATTTTTAGATATTAACCCCTTAGCAGATACATTGTTTGCAAATATCTTCTCCCATTCAGGAGGCTGACTTTTCATTTTGTTGATAGTTTCCTGCGCTGTGCAAAAGCTTTGTCGTTTGATATTGTTCCACTTGTTTATTTTTGCTTTTGTTTTTTTGCCTGAGATCCAAAAAAATATTGCTAAGACCAATGTTAAAGAGCATACTGCCTATCTTTTCTTCTAAGAGTTTTATGGTTTCAGGTCTTAACATTTAAGTGTTTAATCCATTTTGAATTTATTTTTGTATATGGTGTGAGAAAGTAGTCCAGTTTGATTCTTTTGCATGTAGTTGTCCAGTATTCCCAGCACCATCTATTGAAGAAGCAGTCTTTTCCCCATTGTATATTCTTGCCTTCTTCGTCATAGATTAATTGATCATATAAGTGTGGGGTTTTTTCTTGGCTCTCTATTCTGTTCCATTGATCTGTGTGTCTTTTTTGTGACAGTACTGTACTGTTTTAATGACTGTAACTCTGTAGTATAGTTTGAAATTAGTGAGTGTGATACTTCCAGCTTTGTTCTTCTTTCTCAAAATTGTTTTGGCTATTCAGGGTCTTTTGTGTTTCCGCACAAATTTTAGAATGATTTGTTTGCATTCTGTGAAAAATGGCCTGTGTATTTTGATAGGGATTGCACTGAATCTGTAGATTGCCTTGGTAGTATAGTCATCTTAACAATATTAATTCTTCCAAAACATGAGCATGGTATATATTTCCATTTGTTTGAATCATCTTCAATTTCTTTCATCAATGTCTTATACTTTTCAGAGTACAAGTCTTTCACCTCCTTGGTTAAATTTATTCCTAGGTATTTTATTCTTTTTGATGCAATTGTAAATGGGACTGTTTCCTTAATTTCTCTTTCTGATAGTGAGTTATTAGTGTATTTCTATGCAACAGATTCCTGTGTATCATTTTAGTATCCTGCAGCTTCACTGAAATCATTTATTATTTCTAATAGCTTTTTGGTAGCATCTTCAGGATTTTCTATATATCGGATCATGTCCTCTGCAAATGGTGACAGTTTTACTTCTTCCTTTCCAATTGGATTTTTTAAAATTTCTTTTTCTTGTCTGATCACTGTGGCTAGGACTTCTAATACTATGTTGAATAAAAGTGGTGAGAGTGGACATCCTTGTCTTGTCCCTGATCTTAGAGGAAAAGCTTTCAGCTTTTCACCATTGAGTGTGATGTTAGCTGTGAGCTCATTATATATAGCCTTTTTTTTTTTTTTTTTTTTTTTTGCGGTACGCGGGCCTCTCACTGTTGTGGCCTCTCCCATTGCGGAGCACAGGCTCTGGACGCGCAGGCTCAGTGGCCATGGCTCATGGGCCTAGCCGCTCTGCGGCATGTGGGATCTTCCCGGACCGGGGCACGAACCCGTGTCCCCTGCATCGGCAGACGGACTCTCAACCACTGCGCCACCAGGGGAGCCCTATATAGCCTTTATTACATTTATTTAGAGGGTATGTTCCCTCTATACCCACTTTGTTGACAGTTTTTTATCATAAATGGATGCTGAATTTTGTCAAAAGATTTGTCTACATCTATTGAGATGATCATATGATTTTTATTTTTCTGTTTGTTAATGTGGTGTATCACATTGATTGATTTGCAAAATTGAACCTCCTTGCATCCTTGGGATAAGTCCCACTTGATCATGGTGTATGATCCTTTTAATGTATTGTTGATTGCTTATCTCCACTTTGTTTAGTCTTTTTCTAAGGTTATGTATGTCTTGTTCCTTCATTTCAAACACATTCCTCTGTCCCTACATTTTGCCCAATTCTCTGTTTATTTTGTGTGTTAGATAGGTCAGTAATGTTCTCAATCTTGAAGTGACCTTATGTAGAAGACATCCTATGGGACCCAGCAGCACATTCCCCTCTGGTCACCAGAGCTATGTGCTTCAGTGGTGCCTACGTGGGCTGCTTGTGCCCTTCTGTTGTGGTGGAGGCTAATTACTGTGGGCACCCTGGTAGGTGGGGCAGGGCCCCGACCCGGGGGGCTATGAGGCTGTGCCCCGTGCAGTGACTGTGGACCCAGTGGAGGGCCAGGTAGGCTTCCTGCATGGTTTGCTGTGTGGCCCAGGGGAGCATGGGTCTGCTGCTGGTCCACTGGTGGGCATGGCCAGGTCCCTGTGTGGCTGTCTGTGTAGCCTGGGGTGCTTGGTGCTGGTGCTGGCCCACTGGTGGGTGGGGCTGGGTCCCCAGTGCTAATTCACTAAAGGGAGTGGTTTTAAATGGTGCTTGCCCGTGCTGGTGTTATCGTGGTAGTAAGAGCTCCCCCAAATGGCTGCCCCCCCATGTCTATGTCCCCAGAGGGAGTCTCAGTGCCTCCTGCCTCTCCAGCAGGCTCTCCATGATGGGCAAGTGGGTCTGACTCAGGCTCTTTTCAAACTACTGCCTTGGCACTGTCACTCAGCAGGTGAGATTTTGGGTGTGCCCTTTACGAGTGGAGACTCTATTTCCTATAGCCCTCCAACCCTCCCAAACATAAGCCCCGATAGTTTTCAAAGCCAGACGTTCTGGGGGCTCCCCTTCCTGGTACAGGACCTCCAGGCTGGGAAGCACAGTGTGGAGCTTGGATCCCTTGCTCCTTGGGAAGAGTGATGATGGAGGTATTTCTTACATTTGTGGGTTGCTGATCTGGGGGTGTGGGTCTTGAGTATATCACTTCTCAGCCCCTCCTACCCATCTCACTGTGGTTCCTTCTTTACATCTTTAGCTGTGGAAAATCTTTTCTGCTAGTCTTTGGGTTGTTCTCATGGGTAGTTGCTCCATAAGTAGTTGTAATTTGGTGTATCTGTGTTAGGAAGTGAGCTCAGTGTCTCCCTACTCTGCCATCTTGGCCACCACCTTCCCCCTCCAGTGTATTTTAGTTGCCTGTTTATATGTCTGTCTTACCTACTATCCCAGGGGTTCTAAACCTCAGCACTATTACCATTTGGGGCGAGATCATTCTGTGTTGCAGGGGCTCTCTTGTGCAGTGTGGGATGGTTAGCAGCGTCCCTGGCCTCTACCCGCTAGGTGCTAGTAGCATCCTTCCCTCTCCATCTCAGTTGTGACAACCAGAAATGTCTCTAGATGTTGTCAAGTGTCCCAGGTGGGGGCAGGTGTGAAATCATCCCTGGTCGAAACCACTTCACTAGACTGTAAGCTCTGGCAGGACAGGAAGTGTGTCTATCTTTCTCACCCTAACCCCCCAGAATCTAGAATAGCACCTAGTACTTATTTGGTCCTTAATAAATGTTTGCTGAATGGCTGAATGAAGATTCTGGGCTGAGTAGCAAAGCATGACTCAGGCAAAAGTCAAAAGACCTGAATTCTCATCCTGAATATGCCAGTAACTGGTTATGTGGCCCAAAGCAATCCCTCCCCTCTGTTCTGAGTTAGGTTCTCTGAAACTGACATGGATGAGCGTGCTTGCTCCTCTGAGTATGGTTGAGGAGAGTGCCGTCAGCATCACCTGGCAGGTGGTTAGGCATGTAAATTACTCTCCTCCTCCCCAGACCCAGGGAATTGAAGTCTCTGGGTGTGGAGACCCGAAATTTATGTTTTAGCAAGCTCTCTGGGGGATTCTCGGTCATGCTTCATCAGTTCTTACCCCTGGCTGATCTTAGAATTCGCCTGGAACGTTTTTTAAAGCTGGAATGCCTGGGACGCTAGATTCCCCCAGCCCACTTTCATGAGCAGCTCTGGTACTGGGGCTGGCTATTGGCATTTCCCACCTGCCTCAGGTGATTCCAGTACACAGCCGGGATTGAGGCTCTCTCAATGCAGACAAGTTCCACAGCTCTGTGCTTCCCATCTTGAATCTTTTGGAAATTGCATTAACACTTTCGGTCCAGCAGAGCGCCATTACAGCGCTGAGAAGAAACAGGGTTATTTCTGGGTAGGGGCACTGGAGTCACAGACCCGCAAAGACACAGCTAGAAGTAAGTGTCTGAGACATTCCTCCCCAGCTCTACTTGGAAAAATATCCGGATCAAATTAAGAAGCACCATGAGCGCCTCCGCATTACTCATGCTCCCTGCAGCATCCCGGGACAGCAAAGAGGGGCGGGCAAACCCTAACCAGCATTCTCTACTTGACTACAAGTTTCAAAACCCATGTCAAGAATCTTCCAACAAAATTTATTTCAGAAACCCTCCACTTGTCTGGGTCCATGACAGCTTCTTACTTCAGAAGGTAGCTGCATTTTAGTGTAGAGAGTGGTGGACGTGAAGTCAGCCACACCTGCATGCTTCTGAGTAAGCCACTTCCCCCTTCTGGATCGCAGACCTCAAGTGGGGATAAGGCAACTTTTTGTCTGAATTGTGGTGAGGTTGTTAACCTAGGTGAACGGGTAAAGCACTGGCATGAGAACAGCTGCTCAAAAACTCAGTGGTTCTCCAAGTGTGGCCCAGTCCAACAGCATTTACCTGGAGACTTGCTAGAAACGCAAATTTTTAGGTCCCACCCCAGACATACTGAATTAGAAGCTCTGGGGGTGGGGTAAATGATTTCCCCTTTCTGAACCGCAATTTTCTCATTTGTGAAATGATTAGAATAACAGCAGTACCTGCATCTCAGAGACCCGTTGCAAGGGTTAAATGAGATATGCATGTAAACTATTTAGCACAGTGCCTGGCACACAGTAAGAGCTCAATAAATGTTGCTATTACAATTATTATAATCTTCAAAACCCCCTGCTCCATGCAAGCCTCGAAAAGAAGCTTTTGTTAAAACTCTGCACAAATAATTCTTGCAGGGCTTTGCAAAATACCATATTTTGTCTCCCACGGAATACAACATACCGAGCAGGAGTTACAGTGTACAAATGTGCCATGCTACTACGTCAGCCAGCTTTATAACTCATTCTGAGAGAGGCCATCACTCTGAGCAATATAGCT
The DNA here is from genome assembly GCF_059928025.1 of Delphinapterus leucas. Classification (NCBI taxonomy): domain Eukaryota; kingdom Metazoa; phylum Chordata; class Mammalia; order Artiodactyla; family Monodontidae; genus Delphinapterus; species Delphinapterus leucas. The sequence continues at coordinate 24,438,866 of NC_143143.1, forward strand.
ATTTATTGTAGGGTCCCATTATGGGCTGTGATCTATTTAAGTCTGTCCAGCTGTCAGAAAGACCAGCTTTCCTGCCACCAATGAGGAACAAGAAGATGGGCTTGGGGCAGGGAAAAAAAACCCCACAAACAAATAGCAGAGAGGACTTGAAAAATATTCCACTCATGGCTAGAGGAAATATAAAAGAGAAAAACAAATACCATATGCTAACACATATATATGGAATCTAAAAAAAAATGGTTCTGATGAACCTAGGGGCAGGACAGGAATAAGACGCAGATGTAGAGAATGGACTTGAGGACACAGGGAGGGGGAAGGGTAAGCTGGAATGAAGTGAGAGAGTGGCATGGACATATATACACTATCAAATGTAAAATAGATAGCTAGTGGGAAGCAGCTGCATAGCACACGGTGCTTTGTGACCACCTAGAGGAGTAGGATAGGGAGGGTGGGAGGGAGACTCAAGAGGGAGGGGATATGGGGATATATGTATACGTATAGCTGATTTGCTTTGTTATACAGCAGAAACTAATACAACGTTGTAAAGCAATTATACTCCAATAAAGATGTTTAAAAAAAAGAAGAAGATGCTGAGGGAAGGAAACAGAATCGGATCCTAGTGGCCTTGCAACAGTGGCAGAGAAATCTGTAGATGAATCAGCTAAGGCAGAGGACTGTCTGATGTTTGTGGGCATCTTGATGGGGAGCTGGCAGAGTGAGCTGCATTTTTAAAGCGGGGAGAGGGAAGGTGGGATTGAAATTTACCTTCATGCATTGCAAGTTTCAAAAATCAGGGTGAGAAATGGAGAGTCACTCAGCTGAAGGTGGTTCACCTTCAGCGAAATTGGGTTTTACTTCCTTTTTGTCTCTTGCAAAGGACTTTTGCTCAGATCTCCTGAGTCTCTCTCACTGGCCCCGACCATGTAAGGGCCCCCCTTCCCCGAGGGTTTAACAGATCGCTAGCTAAGAGGAAATCACAAGACAGTGTGTCCACCTGTAGCTAGCAAGGTTTGAGAACACAAACCCATACAACTCAGTAGTAAAAAAAACAGAAAAACCCAAGTAATGGAATTAAAAATAGGGGAAGGACCTGAATAGACATTTTTCCAAAGAAGGTATTCAAATGGCCAACAAGTACAGGAAAAGATGCTCAACCTCATCAGGGAAATGCAAATAAAAGTCACAGTGAGATATTTCACACGAGTTAGCACAGGCTTTATCAAAAAGACAAGAGGTAAGTGCTGGTGAGGATGGAGAGAAAAGAGAATCCTTGTATACTACTGGTAAAAATATAAATTGGTAAGCCATTACAGAAAACAGTATGGAGATTCCTCAAAAAAAATAAAAAATAGAACCACTGTATGATCCAGCAATTCCACTTCTGGGTAACTATCCAAGAGAAATAAAATCCCTGTCCCACGTTCACTGCAGTATTATTCACAACAGTCAAGACACGGAAACAACGTATGTGTCCATGGATGGATAAATGGATTAAGAAAATGTGGCATGTATACACAATGGAATATTATTCAGCCATAAAAAAGATAGAAATCTTGTTGTTTGTGATGACACAGATGAACCTTGAGGGCGTTATGTTAAGTGAAATAAGTCAGACAGAGAAGGACACACTGCAGGATTTCACTTACATGCGGAACCTAAAGTAACTGAACTCATAGAAGCAGAGAACAGATTGGTGGTTGCCAGAGGTGGGGGTGTGGTTGGGGGGATCAGTGAAGGTGGTCAAAAGGTACACTCTTCCAGGTGTCTAATGAAGAAGTTCCGGGGATGCGATATACAGCATGGTGACTATAGTTCACAATGCTGTGGCCTATATTTGAAAGCTGCTAAGAGAGTAGATCTTAAAATTTCTCATCACACACACATTTTTATTTCTCTTTCTTTTTTCCTTTCTTTCTCTCTCTCCTTCCTTCCTTCCTTTCATTAACTTATAGTTGATTTATAATGTTTCAGGTGTACAGCAAAGTGATTCATATATATATATTCATATATATATATATTCTTTCTCAGATTCTTTTCCATTTTAGGTTATTACAAGATGCTGAATATGGTTCCCTGTGCTATACAGTAGGACCTTGTTGGTTATCTATTTTATATATAGTAGTGTGTATATTTTAATCCCAAACTCCTGATTTATCCCTCCCCTTTTCCCCTTTGGTAACCAACAGTCTGTTTTCTATGTCTGTGAGTCTATTTCTGTTTTGTAAATAAGTTCATTTGTATAATTTTTTTTAGATTCCCCATATAAGTGATATCATATGATATTTTCTTTGTCTGGCTTACTTCACTTAGTATGATAATCTCTAGGTCCATCCATGTTGCTGCAAAAGGCATTACTTCATTCTTTTTTATGGCTGAGTAATATTGCATTTCATATGTGTCACATCTTCTTTATCCATTCATCTGTTGATGGACATTTAGGTTGCTTCCATGTCTTGGCTACTGTAAACAGTGCTACTATTAACATTGGGGTGCATGTATCTTTTCGAATTAGAGTTTTTGTCTTTTCTGGATATATGCCCAGGAGTGGAATACCTGGATCATATGGTAGTTCTGTTTTTAGTTTTTTAAGGAACCTCCATTCTGTTTTCCATAGTCGTTGCACCAATTTACATTGCCACCAACAGTGTAGGAGGGTTTCCTTTTCTCCACACCCCTCTCCAGCACTTATTATTTGTAGACTTTGATGATGGCCATTACCTCACTGTAGTTTCGATTTGCATTTCTCTAATAATTAGTGATGTTGAGCATCTTTTCATGGGCCTGTTGGCCAACTGTATGTCTTCTGTACATTTTTCTGAACTATTTGCAAGTAAACTGTATACATCATGATACTTCAACACTAATATCTCAGCATGCATTGCCTATAAGTAATATATTCTCCTCTAATTCTGTTTATTCCCTAGCTTTATTGAGGTATAATTAACATATAGCATTGTATTGTATGGAGAGAGAGAGACAGAGTCAGAGGGAGAGAGGGAGAGGGAGAGAGAGCAGAAATTGCAAAGTGGCAACAATTTTAAATCTAAGGTGGAGGATATGCAGGCGGTCACTTACAGTTCCTTCAGCCTTTCTCTGGAGCCAGACTTCTTGGGTTCAACTCTCCACTCTCTAATTTACTAGCTAGGGGATGACCCTGGGCAAGTTACATAAACACTCTGTGCCTCAATGTTACCATCTTGGAATGGGAATTATTATAGTACCTATCAGGTGTTTTGTGAGGATGAAAGAAGTTAATGTGCTTATAGCCATTCCTTGAATGGAATAAGTGGTCAAATATGTTAGCCCTGTGGTTATCTGTGACAGACAGATAGATGCATGGATATATACATAGATGGTTGGATGGATGGGTAGATATAGATATGCATACATGAATAAAAATTATTAAAACAAATATGTTAATTATATAAGGCCCATAACTGGATTTCAGCATGCCAACAGCTGGAAGATTCATTTCCCCCTCTGAAGGGTGCCTTGTCCCTTGAGGGCACCGGCAAGAACACCGAACAGCAGTAATTGAGACCCACAGCGATTGCCTGGTGCCCAGAGTAGAGGTGCCCTCTGCTTCCCTCCTGTCTGGTTCTCACTCAGGGAGGCCACCTCCCTCCAAAGTCAATTTCAGTGCAATCTCATTCTAAGTGGTGCCCTTGTGGATACGGGAGTCGTGTTTGGCCAAGGATGGAGCCTCCCCAACGGTACTGCATGTAGAATAGGGCCCGGCACCTGGGCTGTATTTTAAACACATTCCGCTCCATTAGGCAGCGCTCATCACTCAATGGATTCACGGCCGCGTGGCAGGGTCTTCAGGCCCCGAGCCAAGTTCAGCCAGTCTGGCCGGGGCATCCTGCCAAGAACCTCCAGCCGAAAAGCAGCCACTCTTAGGTCACCACACACCAGTGGGGTGACCCGGTGAGGAAAAACCAGCCCGGTGTCCATAGCAAGCCCTTTGTGAATCCAGATTAGAGAGGCCAGCCATGAGGGGCCTTCCAGCCGGGTCCTTGGGAGCCGGGGTCTGCTTGTAGTAATAATAAGTGCTTTCTTTGTAATGTGCCTCTATCCACCTTGCTCCAACCCTGCAGCCACTCTGGTCTGACCTTCTTTCCATCTCTCCAACACACCTGGAACTTTCCTTACTTAGGATCTTTACCCATGTAAATCCTCTGTGGACAATCTTTCTTCTGCTGGTCCCTTCTCACTGAATAGGTCACCTCCTCAGAGAAGCCCTCCTGGATCACACAATAGCAAAAGGTTGTTTTTGATTATCCTTGATCTCAATGCTGTTTTTCCGTTCCCTGTGCCTCACCTTTCTCATTGGTCAATAAGGATACCAATTCGTACAGCATATTCTCTATCTGGCCATCCTTTTCCACTCTCCTCTATGCTCCCTTGGGCTGGTCAATGGTTTGCCCCTGTCCTCCAGCTGGATTCAGTCAGTGAAAGGCAGGTGAACAGGAGATCAGGCAATTTACCCACCCAGCTCCCTGCCTGCTGGGTGGTGGCTCTGTTCCCTCCCCAGGCTCCTGATGGGCAGCTGTGCACTCAGTTCTAGAAACTGCCCCCCACCGTGCTTCTTCAACACCAAGGAGGTCACAGCTCCCTGACGCTGCCAGCTCCTGGCAGCCTCCCCACCCCTGGTTGGTTTCGTTTAGCCCTGCCCACACCTCTGTAAATGTTCCCTTCGTTGCACTCATGTCGGTTGCCCCTTGGTGTATGCCATCTGCTTCCTGCGAGGATTCCACCCCACGCAATAGCAGTATCAATCTCACAGGGTTGCTGTGAGAATTAAATTAGCTCCAGTGCAGGACATGTAGTTAGTGCAAAGATTATTTGCCATTATTATTATTTTTACTAGCTATTCTTTTCTTTCCTCGCACTTACCATATTTTACATTTATTTGTATGCTAATTGTTCACTACCTTTCTCTGCAGGTTTGGGAGTCCACGTCTGGGTCTGTTTGCTCAATCTTTGATGACCCGGTGCCTGGCGTGCAGTAGATCTCAAAAAATATCTGATGAATGAACGAATGAACGAGGGCTGGGTTTCACTTCCAAAGCATTTTGATATGTTAGGTTGAAATGTGTGATATTCCTGCTATTAGAATATTTGTCTTATAAAGGCAGCAAGTTCATAAGATTTTTACCTACAACCTTGTCCCCTTTGATTCTGGGTGGTTAGCAAGATGAGGAATATAATCACCATTTTATAAAATAATGAAGCAAGAGAAGAACCGAGGGAAAAGTAAGGGGGACTCGAACCCACTCTGTGCCTGAGCTCTGTTAGGCATTCAATGGACACGACTTAATTTAATTTTCATAATGATTCTCATAACGACATCGTTATCCCGTGGTTCACAGATGCAGAACCTGGGGGAGAGCAGTTAGAGGACTCACTTATGATCGTACAGCTAGGACGTGGCAGAGCTATAATCCAGTCCTAAGCGGGTTATACTCTCAGTTTTGTGCCTTCCCCACACAGCAATTCTCCCATTATATACCCTGGAGAAACATACCCATGTACACAGGGAAATATATACAAAAATATCAGGTTGTAATAGTAAAAACAAGTGGTAGCAATCCCAAATGCCTGTCAGTGGGAGAAAGGATAGATACACTAGAACATTTAAACACTGAAATAATATATGGCAGTTAAACTGAATGAACTAGGGGTATTCATATCACCTTTAACGTGGAGGAGAAAACAGTGTGGATGAAAAAAACAAACTGCCAAAGGGTCTATTAGTATAGGACCATTTCATATCAAGGTTCAAAAATATACCAAACATTACCATGCATTGTTTAAGGATACAAACGTTAATAGCCATGCTCAAATTGACGGGATCATAAGCTCCAAATTCAAAATTATGGTTAAAGGGATGGAGATGATATCGTGGAGAGTAACCAGGGGTCTCATGGTTGCTGGAATGGTTTCCTTAAGCTGGGTGGGTGTTTATTACATTATTTTATACTTTTTTTTCCCCAGTGGAAATACTTCATTTCTAAAAAGGTGATGCCTTGCCTAAGGTCAACCAGCTGTCTAGGGATGCAGCTGGGCAGTGTATCTGCCTCCTGATTCCTAGTCCAGTGTTCTTTCCCCTGCAGCAAGCTGTCCAAAAAGCAGACAATCACCCCATTGTGCAACGTGGGGAAGAGATGAAATGCCATGTTGAGTAATCCATATCTCTCCCTCCTTCCTTCCCTGATCACTGCCTTACCATCACCCTTGACACCTTCCTTCAAGTTGCCTCCCCATATCCCAGAGTATGGTTTGGCTTCCATGTAGCTTCAGTGCAAGAAAGAGGAACTTCCTTTCATAGACTGAATCAGGAAGTCACCAAAAATCCAGGGAAAAGTAAACATCCCATCCAGAAGCTGGATTGGCAGCACTTTTGTTTGCGGGCCCAACGGCCCTGCTGTGCCAGCAGAGACTGTTTTTTATGATAGAAGCAGAAGATGGTAGCTATTCACTTTCTTAGCCTACCGATAGCGTGGCCAGTGACCCAGTCTCCATAAAGAGGAAATCTGCTCAGGGGTTTCTGGAAAATATACCCTCTGTCAGTAAAAAAGGAGGAGATGCAAGGAGAAGGCCTTCTTCTCTCTTTCCCATTTGTGTGCTGTCAGGTGAGGATGTGATGTTTGGAGCTGTGGCAACCAACTTGCGACTATGAGGAAAGGGCCAAAGAATCATAGAGAAGCTCTTGTTGAACTGCCGAGTGAGCTCTGGAATCACCTACCTCTGGATTGCTTCTTAAGTACAAAAAAAATTAATTGATATGGTTAATACACTTTTATTTCAGAGTTCTATTACTAGCAAACAAAAGTGGATCATCTGACTGTCCTGAGGAAAGAAAGATAAGCAGGTCTTTGGTCCAGGTACAAATCATCTGGACCCATGCACTTGGATGTGATCTGCTAAATACCATAAACAGAAGCTCGCCACTCCTTTGCTTAGACCCTACCATGGCCCTTTCTTGCTCTTTGGATGGGAACCAAAATCCTTAAAAAGGCCTTCCAGGCCTGGCCTGAGCTGGCCCCTGCCTGTTTCTGGCCTCACTATGGGCCGCTCTCTCCCTTTGCCTCACAATGCTGCAGTCACACCAGTTTTGTTGTTGTTGTTATATTGTTTCATTTTGTTTCTCTAGTTCACCGAAGCCCTTCTCAGCTCAGGGCATTTGCATGAGCTGTCCCTCTGCCTGAAATGCACTTTCCTCTCCCTTTGCCTGGCTAACTGATTCTAACATTTCAATTCTCACTTGAAGTGGGAATTCTTCAGGGAAAACGTCCCCATTGTTTTATTTCATACTACCCTGTTTTTTCCTTCCTACCTCTGTATTTACTTATTTTTCTGGCATTGATGTTTCTTTAACTTCAGTTTCCACCAACATAATTTAAGCTCCACTGGGGTAGATACAATGTTGGACTTTTAACATCTCCCATCCAACTCACAATCTATGCCGAGATGCCATATATTGTGCCCTGTTTTCCCAAAGTGAAGCTCTGAGCAGCTCACCCCCTATTCTCAAAACTATTGAAGATGATACATGTTAACCAGTATTATTATTATGTCTTCTCATTGCCTAAAGTTAAATTTCATGTCCCTAGCCTGGCATTCAAGGTTGTCTTTCATTCATTCCTTTCTTCATTGACACAAAAAATATTTCTTGAAAACCTAGCATGTTGCTCTGGGCAACAGCCCATCAGTCCTCCTTTCTACTCACTGTCATCTGCCAAGCAAACATCCATCTCCACTCTCCCCACTTGCGTTCTTCTCTCACTAAACTAAACTGAACACTATTCTCCGTATTTTTGTTCAAACTGTGTCTTTTGCCTAAAATACCTTCCCGCCCTGTAGCCATCCAATAACCCCTTATCCATCACTTAAATCCCACCCTCCATCTTTTACTCAAAAATATGGATTAAGCCCCTTCTATGTGTCTCCCTGCCTCTCGCATCATATTGCAAATCCCAGGGGGACATCGATTGTGTGTGGTTCTTCGCTGCATCTGTATGATGTCATCTGCATAGTCAGTGCACATAATCCACTGAATTGTGGGAAGGGGAAAAAGAGCCTGAATGGAAATTCACAGCCTCTTTTGCTTCCACGGCTTAAAACACCTGAGTCAACAGTCCTCAAATATGTTTGATCACGGACACCTCCTTCAAAAAAAAGTGGGTGGGCGCTGTAATATTAGAATAGTCACATATGTATAAAGTCTACGTTGAACTACATACTCTCCAAATTATGATGCACATATGAAAAAGAGCTCTTGAAAAGCATGATATACAAAGATGAACAGAGATATTTTGTGTCCAGTAGCCCAATGGATCATGTAGCGTGTCCCTGTTTTAGAGACTTAACCTCCGAAGAGGGCTGACTCTTTCTAGTTCGCATGGGATGGCTACGAGTACCTTCTGGGGGAAGGCAAGGCATTTGGGCTGCAGTGGCAGAGAAGTATTTGGCCCGAGGCTTCTACTTCTGTTGCTTCCCATGACCACGCTTCTCTGTCCTCTGGGTTCCTTGAACCTTCTTTAGTCGGTCAAGGGGGCCTGACAGCTAAAGGATCAACTACGTTTTTCTCTTCTTCCTTAATCACCCATTACCTGAGATGAAGCGGCAGACTGTAGAGCTGGGCTGGATTTGGGAGCTGTCTATGGAGGTGCCAGGCCCTTATCCTGCTGGGATTTTTGTTGCAGATGAAACAGCAACTTTTACTTCTCAAGGTAGTCGGGATTTCTGTGAATGGCTCATGCTTTGGAAAAAGCAAGCCTGTCAGGAGACGTGTACAGATGTTGTTTCCTTTGGTGTGTCCCAACCATTTATACAGAGCCAGGCCATCCCCCTCCCAACCCACTCACTCCTTGTGCCAAATGAGATCCAGCTGCTACCCCAGCCATCCGCCAGCTCTGCAGTGAGCAGCCCCTTGGGAAACTGACATCCTGAGCCTGGCTGTGCACGCCATCCCGACCTGAGGGCTCAACAAGTCCTCTGCCAGGTGCCGCCTTGAAGCATCCAGGGGCTTGGGAGTAAAGCCACCAGATGCCCTTCTAAGGTGACCTACTCTCTTTTTGGCTTGGGCCCTACATGCCAGTTGGGGTGACCAACCCTCCCCCCGTTTGCTTGGGATGGTCCCAATTTTAGCACTGAAAGCCCCGTGTCTGGGGAATCCCCTCAGTCCAGGAAGAACCAACCACGTAATCTGCAGGGCCTGATGCAAAACGAAAGTGCAGGGCCCTTGCTCAGAACGTATGAAGAATTTCAGGACTGTGACAACAGGGCATTAAAGTAAATGTGGTGTCCTTCTGAGGGTGGGGTCCTGCACACATCGCAGGCTCATGAAGCTGGCCCTGCTCCCAGGCAAACCACAACTGCTGGTCACCTACTCCAGACGCAGAGATACAGACAAGAAAACGTACTGTTATTTCCACAAGGTCATTAGTTTCTCAGAGCAAACTGTGCTGTTGAGACAACAGAACTTTCCACCCATCATCCCCTTACACAGCCCGAGCTTTCTGAAACAGACTTCAGCCCTTCAACGCCCTCCCGGCTGTCTACAGTATTCTCAAATGTGAGTAATAATGATAATATAAAAATTGCAGACTCCTAGTACTGACTTAAATTATGTTTATGATATCGCTGTTTAAATATGTACCAACATAAAACTTGGCATGTAGTCCATATGCTAATAGCTCTTATACAACAATAAAGCCAAATTTATGAATTAAAAAAAGACTATAAGACCAATAACATTCAAATGAACAACATTAATTTAATGGGATGGATGAGGTTGTTTTGCCAAAACTAAAGTGACCCTGGCAGAGAGATTATGGTGCCCTGTTGGCTGCTGTGATGTAGGTTCTTTCTCATGGAGGTTCTGTTTTGTGCTCTGGTCCTGGGATGGCTCGGTTCTCCCAACCCTTTCCTCTCTTTGAACTAGATGAGGTACCTTTGTTTGAATACTGTGCCCTGACACTACTGGACCCTTGCTTACTACAAAAACACCTTTCATGGATCAAATCCACCTTTGTTCTTTCCCCATTAATCCATGACAATGAAAGATATGCTAAGTGGCGCCAGTGGAATCATAAATATCAATGCAAACATAGGCATTGTAATCCCATTGCTGTGCCAGGTTATAAGAGGGCTACCCAAATGACCTAAAAATGCTTATATTCATTTTTACATTTCATTGAACTAATAACAATAACTAGTATTTATTGAGCAACTACTATGTGCCAAGCACTGTTCTAAGTACTTGCCATATAGTAACTTATTTAATCCTCACAACTCTATAGGGCAGGCACTATTATTATTGCCATATTACAGATGAGAGGAATGAGGCTCAGAGAGGTGACATTAACTTTTCCTGAGTCATCCCACCAGAAGTTTCCTAAGAAAAATTCTTAAAGGGAACTCACAGACCTCTGATCAAGCATAAGGGATCTTGAGGGGTTCTTGGGCTCCAGGCTGGGATCGCTAGTTCAATTACTAGCTGAATGAAGTTCAGACTCCTGAGCTAGCTAATAAAGGACCTTCTTTGTCTTGCCTGCTGACCTCCTCATCTTTATCTCTTGCTGCTCCATCTCACAGCACATCTTCACTGCTGGGCTAGTGAAACTCCAAGAGGGCACCGAGCCTTCCCACACTTTCTGTCCCTCTGCCTGGAATGCTCTTGCCCTTTCCCTCCTATGTGTCTTTTATTTATTTATTTATTTTTGCGGTACGCGGACCTCTCACTGTTGTGGCCTCTCCCGTTGCGGAGCACAGCCTCCAGACGCGCAGGCTCAGCGGCCATGGCTCACAGGCCCAGCCGCTCCGTGGCATGTGGGATCCTCCTGGACCGGGGCACGAACCCGTGTCCCCTGCATCGGCAGGCGGACTCTCAGCCACTGCACCACCAGGGAAGCCCTCCTATGTGTCTTTGAGATGCTGAGTGTCACCTCTCTAGGATTCTGTTCCTAAATAAGGCAAGGCTGATGCTCTTCCTCTGGGTCCCCACAGCACAAAGGTCTCACCTTCTCTTCCCAAAGACACCATTAACCTCCTTATAGCCCTGGCACTGACAGCCCCACAGAGCTGAGCCAGCCAGATCCCCATCTCCCCCGGCCCACCCCCTCCCTCCGATGGAGATTTTAAACCAAGAGGCCCAGTGCCTGTGGGGACTTGAGGTCAAAAGCGATTCTATGATAACTGCCAGCATGCATTTATTTAGTGCTCACTTTGTGTCAGGCCCTGTTCTAAGTCCCCTTGCATATTTAACCTTAATTCAAGCTCACAGCAATCCTACGAGGTGGGTACCTCTGTCTCCCTATTTTACAGACAAGGAAGCTGGTGCACAGAGAGGATGACAAAGTCCCCACCATTGTAGCTATGGTGGCAGCACCAATATGTGAATCTGAGTCCATGCCCTGAGCCATGTTGCCTCTTTTACTCCAGGACAGCCGAGACTGGGGCTGGCATCATGGTGAAACTCTGGGCAAGGTGAAAGTAGAGAAGGATAAGAAACCAACGGGGCAAAGGGGAAGCTCGTTCATAGTGAGTAGACAGAGGCACAGTTAGGACAAAAATCAACACCAGGGAGACAGGCAGAGAGAGGGTCCTTTGTCCTCAAACTGCCGACGCCCCAGCTACTGCTCATGGTGACCTGCTGGACATCTTGTCTTGGAGTCCAAGGGTTTCCCATGTACCTTTTCCATTGACTTTTTAAAAAATCTGACTTAGGTTGAGTGATTTTTTTCCCCTTGCCATCAATACTAAATAAACCCAAAACACTAGAAATCCACCAGCCCAGTGAACTCTAAGTTTCTTAGAGCTCATCTGCTTTTTTGCTGCACCTAAAAGGATGCGCCCCTGTTGGCTCACTATGTGATATTTGGGTCATACTTATACTATTTTTTTTTAGCATATCTCATGCATCTATATTTAGGACCTACTTATACTAAAAACTTGTTTTTTTATCTGGAATTCAGATGTAACTGGGTGCTCTGTATTTTATCTGGCAACTCTAACCTGGAATCACATGAGAACTGCAGAATCTCACGCCGCCGCAGACCTACCAAGTCAGAATCTGCATTTTAGCATGATTAGTATGCACGTTCAAGTTTGAGAAGTCCAGCTAAATGGTGAGTTAAAGGCCGTCTGGATATCACAGAGAAACTCCTTTGTCATCAGGGACCAAAACTCTTCCTATCTTTTCACTTTAACATCCTTATCTCATGGTTTCCATCCTCAAGTTCACTTCATGGTCCAAGAGGACTTTGGGGAGTTCTCATCACCAGTCTGGCTTCCAGAAAAGCAAGGAGAAAAGATCAAGAGCCATTTCTCCAAATCCCACCCAATGGCCTCCACTCACTTCTCATTAGCTGCTCCTTCCTGCAAGGGGAGCTGAGAAATGTAGTTTTTCATTTGGTCCCAGGGTGCTCCTGTGACTTAGGTGCGTGTGTTGGCGGAGGGGGGCGGGGGGTGTTATTCAGCAGGCAGCAAATCTCTGCCACTCCTTCACTCTGAGACTTGCAGTTAAACAGATCTGTCCAGGTTGACCAGGAGGCCCTGACCACGGCAAAGGGGCAGGCACAGGCAACAAGACCCCGGAAATTAGATGAAAGAAAAGGGAAGTCCTAGCTGCATTATAGACCTGAGATAACTATAGTGCTCAACTCAAAGAGTCTGTAGTTTCATGAAGAAGAGATATCTTGGGTATAGTCTTGGCTGATGCAGGAAGCTTCTGCAGACTCAGACACCCTAATACCACGCTCTGTTCCTGAGACCAGTGGCTGACTTCTGGAGTGTTAAAGAGCTGCAATCTTACAAAACTGAGCACAAAACAGCATTGGCTATGTTGAACCTCAAAGAAGTGGGATTGTTTTTCCTCAAAGAACCACTGCAGCTTCTGTTGGGATTTATCAATACCTTGCAGAGTGGAGCATCACTGAACTGTGCAGAACTGATAATCAACAGCGACATCTTGTGGCTGCAAGAAGCAACAGCAGGGAGGGACTGAGGAGGCTCCAATACTCTCTGCTCATTGTTGAAGATGCCTGATTCCATTTGGATTGCATAAGCCACTTAAGTTTGAGGACAACCGAGGTTGGTCCTAAGTGGAGTAAAGATGTTACAGTGTTTAACTGCAAACAAAAATGAGATGTGGACGTATCTGCCCTCTGAGATTGAGGAACACAGGGAATCAGTATGCTGTTGGGATGATAAAGGAGACATTTCTGGCGAGGACAACTTTACATTGCCCATCAAGTCTCACCAAACCCAAGGACTACGTGGACTAGGCCAAACCCATAGCTACTCTTAAATCTTTTCAAGCCAGATTGCTCTCAAGTAATGCCAAACTGGATTGAATCAGGATTTTTAAATGTTTATTATCCACCATGCCAAAATACACTTCCAAAGCAAGAAGCATTTCTCTTCGAATAGCAGTCGAGCATGGAAGGCAAGTCGTGACTGGAATTAGCCTGTCCCATATTGTGGAGCCTTATTAACACACTGCCTCTCTTTAAGGGACTTTCCTTTTGAGGCAATTTACAGAATAAAGATAAAAATCCCCAAATCACAAAATCTGCCAAATTATAACTTCTCCTAGAGGAACCACAAGGACTCTCACTTACTCTTTGTTCTGGGTCCAGCAGACGTGGGACTGGAAGGGTCAAAGCTGGAGTGAAATGTCTTCCTCCTGGCAAGGGAGGGGACTGGCTGAACGAGAAGCCACAGTTTGGAGGCCATGCCAAGTGTTGTCAGTGGAAAGAGGAAGGTAGGGCCCCGGTTTTGCAGGCAAAGTGTTTGGTTGGCCAAAAAACAAAACAACAAAACGCTTTCTATCTCTGGACATAAGAAGAATATTTATAAGAAGGAGGAAAAAGAAAAGGAAAGGAAGGGAAGGAGAAAGAGATATTAGGATCTAGAGGACTGAAATAGCAAAATGATAGTGCAAAATCCACCTGATGGGTTCAGTGTCTGTGATTCGTCAGTGCCATGTGGCTTCACTTTGCTTCGAAAGAAGGCAGAACAAGGGCAGAATGAAGGGGAGCCTGGGTCTCATGGCTTCCCTCAAAACAGAGTTCTCGGTATTTTTGCTCGCCCCCTCTGGGTTCTCAGTGCCTAGTGGATTCAGTCAACTATGGACGGCAAGTCTATCCTCTGGAGAGAAAGGGTTTGCAGATACTGGAACACGGACCTCGGGGCCTCTAATGTGAACAGAGATTATAACCAACTGGTTTCTGACTTTTAAGGGGCTCTAAATCCAGACCATCTGGAAACTAAATAAGGAACCCAGCTCACTGTACAGCTTGTCAATGTTATCAAACTGGGTAGGGCTCTAAGCGTCTTTTCTGAAACATACCAGCAACTATAGCTTTTTTTCTGTCGATGTTGGTCTGATGCTGGTTTGAAGAATGCGAGCTTTGTTTCTGACCTCCCACAGCTTACTCTTTCTAGATGCCAGATTGAGTCAAGGCCTTTAGTCTGATCTTCCTCACCTTTCTGACCTCACCTCCCCAGCGTTCACTCCAGACACGCTGGTCTCTTCATAATCTCTTGAACATGGCAGACAAGCTCCTACCTCAGGGCCTCTGTACCTGTTTCCTCTACTTAAAGTTCTCCTTCTCCAGACACATGCATGTTCCTCACATCCTCAGGTGTCCCCGGAACATCACCTTCCCCGACCTAAAGTTCTAAACTGTCCGTCTCTTCCTAACTCCCTTGTCTACTTTATCAGATTTTCTCCCACGCACTTATTCTTATCTCATATAGTATATAACTTAATGGTTTAATGTATGCCTTGTCTATCTCCTCCCATCTGGAATGAATGCCCCATGAGGATAGGCATTGGGTCGCTTCAGTATCCCTCTCAATCCTCAGTGCTGAGGACAGAGCCTGCAACCTGGTAAGCCCATAATGAACATTGGCTAAATGAACTAATAAAATAACAAATGGGAATGGGCATTTAGGCAATTCTAGAAGCTGAGAGCCCAGTGGAGTCTAGAGCTGGGCAGTCAGTGGAGGACTGAGGCTCACGCTGACTCATTCCATTTCCATGAAGAACCACCCAGGGTACTTGTTAGAATATGCCCACACTTGTCCACTGGTCTATGGCCAATGCTAGGACCTCCCTGGGAATGGTATACCTGCCCCCCATTGTGCCATAGTTTGGCCGCAGCCTCTGATGGCTCCCCTCAGGCCATTCGCCTCAACCTGGCATTCAGGGCTCTCCCCAGATTGGTACAAATCAGTCTTTACATCCACGTCTCTAGTACTTTTCTATTTTATGTTCATTCACTCAACAAAATGTCTCAAGGTTTATCTTAAAAATCCACCCCAAGGTTTCATTCAAGTCCGTTATATAGTCTTACTTGGTGGCATGTTAAAAGAACATTTTTCCTGCCAGAATTCTAAGTTACAACTCAAATTCTCTACCTTTGCTTATCTAAATGAAGTGTCAGGAGATCTCACAGATTCAGGGGTTCTGATTTTCAACATCTAGGGTCCTTGGCTATACTAAGACCACCTGAATTTTCTTTGGTGGCATTTGCTAAGCAACACACAAAGCATAATCGCGGAGCCCAGGCAAAGGCAGTATCTGCTGGTTATTTAACCCACAGTGCACATCAGCATTGACACACACAGAAACACACAGACTTACAGGATCAAACACATACAAGACACAAACATGTAAATACATATATAGTGCAGACACATATGAGGCAAACATCCACAAACACATTGAATTTCTTGGTCTAATTTCAAGTAGGCTTTCAATCCCCCATTTAGACTATCCTGGAAGATAAAATTGAAAGACATCAACAGCTTGATGCTTAACGAGAAGAGGCGAGGATCTTCACCTCATAGGTAGTTTCCTTTTTCTCTTCCTGGAATTGACTGTCTTGACCAAATCAAACTTTTGGCTTGGTTTTGTCTTGAAATAACCATAGCCCAACCTATACCAGCCTATTCTGATATGCCCTTACTTAGCTAAATTGTTAAGTAGCTTACTTTATTGGGATTATATTAAGGAAAAGTATCTGCATTGGGAATGTGCTGCAGATACAGTAGGAAATGACACTATTGGGGGCTCTGCTTTGAGAAGCAATAGGTAATCACAGGCAGGGAAAAATCAAAAGAGGAACATTCTATAACCTTTTTATTTTTTTGATCCTTGAAACTAGGATAAATATTCTGAGGATGGTTTCCCTTATAGCAAAAAGTCACCATAACTGATCTGATAAAGGAAGATAAAAAAGGAAACACGTTTGTTTCAAGGGAGCCAGGAGTCAGGAATCACTTTGCCCTCTTACTCTCTTTAACCTCTTGTATCCTTCACCTCTTCTAGCTGTTTCTTTTTCTTTCTTTTTTTTTTTTTTGCGGTACGTGGGTCTCTCACTGTTGTGGCCTCTCCCGTTGCAGAGCACAGGCTCCGGACGCGCAGGCTCAGCAGCTGCCATGATTCACGGGCCCAGCCGCTCCGCGGCATGTGGGATCTTCCCGGACCGGGGCACGAACCCGTGTCCCCTGCATCGGCAGGCGGACTCTCAACCACTGCGCCACCAGGGAAGCCCTTCTAGCTGTTTCTTGATGGAAACAATCTCAAAAGGTTTTCTCTGTTAGGTACAGAATTATTTATCTTAGTTTCATAACTCTGGGATAAAATGTACACATACGCATGCACATACACACACACGTACATATACACAAACGTCCGTGGTATTGAAAAGGTTCAGGAAAGGTGGGTTTTTTTTCTTTTTTAAATGAAAAACAATGTGGCATCACTTCCAAACTTGTTGATAAGAGGAATATGCATCTAGTTGTGAGTGAGAACTCTGTAAAGGAAGAAGGAATTATCCTCATTAAGCCCTAAAACAGTATTCTTTTCCACGGATCAGCTAAACCAATTTACTCTACGTAGAATTGTTGTGTTAAAAAAAGAATTAGCTGTTGATATCATTCAATTCCAATTAGATGGATTTTCCCGCAACATAAGGTGCGCTTGTAGTTTTTCTCAATCTCATAATTAAAAGAAGGTGATAAGCTATGTGTTTTGAATCAATTCACTTAGATTTCAAGGTGCATAATGGAACATCTGTTGTTCCTGAACTAAGCAACAAGATCTTGACGACTCAGTCAGCCTGCCTAAGGGTGTAGGCATAACGGATATCTGTCCCAGCAAGGGTCCTCACCTGGGGACCACTGACCCACAATATCTGTGGATAGAATTCAGGAGTCTGTGCATTGGATGGGAAAAAATTTGCATATCAGTTTTAACTAACTTCCACTTAAAATTTAGCATTTCAGTCAATTATGAATATAAACCAAAATGACAATGGTATTAGTAATATCTGTGACTTTTCACTTACAGAAATCAGGCATAGTTTATGTCAAATTATAGGCTTCTTTTGTAATCCAAAGAAGTCTATCTTATGCATTTAAAAACATCATTGTAAGAAGGAACTCATGCGCTTTCTCAGACCGCAAAGGGGTCCATAGCACATTAAGGGTTAAGACCCCCATTCCAGGAAACCTGGGTCCTGAGTGAGGGTCAGACTCTGGCACAACTGGTGGAGGTGCCCCAAATCCCATTAGGAAACTCTTTGTTTTGGGCCTTGAAGGCTTCTCAACCACCTGCAAAATACTCTAACATCCCAGGGTGGAATTTGTTGTTTGGTATTCAAGGTTTTCTGTAGCAGCACCAGAGGTGCAGGGCAAGGAGAGAAAGGAGAACTGTATCCCCTCCCCCATCCCTTTGCATATTTGAAAAATGAGATCATGCTCTACACCAGTATTTTGTAAACTTTTTCTCCTTAATATTCTGATAGTAAACCTTGATTTGAGCGCTGACTCTGTTCCAAGCACTCGAGCTGTGTAATCTGTTATTTCTCACACCCACTCTTCGGGGAGTTACTGTCATGAGCTCTCACAAATGTTGGCTAAATGAATGATTGCTCTTATGTACTGAATACTTATCACGTGCTGGGCACTGTTCTCAGAGCTTAACCCACGGTCTCATCCGCTCCTCCCCAAAGTCCAGAGAGAGCTTTTATTATTATACCATTTTACGAATAAGAGAACTAAGGCACAGAGAGATGAAGCATCCTGTTCAAGGTCACACAGCTAACAGGTCACTGGTGGAACATTCTGGACCTCAATGGAGGCACTCTGTCTGCTGAGACCTTGTTCTTAGCCAGCATACAATCCTGCCATACTGTGAACTTTTGTCATAGTGATTCTTTGAGCATACTTCAGTTATTACAGTTGCTGCATCATTTCTGGAATTGTATGTAATTATTTCTTTCCTATGGGGTGTTGGAGAAAGGTGAGTCTACCCTCAACATCGTACCATTTCTTGAGAAAAAGCAGAGAAACAAAGCAGTGGCATTAGCAATTCCTCTTCTATTGGGCTGTAATCAAAGCCATGACTTTAGACTGTGGCTCAAATACCTGATCATTTTTTTTATTCCAACAGCCTCTGGTTCAGGACACCCACTTAGCCCGGCTCCCTTCCTGGGAAGTCTCCCGCCACCTAGTGATGGAATGAGGGATTGCACCCTCCCCTTGGCCCAGGATGGAGATCACAGAGGAAAGATCAGCCTAGATGAGCTGATACCACCCTCCTTCCCACGCTGATAAAGCAGAGAGCAACGAAAATCACGAGGTCGGAGTACTGCACTCAGCATCTGGGTGAGATGTCCATACCTCAGTCTTCCCACATCTGGATGCCTGATGGAATTGTTTTCATGGTACATCTGGCTGGATAGATGTAACCACAGCCACCACTTCAAGCTCATGTTAACTGAACAGTTTTTCCCAACAAAACTAACTTCCTGGGGAGAAAAATGCATAAACATAACACACTTGTAATTTGTTGAATCCAAATAATCCTGATAAGCAAATTGCTCTTTTTATTGAGACTTTCTGTCTTATGCTAGGCACTGTGCTAAGTGTTTAGTATACAGTGTCTCATTTGCCTTTTTTTTTTTTTTTAACAGCTCTGAAAGCTAGAGATGAAATTATTCCTGTGATGAAACTGAAGGTCAGGGAAGCTAAGACACTGTCCAGTTTCCCACAAATGGTGTGTGACAGAACTGGGAGCTGAGTGCAGATCTTTCTGACCCCAAAGCCTGGAGCAGTCTACTGTGCTCTGCTGCCTCAACCACACACACACACACACACGCAGGAACACACACACATTTAAGGATGTAAAAGATCAGTTATTTAAGCTATTATCTATACAACAAACATAACCCCGAAGTAAAACTCTAGTGCTATTATAAGAGGACAAGTTAGTTATATGTAGGCAGGAGACAGTGGGCTACTGCTTATTACAATATGGAGACAATGGAATTTTTGAGGATTTGACTCATTAAAAATATTCTTTTAAATCAACAAATGCTAGCAAATAGAATCCAACAGTATAATAAAAGGATTATACACCATGGCCAAGTGGGATTTATCCCAGGAATGCAAGGGTGTCTCAATGTAAGAAAATCAGTCAGTCTGACACAGACTGATAGAATGAAGAAAAAACATGCAGTCATCTCAGATGATAACGAAAAGGTGTTTGACAAAATCCAACACCCTTTAATGATAAAAAGCTCATAAAACAAGGGATAAAGGAAACTTCCTCAACATACTAGAACGCATTTGTGAAAAACCTACAGCTAACATCATACTCAATGGTGAAAGACTGAAAGCTTTTCCTCTAAGACTAGGAACAAGACAAGGATGCATGCTTTTAACACTGATATTCAACACTGTACTAGAAATTCTTGCCAGAGCAATTAGACAAGAAAAAGAAATGAAGGGCATCCAAATTGGAAAAGAAGAAGGAAAATTATCTCTGTTCACAGATGACATGATCTTATACACAGAAAATCCCCAGAATCTACAAGAAAGCTATGGAGCTAATATAAAATTCATCAAAGTTTCAGGGGATAAAGCAAACACAAGTTGAAATCTATACACTGCAATGAACAATCCAAAAAGGAAATTAAGAAAGCAATCCCATATACAATAGCATCTAAAATAATAAAATACCTGGGAATAAATTTAACCAAGGAGGTAAAGACTTGTACACCGAAAACTACAAGATATTACTGAAAGTAATTAAAGAAGACCTAAATGAATGAAAAAATATCCTGTGTTCATGGATTGGAAGACTTAATATTGTTAAGATGTCAATATATAGAAAGCGATGTATAGATTCAATGGCCTATCAAAATTATAATGGCCTTTTCTGCAAGAATGAAAAAGCTGTTCCTCAGATTCATATGGATTTGCAAGGGGCTCTCACTAGCCAAAATAATCTTGAAAAATATGAATATTGGTGAACTCATACTTCCCCAAACTTACTACAAATCTATAGTAATTAAAATAGTGTGTTCCTGGCATAAGGATAGACATATAGGCCAATGGAATAGAACTGAGAGCCCAGAAATAAACCATCTATGGCCAATTGATTTTTGACAAGGGTGCCAAGTCTATTCAGTGGGGAAAGAATAGTCTCTTCAACAGCTGGTACTGGGACAACCGGATTTCCATGTGCAAAAGAATGAAGTTGGATCCCAATCTCATACCTTAGACAAAAATTAACTCAAAATGGATCAATAACTAAATATAAGAGCTAAAACCATAAAACCCCTGGAAGAAAACATAGGGGTAAATATTTACGATCTTGGATTTAGCACCAGATTCTTAGATATGATACCAAAAGCACGAGCAAGAAAAGACATAAGTTGTGTCTTTTCTTGTGTGTGTGTGTGTGTGTGTATGTGTGTGTGTGTGTGTCTGTGTCTGTGTGTGTATGCATATCTCCAGGATTAGGGGAGGACAAACAACAAGAACAATAGGTTTTTAGAGCACCTTACCGAGATGAATCACAGTTCAGATGTGAAACAATGCCAAGAAGATGTGTAGATCATTTTCAGTATATTGACGTCTTAACAATATTAAGTCTTCCAAACAATGCACACAGGATGTTTTTGAATTTATTAAAATACTGAAACCCAGAGAGAATAAGTGATTTATTCAAGATCATACAAAAACATATGGGAAACTATCAATTGGAACCCGGTTGAGTTCCCTTTCCCAGGACTCAAAGCTGAATTCTCTCTCCCGGGGAGTGCTAGGGCAATTATTCATTTGTAATTTGTTATAATTCAGGCAAGTGTTGGTCTCTGGTTTCCCCTGTTCTTGAGAAGTGTAAACAGTGTGAGGAAAAGGTTGCAAAGAGAATGCTTAAACTACTGAGAATAAAATTGCTTTTTAGCATACTTCAGCACTTTAGAAGAATCCATTCATATATTAAGAATGAGTATGTTAATTGCAAGCTATTCTTGTGTATCCCTGAGGGATCTCTATCGGGCAAGCCTCATTTGAATTACTTTCTTCCTTCAACAAACATCCATACTTGAGACTTACTGATTTTTGGTACGGAGTCTGAATTACCAAGAATTTTTTTGTAAAGACAAAGTGACGAAGGTAGAATGAGAAGGGAACGAATTAGCATTTACTGAATCTCTAATGTGCCAGGCAAGGGAGCCCTTGTTCTCAGCTCATGCCTTAAGCAAGTAGGGGTCAGCTCTTCAGCAGATTAGCCCCCCTGAAAACAAATGGATCCAACTCCCCAACACAGTAAAAAGAAAGGGATATTTTACTGGAGTCCCGCGGATGGTGAAGGGAGAGGTTTTACATCAGACACTGCATGCAGCATGAAAATCCCCTTCAAACGCCTGTTGATTTTTTTTTTCACCAAAATCTTCTCTCCTCGCCAGTTGCCTCATCTTTCTCTCCCCTCTTCCCCTAAAGCATTACAAAGAAATGTCTTCTGTTGTCCTGAGCAATTCAGCTGTGCCTCTAGATTGTAAACATCACTCAGGAGGATAAAAGCCAGGTTGTTAGCAGAACAGTGACGATCAAAACTATTTTTGCTGGTCATGTACCTGCATGCATGTGTACGTTTGTGCTAGGTGATTCTCACTTCACCTGGAATCACTTCCATTATCTCCTTTGCTCTTTAAAATAACCCTCGTCCCATTTTTATGGGAGAAAAGACAGAACAATTTGGTAACTTGTCTAAGGCTGCATACCTTGTCTGTGGGGGAAGCCGTGACGACAGGCTTGATTCCAATATTCATGATGTGAAAGGCTGGTCCCAGAAATAGAAGGCCATGGAAAGGGCTTTCTTTTTTTTTCCTGCGGTACGCGGGCCTCTCACTGTTGTGGCCTCTCCCGTTGCGGAGCACAGGCTCCGGACGCGCAGGCTCAGCGGCCATGGCTCACGGGCCCAGCCGCTCCGCGGCATGGGGGATCTTCCCGGACCGGGGCATGAACCCGTGACCCCTGCGTCGGCAGGTGGACTCTCAACCACCGCGCCACCAGGGAAGCCCGAGGGCTTTCTTGACTGCCATAGCAGTGGGTGAATTCTTGTCTCTACCATATTGGACCTTCTTCAGCGGGCCCGAAGTGAGTGGTGGCCAGCCATGTTACTCAAGAAACTTGTAGTTTAAGCAGGGTTAGCAAACTATAGTCAGTGGACCACCTCCAACTTGCTGCAGGTAAATAAAGTTTTACTGACACATAAGAGGCCTCTTCCTTTACATATTGTTTATGACTGTTTTTGCACTACAATGGCTGATTAGTTGCGAGACTGAATGCTGTCTGGAGAAGGCGGCATGGGGTCTCTGTCACAACTACTGATTGGGGCAAATGATTACTACCTGGCCCTATGCAAGAAGAGTGCACCACTTCCTGGTCTAGAGAGTTGACTGACAGATAAACTGGAAATTGAACACCAGAGCTCAGTGAGCTATGGGACTTCCCTTGAGTGGAACTCTGTTGTAAAACCACTCACAAAGGATCAGCAGCCCTCCATTTCCCCATTCTCCATAATGTCCTTAAGACCTGGAAAAAAACTCATTAATGAATCAAGTCAACATAGTAAGTTAGTACTTGCTATGTGCCAAGCTCAGTCGTAGTGCTGTGGATAGAGCTGTTAGCGAAACAGACCGAAAAATGAGAGTGGAATGTGGGAGGGACAAAGGCCCCAGGGATGGGTGCCAAGGGAGAGCTTGGAGCAAGGTGCTAGATTGGGGGTGGGGGGGGAACGCGGGGACTGAGGCACGTCTTGGAGGCTCTTGGGCGATTTCATGCCAAGTAGAGTGGGAAGCCACTGAGAACTTTTAAGCAGAGTGGAAGGTGGCATGATCTGATCTAAAGTGATCCCTCTGACCACTCTGTAGTGAATGGATTATTGCAGGTTGGAGGTGGGAGCAGGGAGAAAGGAGGATGCTTTTTAGCTAGTTATGAGGCATGAATTGGGGTTAGCTTGTGAAGGCTGGTAACAAGGGAGATGGAGAGAACCATTTGGATTGGAGCTAGATCTGGAGTTAGAGCTAAGTGGACTCTAGGATGGTTAAAATACAGAAGGGATCCTAGCAAAGAAGCCCAAAGCTTGCCACGCCTCTCCAAAGAACTGAGGATGGTGTGGCAAGTTGTAATGGGATTGATCACGATTCTTACCTGCTGCCCACCCACACCGGCAGGATGGAGGCAGCAGGCAGCGCCCAGGTATCCCTGGAAAAGAGGATGCCATTTTGTTCCCCACAGGCTCTTCACCACCACCCCCATACCCCCACTGCAGACACAGGCAGATGCAGCATCAAAATAAATGAATTGCCTCGTGCAGGGCAGCTGGCCTCCTCGCAAAAGGATGGATAGGACTGGTTAGAGAGAGCTTGACACTTGTGTTGCGGATCCATTAATGTCAGCCACAGGTTAATTCTGAGCAATTTCCAGGTGATCCAATAATTCATTAAACTGATGAAAACAGGTCTTTGGAAAATCGAGCCAGTGACAGATAGTAAGCCAATGATCTATTGTCTGGAGAGGAGTAAGTGTCTTCTGTTCCATTCCTCAGTCTGTTGAGTGAATCGAAGTGTGCAGGGAGTACAAGATAGGTGTGAATTCCACTTAATGGGCATCGTTTCGGCCCAGCGTGGCGTGCCCTTCATACTGCTTGTTTCATCCAGTATTTAGGTGGAAGGAGGCATGATGTAGAACGAAGATATGGATACGGGGATCAGGCAAAGCTGAATGTCTGCTCTGCCAGTTCCTGGCTTCTGTGACCTTGGGCAAGCCACTTCACATTTCTGAGCCTCCATCTGGTTCACCTCTTCAACTGGGGTCATAATATATTCTCTCCTGTACTCAGGGGTGGCTGTAGTAAATGAACATTATGGAGCACAGTGCCTAGAACATCACTGGGGACTCCATACATAGTGATAACAAAGATGGGTGAGCTTTTCCCTTTAATGGACATACAACTCAGTGTGAACATTCATACTGCTGTTGCAAGAATGTTCAGAATGCTGACCTAGACCTGCAAGGACAGCAAAGTTTCCCAAGGTAAAGTCATTGGGAAAAAGTGGAAAATCAGAAGACTAGGAATATGAGTGATGGGATTTGGCGGGTGCTAGTGAATGGGAAGCAAAGGGTCCTAGGTTTGAATAGAAGAATTAGTGAAGGACAACTTGGGACCTTTTTTCCAAGTGGCAGTGGAGGGGGTGAGTGGTGTGAAGGAAAGTGTCATGCTTAGAAAATGATATTGCAGTTGGTTTGATGTCTATATGGAGAAAGTAGTATCTAAACTTGGACTTATAACATCTTAGATGTAGAAGAAATCTCAGAAATGAGTGGAAGAAATCTCAGAAATGAATGGAAGAACTGATGTTCCTCAATCCTTGTAGTTTTGGCTAGTCACCATCCTTTTCACCATCTGGTGACAGCATTTCTATATTCCTCAGGGGCCCACTCCTTCCAAGGTGCATACATATCCCATTTTCTATATATGTCCTTTCATCTTTTACCAGTGTGAAGTCTGTCATAGCCATAGCAAGTCTAGAAAGGAATTGTGACCTTCCTCTGCTGAAAATACCTAAAAGCCACAAAGATACCTGAAAAAGATGCTTACCATGGATTATCGTTACCATAAGTAGATCCCTACTCTAACAAAGTACATTTAGAGGTTTATGGGTATCTGTTGGAAATCTGTTAGAAAAACCCTAGTTTTTCTGGGAGACCATAGACCCTAAGAACCTTCAAGAGGAACTCTGAGCTTTGGCATCCTCATAGTGTGTATAAGGCTTTAACTTGGTTTGTCTTCTCAAAACTGAAAATTAGCTTGAAATCAGAGAAGGCCTGGAAATGCTTAGAGCATAATCCAACACTGCCCCCGTCCCACACACACTTTGGAGGTGTGTCCCTAAATATTCACCAGTTCTTCCTGTAAGAGTAGTATATTTTTCTGATCTACTGATGTTAGATTTATCCACGTGACTTGCTCTGGCCAATGGCATATGAGTAGATGTAATGTAAACCATGTTCAAGCAAAAGTTTTAAGACTGTGTGTTTTTATCTGGTCTCTTGGGGCTTTGACAGGGACTGTTCCTTCAATCTGGGTCCTGAAATGAGAAGGTATGTGGAACAGAGCTGTAGCAGACCTGTGACTACCAGCATATAAAGAGATGGTGAAAAAAACCTAAGTTGTTGTAAGCCACTGAGATTTTGGGGTTGCTTGTTACACAGCATAACCTATTAAAGCTAACTGATACAGGAGGTAAGAGGGGTCATTGGCTAAAGAGCTGTTTTTTAAACATTTTAATAGAGGCCAGAGATTAGTTTCTCATGCTAAACTTAAACTTACTCCTATGGAATATTGATTGCTTCTACTCTTTCCACTGCTTTGGGAGTTTGGTGACCCAGTGGATCTGATTTTTCAGGCTGATTATGTGCGCATGTGAAGTGTGTGTGTGTGATGAAGCTTCCCAGACTGAGCTCATGTAAAAAGGACACTTGATCCTGCTTAAAGCCAGCATGGACTCAGCCTTTAGGAGCTGTGTTTCCCAAAGCGATTATAGGTAATCAGAGGTTCATTATTCAGGGGCTGATTATTCCACCTCTTTTCTTCTTTTAGTATAGATCTAGACCATCTCATTTACATGAGCTCTACTCTTCAATCGTGACAGCAAGAAGCTAAGGGAGAAGCCCAAAGCCACTTCTCTGCCTGCTGACTCATCGCTATGTCAGAAGTGAGCCATCAGTACCTGCCAGGCACTGTCTTGGCACTGATTAGATATGATCTAGTTTAATCTTTATGGCCATCCATGAGATAAGTGTTACTATCTCCATTTTACGGATGACAAAATTGAGACTGATACGTTAAACCACTTGCCCAGAATCACACAACCGGTGGTAGAGCTGGAATATAGAATCAGGTATTTATCTGTGTTTTCATGACTTCAGTTAGTACCAAAAAAAATCCAAAACTGATTTAAATGAAGGATAAAGTCAAATGAATGAAAACAGTACCTATGTACCAGGTAGCAGTTGGGCTGGAGAGCTCCTATAATAATGTTATGGAAAAACGTGAAGCTAAGAGGCAAACTCACAAATCTGAGACCACAGGGAGAGGGAACAAGATAAACCAACAATGAGCACCAGTCCTTTTTGTTTTTTGTCCACTGTATGTAAATTGGCTCCTTGAGAAGATCTTGCAGAAAGTGGCAGGAATAGAGGGTAAGCAGACTCTGTTTCTATTTTGGGAGGTTCCTCTTTCCTTCAACATGAAAAAACAATAGCTTTTGTTTAACCCCCTAAACAGTTTACTCTTATACCTCATGCAATGTGAAACTGAGAAATGGGTGACTGTGTACTTTGAACAGTAATATTGTCCTCAGCTGGTGCTATTAGTGATGCGACAGAGGTATTTAATTAATTATCACTGACATATGTTTGTGCTAATTTATGAGACTGGTTAGCTTGCACATTGCATCTGAACTCTTGCCTGCCGAGAGAGCTTCCTGAATACAAAGCAATTCCTAACTTGAAGCTAAAGAAAGAATGAAAGAAATCCTAGAATATTTTAAGTTTGGCAAGTCCTGATGGGTGACTTCTCAGTGGTTCTCCCCCAAGGGAGATTCTGTCCTCCACAAGGGACGCATGGCAATGTCTGGAGACATCTATGGTTATCACAGTGGAGGTGGGAGTTCAGGGAGGGTTACTACTGGCATCTAGTGGGCAGAAGCCAGTGAAGCTGCTAAACATCCTACTGTGCACAGGACAGCCTCCACCACAAAGAATGATCTGGTCCCAAATGTCAGTAGTGTTAGGGTTGAGAAATCGTGACCTAGCTTAATACACCTGCTTTAACCAACATCCAGAGAGGGAAAGGGGCTCACCTGAGGTCACACAGC
Organism: Delphinapterus leucas; assembly: GCF_059928025.1. Taxonomy (NCBI): domain Eukaryota; kingdom Metazoa; phylum Chordata; class Mammalia; order Artiodactyla; family Monodontidae; genus Delphinapterus; species Delphinapterus leucas. The sequence goes on from NC_143143.1 coordinate 24,466,123, forward strand.
AACTTGATGGTAGAACTGGGCAGCAGAGTGATGTGCAGTTGTTAGAAGCACAGACTCTGGAGTCCAAAGGTGTGGCTCCCAATCGTGGATATGACTCTCACTAACTTGGGAAACTTGGGCAAGTTACTTAGCTGTGCCTCAGTGACCTTGCCCAGAAAATTGGGATGATGATGGTGTCCACTAATAGGCTTTTGAGGGTAATCCAATGAGGTAAAGCATGTATAGACTTGGCATAGGACGTGTGCTTTATTTATTGTTAGAATTCTGTACCTTCTTTTCAGCAAGATTCACTGTACGCTAAGATGCATTATTATAACGATTATAAATATAGGACAAGAAACGTCCATGCAAACCTTGTGAGCTCCTTCTCTGTCCAGTGGTGGAGAGGCCTCTAAGTTACCAAGAACCACTTACTTCTGTGGTGACTCTGGTCTCATGATCCAAGGAGGTGGCAATGACTCTGAAGTGTGTGTGCAACAGCAAGTGAACATTCTTCTTCTTTAGTTTGATAACCTCAGCACTCCCGCTCTCCTTTATAAAGTGGTGGACAGCGTGGTGGGCTGAGTAATGCTCCTCCGCCCCCAAAAGATACCCAAGTCCTAATCCCTGGATCCAGTGAATGTTCCCTTATGCAGCAAGGGGAGCTTTGCAGCTCTGATAAGGATCTTGGAGGGGGTGGGGGATGATCCTGGATTATCTGGGTGGGTCCTACATGTAATCACTAGGGTCCTTATAGAAGGGAGGCAGGAAGGTCAAAGGAGCAACAAGATGAGCTGGTGATAGAGGCAGAGGGAGAAAAGGCCACGTGATACAGGGCCACAAGCCAAGGAGTTGAGGACAGCCTCTAGAAGCTGAAAAAGGCAAGGGAGCAGACTCTTTCTCAGCGCCAACAGAAGAAACTAACTCTGCAGACACCGTGACTTTAGCCTGTAAGACTCATTTCAGACTTCTGACCTTCAGAACAGTAAGAGAATACATTTGTTTGAAGCCACTCAATGTGTGGTCACCTGTTACAGAAGCGACAGGAAACGAATACAGAGGGCTGTTATGGGGAGGGGGGGCACAGCTGCACAGGGGGCTGAGACTCCCTTCTGGGGAGATGCTGACCCCTTCATACCTGAGGTTCAAGGTTATAGGATATCTCTGCTGACTCATGTGGTCCTGACTGAGGTCACCACAAACCATGAGAGCCGGGGTAGGAGTGAGCAGCTGGGAGACTCACCACAGAGGCAGGGAGAAGCTGGACTGGGGTTGGGGGCTGAGACCAGGCTGTCATTGGGGGGCAGGTTGGTTCTGTGAGAGTGTGAGGCCGTGGCTGAGACCTTTCTAGAACCAGATGCCCTGACACTGCAGATGTAGGTTAGGAACCAAGGCCTCTGACATGAAAAACTTGAAACAGGTGTTGTCCTAACAGGGGTGAGATGACTATAGATGGTGGACCTGAGAAATCCCGGCCTGGGGTGCTTGGGGTCAATGCCCAGCAAAAGCACAGGGTGGGCTTGTAATGACCACACCTGAACAGCATCACCATGAGGGCAGGAGATGCAGTGAGAGAGGAAGAAAATGGAACCACACGTGGTTTCCAGCAAATTATCAGGTGAAGCTGAGGCGGACAGCATCCTCTCTTGCTATAAACATAGAGTTAGGCAGGATAACACATCATAAAAACATGAGGATACCTACCCAGAATTCTGGTTATTCTGAACCAGAATAAGAGAAGTGAACTCAGGCCGATGGAAGGCTGGGAGGATGCTGCCTGAAGTTTAGAGCAGTGGCGCTCCTCGGAGTAGCACTGCCTCTTGGGGGGCATGTGGGAGGATTTAGGGCGTTTTTATTTCTTTTTTACATCTTTATTGGAGTATAATTGCTTTACAGTGTTGTGTTAGTTTCTGCTGTATAACAAAGTGAATCAGCTATATGCATACGTATATCCCCATATCCCCTCCCTCTTGTGTCTCCTTCCCACCCTCCCTACCCCACCCCTCTAGGTGGTCACAAAGCACTGAGCTGATCTCCCTGTGCTATGCAGCTCCTCACACTGGTCAGAATGGCCATCATGAAAAAAATCTACAAACAATAAATGCTGGAGAGGGTGCAGAGAAAAGGGAACCCTCTTGCACTGTTGGTGGAATGTAAATTGATACAGCCACTATGGAGAACAGTATGGAGGTTCCTTAAAGAACTAAAAATAGAACTACCATACTACTTTGTCCCCCGCCCCACCCACCCACCCAGGGGACATGTGGCAGTGTCTGGAGACATCTGTGATTGCCACAGCGGTGGGGGAGGAAGACTTGCTCCTGGCACCTAGTGGGTGGAGGCCAGGATGCTGTTAACTTCCTAGTGCACAGAAGAGACCCCCAACAAGGAATTGTTTGGCGCCCCATGTCAATAGGGCTGCAGTTGAGAAAGCCTCGTGTAAAGAGCAAATGTTGTGAGATCATGCTCGAAAAGAGCTGGCCTGACTCCTGGCTCATGGAAGGTGCTCAGGAATTAGAACCTTTTTTCTAGAGCTTAACCATCTGCTGGGGTAGCTGTTTCCAGACCTGGGGAATGAGCTGGGGCCTGGGAAGGAAGGGAACAACACTACCATCATTAAATGTTATTCTTTTTACCACCACTGTTGTTGTTATGGTTATTGCTAGTGACTGGTATTTGTTGAGATCCTCTGGAATCCTGTTTTCAGTGCTTTCCATGTAATGACGGACAACAACGCCACAAAGTTCCTGCAGTAGGTCTTATTATTACGTCAGTTTCACAGAGAAGGAAACTGAGTGCCTGTCTTAATCTGTTCAGGCTGCTCTAACATGGAGGAAGCTCCCTGGAGTCCCTATTATAAAGGCACTAATCCTATTCGTGGGGGCTCCACCCTCATGACCCAGTCACCTCCCAAAGACCCCACCTCCTAATGCCATCACCTTGGGGGTTAGGTTTCACCTTATGAATTTTGAGGCGGGACACAAACATTCAGTCTCTAACAGTACCTGTACATGAGGGGCTGGTCACGGAGCGCTCATACGTCTGCTGTTTACATAGCTGTTCACAGTGCTTCTCTGAGGATTTCAATGCTCAGGAAACAAGATCCTCTCCTGATCCATTGGTGTTTCTCCAAATGATCATGGGACCTTCCTATGGGGTGGAGAGAGGAATTTAACATCTCAGTTACATCTCCCAGGGTTCAGAGAGGTTAAGTCATGTGCCTAAGGTCACACAGCTGGTAAGTGAGAGAGCTCTGCTTGTGACCACAGAGACAAATTCCACTCCAGAAGTCACAGGAACTGCTGATGTTCTGTTTGTCCTGGACCACATTCTGCGGGTAGCTAGGAGTGAGGGAGTGAGGCTAGGCTTATGCAAGGACCTGCTTGCATTCCAGCTGCAGTCTTTACTGCCTGAATCAGGCAGGTGGCTTTTAATCACCCACTACCTGTGGCACCCCCTGGGCTGTGAGAGATGCTTATTCCTCTCATCTTAATTAATTTTCAGCTGCTGTTTTTGTTTTTGTTTTTTATTCCCCCGGTTGACAAACTGAGTTTCTACACTACTTGTCTCAAACTTCCTTGGTTTCCCTGCAATGTCTAACATGTTATTGGGAAAAGAGAAAAAGAGGGAAACAAAGCATTTCTTCAGTTTTAAGCATATATATATTTCAGTAGATGCTCATTTATTTCCAGATTTTGTATTTGTGAATTTGCTTACTTGCTACAATTTTTTCATCATCCCCAAATGAAAACTTGCGGTACTTTGGTGGTTATTTGCAGCCATGCACAGAGTTGCAAAAAATTCCAGTCATTCAACATGCACATTCCCAGCTGATTTGCACAGCTTTGATGAGACAACCAGGCTTTGTTGTTGCAGTTCTCACACTGCAAACAAGTGCTCTTTTTGAAGTCTGTTTAGCACTACTGCTATTTGCTTTTTTGTCCTTTTTATTGGTGATTTCGCTGTTTAAAATGGTCTCCAAGTAAAGAGCTGAAGTGCTGTCTGGTGTTCCTAAGTGCAGTAAGGCTGGGACATGCCTTATGGAGAGAACAGCTAGATAACAGGCAGGGGTCATAGTGCTGCTGGCCCTGAGACTAACATTAATGAATCAACATTAATATTAAAAGGCTTTTAAACAGAAACACACTTAAAACAAAGTTCTGTATTGATTATTCGATGAAAATGCTGTGACCAGAGGTTTACAGGAACCTAACCTGTATTTCCCCTAAGAACAATGGTTCAGTGTTCGCTAAATCGGTGTTCTCAAAACTTTATGGTACATGACTCTTGTGAATAATGCACCTTTTTTGGTCTCAGTTTATGTTCCCAGCAGTCTGTAAGGTAGGTACCATTCCACTCAACAGTTGAAGACACTGCATCTCCGAGAGGCTTAGCAGGTTGCCTGTGGTCACACAAAACTAGAAATCAAACCCAGTTCTGCCAGAATGAATCATCCACGCTCTTTCTATAAAATTTTGCTGATTCTAGAATTTGCTGAATTGAACCATGTTGAACGTTCAAAAGCACCTCATTGATGGCGTCAATGCAGAACGACTACAAAAAGAACCGTTGGCTTTGCAAAATGACCCACCTCCCGGAATGACTTTAAATGAAAAGTGTTCAAAATTCATTTACACAGTGGATTGTAGATATGGAAGGAGCACCAGGTACCTTATATGAAGGGGAAAAATTTCAACTTCTATTTAAGTTTAGTAGTCGATATCCTTTTGACTCTCCTCAGAGATGACCACCAGAATTCTTTTTATGTTCGAACGTGTAACAAGACTCCAAAGAAAACAAAATGGTGGTATCATGATGATACTTGTTGATGCCACTGTTATCATCCTCCTAGCAGGAGATAGTCCTACTGAGAAAATGAGCACTTTGATCATTCAGTCTTTGAACTTTAACCTTTGACTGGAAATGACCTATAGACAAAGAAGACTACTTCCTTATACTGCATTTTTACTTGTGTGCATTCTGGGCGCATGCTGATCGCTGGTTCAGTCCAGGCAACTGACATGCTTTTATTAGTCATACAGTATTGATGCAGGTGTCAGGAAATGTCAAATATAATTCCATTTTTAATTTTTATTTTTTATTCTTTTAAGCTTTTGGAAAACTTCCAGGTCCTCATGTACTGTGCAATAACAATGACTTCCTTGGAGGTTTTGGGACGTTCATTGCCGGCAACAGACGTTGTAACAGGAAAAATTTTCATCAACTCCTGCCACCCAATGATTAATGCATGATAGGGCCTATGAAATGAACTTATCCGTTAGAGTGGGATTATAAATAAAGTGAGGGATCCAACATCACTTTGAAAGTCACCCCAACTGCTTATATTTGGATTCTATCCACTGTGAACCTAAGGTTAACAGCATGAATTAACATGCGTTTTTAAAGGACTGTAATGAAAGATCATTGCGTATTTATTGAATTGTTTATATCTGCTGTCAAATTGTTTTGACATGGACGGTTTTCAAGTAACATTGGCAGAGAGGTAGAATACGTTATCCCTCTGGTGAAAATGAATTCATCTGTTGTATATAGTTCCTCAATCTCTGAAGTAAAAGTAATATAGGGTATTGTAAAGTAAATATAGTATTTATAGTAAAGTAAAGGTAATATAGGGTATGAATGGTTTAATAAAGGCTTTATTTTGTAAGAAAAATGACAGCAATGATTAAACTGCTGCAGTCCATAATTTGGGCTTGTTATTTGTACATTAACGATTTTTTTTCCAAGTAGATTACACTCTGTTACTTCCTGCTAGCCATCAGCATTAAGCCCTGCTGCCTAAACACTATTTCATTTATTTATGTTTGGAAAATCCATAAACATTTTTGTCTGCAATTTTGTTTCTTTTGTTATGTTTTAAGTCAAGTTTGAACGTTACAATACTTTAACTGAAAAACTTTTGTCAAGTTTTTCCTTGTAAATTTTCTTTATTTGTAAGCATCATCTTGTCCTTCAATCCTGTACCCTAAAATAAGGAATACATTTTGACAGAGGCTTAATGTTTTAACAAAGGAGTGTGGACATTTTTATTTTAAAATTTAGGTAAAAGTACACTATAGAATATGGCATGTTTGCTTATTTGTCTCACACAACCATACAGTTTTGTTCTGGAGGGATTTGTTTTGTTTTGTTTTGCTTTGCTTTGTTGGTATTTAAGACTTTGCTTACAGCTAGATAATATTTTTCTATAGAAAAAAGTTTTTTTGAAGGGTCCAGCTCTCAGTACCATGTAAGTTAATGATACTGTAACTAGGTTCTCTTTTTTAAAAAGCAATTAATGTATTTTATAAATTATCTTTTCACATATGCAAAATCTGTTTCTACTACAACGTTACTTTTACTAATGCCTATTGTTGCACTCTTTTTGACATATCCTGCAGTGAATATATGAATCAATTTGGCCTTAAAAATGAAAGCCAGTTGGCTAAAAGGTTTGAAATATGTACCCCAGCAAAACCTTCCAATCAATAATTGGCAAAGAATATTTTACAAATTGTTTTTAATCTCTGTATAGATGACATTTTGTAGCTTTGTACATGTTAATTAAAAGTGTATAATTTTATACTCTAAAAGGATAATTGTTGAACTCAGGGGTGGGTAGACTTCTAAAATATGTCTGCTGTAGAAATAACTGGAAAAACATTTTAAACTATGGCCAGCCACCAAACTGTGGACACTGTTTATACTGTTAGTTAGCAACTACCACTGTTTAAACTTAGAAGCATTTTGTTCTTGACTAGATGTACATAAGTTCTCACAGTAGTAGTCCTTACCAGTATTATTAATTGGCTGATTCAACCAAGACAAAAAAATGTTTTTTGGAATGCTTTGAACTACTCTTAGTTTTTAACTGCTTTTTAATATGAAAATTGCAGCTGTAAATTATGTATTTTTCATATTTTACATAACTGCTCTAAACTACTGATTCACTTGATCATTCTCTGGGTGGGGTAGGGGGTCTCTCTCCATACTGCTGGTCCTCTTACTAAAACACTTTTATAAAGAAATGACCTGTGACATTTATTCACCAAAGGAATTAATATACCAGGTCAAAGATTAACAATGCTACTGTATAGATTAATAGGTCATACATAGCCTCAATTGAGTTTTTTAATACAAATAATAGTATTTTAACATACCTCTCTCTCTACATAGAGATACCGTACAATAAATTAAAATGACACAGAGGAAAGTAAAGGAAAACCAAATAATTTTGGTACATTTTATGGTTTAAGGAGAAGAAGATAGGATGAAATATCCTAAAATATAGAAGCACCAACCATTCAAAATTTGCAATCTGATAACACCTTATGCATTACTTCCTTGAACTTAGGAATCATTGAAAACTCCTGTACACTTAGATTTAATTAAGTTAATTTTAAATGTTAAGTTACATAATTGAAAGACATAAGATGTTTACCTGAGTCATTGCTTAAGAGAGGGCAATTAACAGTTTTGTAATAATAAAAAGAATATTTCTCTGTACTGCATTGTTGAATGACAACCAGAATAAGAAAGTGTACATGGGAACATGCTACTTCCCTCTTCCCTGCATTCCCTCTGTGAGGCACTATCGCTGCATAGGTCTACAGAATTATACCTTCAGATTTAGGACAATATGTACTCTCTTCTTTTTTATTTATTTATTTTAAGGTCATTCTTCTGGTTTGCCAAATTCTGTTAAGGCAGTGATACATTCAGTTCCTTATTTTGCATGAACTTGGTGTCCTTTCAAAATAAAATTATGTCAAGTAGGTAATTAATACCATAGATTTTAAAGAGAGAAACGGTTTTCAGTTTTTTAAGATAAATTTTTAAAAATAAATTTTACGGCTGTTCTCTTAAGGAATTTAATATTCATCTCTAAAGGACTTACTTGTAATGTACAAATTCCTCTTTTTTAGCTAGCAGGGAAATAAGGCTTTTTTTAAATCCTTGGGAGAAGATGCTAAAAATAGCTTTTATATAGAGTTCATCTGGAGAAAGATCGTTTTGACTAGGTATATAAATATTTGGTATAAAGTAACTAGAATAGTTTACTACTTTTTCCCTTCTGAAATTTTAACTATATGCAAAAATATATATCATTAGATTCCTGTGGTGGATAACAATTTCTTCAGATCTTAATTGTGACTGCTCAATTGTTCCCAAATGATTAATGATTTGAAAATGGTATGTAACCACATATTACTTGTTTCTGGTAATCAAGTCTTATTTTTTATAAAGAGCTGAGGCTTGACCATATGATTCTTTTCTGAGGATTCATTGTTATCAAAATCAGCTACTGCATTATTCTATTATGCTCATGCCTTTGCATCATTAAGATCCGTGAAGAAGTCATCTTTTAATCTGCACCTTCTGGCCTTAATCCTCTTTGCAGTCTTTATTTTTATTTATTTTTATTTTTTTTTTTTGCGGTATGTGGGCCTCTCACTGTTGTGGCCTCTCCCATTGCGGAGCACAGGCTCCGGACGCGCAGGCTCAGCGGCCATGGCTCACGGGCCCAGCCGCTCCGCGGCATGTGGGATCTTCCCGGACCGGGGCACGAACCCGTGTCCCTTGCATCAGCAGGCGGACTCTCAACCACTGCGCCACCAGGGAAGCCCTGCAGTCTTTATTCTTATTCCTCCTTTATTTTTCTTCCTTCCTGTCTACTCACAGATACCAATGGATCAGTCTTCAGTGTCCTTCTGACCTCTCAGTTTTTCTTCCCTCTTTCCTCCCTTCTTTCCTTCCTTCCCTTTCTTCTCCCTTTCCCTTTCTTGAGGTTAGGAAATCCAGAGAAGGAGGATTATTAAAATTATATGAGAAAAATATTTGAATAAAAAGACTCCATCCTACAAATAAAATAATTTCCAATACCTAATTTTAGTCCACCAGTAGATGCCAAACTTGTTGAATAACTGACTACTTGATAAATAAGCTGTTGTTAGCTATAATTTAGTTCTTAAATGCTGGTATTGAGGGAATTTTGTTTACTTTTTGAATGTGACTCCTCTCTCAAAGCCTAATTATTCCCCAAATGAATTAAATTACTTATTTTGGTGAAAGTGTTTTTCCATTTAAGTTTCTAAACCATTCTGTGATTTGGAACTATTTTCTAAAGATAATAATTTATGGGAGACTTCTACTTTCTCAGCATAAATTAAAGACAGACTTATACACACCATTATCATTAGAGGCCCATGGAATCTAAGCAAACTTAGATCTCTGTCCTTCAAGTTGAAGTTCTGGTTCTGACTATGGTCCTGATAATTAAGGTGTTTATTGTGACTTTAATTCTCAAATGTTAGCATTGGGACTTATAGTTGGGGATGAATCTCCAACATTATTACATGAATATCTTTCTTATGAAAAATTTTCTGTTAATAAAATAGTGTGATATCTGACACCATTTTGAATATGTGGAAGGAATGTTTGAAGAGAAGCCAGTACGTCTTCACATACGTAAAGAACTCGAGTTTTGCAAGTTGAGCGCAGCTGATTGCGAAAGGAGAAACAGTTCTTGTTCTATTTCTTGGCACGTATACCATCAGGGTTTTGAGAAAAGTTTGCTCCTACAATAATTCTCAGAGCTGTTTTCTCAAAGGCAAAAGCACGGTTTCAGAACTCACCGGGCTGTGGCTTGTTAGGTGTGACTTCACTTGTCAGATTTCCTGGCACATCAAATTATTGAATAATCTTGCTTCTCTAATTAAAAACCTGAAACAGGACAAATAAAGAATTTGGTAGATTGTGTCAGATACCCTGGAAATGCAAGTCTCTTCATAGTTAATCACAGATTGTTTACATAATGCAAATTGATTGCCAAGCTCAAGGAACATAGTTATTTGAATAGATTATTAGGTCAGTTATCTAGTACCCGAAAATCAGGTGCATGTTCGAGTCATAATGGATATGTTATTTTTAGTTGGTACCATTTTTCTCTCAATATTCAGAAATACAGATTGTGCATTTTATTGATAGGAATGGAAGCTCATGCTTGAAGATTTGCATAGGGAAGATGTATGTATTTTATAAAATCAAGTTGTAAAATATGTAAAGCTACTGCTTTTTAAATAAAATATAAATGTTGACAGATAAATCTATATATTATTTATTTTAAATACATGTATGAAACTTTTGTTAGTTGAATATAAACTACATTGTGTGCTTTATGGAATTCAGTAACTTTTAATAATAAAGCAGTTGTCAATAAAAAAAGAAGCACCTCATTTTAAAAAATTTTTTTTTGCGGTACGCGGGCCTCTCACTGTTGTGGCCTCTCCCGTCGCGGAGCACAGCCTCCAGACGTGCAGGCTCAGAGGCCATGGCTCACGGGCCCAGCCGCTCCGCGGCACGTGGGATCTTCCCGGACAGGGGCACGAACCCATGTCCCCTGCATCGGCAGGCGGACTCTCAACCACTGCGCCACCAGGGAAGCCCAGCACCTCATTTTTAAAGTGGGGTACAGGCTGACCTCGGAGATACTGTAGATTCAGTTCCAGACAAATGCAATAAAGTGAGTTATGCAATAAACTGAGTTACATGAATTTTTCGGTTTCCCGGCACATATAAAATTTATGTTCCCACTGTATTGTAGTCTATTAAATGTGCAAAGCATTATGTCTAAAAAAATATGTTCATGCCTCAATTAAAATATACTTTATTGCTAAAAAGTGCTAACCATCACCTGAGCCTTCAGTGAGTCATGATAGCATCAAAGATCACGGATCACAGGTCATCATGACAAACATAGTAATAATGAAAAAGCTTGAACTATTGCGAGAATTACCAAAATGTGACACACAGACACGAAGTGAGCAAATGCTGTTGGGAAAATGGTGCTGATAGACTTGCTTGATGAAGAAATGCCACAAACCTTCAATTTATTTTTTAAAAATCTGGGAAGTGTGATAAAATGAAGCACAGTGAAATGAGGGACGCCTGTAGCTTTTTATTGTTTCCATCTCTTCCCACTGCAGAAGGAGGTAGCTTATAGGGTGATGAGCTCGGGCAAAACAAAACACCCCAAGACAAGACCAAGCTCCTAGTGCCTTGGGAGAAGCAAAGTCAAAGTTTAAATATACCTTTTTAATCTAGAAGAGAGGGTGAGCCTTAAATCAGTAAAACCACTGCATTTTTGCCTTTCTATTGATTTCTTTTTTTTTTTTTAATAGATCTTTGTTGGAGTATAATTGCGTCACAATACTGTGTTAGTTTCCTATTGATTTCTTTGTTTCAGTTAGCAAGACTTTTTTTTTAGGTTAGTTAGGCTCTTTTATAAGTTTTTATATTGAGATTTTTATGCTTTCATTTGTTTTGCTCTGAGCACCTAATGATTTCTTTTACTGTCTTTTATGTCTGATCTGCCCCGAACAGTCATAAGAATGGCCCATAAACTAGTTCCTCCAGCAATCCATGCATTGCTGTGTGAAACTTTATAAAGGAGAGGGTCATGTGACTCACAAGTCATCTGAGGACACCCTGCCCCATTTCCTTACAATTGACACAAGCCCCCTATCCCCCACTCAGCTGGAAAATTTAATCTCTGCTCCAAGATTTCTGCAGATTCCAGGGTCGTATATTCTTAAGGTTACCTCTAGTTCTAACTTCCTGTTAATCTCACCGCAGTCTCATTCTGAGCAGGGCTATGCAGATATGGACACCATAAGCTTTTCCTTAATTTTCTGCGTCCAAAATTCACAAAAGACATTTATTTGGTATGTGTCTTAAAAGAAAGTTTAAGGTGATGGATGATTTCTACCCAGCACACAACTTGAAAACTGATTTTTAGGCATACGAGATCTAAAAATTTCTTCAGCTATTCCTGTTTCTTACTTTTTTTTTAAATTGACCATTTCTGGCTTCTTTGCTGGATTTATTGTGACTTTTCTCTTTTCCTCTGTCTCTCACTTTTTCCAACCCAAAATGTCTGGAGTACAAAGCTGGTCATCTATCTCTCTCTTTTTTTTTTTTACTAACCTTCTACACTTAAATCTTATTATCAAGATGTCTTTCTAAAAAAGACAGGATCCCCTAAAGAGTATTTTCATGCCAGCTATAAAAATAACATTTTTAACTCCCTTTTTATGGAGTGGAAGCTTCATAGAAGGGAGGACTGGATGAGTTTACCAGGGATTTAAAGAATCAAGACCATGAAAGTGAGTCGGAAACACTACCATGGGAGAAAAATCGGATTTTGCATCTTTGTCTCTGTTTGACATTCTGCCCACGGCAGTGCTTATACTGATTGTTCACTTCTCTAAGAAGAATGTAGGTTCCACTCCCAGCCTCAGACGATGTCACTTGCAAAGAAAGATGGCCAAATTCACTTCAAAATGATGGGATTGCATAGAAAATATGAGCAGGTGGGATCGGAGTGATTAGCCCATTTTTGGTGCGCGTTTTCTCACCATTTCCCAGATCTGTGGGACAGATTTTACTGGAGAAGACCTACTCCTTCATTTCATTTCAAGTAACAATATTAACTCCAATAATCACCAATACTTACTTAGGGTTTACTGTATGAGTGTTTCCCATTATTTGATGATATTATTTTACTCACTGATCTTCACCATGAACCAACAAGGCAGGCATTATTTTCATCCCCATTTTACAGGTGAGGAACTGAGGCAGAGACGTCATCCAAGGTGGTTACAAACCAAGGCAGTCTGGCTCCAGAGCCCGTGTTCTTACCAGCCATGCTGCTCCGTCTCTCTCTGATTTCACAAATAGTAATGCCAGGGGCCTACTGAGCCCAGTGGCTCAACACACAGTGATTGGAACGCCAAGGTCACACGTTAAATGCTGCCAGATCCTTCAAGCATCAGCCCAAATGCCACATCCACAGAGCAGTCTTTCCCATACCAGGATCATTTCCTCTGTCTCATTCTCACTGGTCCATCTACTGTTTAGTACATAATTGCTAAGTAATTATCTGTGCAGTTAATACTTTATCTCCTCAGCTAAAATGCAATCTCCATGCGAACAAGGATCACCTCTCTGTCACCACTGCCTTTCCAATACTCAGCAGAGTGTCTGACACATAGTGTGGCTTCAACAAATATTGGCTTAAAGGACGCATGAACAAGAATGGACACAGAAGTGCGTAATTCCAACTCCTTCCAGAGCAGGGCTTCGCAGATTCCACACTAAGCAGAGAAAAGAACACTTTCTTAATGGTTGAATTTTACTAATAACCCCAGCTTATTATGAGATTACACTTTTGCAGGTTAAGTTCTTTGGGAACGAACATAGCAAGGAAGGGTTTATTTAATGATAGCAGCTATCATTGGGAAGTACATATTATACACAGGTGCTGTGCTAAATGTTTCATACCATTATCTTACATGGTTCTTATAACCCCGTGGTTGACAGAGGCCCAGAGGACTTAGTAACTTGACCAAGGTGACATCACTGGCAGGAAGGCCTGGGATTTGAACCCCGGCAGGTCTGGCTGATGGCAAAGCCCTTGCTCTCTGTCACCCAGTTATAAGAATACATTAGCGCTCTTGACGCCTTATTTTTACAAACATTTCTCCAAGCTCCAACACGCATTTATATTCACGGAGTCTTCTAGAAGACATAAATGTGGATCCCTGTGCATGGAACAGTGCCTGGCACTTAAAAATGTTTGTTGAATAGATGAATGGTTAGAAAGGCCTTACTTACTTCACTGTATTGAATATGTTATTAAAATAAAGTTCCCACTGTTTATGAAAGGGTGTCTACTTTTTTTTTTTTTTTTTTTTTTTTTTTTGCGGTACGCGGGCCTCTCACTGTTGTGGCCTCTCCCGTTGCGGAGCACAGGCTCCGGACGCGCAGGCTCAGCAGCCATGGCTCACGGGCCCAGCCGCTCCACGGCATGTGGGATCTTCCCGGACTGGGGCACAAACCCGTGTCCCCTGCATCGGCAGGCGGACTCTCAACCACTGCGCCACCAGGGAAGCCCAGGGTGTCTACTTCTTATCTATTTCTTGTCTGTTTCTAAAGCAAGCAGTTTAACCAAGTCTTCTGTCAGCTGAGCTTCTGTCGTCTCATGCCTTCCACACTTTCCCTTTAATCTAAACCACTTACCAAGATATTTTCCCCAAGATGAGAAAGTCTCCTCTCAACTAAGGCAAATTCATAGTAAAATACCCACCCCTCATACATACATTCTTTCATTTAGTTGAGACCATCTCCTCCAGTTTACCAATGGGGAAAAATGAAGCTGCTCCAGTATGTCTCTTAATTAAAGCTTTGTAATAGACACACTTTTTTGCAGCAAACTCTTTTCTGTATTTCTTTTGCAAGCCATGGAAGTGGGTATGAAGTCTTCCCCTAGCAATGCAGGCAGGATGATGCTTTCTGATGCTCTTGGTTTCCTCTTGGGGTGAAGATAATGCTCTGAAATGCTCTACCTCCCTGACTGCTGCTTTGAGACAGTGGGTTTGAGCCAAGAAAATCTATTCAGCCGTTTGCTAGCTCCAAAAACAGCATCAGTGAGATAGAAGGCCTCAAGCTACAGGGCCCAAAATGTGGATCTGAACATTCTGGTGCTTCTATTTTCAGAAGTGCAGCGGGATAAACGGCACCCACAAGGTTCTGGAAAGAAAATCTGCAAAAGAACAATGAAAATAGCTCTTGCTGTTGGTCCCCTCCCCCATCCCTGACTCCAGCCTGGGCCAGGGAGGGACTTAAGTGAGCGAGGAGAAAACAGAGCGGGTCACCAGTGGAAAGGAACTTCTCATCCTGAGTGGCCTTGTGAGGCAGGATGTGTTCTTTAAGGGACTTACTCCTTCTGTGATGAAATCAATGTAGATAGACTACTCTCTCCAAAGAGACCTTCTCTCTGAGCTGAATACTTCTAGGAGAAAGAAAGCCACAGAAGAATACAATGGCAGTGTCAATTCTTTGCTCCCCGGCTGTAAAAACCTGCATTTGAAAGTTATATAGTATAGTCTTGGGAACTTGCACAGAGTAGCTGAGTATCCTTTGTAGGTTGCAGAAATGTCTGACGAGTATAATGTCTGTTTGGGTACTTGTGCCCCTTCTGGAAAACAGGGTCACTGGGGGAAGAGGCTCTGGCTCGCTCATTTCCGAATCCAAGTTGCACTGAGCACAGGGCCAGACAAATAGGACATGGTCATCAGGGAGGGAGGGTGGAGGGACCAGGGAGAGGGACCACATTTGTAGAATCAGCCTGGGAGCCTGGCTCCTCGCCACTTCCTTTGTTGATCCTTCAACCTTTAAACCAGAGGACTGAGCTTTTTTTTTTTTTTTCTGTGGCTTGGACCCCTTCAACAGGCAGATGAAGCTTGTGGATATCTTCTCAGAATAATGATTTTTTTAAAAAATCCATAAAATGCATTGCCTTTTCAAAGAAACTAATTTCACTGAAAATAGTTATCAAAATATTTAATAACACTAACGTGTGAAATGGTAATATATGGGTTTCTTTATTAACACATTAAAGAAAAACGTCCAGTGGCAGGTCTAAAGACTTCATAATTTTTAAATAGTGATAAGTGTAAATGATATTTTGAAATATTGGCAACACTTATAACATGATAATTAGCTATGATTCCTATTGGTGACATGGTCACAGCTACTCTAATACTTAATGCTGCTGTGGTTTATTCCCTCATTCATTATTGAGGGACATATCAAATTTCAGTTAGGAGTCAGTGAAAATGAAGACGCTTTTTATTTTTCCCCTCTGAGTTCATGGCCTTCCTGGCTAGAAGCCTCTGCTTTCAACACTGCAGTGGTCCTAGGGCAATTCCTCAGAGCTTTTCTCTGCTTTGTCTGTGTTCATCCCCTCCGCCGTTATCTTCTACTCCCATGGGTTTCAAAGTTGATGATTCTCAAATTTCTGTTTCCAAACCTGGATGTCTCTGCCGAAGCTCCTTCAGTAGTTCTGCAGGTGTCTTGTTGGCAGCTCACACCAAATGGTCCAAAGGGCTCCAATCTACCCACTTCCCACCTGTCCAACTATAGTCTCTCCTGTCTCAGTAAACAAGGCTCCATTCTTCTGGTGGTCCAGGCCAAAGAAGGTGGGTTCTCCCTGTCTCCTCCTTTTCTTTCACCCACATCCAACCAATCAGTAAGTCCTCTCAGCTCTACTTTCAAAACATTCATATTCCACCTGGCTTCCTGACACCTGCAGGACTAACACCTGGGCTCAGATCACCCTCATCCCTCGCCCAGATTACTGCAATAGCTTTGTAACCAGTCCTCTTTCTCTTCCTTCGCCTTCCTAAAGTCTGCTCTCAGCACAGCAGCCAGAGGAATCTTTTAAAAACAAGAGTGATGCAATCTGTACCATTCCTTTTTTCAAAACTCTCCAAAATCCCTTCCATTTCACCAAGAATAAAATTCACGTTTCAAGCATGGACTACAAGGCTCATCCTCCCTCATGGTCTCTCTGACAGCATCACTCAATCAGCCTGAGTTGCTTTTGTCTCCTGTTCTTCAAATTCACCCACTCAATTCCTACTCCAGGGCCTTTGCCCTTGCTGTTACTCAGCCGGAATGCTCTTCCAAACGTCCACGTGACTCATCTCTTCATTCAAGTTCTGGTCAAATACAATCAAATATAATATAAAGGGCTTCCCTGGTGGCGCAGTGGTTGAGAGTCCTCCTGCCGATGCAGGGGACGCGGGTTCGTGCCCCGGTCCGGGAAGATCCCACATGCCGTGGAGCAGCTGGGCCCGTGAGCTATGGCCGCTGAGCCTGTTCATCCGGAGCCTGTGCTCCGCAATGGGAGAGGCCACAACAGTGAGAGGCCCGCGTACCAAAAAAAAAAAAAAAAAAAAATATATATATATATATATATATAATATAAGTGGGTGAAGGCTTCCCAAAACCTGTTATGGACTGCATTCTGTCCCCCCCTTCCCCCCAAATTCATGTACTGATGTTCTAACCCTCAGTGCGTCAGCATGTGACTGTATTTGGAGATAGGGTCTTTAAAGAGGTAATGCAGTTAAAATGAAGCTGTTAGGGTGAGGCCTAATCCAATCCGACTGGTATCCTTATAAGAAAAGATTAGGACACAAAAAGAGACACCAGGAGTGCACAGGCACAGAAGGACGACTGTGTGAAGGGGCAGCAAGGGGCCGCCATCAGCAAGCCAATTAGAGAAGCCTCAGGAGAAACCAACCCTGCCAGCACCTTGACCTTGGACTTCTGACCTGCAGAACTGTGGGAAATAAATGTGTGTTTTTAGGACCCCTAGTCTGAGGAGTTTTGTTACGGCAGCCCTAGCAGATGAATACAACACCCTGTACACATGATAACTCCACTCTCCCTCCCAAGACTCATTTTCCCCTCCTTTTCCTGCTTTATTTTCCTCTGTTAGCACACATCACCATCAAGTCCACTAAACATTTTAAAACATAAGCAAATTATTTTATTTGCTCATGGTCCATCTTCCTTACTGGGATATATGCATTATGATGGCACAGACTTTCCCTAGATTGTAGACTGACGAGCACTCGGACTAGAGTCCTACACTCAGTAAATATTTGTTGAATGAATAAATTAATTAATGGTTTGCTTCTAATAAAGCTGCTTTCCTATTTCAGCCACTGTTATTAACATCAGGCCACCACTATGGAATTAGATGGATCAGCCTGCATTCAGGCATGAACGGATATGGGCCATCTCAAGACCCTCCCCTCTACCAGCCAAGGAGGGGACAATGTCAATCAAGTGAACCTAAGCTGACTGTCTTCCCCTCACACCTGAGGTATGTTGTTTCTCGCCCGGGCAGGTAGGTAGGGAGCTATTTCTAACTGCTAATGATACTATTTTCCTTTTTTGTGTGTGTGCTTTTATATTTACATAGTTCTTTCCTATACTTTCAGTTTAATCCTCTCGCCTACTGCCTCAGAAAAAATTGCTTATTAACTCAGTATTTGCAAACAATTTTATTCATACTGTGAGCAGAGCACTTTAAGTTAGTGATGTGTTTATTTACCTCTTCTGCTGGTCTGTGAGTTTCTAGAAGGAAAGAATGTCTGTATTCTCAGGGCTGAGTGTAGTACTTGGCAGATAGCAGTGCTGATTGAATGTTTGTTGATGGTACTATTATCTAATATTTGTTGAGTTGTTCTAATTTCCTTATATTAAAATGGGGATATTACCAGCACCTCTCAAGGTTGCTGAGTTAACGTAAGTAAACCACTTAGACAATGTCTGGCACCTAGTAAGCACTCAACAAGAGTTAGCCATTGTTGTCCCTGGTGTTGGTAATGGTGTCATTTAAGCATCTATTCCTTGTACTAAAGTGCTTTCATTGCAACAGTTATATGAGATGATAAGCCAGCCATAATCATGATAACAGTTCATAGTTATTAGGTATCTAATAAGCACCAAATTTGGGGCTATCTAAAAAACCCATTATCTTATCTAATTTTCACAGCAATCCTACATCATAGATACTCCTGAGTCTCAATTTAGAGAAGTGGGAACAGATTCAGAGAGGTTAAGCGACCTGTCCAAGGTCACACAGCAGAGAAGTGGTAGAGCTGGGATTTGAACCTGAGCCACACTGACTCCAGGGTCGTAACCACTATGTTGTGGTGGGTGGTACAGTTTTCACTGTAGGAAAAAAGAAACAGAGAAGTGGAGAGGTCAGCTAACTGGACAAAGTCACATAGCTTGTAAGCATCAGAGCAGATATTTGAGACGAGGGAATTTCCTCCGAGTCAGTGGGATTGGGGGCTGGCTGGGATTTGGGGTGCCCTTCACAAGGAGGGCACATCTGATCCAGGGGATGGTCAGATGTCTGGGTGAGCCCTTGGGGTGAGTTAATTTAGTGCTATTAAATAAGTCTGAACTCTGAAAGCAGGCTGAACACACCAGGCATGTCCCCCACCCTAAGAGGACATTGCACAACTGCCTACACGATTAATTATTTAAATGCAGAGTGATAAGTGCTAGAAGGTGTAGGGGGCTCTGAGAGTTCACAACAGGAAATCCTGACCGAGTCGGGTCAGAGGAGACCACAGCCACGAGGGGCAGGGCTTGCAGCAGGAGGCTGATGGCGCTCTGCACAAACCTTGCTCCCGTGGGGGCCAGAGAAGAAGCAACCTCCAGGGAAACAGACTTTGGAGAATTAAATGATCCCTTGCATTTCCTCTCAACCATATGATTTAATTACTGGGAAATGCCACATGCATCTTTCTGCAGGGACAGATGTGTGGAAGGAAAGGCAGGCAGATTTAATATTTTTTCTTCTGCTTTATGTTACATTGATTTTTCTAGAAGGAAAGGCTTCTCTTTGACCTTGCTCCCACTAAGTGGGTTTGCTTGGGACAAGGAGCCCGGCAGCATCTCGGAGATGGAAGACCCTGGCCCCACGCCCCAAGGGAAGTCAGGAGGTAGCCAGGCAGGAGGGCGAAGGTAGAGACAGCCCTGCGTGTCTGAAACTGTGTCTCACCTGCTTCCCAAGCCCCCCATCCAACCTGTCACCAAGTCCTGTCAATTTAACTCCCAAACCTCCCTCCTATCTGCCCATTCCTCTCAGCCCACTGCTCTCTCTCTAATCCAAGTTGCCATCTTTTCCTGAAGTAGACTCTTAACTCCACCCTCAACCTCCACTCTTGTTTCCTTCCAATAACTTCTCATCAGAGCCAATAAAGTGACTGTCTTAAATGTAAATTAGATCACTGTCATCCCATCTTCCTGAAACTCTTCAGTCGCTTCCCACTGCACTTGGGAGAAACATCAAAAATCCTTTGCATGTGGAAACAACCTAAATGTCCATCAACAGATGAACAAAGAAAATGTGGTAGAGACATACATCGCAATACTATTTGGCCTTAAGAAAGAAGGAAATTCTGCAATTCTGCAAAACCATGAATGAACCTTGAGGATACGGTGTTAAGTGAAATAAGCCAGTCACAGAAAGATGCATGATTCCACTTATATGAGATATTGAAAATAGGCAAATCTGTAGAATCAAGGAAGGAATGATGGCTCCCAGGGCCTGCTGGGAAGGAAATGGGGAGCTGCTAATCAGCAGGCTCAAAATTTCAGTGAAGTCAGGTGACTCAGCTCTGGAGATCTGCAGTGCAACACGGCACTTGTCGTCAACCATGCTCTTGTACACTTAAAATTGTGTTAAGAGGGCAGATCTCACGTTAAGTGGTCTTACCATCATAAAATAATTTTTTTAAAGAATTAAACCACATATCACCACTACTCATTATTTTAAAACTGAAACTTGACATGAATGACCAACGTTTTGTGTGTTTCAGTTCATCTGGGAAATAGACGCTGACTAACTTATTCCAGTAACAAGATAAGCTACATGCGCATTATTAACAAATGCTGGAAAGGTATTATTGATTTGATAATTTGATGATCAATGTTTTCTGTATATCAGGATTATTGGACTGAATTTATTTAAAACATACACAATGTGTGACAAAATTGGACACGTTTAACATGAAAAATTACACTTTTTTATGTTAAAAAAACCTTCCCACGGTCTTCCAAGCCCCTGTGGTCTGGCCCCTGCTTACCTCCCTGAATCCTCTCCTCCCCTTCCTCACTGTGCTACGGCCACAATGACTCTCTTCTAGCTCTTTGGAAAAACTCAATTTCTTCCCTTTTTGTGGCCTTGAGGGTTTTAATATACACGAGTGACTTCCTCAGGGAGCCCTGGTCTGACCCCTCCTCTGACAATATACATTCCTGTGTTACACTCCTCACAGCATCTTCTAATTCCCCTTTTTTAGCATTCCACACACTCTCCAAGCTTAAATGCCTGCAATTATTTGTTTACTGAGTCTCCTGCTGGAGTTGGTAAACCAGAAGGGTAGAAGGGACTGTTCTGTCTTGTTCACTACTTCATCTCCTGTGCCTCGAAGGTTGAATTTCTTCCATGAATATTTACGGAGTTCTTAGGAGGTGTCAAAGGCTGTGCTAGGTGCTAGGGACACAAAAGGAATAAGATGTAGTCTCTGACCACAAGCTAAATCTCTACTGAGATACATGTAACTGTAAGTGGAAGAGATAAGACCAGATGTGCTTTCTGGTACATCAAATGTTTGAGGAAGTAAGGAAGGAAGGAATACTCTGAAATACATATGGAAACAGTACTACCTGTAGAAAAGAAGGGATCAATGAATTTGCCTGGAAAAACGGAGATGGATTCTCAAAGGAGGTGGTGATTGACTTTGACCCTAAAGGAGCCTAAAGGATGAACAGGCATTTGTCAGATGCACAAATTGGGAAGGAACATTATATCACAGAGGCTGCTATGCAGGAGATAGTCTGGATGAGACTGAAGGTAGGAAGGTTGGTCAAAAGGCTGGAGCAATAGCTCAGATGAAAGATGAGCAGGCCTGAACTGGAAAGCAGCAGAGCAGTTGGTGAGGAAGAGATGGCATCTGGGGACATTACAGGGGGGATTGAATTAGAAATAGTTAGGATTCTGTTTGGCTGTAAGTAACAGAATTCTAATCAACAGTAGCCGAAACAATGTAGACATCTCTTATCTCACTAACAAGAAGGCTGGAGACAGACACTCCTAGTTTGGTTTAGCAACTCAATTATGTCATTAAAGATTCAGATCTCTTCCAGTATGGACTACAATCTCTAGCTTATTGGCTTTTTATATTCATAAAAATATATTGTTTGTTGATTCATGGTTGCAAAATGGCTGCCACAATTCCAGGCATCATGGCTACCTGCAAAGACAGGAACGAGAGGTTAAAATGGGGGAGCCAGGGTGCTGAGAGAGGATCATGTTACTTCTTTCTCCTTTTTTTTTTTTTATTAATTAATTAATTTATTTTTGCTGTGTTGAGTCTTCGTTTCTGTGTGAGGGCTTTCTCTAGTTGTGGCAAGCGGGGGCCACTCATCATCGCAGTGTGCGGGCCTCTCACTATCGCGGCCTCTCTTGTTGTGGAGCACAGGCTCCAGACGCGCAGGCTCAGTACTTGTGGCTCATGGGCCTAGTTGCTCTGTGGCATGTGGGATCCTCCCAGACCAGGGCTCGAACCCGTGTCCCCTGCATTAGCAGGCAGATTCTCAACCACTGTGCCACCAGGGAAGCCCCTTCTTTCTCCTTTTATTAGGGAGAAACTATTTTCCAGTTTCATAGCAGATATCTGCTGATGTTTCCTTGGCCAGGACAGTGTCCTATGGTCACTCCTAGCTGCAAGGTGAGCTGAGAAATACGGTATCCAGCAAAGGTAAACAGAGGTGCCTGAATGGCTTACAGGAGTCATGATCCATGCCCTGTAGCTTGCAGAATGCCCTCCCTTAAACAAAATCGAGATTCTGTTAGTAGGAGGCCTAGCTTTGAGCAGTGTCTTCCATAGGGTGGGAGGTGGGCTCCGGTTTTATAACAACTGTCTCCACCTGGATATGAAAAATGGCAGCTCCCCCTTGGCTTCAGTGCTGTGGAAACGACCTCTTGTTCCAGCTGAGCCTGCTGTTCTTTGCTCATACATCCCAAAGAAGATGATTATACAGAACTGCAAGAGCTTTCTTGTTTCCCTGAATATTCTCGAGAAATAAGACTGCATTAATAATTTGTTTTCTTGGTATGGGTCATTCGGTTGCAAAACGATATTCCAGTCATAGCACGATACTTCCCTTCCTCATTTACATTCACCGTTGGTTTAATTATGTTTTTCAGTCAGAATACTTATTAATTTTATAGACCTACCTGAAAATTAAATTGGATAAATTCCTTTTGGTTGGTACTTTGAAAAATGTGTTTTTCCAAGCCACTGCTGGAGCCCACCTCGGCCCTGTATGGTTTTGTTCCTCTTTAAGTTCATTTGCAAATAACACTGTGTTGGTTTAAAGGGTATTCATCATTTCTGAGCAGGAGAAACACTGCAAAATGCAGCCCAATTCAAAACATAGTAGGAGGACAATGGAGAAAATGGTCAAATATTTTATTTTCTCATGGTGGGGAAGCCACGGAGTGAGACATAAAATTTCTCTTCTGATTCAATGAATTTGCCTTGTTTGTGGAGAGACTTCTATGTGGTTCTGAAAAAAGCCAGTAAGTCACAAAGTGCAAAAAGGACGTGGAGTGGGTCCTTCTCTATTGACCAGGGTCAAGGGGGCAAAATGTGACAACAGCAGGTGGGGCATTTATTCATTAAACATTTACCAACCTGCACTGTGTCTCCAGCACCATAGTGTTAGGAACCAAATGAAGACATGTTATCTGCCCTCAAGCAACTCATATTTTCACAGTACATACAGGTAAATACAGGATGATGATGACACATGAGAAGTGTTACGACAGACAAAAGCACAGAACACTGGGAGAGGCCAGAAGCAGGGCACCAGCCCCCTACCCGGAAAGCACTATGAGGGCAGGAATCACACCTGCACTATAGGGGCTGGGACTCCACCACTCAGGCCAGTGCCCGGCATATAGATGCTCAGTGACTGGTTGCTGGGTGAATTGGATTAAAATGAATCAGACCTGATGCCATGTATTAATTAAGGTAATATTAGCTGCTATAACAAATAAGCCTGCAAATCACAATGGCTGTAATACAGTAGAAGTGTGTGTGTTTGTGTGTGTTTGCGTGTGTCTGTGTGTGTGTGCATGGCATCTCCAGCTTACTGACTGCCGATCTTGGGACTTCTCAGCCTCCAAAACTGCAAGAGCTAACTCCTTATAACAAATTTCTTTATATATTGATATATACCACCATCCTGTTGGTTCTGTTTCTCTGGAGAACCCCGACCAATATGAATCGAACAAGTGAATTGACTTTGGTTAGTGACTAATCATAAAATGACAAAGTTATACTGATCATAAAAAAAGGCTCTATTTGCGAGAGGAGGACAAGAGAAAGTGATAGAAACTTTCATATAAAAACCAAAGCAGAAGGTAACTGGTCCCACACCTTGGCTTTTGTCCAAACCCTGAAAATCCCTAAGAAGGTTTTCAAATCTATGAAGTTTGAGTTATGCAGGATGAATAAGTTCTGGGGATCTAATGTACAGCATGGTAACTACAGTTTAACAATATCGTATTGTATACTTGATACCTTAATTGTTCTCACCAAAAAAAAGGGTAAACATGTGAGGTGATGGGAATGTAAATTAGCTGGATTGTAGTAACCATGTCACATTGTATACATTTATCAAATCATCACACTGTACACCTTAAATATATACAATTTTAATTTGTCACCTATACCTCAAAAAAGCTGGGAAAAAGGAATATTTGTTTTAAAAACAAAAGACACCAGTAGCTCAAGGTTCTAATCTTGTGTCTCTAAATCATTTGTTCAAGCCCCAAATGCAATCACACCTCCACCTCTTCAGTGTAAAATTAAGGAATTGAGTGACATGGTCTCTGATGCCCCTTCAGCTCTGAGAATCTATGACTCTTCAGGAGCTTATGAATTTTCACAGAGTTTCCTGAAGCCGTGTGGGTGGGTCCTGGCTACAGAATAAAAGAAACCAAGTGAATTCTTCGTTGTGGTGGGACTCGGGGGACGGGGTGAATTCTTCCTGGGTTCCCAGCCTGGCTCCATTACTTTGTGGCATTAACTTTGAGAAATTTACATGTGCCTCAGTTCCCTCACCCATAATATAATAGTAGCACCGTTAAGATAATAATAACATCTACCTCATGATGGGGGTTGTAAAAATTAAATGAGATGATGTTCATAAAGTATCTATAGTGGTGCCTGGCACATGGTCAGGGCCCAGTAAATGTAAGCTGTTATTACTGCTAGTGTTACTATTCTCACGATTATTTCCTTGTTTAGAAACTTAGCGGTTGTCACTTTGCTTTTTAGTCTCCTCTTTTGTTTTGTTTCCCTCACCTATCTTATACATTCCCCAAATGGGTGAAGGATGTCACGCATGGGGAGTGATGGGGAATAAAATAAAATATAAAAGTATGTTTCTAGGTACTTTGGAAACAGTAGATACAACTGCAAAAGGAGGCATAACCAAAAGCTAGAATAAAAAATTACAAGGGCACTATTTATATAGCATTCTCAAAATGGTTTTGATGGAAAACAAATCGATGGTTGCAGGCCATTAGGGGTGGGGGTGTGGCTAGAAAAGGGTAGCATGAAGGAATTTCTTTGTGCTGATGGAACAGTTCCGTGCCCTGAATGTGGTGGTTGCATGGACTTGTTCATTTGATGAAACTTCGTAGATCTACACACACACACACACACACACACGTGCGCGCATGCGCGAATGAGAATCTGTAAAGATGGACAAAATCCAAATAATGTCTGTGATTTAGTTAATAGTATTGTACCAGAGTCACTTTCCAAATTTTGATGGTGTAGTCTGGTTATGTGAGATGTTACCGTTGAGGGAAGCTTGGAGAAGGGCACACAGCAACTCTTTTAACTACGTTTGTAGGAATGAAAAATTGTTTCAAAATAAAATTTAAAAAATTACAATAGCAGTAGAAAAATTAAAACTATCCATTTAACAGTAACAGGTGATTACAAGATATAATAGAAAGTGAATTCCCAATTTTTCCAATAGAGCTGATCACAGACTCAGAATGGGGTGAGTCACAAAGGAAAGGAAACCAATTACCTTAGGTTATTGAGCGACAGACTTGGCAGGCACCAAAGTGGTCACAGTCACCAAACGCCACCCCCGTGTTACCACGACTGGGCAAGAGTCCAAGAAGCGAGGGCTGAGTGGTTCTGTGGGACCCTCCTTGGCTGGAGCACGTGGTCCCTGCTGGAGATGCTTGAGGCAAATTTGGGAAGAACTGGAACAGGAAGCAGAGAGGGGAGGGTTTCAGACTTTGCGTAAGCACCTAAGCCAAAGTGCGGGTGCTAGAGAGAGCTGGGTACTACAGGAGTCTCTCCCCAAGCCCCATCCCAGCCTCTGTGCACCCTCAGAGCTTGTCGACTCCTTGTGCTACGTACAGTAGTTTTGAGGGACTGCTTTTGCACTGGGATCGAAAAAGGGGTGAACCCTCTCACTCCTTCTTGGCTGTGCTTGATTGTGGAAATGATGAGGGGGATGAGGCTGATGAGAGCACCAGGCACAGAAATGCTGCAGGTGCACCTGGCATGGTCCTAAGCACATTACGTATTCTTACTCATTTAACCCTCACGACCACCCCTGGCAGGTAGGTACTATTATCCCCATTTTAAAAGTAAAGTAACTGAAGCTCAGAGAAGCAAAATACATTGCCCAAGGTCACACCGTTTAGAGTCGACGCTGTTGAGTTTACTCTCAGCATGATCAGACCTTTTCCTTCCTCGTTGCTTATGAGTGCTAAGAAGGCAGGACAGGGGGACCACAAGGATTAGAAACCCCATTTAGAAACCTTAATGGTCATCTCTTTGCATTTTAGCCTTTTTTGGGGTCTTGCTTCCCCCAACTCTTTTGTACATTCCTTAAAGGGGAGGAGGGTGTCATGGTATGCGATGGAGAGTAAAATAAAGGAAAATATAACCTATTAATTTAATATACTGGTTGGCCAAAAAGTTCGTTCGGGGTTTTCCACAACATCTTACTTTTTGGCCAACCCAATAATTATAATGTATTATATATTAATATAATGTAACATTATAAAGTAAAAGTAGATTTAAGGATATTTTAAAAATAAGTAGACGTAACTGGGAAACAGGCATAACCAAAAACTAGCATCAAAAGTACAAGGGCACAGGGCTTCCCTGGTGGCGCAGTGGTTGAGAGTCCGCCTGCCGATGCAGGGGACGCGGGTTCGTGCCCCGGTCCGGGAAGATCCCACAAGCCCGCGGAGCGGCTGGGCCCGTGAGCCATGGCCGCTGAGCCTGCGCGTCCGGAGCATGTGCTCCGCAACGGGAGAGGCCACAACAGTGAGAGGCCCGCGTGCCACACACACACAAAAAAAGTACAAGGGCACCATTTGCAGCAACATGGATGGACCTAGAGATCACCATACTAAGGTAAAGTCAGAAAGAGAAAGACAAATACCATACGATGTCATTTATATGTGGAATCTAAAATATGACACAAATGAACCAATCTATGAAACAGAAAAGACTCACATATATAGAGAACAGACTTGTGGTTGCCAAGGGGGAGGGGGGTGGGGGGAGAGATGGACTGGGAGTATGGGGTTAGCAGATGCAAACTATTATATATAGAATGGATAAACAACAAGGTCCTACTGTATAGCACAGGGAACTATATTCAATGTCCTGTGATAAACCATAATGGAAAAGAATATAAAAAAGAATGTATATATATATATATATATATATATATATATATATATATAAAACTGAGTCACTCTGCTGTACAGCAGAAATTAACACAACATTGTAAATCAACTATACTTCAATAAAAAAAGTACAAGGGTACCATGTATATGACATTCTCAAAATGTCAAAATTACACCGATAGAGAACAAAATCAGTGGTTTCCAGGGGCTAGGGATGGGGGGAAAGTATGTTAGTTAATAGTTTTACACCAGTGTCAATTTCCTGGGTAAAGAAGGGAATCTTGCCACTCTCCACTCTCTCTCTCTGTCACTTAGGGCACTTAATCTAGTAAGTGCCTAGCCCATATTCTGTAAAAACTAGTAAAAGTGAAAAACAACAGAAAACTGAAGCAACTTTAAATCCAGCAACAAAAAAATTATTAAAACACAGTACTTTTTGTTGCAATGGTAAATGGGAGTGTTTCCTTAATTTCACTTTCAGATTTTTCATCATTAGTGTATAGGAATGCAAGAGATTTCTGTGCATTAATTTTGTATCCTGCTACTTTACCAAATTCATTGATTATCTCTAGTAGTTTTCTGGTAGCATCTTTAGGATTCTCTATGTATAGTATCATGTCATCTGCAAACAGTGACAGCTTTACTTCTTCTATTCCGATTTGGATTCCTTTTATTTCCTTTTCTTCTCTGATTGCTGTGGCTAAAACTTCCAAAACTATGTTGGATAATAGTGGTGAGAGTGGGCAACCGTCTCTTGTTCCTGATCTTAGTGGAAATGCTTTCAGTTTTTCACCATTGAGGATGATGTTGGCTGTGGGTTTGTCATATATGGCCTTTATTATGTTGAGGTAAGTTCTGTCTATGCCTACTTTCTGGAGGGTTTTTATCATAAATGGGTGTTGAATTTTGTCGAAAGCTTTCTCTGCATCTATTTAGATGATCATATGGTTTTTCTCCTTCAATTTGTTAATATGGTATATCACATTGACTGATTTGCGTATATTGAAGAATCCTTGCATTCCTGGGATAAACCCCATTTGATCATGGTTTATGATCCTTTTAATGTGCTGTTGGATTCTGTTTGCTAGTATTTTGTTGAGGATTTTTGTATCTATGTTCATCAGTGATATTGGCCTGTAGTTTTCTTTTTTTGTGACATCTTTGTCTGGTTTTGGTATCAGGGCAATGGTGGCCTCGTAGAATGAGTTTGGGAGTGTTCCTCCCTCTCCAATATTTTGGAAGAGTTTGAGAAGGACAGGCATTAGCTCTTCTCTAAATGTTTAATAGAATTCACCTGTGAAGCCATCTGGTCCTGGGCTTTTGTTTGTTGGAAGATTTTTAATCACAGTCTCAATTTCAGTGCTTGTGACTGGTCTGTTCATATTTTCTATTTCTTCCTGGTTCAGACTCGGAAGGTTGTGCATTTCTAAGAATTTTTCCATTTCTTCCAAGTTGTGCGTTTTATTAGCATATAGTTGCTTGCAGTAATCTCTCATGATCCTTTGTATTTCTGCAGTGTCAGTTGTTACTCTCCTTTTTCATTTCTAATTCTATTTATTTGAGTCTTCTCCCTTTTTTTCTTGATGAGGCTGGCTAATGGTTTATCAATTTTGTTTATCTTCTCAAAGAACGAGCTTTTAGTTTTATTGATCTTTGCTATCATTTCCTTCATTTCTTTTTCATATATTTCTGCTCTGATCTTTGTGATTTCTTTCCTTCTGCTAACTTTGGGGTTTTCTTGTTCTTCTTTCTCTAATTGCTTTAGGTGTAAGGTTAGGTTGTTTATTTGAGATGTTTCTTGTTTCTTAAGGTAGGATTATATTGCTATAAACTTCCCTCTTAGAACTGCTTTTGCTGCATCCCATAGGTTTTGGGTCACGTTTCTCATTGTCATTTGTTTCTAGGTATTTTTTGATTTCCTCTTTGATTTCTTCAAGTGATCTCTTGGTTATTAAGTAGTGTATTGTTTAGCCTCCATATGTTTGTATTTTTTACAGACTTTTTCCTGTAAATGATATCTAGTCTCATAGCATTGTGGTCGGAAAATATACTTGATACGATTTCAATTTTCTTAAGTTTGCCAAGGCTTGATTTGTGACCCAAGATATGATCTGTCCTGGAGAATGTTCCATGAGCACTTGAGAAGAAAGTGTATTCTGTTGTTTTTGGATGGAATTTTCTACAAATACCAATTAAGTCCATCTTGTTTAATGTATCATTTAAAGCTTGTGTTTCCTTATTTATTTTCATTTTGGATGATCTGTCTATTGGTGAAAAGTGGGGTGTTAAAGTCCCCTACTATGATTGTGTTACTATCGATTTCCCCTTTTATGGCTGTTAGTATTTGCCTTATGTATTGAGGTGCTCCTATGTTGGGTGCATAAATATTTACAACTGTTATATCTTCTTGGATTGATCCCTTGATCATTATGTAGTGTCCTTCTTTGTCTCTTGTAATAGTCTTCTTTAAAGTCTATTTTGTCCGATATGAGAATTGCTATTCCAGCTTTCTTTTGATTTCCATTTGCATGGACTATATTTTTCCATCCCCCCACTTTCAGTCTGTATGTGTCCCTATGTCTGAAGTGGGTCTCTTGTAGACAGCATATATATGGGTCTTGTTTTTGTATCCATTCAGCCAGTCTATGTCTTTTGGTTGGAGCATTTAATCCACTTACATTTAAGGTAATTATCGATATGTATGTTCCTGTCACCATTTTCTTAATTGTTTTGGGTTTTTTATTGTAGGTCTTTCCTTCTCTTGTGTTTCCTGCCTAGAGAAGTTCCTTTAGCATTTGTTGTAAAGCTGGTTTGGTGGTGCTGAATTCTCTTAGCTTTTGCTTGTCTGTAAAGGTTTTAATTTCTCTATCAAATCTGATTAAAATATCTAGGAATAAACCTACTTAAGGAGAAAAAAGGCCTGTATGCAGAAAATTATAAGACACTGATGAAAGAAATTAAAGATGATACAAATAGATGGAGAGATATACCATGCTCTTGGATTGGAAGAATCAACATTGTGAAAATGACTCTACTACCCAAAGCAATCTACAGATTCAACGCAATCCCTATCAAACTACCACTGGCGTTTTTCACAGAACTAGAACAAAAAATTTCACAATTTGTATGGCAACACAAAAGACCCTGAATAGCTAAAGCAATCCTGAGAAAGAAAAACGGAGCTGGAGGAATCAGGCTCCCTGACTTAAGCCTATACTACAAAGCTACAGTAATCAAGATAGTATGGTACTGGCACCAAAACAGAAATATAGATCAATGGAACAGGATAGAAAGCCTAGAGAGAAACCCATGCACTTATGGTCACCTTATCTTTGATAAAGGAGGCAAGAATATACAGTGGAGAAAAGACAGCCTCTTCAATAAGTAGTGCTGGGAAAACTGGACAGCTACATGTAAAAGGATGAAATTAGAACACTCCCTAACACCATACACACAAAAAAACCTCAAAATGGATTCAAGACTTAAATGTAAGGCCAGACACTATCAAACTCTTTGAGGAAAACATAGGCAGAACACTCCATGACATAATTCACAGCAAGATCCTTTTTGACCCACCTCCTAGAGAAATGGTAATAAAAACAAAAATAAACAAATGGGACCTAATGAAACTTAAAAGCTTTTGCACAGCAAAGGAAACCATAAACAAGACGAAAAGACAACCCTCAGAATGGGAGAAAATATTTGCAAATGAAGCAATGGACAAAGAATTAATCTCCAAAATTTACAAGCAGCTCATGCAGCTCAGTATCAAAAAGACAAACGACCCAATCCAAAAATGGGCAGAAGACCTAAATAGACATTTCTCCAAAGAAGATATACAGATTGCCAACAAACACATGAAAGGATGCTCAACATCACTAATCATTAGAGAAATACAAATCAAAACTACAATGAGATATCATCTCACACCAGTCAGAATGGCCAGCATCAAAAATCTACAAACAATAAACGCTGGAGCAGGTGTGGAGAAAAGGGAACCCTCTTGCACTGTTGGTGGGAATGATACAGCCACTATGGAGAACAGTATGGAGGTTCCTTAAAAAACTAAAAATAGAACTACCATACGACCCAGCAATCCCACTACTGGGCATATACCGTGAGAAAACCATAATTCAATAAGAGTCATGTACCACAATGTTCATTGCAGCTCTATTTACAATAGCCAGGACATGGAAGCAACCTAAGTGTCCACCAACATATGAATGGATAAAGATGTGGCACATATATACAATGGAATATTAGTCAGCCATAAAAAGAAACAAAATTGAGTTATTTGTAGTGAGGTGGATGGACCTAGAGTCTGTCATACAGAGTGAAGTAAATCAGAAAGAGAAAAACAAATACCGTATGCTAATACACATATATGGAATTAAAAAAAAAAGTTCTGAAGAACCTAGGGGCAAGACAGGAATAAAGATGCAGACGTAATAAAGAATGGACTTGAGGATACGGGGAGGGGAAAGGGTAAGCTGGGACAAAGTGAGAGAGTGGCATGGACATATATACACTACCAAATGTAAAATAGATAGCTAGTGGGAAGCAGCCGCATAGCACAGGGAGATCAGCTTGGTGCTTTGTGACCACCTAGAGGGGCGGGATAGGGAGGGAGACGCAAGAGGGAAGAGATATGGGGATATATGTATAACTGATTCACTTTGTTATAAAGCAGAAACTAACACACCATTGTAAAGCAATTATACTCCAGTATAGATGTTAAAAAGAAAAACAAAACAACAACACAGTACTGACTTTCCAAAACAAACAAACAAAAAGAAAAAAAATCCCAATAACCTCTTCGCAGAAGTTCATAAAAATTCCAATGTACTTCAAGACTGAGAGGATTTTCAATTATAAAATAGACGTTAAAAGGTAGACAGAGGCCCTGAAGCTCGCACACACCAAGAAGAATGCTTGGATGGAAGGAAAACTGTCTCCCTGTATCAACAGAGTATTTATAATTGAAGAGTTGGAGAAGGCAAATGCGAATGAATCACCACCAACAGGGATGCCTAAAAGATATAAGTGAGAATTATGGCAATTAAAAACGTTGTCTCAAAGGAAATTAGACCGGTCCATTAATTTCAGTGCCTTAAAGGGAAAGAGGGCCCAATGAAATGCAATAAATTAAAATATCGAAAAGAAGATTAGTAGGAGGAGAAGACGGAAGTGCCAACAAGAAGCTAATCTCAGAGGTGGTGATGAGGATGTGTGTCTCAGGTGTGCTAATTCCTGAGGGGCAGTGACAAACTAGGAGAAAATTAGAATTTGCCCTCCTAAGCCTGCTGCTGTCTGGTCCTGTATCCCCCACCTTTGCCCTTTAAATCAGCTGCCAGGCCCA
The DNA here is from genome assembly GCF_059928025.1 of Delphinapterus leucas. Lineage (NCBI taxonomy): Eukaryota > Metazoa > Chordata > Mammalia > Artiodactyla > Monodontidae > Delphinapterus > Delphinapterus leucas. The sequence continues at coordinate 24,498,642 of NC_143143.1, forward strand.
CCAAAGTGAGCAGTAGTCACCAGGCTGTCCCAGGTAATAGGGTTCCTGATGTCCCTTGCTTAGAGTTCTCAAAAATTATGTGTATTTCCTGTCTCCTCGACTTGGTAGTGAAAAGCTTGAGCTTCTGTTTTTCCTATATTGATGCTAATTGATACTGATTGATATTCAGATTTTTGATGTTGACCCAGACCCTCTGGACATGGTGTCCCCTCTACTCTGGGTTTTCTCTGATTCCACCACACGTAGACTAACCCCCTTTGCCTCAGGCAGGAATTATGAGTCCTAGTAACCTCCAGATTCCTCAGTCCTTGTCTGGGACCCCATAAAACATTCTTAAGTCTCCCTATCACAGGGATAGTTGCTTTCTGTTGTGAAAACTGTCCAAACTTTAATCGTCCATGCTTTTTGCTACAAACGTTTATCACCTGCAGGATGATTTATTAATATGGCTCTAAGAAATTGCATTATTTATTTTAAAGTATTTAAATACTGTAGCCTCATCTGAAACACTATTTAAAGTATTTAAATACTTTAGCCTCATCTGAAGCAAAATAACCGAAATCAGGGCTTTGCTATACTAATTATGTGTATTTTTTCTTATAAATATTAATGTAAATGCATGATGACACAACTTAAAATGTCCATCCAGGTGCCACTTGCCTCTCTCTACAGGAAACAAGGTTGGGGTGAGAAAGCATGGACTTTGAACTAATTACAATCTGATTTGGCTTCACCACTTGCTCTGGGACCTTGGGCAAAGTTCATATTATCCCTGTAGCCTCATTTTTTCCATCCGCACATAGGGTGTAATTACATCTATCTTTCTAAGGTTGCTTTGAGGACCTAATGGATGTATTAGGTTATATGTTTATTTCCTTGATTGGAGCTTCCATCTCCTTACCCTTTGTGTTCAATTCTTCGAGAAGCGTGGATAAACTTTGACACAACTTTTATTGTAAATATTGATCAGATGTCTACCTCCATACAACATGTTTACCTAAGTGATGGTATGGAATAGGTGAGGGCATTTGACTTTCATAGTAGAACATAAGCTCCTTGATACATGGGCAATATTTAATAATTCTCTGCATCACCATGATGCTTGCCTGGTGCCAAGCATATGGCAGTGTTCCATCAATACCTGCTAACCATACTGATTGATTTCTCATCCTGGCCAGAACCCTGCATGTTGCCAAGGGTGGGGCTCTGCTGGAGGTGTGGTGGTGAGGTCGCCAGCTCACGTGTTCCCTGTAACAGTCCTGGCTTTAAGACAGGGCCATAAGCAGATCCCCAGCTCTCTCTCAGACTTGCCAACTCTGGTACCATTTCCCATCTGTGTTTCTATTTTTCCTGCGAGAGTAGCTTTATTATCTCATTAATTCTCTTTTCCTTCTTTGGCATCAGGAGGTGACACTATCCATGCTTTAATGCCTCCTGTGTTCTGCAAATTACAGGATTATAATGGATGGAATGACAAGAAACACTGTTTTCACCAAATCACAGTGAAAGCCATGAACTGCCCTTCATTTGAATGGGTGGGGATAATCTGTCCTGGGGTGGGGCTAGGGGGTGTGTTCACCCAAGCTGGAGGATTGCAAACACAGATGTAGAGTTTCTTTTTAGCTGAGATATTTCCAGGCAAATCAAAGCAACGATTCCTTCACTTGAACATTTTTCTTTTTGAATTCCTGAAGGCAGTTATAGATTTCCTAATGAGGAGGTTTCTTTTCTTTTACAGCAATTACATTTGGCGATTTTTTTTCTTCTTTTTATTGAAAATTAGTTTGAGGAGGTCTTAAAAGGAATTATCTCAGGGATGCTGGGGCTCAAGATTTAGAGCTCAGTAAGTACTTTATAAAAAAGATCTCTCTGCTCTGCTGTAAAGACAAGAAAAACTCTCTCTTATGCAAGTTCTTTCAGTTCGATAATTAATTAAAATCACAAAAACCACCAACAGAAAAGTTTCTCCTGATCTTATTGGTTACTTACTTTGCAAGAGAGGGAGAAAGAAAGAAGAAAATAAGTAGCTTCTCCATAGACTGGGAGCCCCAAGACCAGGGGTCCTTTCAACTATATGGTCTCCATAGAGCTTAGTAGGGTATCTAGAACAGAGTCAGCCCCTTATAAATGTTTACTACAGAACAAAATGAATAAACTTTTTTCTTTTAAAAATTTTTATTAAAGTATAATAAAAATTTTTATTGAAGTATCATAAAAATTTTTATTGAAGTATTATACACTTAGTATGCATCCTAAGTGTACAATTAGATGAATTTCTACAAACTTGAATTCATCCACATAACCAGAACCCAGATCAAGAAACAGACCAGTCCTGTGACCCCAGAAGTCTCCTTCGCGTCCCTCTCCAATTGTTTTCCTCCAAATATAATCACCATCTTGATGTCTCGCAGCACAGACTAATTTTGCTTATTTTGAACCTTATATAAATGGGATCATATAGTGTGTCTTCTTTTGTGACTATCTTCTTTCATTCAACATTATGGTTCCGAAATTCATTCCTATGGATGCATGCTGTTATGACTTGCTCATTCTAATTGTGATAGGGTGTTGTACATGGGTGCTATGAAATGAATATGTGGTTTTCACCCCCACTTTATTTTTATTTTTATTTTTTTTCACCCCCACTTTATATGTTGAAGCCCTAATCCCCAGAGTGATCGTATTTGGAGGTGGGGATTTTGGAAAGTAATTAGGGTTGGATTAGGTAATGAGGGTGGCGCCTTCATGATGAGATTAATATCTTATAAAAAGACCTCAAGCCTGAACAAGGAAAGGCCATGTGAAGATATAAGGAGAAGATGGCCATCTGCAAACCAGGAAGAAGGCCCTCACCAGACACCAAACCTACCTGAACCTTGATCTTGGACTTTTCAGCCTCTAGAATTGTGAGAAATAAATGCTTGCTATCTAAGCCACCCAGTTTATGGTATTTTGTTAAAGAAGCCCAAATTGACTGAGACATGGGAATATACCACAACTGATTTATCCATTCTACTGTCAATGGGCATTGGACAGTTTCCAGTTTAGAGCTATTATGAAATGTGCTACTTCAAATCATCTAGTATGTATGTTTTTCTGTCGGATTATATCCCCGGAAATGGAAATGCTGGGCGTAGATATTTCAGCCTTAGTAGAAACTGCCAAACATTTTTTTCAAAGTGTTTATATCAATCAGTACTTCCAGCAATAGTGTATGTGAGTTCCAATTGCTCCATATCCTTGCCAACACTTGATGTTGTCAGTCTTTTTAATTTTAGTCATTTTGGTGGGTTTGTAGTGGGATCTCATTGTGTATGTGTGTGTGTGCATATGTGTGTGTTTCTTTTATTTTGAGATAATTGAAGATTCACATGCAGTTGCAAGAAAGAATGCAAAGAGATCCCATCCCATATATTCTTCTCTCATTTTCCCCCAATGGTAACATCTTCGGTGACTATAGTACAATATCACAACCAGGAAACTGGCATTTCATTAGTTTTACATGTGTGTGTGTTGTCTAGTTTTATGTAATTTTACTATGTACGTAGACTCAATGACCACCACCACAGTCAAGCCACAAAACAGTCTATCACAAGGATCTCTCCTGCTACCTTTTACATCTACTGCTACCTCCCTCCCTTTCCCACAGTCTCTCTGAAACCACAGTCTCCCTGAAACCACTAATTTGGTCTCCATCTCTATAATTTGCCATTTCAAGAATGTTATATACATAGAATCATATAGTATGTAACATTTTGAGGTTTTTTTATACGTGTAATTCTTTTTAGGGCCATCCAAGGTGTTGCATATATCAGAATCATTCCTTTTAATTGCTGAGTAGCATTCCATGAAAGACCTTTTGAAAAGAAAACAAGCACTCATTCCCAAACAATCATAGTGACTTAATTTCTTTTATACTCAAGGGACGATAAGCTAGGTTTTCACATGTTCTTTCATTTGTTTATTAATTCAACCAATATTTTTGAAGTACCAACTGCATGTCAAACATTGTGCTAGACCCTGGGCACATGAGAGACATAAGAGGGCTCTGCCTTGTAGGGATTTTTCTAGAGTCTATGTGGGGAGATAGACATACATTTAGTGAAACAATACAGTATTACAGATGCCAAGGCAGTTACATATACATTTCATTTAGGAATAAAGAAGGAAATAGCTGACTTTATGGAGGTGGGGATGGAAGATGAGTCCAGGAGTACTTTATGGGGTGTGACACATAAGCCAAGTCTTGGAAGATAAATGGTTTTCCTGATGGCTGTGGATAAAGGAGGAGCAGGAGAAAAAGGGCTGTCAGAGCAGAACGAACAGCTTGGGTATAAAATGGAGGTGATAAGTAGTCTATATTCAATGCAGAACTCAGCACACCGTGACTAGCTAAGCCTGAAAAGTGGGTGGGGCTGTTGAAGATATGGAGAGTTCGGGAACATCATCATCTTTCAGTAGTACATGTTCTATGGCAGACAGTCCCAAGCTGCTGCACGGAAGCCATCAGCAGAATCCTGCTAAGAGACTTCAAGTCATGTGGGCTCCAGCCCCAATGACTTTGCAGTCCCTCAAAGAACCCTGCCTTAGACGTAGCCAAAGACAATTGCTCGAGTTACATACCTTTTACACCTCTGTCTCAGGAGTGTTTACCTCTCAGTGTGTATAACAACATGAAACACACATACACACATCCATCCACCTGCTTTGGTGTTAAACAATAAGCTTCTTTCTTGCCTCTTGGCCTGAAATGGGAGGGGGAGAGTTCCCTAAGTAATAATCATATAGGTATTTTTGCTGCTCCTCCTATAGAACAGGCACTGTACCATGCCTTCCATATAGCCCCTCCTCACAAGAGTCATCTACTCTAAGGTAAGCACTATTTTCACACCCAATTTTTAGACAAGAAAATTGAGGCACAGTGAGGTTAAGTGGGTTGGTCAAGGTTACAGAACTCATGAAAAGCAGGGCAGCTATGATCAGTCTCTGGAGTCCATGCTGTTGGCAGCCTCATGGAGAGGAGGGCATGGGAGCTCTTCCTAAGACCTAAGAGGTCTCTAGGACTCTGGGTTCAGCCAAGGTGGGACCACTCACCTGGCAGGAGGTGCTAACATGACAGGAGATCCAGAGGTCGTGTTCCTACTACATCAAAGCAAGCTCAGTCCTCCTTTTAAGAGGCTCTTCGGGTGAAAATACGGTTCTCTCTAGTTTATGACGCATCTAAACCAACACGCTTAAACCAAGCCTTCTGTTCTCATGACAGTTTTCAGCCCACAAGTATTTCCTAATTTAATCATCTAAAGAGCATCCCATTACTTGTATATAAAAGTGAGGCAAAATCATACAGAAGAGGTATTTTCTCTGTCTACAGTGCTCTCTTCCATTTCTGAACACTGGCACATGCTGGCACTACCTGGATTGTTCTGCCTTCTCCCTCTCCCTCTGGTCCTCACCCAGTTTCCTCCTGACCCCTTAGAATTCCTGCCCCAAGGCACCCCCCCCACCAGATATCTACCTTGATTCCCCATGCTTGCTCAGAGCTCCTCGTTACATGCTTGCAGAGAATACTGTGTTTTTCCCTCTGAGTTCTGGTCAATTTGTAATTATATATCTACCTAATTTCTACATAATAAACATCTTTTCTACTAAAATATGAGTAGTAGAACTGAGACAGTGTTTATTTTTGCTTAGCATTTTATATCTATGGTGCAGAACCTGGCACATAGTAGGTACTCCAAAAATGCTTCCTGAGTGGATGAATGAAAAACGGAGGGAATGAATGAATGAGTCACCAAAGCTTCATCCAAAAGGATCTGGTGTCCTGTAATGACGTCAATTCCTGGCAATGTCTTGGCCACCTTTGGTGCTCCAGGCTTCCTGGATGCCCAAGGCACAATGTTTCAGACCAACTCACAAGGTTCCCAGGCTTCTGGGAGCCCAGCCCAGCCCAGCCCAGCCTGCCTGGCAAGTCTGTATTTCAGTTCCTCAGTTTGATTTCCATCATCATCCATTGTAAGTGGGAGCTGTTGATTTTCTTTAATTAAGGCTGGAAGGATGGCTTCTTGAGTGGGTAATATATTTCTGGAGTTCAGCGTTTCATCCACACAGCCCACACTTCACTCAGAAACGGGGCAGATTCATTAAAAGAATGCCCAGACGGCTTCCTCTTTGGTTCCTTGTTTGCCTATGTTTAATGAATGAATAAGTTACATTCCTATTCATTACCGGCTTCTGAGTGGAAATAATTGCTGGGTTCCCTCATCTGCCTGGAATAACGTTCCTCGCATCTGGAGTGGCTTCTGCCTCGGTCACTGCAGTATTTCCCCATCAGTGGGCCATGGGCATCCTCAAGGGGCTGATGTTTACCTCCAGCTCACCTTTGAGAGAAGCAATCACTCTTCTAGCCCTCCAGGGTCCCATTCAGTGCACTGGTAATGCTCATTTATGGAAGGAGACCCTGGGACCCTAAGAAGTAAATGAGACGGGTAGGCCCATTAATTCTCTGAGCACACCCTGCGGGCACCTGGGGCATAATAATGTAACTACTACTAAGAAAGTCTAAATTCCTATGTGCTTTGCCAAAAAGTATTTTCCAGACAAGAAAGTACTCAGTTGTGCCCTGTCTGTGACCATGTGCCTAACTTTGACCACAGGAAGCCTAGAGGATGGTCATGGTGACCCTTGGTTGATATAAGGGGCGAGTGACCCCCGAGACTTCATCATTCATCTCTCAATATCATTTGCCTACCGCCTACACCAGGCAGGAATTAAAGATTACTGGATCCCTCATCTCTATCCTGGTCTGTGCAATTGCTGCTCAAATGGTGTCCCAGCCTCTTTCACAACCTCTGCCAGTTTTATTCTCTCTGTGGTTGCACGATGGTCTTTCAAAAACACAAATATCATCATAACACTCCCCTGCCGAGAATCCAAAGGCTCCCTATAGAGTACAGGATTCAGGACAAAGCCCTTTGCATGACCCACAGGACCTTCCGTGGGCAATTCGGCCCTCACCTACTTCTCCAGCTTCATTTCTGCCTACCCTCTGTCCCACTTTATCATCGGCCTGCCACGCAAAATGACGTGCCATCCCTTGAATATATTCTATGTTTCCCACCTCTAAGCCTCTGCCTACACATTACTCTCCACCTCTGCTCTGTGATCTTCATGCATTCCTTGAGATGCTAGGTCAGGGACTACCGATTCAAATCCCTAGAGAGGATAGGCAAGTTACGTAAGTTTATGATGGGAACCATGAATAATCTGATAGGGACTGGGGGGGAATGTGACATACTGGAGAATGCTCACCCTTTCTAAAAGGCGCAGCTACCACTCAGCAACACGTAATTGTGGCATGTGGGGATGTGGGCCCAATGTTTTCAGATCCATGATTTTTCAAGAGAAGTTGGGAGTCTGAATTTTATTTGAAATCTTCCAATTTTTAGATATGGGAAACTATTTCTGCTTAATTTAATTTTTAAGATTGGGTCGGGTGGGGCAACCAGAGTGGGTCTGGGCTCTAAGCACAGATCACAGATGTGAATCCTTGACTCCTACCCAAAACTCTTCCTTGTCTTGGAAAGGTTAGTAACAGGGCACCTCCTCAGTGAAGCCATCTTTTCTTTGTGGCTGCATTACAGCTTATAGCTCAACTGAGAGCTTCATGGGCCAATCTTTGTATCTCTGGAAGTTAGCATAGTACATGGCCTATAGTTAATGCTCAGTAAATGTAGGATGGCTAGACAAACAGTTGAATGAACAAATGAAAAAAGATGGATATTTTTTCCATCTGTAAGCTTGTAAATCACACCCACTTCAGAAAGACTGAGGGATATTGTCATGAGAGTCCGCCTGCCGATGCAGGGGACACAGTTTCGTGCCCCGGTCTGGGAAGATCCCACATGCCGCGGAGCGGCTGGGCCCGTGAGCCATGGCCGCTGAGCCTGCACGTCCGGAGCCTGTGCTCCGCAACGGGAGAGGCCACAACAGTGAGAGGCCCACGTACCAAAAAAAAAAAAATTTATATATATATATATATATATATATACCCATTGTTTAAATGTAGGCAACTAAATCACTTAAGCCAACAAACCAAAATAATTGTGGCAAAACAAAACATTGATGTTGATAATACTGGATCCATCTCTGAACCAACCCCTGGGGGAATGGGATGAAAGCTGACTGGCTAAACCTGCATTGCAGGTCTATTTCTCTTGAGATTATTCTTAAAGTCAAAATCAGGAAAAATTAGACAGAAGCTACAGATACTTGATATAAGGCACAAACTAAAAAGACTAATATTACTAGGCTCCCTGCTGGTTTTCTTCTTCCTAGAGTCATGCGTTGTTTGGCTCGAAATGGCTTAATTTGAAAAAACCCATATACCTATTATAAGTGGATCTTTCCTTCCCCATATAGGATTTCTGCAGCTTCTCCTCAAGAAGGAGGCTGTCCTTAATGATCCATGTACTCTCACCTTCAGAATTGCCAGCCACGGAATAAGTCTGTTCAGGGAGACCCTCGTTCACTTCCCAATAATTCTGACTTCTTGGGGACTGGATTTTGTTTATTTTCTTCTCTCCAAAGCAGCCATATTTCATCCCTGCAACTTTTCTATATCAGCAAAATCTGTGGCACCAGCACCAGATTCCTCTCGTGCACTGGCTCCTTCCTGATTAACTCTATATAATTTATTTTAGATGCCTGTTTTCCATTTGGGAGATCGATACACATTTAAATGAGAAGTCAGAGTATTTGCAGCCACTTCAATTGTTGATCAAATGCAGGGCAGGCTGCTCTGTTCTGTCTTGGAGATGAGCCCTCAGTGGGGTCATCGGGATCTCATCTTCCCAGAAAAGGGGAGAGATGTAGAGGGAAGGATAGAGGGAGGAAGGAAGGAGAGAAAGAAGGAAGTGGACAAGGAGGGGAAAAGGAAAAGGAAAGGGAAGGGGGGGCGGGGTAAGGAGAGAAAAGAACAAAAAGGAAAAGGAAAGAAAAAGTGGCCAAACCAGCTTTCCAGTTTAGTTGGCAAATGCCGAGCACTTCTAGCCTTTGGTTAAACTTTTATCCAGGTTGCTGCATGCTGAGACCTGACTGGAAGTAAGTCACCCAGGACTTTGCTTATATTGGTCCCAGGTAAAGCAGGAAGACACCGCCAGCTCATGTGTGCACAAGTTTTTAGCTGTCAGTGCATATTTCAAACAGCAGGCAGGAACTGACTGCATAATTCAAGCTTTCAGGATCCCGGTGCCCTTCCCACCAAATCATCCAGGACATGATTTGGTTTCACCAGTGCTGTGTGGTCAGGCCACTCAAGATGGCTGTTCTCTTGTTCTCTGTACATCCCCTGCTCAACCAGGCCCCGCTTCACTCACATGACTATCTAATCCTCTTAATTACAGGGCTTAATAAGTAACTGCCTACGTGCTTGCCCCCCGCCCCAGCCTCTGGATTTCCTGATAACTGTTGAGCTAATCAGATGTCAATTCCCCCTGTAAACAGTACCCTCCTTCTCCTCCGAAGGGGGAGATTGCTGCCATGTACTGCCTGCTGCTTGTCGTACACGGTGGGGTGTCCCTCTAGGACCTTTGTTTCAGACGTGCAAGATCCCTTGCCAGTAAACCACTGATGTCTCTGTTGCTGTCTCCGGGCTCTTTCTTCGGCAACTACAAGTCTTGCAGGCCTGCCGGGTGCTGCCCAACAGATGCTCTTAATAGTGATGGGTTTGATGGCCCAGGCTTCCTGACCTGGACCAAATCCTGTGTACTTGGGAGGTGGGGGTGGGCGGGTAAAGAGTCCTTTTGTCTAGACTCAACGCCCTCCTTTTCCTTCGTTCTCACTCTAGACACTGCCTGCTTTTTAAAGAGAAACAGATGGTTGTAGAGGCATTTTCCCAAGGAGACCACGGTCACGACTTGGCACACATGTGGACAATCAGAGGAGTGAGGAATTAGGAGTCATGGTTTGACTCTGTCTTTCTGAGATTCCACCCAGGCCTGTTGATTCTGTCCTCAGTGCTGGCTGTGGCATCTCAACTGATGGGGAAGGTATGGTTAATTTAATCAACGGAACTGTATATTTGGCTCTCCGTCTGGAGGAAAACACAGCTTCACACATCAAATTAGATATAGAAATCAATTTTGAATAGATTGAATATGTAAATGTATAAAAGAAATAGGAAAGGAAATAAGAGACCATATGAGTAAACTTGGGATGGGAGAGACCTTCTTATGCGAGAGGGAAAGTCCAGAAGCTGTGAAATAGATGATTGAAAAACCGATTACAAAAAAATTTCTTAAACCTCTTCAAAGACCATATAAGGACAAAAGGCAGTGACAGATGCGGATTGAACGTTTGCAATACATGTGACTGACAAAAGGTTAATGTTCCTAATAGCTAAAGGGCTCCAATAAGAAAGAAGATAAACAACCCAATTTAAAGTTGGGCAAAACACATGAACAGGAACAAGCAAGTTGTGAGGAGGAGGCCATTAAACCTATAAACGTTGGCTCAATCCCACTGATAATCAGAAAAAGGTAAATTAAGGCAACCATTTGGCACCATCCTTCTCCCATTTGTGGCATAATTGATGGACTGATAACCTCCAGTGCTGGTAAGGATGTGGAGGAATGGCAATCACACAATCACATGTACAATTGGTTGAAACTGCATAGGCCTTTTAGCAATGTAATTCTAGCAACATTTATTAAAATTCAAAATACTTTTACCATTAGGGCCAACAATTCTTTTTTGGAAGCACATATTCCAGAAATAAAAGCTGTACAAAGGCTTGTTTGTAGAAGGGCACATGGGCACACTGTAGCTTTGTTTGTAGTGTTCTCCTTCAAGGAAAAGAAAAGAAAAATGCAAAAAAGAGGCAGACAAGAGAGTGAGAGAGAGAGGCTGAGAACCATTCTGAATGTCTATCAAAAGGAAGAAGGGTTAATAAAATATGGTAAACCCTACAAGATAATATGACAGTAGTCATTAAAGAATGAGTCAGATCTAGAACAAAAAGTGCAGAGTAATAGATTTTTTAGCTTAGTTCATGATACTGAGGGTGGAGGTCTGGAGCCAGGCTACCTGGATTTTGTTCTCTCCTTCAGCACTTATTAGCTTGTAAGGTAACTAACCACATTATGCCTCCTTTCCTCTGTCAGCTGAGAAAACTATTAGGGAGATTGGAAGAGTTAATTATGTAAATTGCTTAGAACTGTGCCTGGTACTCAGTAAGCTTTAACAGTCGCTAGCTATTATTATTCATAGCATAGATTCCATTTTTTGTGATGAAGTTAAATAAAAAGGAAAAAACCCCTACCCGTAGATGTAGATGTTCCTAGTGTTTGAATGAGGGGCAATGTACCAGACTAAGGACAAATGGGATTTAAAGGGGGAGATTAATCACTTCATCATTATATTCTTACTATTGAAATGTTATACCTAAGACAGCTGATATTCAGCAGTTAGGCAACCTTTGGGTTATAGCAGTTGTGAAAATACTGAAATATTTTTGTACCAGTCAGGTAAGAATGTCCCCACTATCCTGATCATCCAGGGCCCTTTCCTAGGGTCTCTCTCCCCCTGTAGTCTTCCCCATGATCCAGCAGGGAAAGGGTTAATGCTTTGACTGCCCAGATCCCTGCTCCAGCCTCAGGCTTTGATCCTTTGTCTATCACAGTTGCATATTCTGAATATCACCCCTAAAGACAGAAATGTATATTTTAATGTAATTTTAAAACAAATCAATAAACTATAACATGATATAATGCAAGCCTCCATTTCTGCAACTTGGTGGTATACACCAAAGCCAAGGCTGACTTGTGTGATTTGCAAATCGCTACCTTTTCCTCCACCAGTTCTTCCTGACTGTGATATTCAAATTACTCTCTACCTGAAGCTAGCATGGTAAATAATTGAGCCTCTGAGAGAATGTTAAAGAACTTAAAAAAAAAAACCCACCTTAAATATTACCTGCATTATCATTTCTAGGTCTGGCTGTGGATGGAAGCCAAGCCCAGGTTTGTACAAGTTGGAAAAGGATAAAATATCCCTGGCTCCAAATAAATAGCAGTGTCAATAACAGATTTTAATGTGCTGTATTCCCAGAGGCCTGGGAGGAGAGAAGTGAGCAGAAAGATTAGATAATCGGCCTGAGAGGGCAAAGCAAGCCCCTCTAAGCTGGCTCTTTTACTGGGGAGGTGGGGGCAGTGGGACAGAGTGCCTAAAAGCAAGAGCCATATAATCCGCAGACATTGTTTCAGCCCTGGAAAATATGCATCAGGACTTCAGAGGATGCCCTGAAGGGACCCATTTCACAGATGTGGAAGCTGAGGTAGAGGGAAGTTAATTCTCTTACCCACAGGTCTCAAAAGCAATACACTTTGGTGGGCAGGATGTGAAAGCAGATGCATCTGTCCCTGAAGTCCACACTAGTCCTCTAAACAAGGCATTTCTGTTCCAGCAGACAGAGAGGCACAGAAATGATGGTGAGAGAGGTAGGTCTCTGAGATGTTTTAAGATCAGGTTCATTTGCTGGAACCCCCAGATTAAAAATTAGCCCACTTCCGGGTGAAGCGATTTCTAGCTCATGACATGTCTCAGTTAATTCAGGGCTGACTGATTCGTTTGTTGATTTGGCAAAGCGTAGTCCTCCCCCGAGCAGTGCACACACATCCCTGCCTTGTTCTGGCCATGTTTACCTGCGCTTTGCCACTGCCTGTGCAGGGGAGTGAGTTTGGAATGAAGACACTGTAAGGACACCAGGAGTTTCCACCATGCCCTCCAGCATGAGACTGAAATGAGAGGAAAGGAGGGAAGATCTGGAGGGTGCCTGGTGCTCCTCGGAAGAGATGTACCATGATTACATTTACATAGGGCAGCGATTCTTCACCTCCTGAAGTGCAGTACGATGTTAGGCAAAACTTTATATTAAATGCCCCAGTTTTCTGGGAGAGATTTTTCCTGGAGGTATATTTCCTCAAATTCTCAAAGTGATCTGTAACCCCAAAGAGGTTAAAAACCCACTGTTGTGGGGTCTCTGAATCAAATGTTAGGACACTCATCTCCATTCAGCCCTTCTTTCACTTAACACATGTTTATTGAGATCCTACTATGGGCAAGTCATGGTCAGGTGCAAGGACTATGATGGGGAACGAGACCGATGCTCCCTCTTTTACGGAGCTTTTATGTGAGATAGGGAGATAGACAGTAAATGATTTGTCTCACGGCTCATTAGTACGATGGAGTGAAGAGCTTCAAAAAATAAGGACAGAGAGCAATGAGGATGTTTCCTGGTCTAGTCTGGTTAGTGATGGATTACTTGAGGCAATAATAGTTAACCTGAGCTCTGAAGCATGAATATCTGGGAGGTGAGGGGAGAGCTGAGTAAACAGTGCTCTAAATTCTGGCTACTCCAAATGTGGTCTTCAGACCAGAGGCATCACCTGGGAATTTGTTAGAAATGCAAAATCTCAAGCCCCTTCCTCCATGTAGTAAATAAGAATCCAAACTTTTTAACAAGATCCTCAGGTGATTTATATTTGCATTGAAGGCTGAGAAGTGCTGCTCTGAAGGGAAAGAACAGCATTTGAGGGACTGCAAGAGGATCAGGTCTTCCTTGAACTTGGAGAGAAAGAATTGGTGGTGATGGTAGAGATGAGGCTGGAGAGAGGGGCAGGGGCAGACCCCATCAGATTCTTGCAGCCATATTGAGCAAAAAAGAAATATTTGAGGGAAAATAAATGATTATGCTTTGGGCAAGAACTTTTGAAACCCTAATTTGACAGCTCGAGCTATGGAGTTGTATATACATGATGAGTGTGGAAAATAACAAATGCTTGTGGCTATCCATCTTCCCTGTGATACATACCATGTCTCACCCCTGTTTCCAGATCTGTAAAATGGGGATAACAAATCCTCCACTTCAGGGTTGTTGGGATGGTTTTATGGATCAATGCCTACAATGCTCATAGATCAGGGTTTAATGCATAGGAGGTATTTCACAAATGAGTTTACTTCTCACTGATTCAATACATATTTGTCTTGGTCCTTCATTCTAAGCCCTTGAAATAGGCGCTGAAGTTGCCACAATGAACAAGATGTGATGTATAGCCTTAGGGAGCTCAACATCATGGTGGGGAAACTGGGACTCCAACAGGTGATTATGATAGACTGATAAGCGTGAAGACAGGAGAAGGAGAGGGGGCTGGAGGAGTGCACATGAGATGGATAACACAGAATCCAGGGAGCTTGGCAATGCCTTGTGGAGGAAGGGATGTCTAGGCTGATCCTGAAGAATCCTGGAGAGCTGGAGTCAGGTAGCCCAAGAAGAGGGAGGTGAGCATGATGGACCCTGAGAGATACTGACAACATCCAGAATCAAAAAGGAAACCCGATGGAAAGATTTTTTAAAAAAGCCCAAGGACATATGATTCAGACAATGAGAAAACTGAATAGCTCTGTTATAGGACGCAGTGCTCAGGCTCTTTCATAACTAGAGAAATACAAAGTAAAACAATGAGATGCTGCCTATCCATCAGAATGGCAGAACATTAAGACAGGCGGCAAATGCCAAGAAGCATGGAGCCAGGAACTCTCCTTCCTTCCTGGAGGGAGGGTAAACTGGCAAAACCATTCAGAAAAGCTATCTGGTGGGACTTGGTGAGCTTAGGCTTGTGTGTGCCCTATCACCTATTAATCTCTCGCCTATGCATACCTCTTGGGAGAGTTCTCACATAGATTCATAAAGGGATGGGTTTGTAGCATCAAGTTTGTTTATAATATCAAGAAATTGAAGGGAACCTAGGTGTCTATCATTAGGGGATTGTGTAAATAAAATGTGATAAATGCACATTACAGAAAATCATAGAGCATGAGGAATTCACAAGCTAAATATATAGAAAGCAATACAGATAAATCTTAAAACAGTGTTGAGTGAAGAAAACCTCAGGATGTGGGTTATGACACAATGCTCTTTATGCTAATTAAAAACATTCACAATCAAAGTAACTGCATATTTTACGGTATTTACGAGCTTCTATCAAACAGATGAGAGAGGCAAATGATACTGGGGACTAGGTGTATAGGGGAAAAAATAAATGAATAAATGAATAATACAATAAGACAAGGGCCATCCAATGACCAAGCATGGGCTAGGGAATATGATTAATTCAGCTCTGTGCTCCTGAGATCCAATAAACAAACAATCGGTCAATAAAATAAAATTAAAAAAAGGATGCAAAAAGTGTTTCAGGCAGAGAGAATAACAAGTATAATTTCCAGAGGCAAAAAAGGATGTGATGCATTCTGGACACAGAGAGAGTTCAGTAGGGCTGGAACAAACACTGTAAGGAGAGACCAGATCATAGAGGGTCCCCAAAGCCATGCTAAATAATCAAGATTTATCCCAAGGTCATAGGGAGTCATTGAAGGATTACAAGTGATGTGATTTTGTTTTCAGTCTTGTGCAAACTCTAGCAACGAGAAAACAAGGCAGTCAGATTGAGTCAGAGGCTCAGGGCATTTATTTGTATTCATGTGGTATATTTATCAAGTGTTAATGAAATAGGCTTTGGGAATCTTAGTATCCAAGTTATGGACTTATTTTTTCCCACTTTTAAACCAATTATGAGACAGTTGTTGACACTTTCACCAGTAGCAACACGTAAGAGGCAATACACAGAATCACACTTATTATGTGACCTTGAGCATGAGTTGCTTAGTGTCCTTACCAGTAACAACAGCAACAAAACACAAGCACTTTCTACAACCAGTCACTACTGGAATTAAACAGACATTGATTCTAAATCTTCATAATAACCTTATGAGATAGATATTATTTCCATTTTATATGAACAAGAAACTAAAACGGAGACAGAGATATTAAGTAACTTGCCCAAGGTCATTAACAGTTAGTAGCTAGGTTAGGTTGAAACAAGCAATTCTGTTTATAGGCTGTATAATACCTCATTATACTGCCTTTACATGGCTTACTTCAGGGTTTTTAGCCTTGGATGAGCTACTGCATGTAGTCTGTCTGGAACATTAAAACCCAAAATTCTAGAAAAAATGGCCTCTGGGCTATATTGGAATTGTACACATGTTTCGTTTGACCTAAATAGTTTTTAAAAATGTTTCTGTATTAATAGTCTATATTTTAAAATCAGATTTTACATAAAAACCCAGAATTTTATTTTCTTGTGAAAAGTTGGAAAATTTGGCAAGACTGGTGTCCCATACCTTTCTGGAAAAATCAGTAAGAGCTGAGTAGCAGCTACTCATTTATCAGGACATATACTTTCCAATTTTCCACAGTCCCCACTACTCCCTAATGCACCAGTATCATTTCTCTCATTCTCTTTAACTGCCTAGCAGTAACAGACTTTGATGTTATGACCCAGTTGTAGGCAATAAATTACCTAATCATGGAGTGGATGGAGCAGTGCAAGGTTTTAAAACCCACAGATTGACCTATCTCAGAATGTGAATCAAAATTAAAATCTTCCTGGAGATTTACTTCCCTGGTCTCAACTCTCATTGGTCATTTCCCCTTTGGCCTTAATTTCCTCTTTTATAAAATAGCCAAGGGATACAACAGTAAATATCATCAAAACGTGAGCACTGGAATTGTTCCCTTAGAAGCTGAATGTTAGGCTTAGCTTTTCCAATAACTCCCTATTCATTCAAATCTAATTACAAAATGATTTTTAATCATTGTAAAATAAATTCACTCTTCATGTCTGGAAATATTAAAGCCCTAGTTTAACAGCAACAACCAAAAAAGTACCTTTTAATGGATTTGCACTAAGAAACAGAACATGGCCTGTGTTGTCAGATGTTCAATAATTTAACTGCAAATGAAGTGTGCAAAATACAATATTTGTGTCATAAACCACCCGGCTTGTCACATAATAGATTTTTGAAGAGTCACGTTTCACGACACTGAGCAATGTGATGTTGGAACAGTGGAGTAGCCAAAGTGAGGTTTATAGGTTCCATTTGCTTACATAGAAAAGGATTGAGTCTCACTTCACCCAGTGGCAAGCAGCACGGAAATGCAATATTTCTCTGGATCCTGCCATTTGAAAGCAGAGGCTGGAATTCCTCCATCCAAATGGATAATGTAACTCATGTTCAACCTTCCCTATGCTATGAGATGTGGATTTGGATTACCTTTGGTTTGGATTACCTTTACAAGTCTAGAGGGATTTTGTGGTTCCTTCGGTATCAATGACTGTGGTTGGCAGAGTAACACTTCTCCCAAAGATGTCCTTGTTTTAATAATCCCTTGGACCTGTAATTATGTTAGGAGATATGGCAAAAGGGAATCAGGGTTGCCGAGGAATTAGGTTGTTGTTGACCTTATGACCTTCTGACAAAGAGATTAGCCTGGATTCTCCAGGTGGGCCCAATATAATCACAAGGTCCTTAAATGCAGAAGGGAGGCAGGGGAGGAGAGCCAGAGGAAGATGTCATAATGGAAGAAAGACAGAGGGATGTGATGTGAGAAGAACTTGATCTTCCATTGCTGGCTTTGAAGATGGAGGAAGAGGGCCATGAGCCATGGAATGCTGGCAGCCTCTAGAAGCCGGAAAAGACCGGGAAAAAGACTCTCCCTGAAAGCCTCCAGATGGAATGCAGCCCTGTAGACCCCTTGATTTTAGCCTAGTGAAGATTTTCAGGGACTTCTGACCTACAGAACTGTAAGGTAATACATTTGTGTTAAGTCACGTAGCTGGAGGTAATTTGTTACAGCAGCAATAGAAAACTAACCTGCCGACACTAAAACAATGCCCGTAGAAAGAATCACAGAGGAACTAACACAGCCTTCTTTCACTCAGAACTAGTAGAGCAAGATACAAACGTTACCGTATTTCCTCAATTTTGTGATGCTTTTTTTGTTTTGTTTTTCAAATTTTAACATTTCTCAAATCAGGATGTGTCTTACAACTGAAGAATAGTTAACAGAATTTTTTTTCCCCAAACCTTTCTAACAAAATCGAAAGCTGTTATTAAATAGATTGTACATTTAAAAATCTTTAGCACCTTAAAATCATAGGAAGAGTAGTCGTTTCAAGAAGCAAGTGGGTGGAATTCAATTCAACAAGTATTGATTGGGTATCTTTTCTGTGAAAAGCATGTGGCTAGGCATCAAAGTGGGCTGGACCTGGAAAGAGGACTGCTCCTGTCTCCAAGATTTTCTCATAAAAACGGAAAAATGACCTCGGCATGATAAATTATACTAAACTCAGACTCATATTATGATTATGGCTCCAAACACAAAATGCTAGGATCAGGGACAACGCCTGGCTAGTTTATCGCCAAGTTCCCTGGATCTAGCATGGGGCCTAGCACAGAGAAAGTACTCCTTTGACTCACTGTGTAATTGCTTTACATGTTTTATCTCATTTGACTGACTGTGTAATTGCTTTACAAGTTTTATCTCATTTTTCCACCAGATGGATTATGTTGTGTCCCCATTTTACAGCTGAGGAAACCAAGGCTTAGAAGTGAGTAATTAATTTGCTCAGTCACACAGCTACTAACAGCTGAGACCAGGGGTTCTCAGCCTCAGCACTACTGGTACTTGGGGCTAGAGAATGTTTTGTTGTGGGGGTGCTGCCCTGGGTCTTGCAGTACGTTTAACAAAATCCACGGCCTCTAGTCATCGGATGCCAGTAGCACATTCCCCTCCACTTGTGACAACCAAAAATTTCTCCAGACACTGACGGATGTCCCCTGGCAAATGTCTCCTAATTGAGAACTTTAAGAAAGGCACATTAATATTAAAGTAGGTGTGGTCTTAAAATATGTCCCCCAAATCTTTCATACTCTTCCTTACAGAGTTGGAGCCTAATTCCTACCCTCCTGAAAATGGGGAGAACTTGGTGACTTACTTCTCGGAAATGGAAATACAGTGGACATAATAGGGACACGTGAGATTAGGTCATAGAAGGCACTCTGGCCTCCTCTTTGTTCTCTCTCTGAAATTGCTTGTTCTAGGGGAAGTTACCCGCTATGTCATGAGAACACGTAAGCAGCCCTATGAAGAAGTCTCCACGGTGAGGATGGGGGCCAGTGAGGAGCTGAGGATCTAGTCAATTGCTATGGAGTGAACCATTTTGGAAGTAGATCCTTTAGCTCCAGTCAAGCCTTCAGATAACTGAAGCCTCAGCTGACATCTTAATGACAATCTCATGAAAGACCCTGAGGAACAGCCACCCAACTAAGTCAGCCCTGGATTCCTGACCCTCGGAAACTCACTGAGGTAATAAATGTTTGTATTTTAAGCTTTGCTAAACTTTGGACTCTTTGTTACACAGCAATAGATAACTAATACAAAATCAATGACATGTTGAGGGAAGGAGTAAATGGTCTAGGGCGGGAGGGAAAGGATGCAAAGAAGAGAAACTGGAAAGGCAGAGAAAGGTCACGTTGCAAAGGACTTTGAAATGCATGCTCAGGAATTGACCTTCATTCTGATGGCAACTGGGGCCATAATTAGGCAAAAAGGCTTGTAGCTTTTTCATCTCTAGGAACACAATTCTGGACACTCTTCTGTTTAAGTTTCCCAATGGCATCTCCTTGCTTTAAGCATAAAGGAAAAACACTAAGTAAAGCTGAAAGGGCCTTTCATTTTCTTTCTCCTGCCTAATGGTCCTCTTAATCTTCTGCCCTCTGTTCTGGTATCATTCCTATCTCAATACACACACACACACACACATACACACACACACACACACACACACACCCCAGACACTCCTATCTTCTATCCCTTCTACACTTTCACTTCTCTTATGTACTGTGTCCTCTTGTGCCCTTATATGCTTGCCCTGGATACCTCTCCCTTTCTTTGCCTTTGGACTCCCTGGACTAACTGTCCCTTTTTTGAAACCCTTTTCTGTCCTTCCCAGTCTGGGGAGGTTTCCCCCCACATACTTCTATACCCTCCCATTTTAGCCTGGGCAAATCTTCCTCCCAGCACTTATGCAAATTTTCTGGACTAAATGGCCTATGATTTGTCCATTCCTGTAACTCTTTCCTCTACCTGGACCTGAGCTCTATAAGTTCATTGGCTGCATTTTTTAAAAATCTCTGAAGAGGATAGGTGTCTAATAAATGTTTGTTGAACAAATGAATGAATACATGATAGCTGAGTTTTGCTGACTGCTACGTCTGGAGAAATCCAGACTTCTGTGTCCTTTGGTAGCCGGGTGATTTGTCTCTGATGGCTTCTGAAGAAAAATAAGTCCGGTATTAAGGAGTCTTATCTTGCCCAATGGATGTATGTACCTTGTGTTTGCACTGGACATAGACGCGGATATAGCAATAGCGGGTCTTGTTCTCCTCCACAAATCACTGGGCCAGTTCCCCTCAGAGCAGACAGAGAGGCATTACCCTCACTTTGAAACATGACCTAATTTCACTGACTCATGGGCAGAAATCCTGAGATGTTGGTCCTTTTCCACCAATGTCCCCAATGTTTCCTCATATGACAGGAAAAAAAAATCTACCCATAACCCTGGTCATTTTCAAACAAGTTTGTTCCTGTTAACTGTTTGGAGGCCACTAACCGTTTGTTGTGGGGTCTGTTTGTTCCTGTAAACTGGGTTTGGCTTAGGGATATGAGCAGGGGCAGACCTGAGGATGTGAAGTGCTTCAGAGCTATTAAGGCAAAATGGTGAGCCTGAAATTATATAGGACAGAGGTCAGCAAACTATAGTCTACAGGCCAAATCCAGCTCTACTTTTTATGGCCCTTGAGCTATGAATGGTTTTTATATATTTTAATGGCTACATTTAAATGGTTATATAAGTACACATGTAATAGCTTCAATTTTGCCTCTTGGCTTGTGAAGCCCAAGATATTCACTATATATGGCCATTGAAGAAAAGGTTTACTGAACCCTGATGTAGAAGGAGAGAGAGACTCCCTCAGAGACAGAATTTGCAGAATAGACATGTCTACCATGGATTTTTAAGTGGTCTACAATAGGTGTACTATATAACACTCCTCCTCTCTATCCCCTAGGGAATCTGTGTTATGTCTGTATTGGACATTGAGACTTGTGAATTATGGGTTCTTTGTGTGAGCGATGGGGGGCACTGAACGTATGCATCTAAAACAGAGACAGGGTATGTGGAAGCAGAGGCTCGGGTACCAGACGGCAGCCATCATCTGGTCACTTATGGCCTCTCTGTTTATTATCTGTAGGGTCTCAGGTCAGGCTTGGAAGGAATGACACAAACTCATCACCTTTCTCCTCTTCCTACTGCCTAAGTGGGCTCCAGCTTGCTGGGTCTTACTGGCACTGTCCATTGAGAGGACGTGTCCTGCCGCCACTTAATCACGGGGTCCTATCCTCTCCCAGCAGCCCACCAGCCGAGTGCACAGCCACTTCTCACAGAGAGCCGTCTTACCCATCAGGGGACGATAATGCCTGGCAATCATTTTGGCTTTTCCAGACTTAATGTCCTCTCTCCTCTGGTCCTTCCTGCCCCAGTGGAAAGCGTAAGCATGCTATTTTAAGACATCCTTTAGTACCAAAATACCACTTTGAGACACTCATGTCCTTCCTTCCAATAATGTCTTTTGTTTAAAGCATAAAGAACTTATCAGGCGGGGCAAGTCGTGGCTTCTTATGGGAAGTAAGCCAAAGGGCAGAGTGGAGACTTACAGGATTTCTGCTGCCCCAGGTTTTCCAACTCAAATGCTGAGGGCAGTGGAGATCCTTTGTCTTCTTCAATTTCTCATTCTCATATTCACAGACTGAGGGCTACAGGGAGCGGTCACCAGGGACCCAGGCTTCCTGTGGATGTAGCATCAAGGTGAAAAAGGACAGGCTGATGATAGCGGGCTAAGTGGGCACTAAGCCTGGCCACAGGAAAAGAACTGGAAAACATGAAAAGTAAGAGAGACTGGGCACTGGAAAGAGATTTTCCTACAACAGCAAAGATAATTTGAAACTATGAAGGTAGCATGAGGCGCGGGTGTCCAGTGACATCATACAAACTATCAGATATTTGGGAGAATGAATTACGAGCACAGCTCCACATGGTTTTAGGTCCTAATTCCATCACCGTATTCTGCCCTTCTCATAGCTAATATTTACTGAATGCTAACAATGTGTCAGATACACTGCTAATCCATTTGTAAGTTTCAGCTCATTTACTGCAGACAACAACCCTACAGTGTAGGAGCTATTGTTACCCCATATTTACAGAAGAGGAAACCAAAGCTCAGAGAGGTTAAGCCACTTGCCCACCATCACGGCTCATGAGTGGCGAAGCTCAGACTCACATCCAGGCCCAAGCCCAGAACTTGAACTCAGAGCCTCTCCACGAGATCAGCTCTCCCAAGGAGTTTGCCTCTAGGATCTCGTTTCCCGTGTCAGCCGGGCACCAGCATAAGCTTGGGAGAAACCAACTCCCATAGACAGATGTCTAGATGGTGTTGATATTATAAATGGTATTATAAAACATCAGGATATGGCTTATAAATCAGGCAAAGGGAAGTTATGATTCTTCTGGACACTCTAATCTATCTCCCTATAATTGCTTGTATGTGAAACGCCTGCATGAGGTTATCGGAGCCTTCCCTGAATCGTCTGTGAAGGTAAGATTGCAATTTTAGCAACCCTTGTTACACAAACCAAAGCAATCTGTTCTACTTTGACACTCTGACACCCCTGGCTTGCAAAAGGGTCCGAGGCGGGGGTAGAGAGGAACTTGTTCATGTTCCTGTTGCCAGAAAAAGTATGAAGGGTTAATTATGAAGCATCCTCTCTGCTGGTGATGGCTCTGGCCTCTCACCGAACTAAGGAAGCAATCTTGGGGATACTTAAGGAGAAAACCACAGCTCCATTTCTTTAAACCATCTTTAACCTTTAGTTCTAGAAACCCTAATTAAAAATCAATTCTGTCTTTTGTAGTCGATCTGACAGTAATTCTATCTCTAATGGCAATGGCAAGAGAAATAGTATGTCAGGTGTATTCGGCAGCAAAATGACACGTTCATTAGCAATCTACTGGGTGTGAAATTTCTACCATGACAAAGCATTCCTGAACAATACAGGGTCACCGCTCCCCTAGGGTGACCCATTCTACTGATTAATGGGGGACACTAGTGGGATTAAATGCCTGCTACACAGATTATTTGAGTGTTTACAGCAGAGTCATTTTGTAGGCACCTGGCACTCTGAAAATAAGTCAGGACCCAAAACAGTAAACAAGCTGACATAACAAGATGATTGCAGCCTATTGTAGCCCAGAAAAATCTAATCTCGCCTCCTAACAGCATTGCAACCTTTATTGTGACTGTATAGATCCCAATTCATCAGCCCATTTTGGCAAGCTCTCCCCGCCGGTAATCATTCACTTTCAGTGTAGCCTCTGAACAGGTATCGACTTTAGAGCCTGGCAATTCATCCCCGGTTCTGCATCCCTCCATCAAGATTCTGTGACAGTCTCTGAAGCAAGTTGGGAGAGAAAAATGTGGCCTATACATGCAGGACCTCCAGAGAGACTCTGGGGGCAGGGAAAAAAGGAGGGCAAGCAAAATTCTCCAGCTCAGTGCAAAGGGATAATAAAACACTGGCGTCATATCTTGTCCTTGCTAAAATTCCAACAACATTCCCAGTGATCTACAGATCAAGGTGGAATCATGAAATATTAGAACAAAAAGGGATACAGGGGAAAGATACCTACATTTAGTGAGGGTCTTCAAAATCATTGTCTCATTTCAACCTTACATCAAACCCATGATATAGGTACAATTTATTAACCCATTTTTCAGATGAGGAAACTGAGGCCGAGGGAGGTAAAGTGATTCCCACAGCCTAACAAGTGACTTCGAAACAAGATTATTTAAACTAGCAGTTTTTGAGCTTTTTTTATTGAGGTAAAATTGGCATAACATAAGGTTAACCACTTAAAGGGTCCATTCAGCGGCGTTTAGTGCGTTCACAGTGTTGTGCAACAATCGCTTCTATTTGGTTTAAAACATTTTCATCACTCCCGAACGAAACCCCACACCCTTCCCCCACCCCCAGCCCCTGGATCCACTAGTCTGCTTTGTGTCTCTGTAGATTTTTTAAAAGGCAGTGGAACCCCAATCTACAAAATGAAAGTAGAGCTGCTAATTGGAATTGCAGGCAGCATCTTGGAGCTTTGTGCCTTCAACCTTCCCAGACTCCAGTGGGGTCCCCAGAGGCCCACTCTGAGCTCTAGAGCAGGGATCCCCAACCCCCGGGCCGCGGACCGGTACCAGTCTGCGGCCTGTTAGGAACTGGGCTGCACAGCAGGAGGTGAGCGGCGGTCGAGCCAACGAAGCCTCATCTGGCGCTCCCCATTGCTCGCATTAGCACCTGAACCATCACCCCTCCCCAACCCCATCCATGGAAAAATTGTCTTCCACGAAACCAGTCCCTGGTACCAAAAAGGTTGGGGACTGCTGCTCTAGAGGATTATTATGGGGGGCTCCTGGGAAAATCTGCTATAAGGGGATCTGTCACGGCCCCATAATTATTTTTTCCTTTTCAAGAGAACAGATGAGACCAGGAGACTGTGGGAAATGTTCTTAAGCAGAGATACGACAAGGTTTGCTGACTAGTGAGAGCCTGCACATCTCCACCGGGGACAGATGAGTGATACACCAGGGTGTAGATCCTGGTCAAAGCACCGATGCTGGGAATGCTGCTTGGTTGCTTTGCTTGTTATGTACATCTCCATGGACAGATGGGGAAGGAAATTTGGGTCTTAGATAAGGCAAAAGGAAGATGTCATTGGATTTTGCCATGGACTCATCATTTTGGCCTTCATCTTGCAGGAAAGGTCACCTCATATTCCAACCAGCAGGCTTTGGAGTTGAAGGTGGTGCAACTCTGTATGATTTCCTTTCCACCTATACTTATTAACGCTGAATTGGAGTCATTCATGTAGCTGGTGTGTTAATTACTCAGTGTGCTATACCCCACCCCTTCCCTGCTCTGCCCATCTCAGGCTCTTCCACAGAGGCTGATGAATGGAAAATGAGCCTTGTATTCTGCCCCTTGACTGTAGGTTGGGCCAAGGATAGACACAAATCTAAGCCTAAATTGGGATAATGACAGCATCACTTGGGGATTGAGAATGTGGTTCAATGTAAAAAATAAAACAAACAGACGTATATAACAAAGCAGAAACAGACTCACAGACACAGAAAACAAACTAGTGGTACCAGTGTCGGGGGGTGAGCGGGGAAGATAGGCGTAGATACAAACTACTATGTATAAAATCGATAAGCAACAAGGATCTATTGTACAGCACAGGGAAATTTAGCCATTATTTTGTAATAACTTTAAATGGAGTACAATCTATAAAAATATTGAATCACTATGCTGTACACCTGAAACTAATATAATAGTGTAAATCAACTATATTCCAATTAAAAAAAAAAAGAATGTGGTTCAGGAGCTCTGCACAGTTGCTGTCAGGCACTTGAATGAAGAGCCACACAGTTCTGAAGCCTGGCTCTGAAAGACACAGCTGCTATGCAGAGAGAGAAAGAGAAGAATGATGCAGACAAGCCTGCAGAAAGACACAGAGGAGAGACACTTGTGTCCCCATCCTGCCACACCGTTGAGAAGGACACACACCTGGTCCCAATTCCAGGCTCCTGGGAGACATGGCTGGAATCCCTGCTCTTGGTCCTGAATGATGTCCTGTCATTTTAGTCAGGGTTCCTTTGCTTGCAAGTGCCAGAAACACAACTCAAACTTGCTCAAGGATCCATGGAGTGTATTGGCTTACAGAGCTGCAAAGTCCAGGCACCAGGGCTGCAGGTACCCAGACAATGTCATCAGGGTTCTCCTCCCCAGCTCTTACGTCTGCTTTCCCCTGGGTTGGCTTCATTCTCAGGTGGGCTCACCAAAAGCTCCCAGAAGTTCTGGCTTAGCAACGGCAATGGAGAAAGTGCCCACATTCCCAGTAGGTTTAGAAAAACTGGGGAGCTGATGCTCATTGGATGGTTTTGGTCACATAACCACTAGGGAACCAAGACACTGACGTGTTATATGCTAACTTGTCAATCCATCCTTAGAACTCACTGTGAAGTGGAATCAGCCCCACCCAAACTATGAGGACTAAGGGAAAGAAAGCAAAGGGATGCTACCTAAAGGAACATTAGGGTGCTGTTCCCAGAACATGGGCACTGGGCAGCAATACGAGGGAACATCTGCTATAGCCTAGCCTCCCTACAAAAAACAATAAAACAAAACAAACAAACAAAAACCCTGTTTTAAGTTAGTCCAACAGGTTTCTGTTTCTTGTCACCAAACAGCCCTTGACTAAATATCTAGAAAAATATGTGGGAAATAAAAATGAGTAAGACAGACTTCAGCTGTCAAGGACCTTATCTTTTTATAAGGAAGATAAACCCAGTGTATGCAAATTGTACATCACAAGTAAAAGCTTGTTCTAGAGGTACAGAGAACCCCAGAATTTCAAAGGCAGTCATACCAGCTGAGGTAAGCAGGAAGTTCCTTATGGTATTTATTTGGCTTGGGGCTTAAGTGAATAATATAAGGTTTCAAATAGATAGTATATTTCCAGTTAAAGAAAATGGTGTCATCAAACACCTAGAGGCTGAAAAGTACCAGGTGTAAACAAAGATGATCAAGTTTATCCCCTATATATCTCTTACCCTATTTCGCCCCAGATCTCCCACCACCACCCCAGCCTAATATCTCACCCAGATTCCTGGGACATCCACTTTGCTCCATTCTAAGACATTCTCCGCTTGTCTGCTAGAGTGATCTTTTTCAAGCACACATCTCGTGAAGACATACCCTCCTTGCCTCTCAGGAAGTTTCCCATTGCTCTGATATCTACGCTAAAGTTCTTCTCTTGCCTCGTCTCTCGGTACTCCAGCCCACCCATGTTCTCTATGTTACATGCACTCCCCAAAGCTTCAGACATGCTGGGGAGGCCACCTGAAATGCTCCTCCTGTGTCCCCAACCCTTCACATGGCCATTCATTTACACCCTTCTTCAGACCTATACCTAAGGAAGATCACTCCAGCCAGGCTAGCTCAGATCTCCCTGTGATGCACACCCAGCATCACCTAATATTTATCTTTATTGCCCTTATTTCAGTTAGTAAATAAACCTTCATTTGAGTGAATATTTCATCAATGACTCTTCTTCCTCTATAGCAAGCTTTCTCTGTCTTGGCTCTGTTGACATTTGGAACCAGATAATTCTTTGTTGGGTGTGTGGGAAGGGGCTGCCTTGTACACTGTAGGATATTTTCCATCATCCCTGGCCTCTGCCCACTAGAAGACAGCAGCACCCCCTCCCATTTTAGTTGGAACAACCAAAAATGTCTCCAGACATTTACCCCAAGGTCTCCTGGGTGGGAGGGTGGGCAGCAAAATTGCCCCCCATTGAAAACCATCACTCTACAGTCTAGTACTGTAGACTCCATGAGGAAAGAACAAATCCAGTGCCTCGTAAAGGTAAGTATTTGATTCTCCAGACCAATCACACTTCAGAATCACTTAGGGAGCTCTAAAAAATTATGATGCATGATCCGACCCCATACTAAGTAAATAGGAGTCTCTGAAGGGATGGGGTGAAGGGACTGCGGTCCAGGTATCCACAAAAAAAAACCCAGAAAACTTCCCAAGCAAATCTCTTGTGCAGCTGGGGTTGATAATCACAGAAGTGGGTGAGCATTGTTGAAATCGTTGTTGGCAGAATGTAAGGGAGGGATGGAAATAGTGAGAGAGTGAGAGGTAGAAGGGAGGGAGGAAAGAGGAAGGAGAGATGAAGGGATATAAGGAGAAGCAGCAAAGGAAGCGGATAAAAGGAAGGAAAGGCAAAAAACTCTTGCTAGACTGGGACTCAAAGAGAAATCTGGCTGTTGAGGCTGGAAACTTAATTTGGGACCATATGTGAAGAGCTGTGAATATTATTTTGCTGTCCTTGGGAACAGGCAATCGGAAGCCAATGAACACTTCAGAACAAGAATGCTTTAAGTTCAAATCAGTGTGTTAAGAAGTTGAATGGGTCATCTAGCACAAAAGGAACTTGAGTGGGGAGACCCAGGAACCGACTGCATTGTATGGAAACATTTGGGATGATGATAAGTGGAAAGTAAACAATGAATACCAAGGATTCTCTACAGGAAGAAGAATTAGGTGATTATAGGTGAAAAGTGTTGGGACTGTCTTTGGGAATACGACAGCCATGTGCCCATCATTCTGCAGTTTAGTAAGGAAGATGGACGTGGAAAACCAGGTACTAACTTCGTGTTACAAAGGGAAGCACAGGGTGCCACAGGAGCATAGAGCAGGTGCCCAGCCTGGCCTCAAGGGTCAGAATACACTTCTCAGAGGGAAAGCCCTTTATGCTCAGACCTCCAGGGCGACAGGGGCTGGGGTGACTGAGTGAGAGTAAGAAGAAAGGGAATTAGGAAAATATAATTAGATTAGGGGTGGGCAAGAGTAAAGCTGAACAGTGACAGGTGAGGCAAGAGAAGACTTGGATTATCCTGGAAGGCCCTGTAAACCCCTGCTCAGGATTTTTGACTTTATTCTAAGAGTCAGGATAAGCCGTAGAGACAAGGGTTTTAAGCAAAGTAGCAGATTCAGATCTCATTTTTGCTCTGGGGTGCAAAATAGAAATTAGGTAAAGAAAGAAGCTGGCAAACTATTTCCAAGGCTTTGGACCCCCCTGAGTGGGAAGGAAAATGGCCATATTAGCAGCAGTGGGGAGAAGAAGCCAGTGACCAGAATTATGGGAGAAAAGGTATTTGAACATTTTCTTCTGTTATTTTATAAAAACTTTAGGTTCCCAACATGGAGTCTGCGTGTTGGTTAGAGAGAAGAGCCTTGGAATGCTGTAGGTCCTGCAGACTGTACCTGGATTCCTCCTTGCCTGCAGGCGCTCAAGTTTCAGTAAGGAGAGTCTGGTTTGAATGAACTGAGACTTTCTTCCACTCGGGGCAGTCAAGAATTTCTCCCAGGTGGTCCCTCTGTGTCCCTGAAGGATCTCAACAAGGAGGGAACATGGGCTGTGGAGCCAGCCAAACCGGACAGATCCAGCTTCCAACCTCTGCCCCACAGCTTACCAGCTGGACAATTTCCTTAACTAACCTGAGCCCCAGTTTCCTCATCTACAAAATAGGGAAAACAACATTCCTTGTGTGGCTGAGAGCATCAGATGATAGATAACATTTGGATGGTGCCTAGAAAAGTGGATAAAGGTGGATTTTCCTTCCTCTCTGAATGGAGGCACTCGGATTATGTGGATTTATCATGAGCTTAAACTATTTGCTGCCACAAACCATGACACCATGAACAGCTATTTCCACAATGGATCATTAATTCAAAATAATACAGGTAGGGAAGGCTTAGTAGAAAGACTCTCCCATTTGCTTAGGAGCAGAGAGTGGAGGGAAAAATTCAGGAGTCCAGGCAATAGAAGTATTTTAATAACAGCAGAACCAGAATATTTGTGGTAGGTCAATAGACCGCTCTTCTCTCTCCAGTAAATTCTCCATCTTGAGTTTCTATAGTACCGGCATCTTTGTTATGAAGCAAATTCTGATCTATTACTCTTGTGAAGGCGTACTGAATGCATTTGAAGGAGAATGTTGCTTTATTACAGACCAAGGGCCTTGTGTTTATGATTTACAGCATGGAGGTGTGTGCTGCCTGATACCATCCACAGAAGTGACAAATCAGGCAAAGGGAATGAACTTATGTTGATGCTGGGCCCGTGTGTTCAGCCAGGACTCTGCAGATTGCAAGTGACAGACACACAACTCAAAATAGCTTAAGGAAAAATGGAATTATAAAGACACAGAGGAATCTCGTGAAGAATGGATCAATTAAGCCAAGGAAAAGGCAGGAATGCAGGTGGGCCTCAGGAACTGTAAAACCAAGATTCAGACACTACGATTCTTCTTCCATTTCCTGTAGCATTTGTCTGCTCATTTCCTTACTCTTCTCTCTCATTGCAAATGGGTTTTGGCTACACAGCAAAGAACATGGCCCTTGATAACTCCTGAGGTTTCTACTTATGATGTCAGTCCTCCTAGAGGTACTGAACTCATTCCCTCAATGCTAGTCCAAATGTCCTAATGAATGGACTCTTTGGCTTAGGTACCCATTCCTGGGCCAATCAGTTGTTTCCAGTGCAGAGAAGTAGACTCTGATGGGTACAAGCTCACTGGGTTTCTTTGAACAAGAGTTATCCCCTCTGTTTTTGAGTTTTCTCATCTGGAAGGTGAAGAGCCTGAATATGAAATAAATCCTTACAACTCAGGTCTCATGAAGGGATCTCTCCCTGAGATTCCAGGTTGTGTTATGTGGCCAAATTCTGTTCTGGACTTTCATTCCTCCCTTCCTCCCTCCTGTCTTTCTTCCTTCTTTCCTTCCTTTCTTTCTCCCTCTCTCCCTCCACCACCCTCTCTCTCTCTCTCTCTCTCTCTCTCTCTCTTTCTTTCTCTTTCATTGTTCTCTGTTGTATTCATCTTTTACTTCTCTGTGTTCCCTGCCACATTGTAACTTCTAGAAGACAGAGACCAGCACTTATTCATTATATCCCAAATGCCCAGGGCAGAACATGGCATGTGATAGACACTCAGTAAATGTTTATTAAACAATGGACGGATGGACGCAAGACAGATCACTTTGGCTAACCTCACTTGTCCACAGAGGTGTCTCATCCTGCTCTGAGCAAGATGAAGTGATTACACTGACTTCTGCATTGTGAGTCTGCTGATAAGAAAAGTTAGGCTGCCAGGGCACACAAAAGCCAACAGAACTCACATCTCGTTAGATGTTCTCCTGACCTGCATTCACAGACAATCCTGGTCTCACGGGTATAGCAGAGACCCAAGGGCAGGACACTCAACCCAGTATTAATGAGAGGAGTCGAGGCTGCTCAGATACTTTTTAAAAAGAAATCTTATTAACAGTTACTGAGCCCTTACTGTGTGTCTGGCACCATCTAAGAGCTTTGACAACATTATCTAAACCAGTGGGTCTCAATCGGGGTGATGTGCCTCCCAGGCACATAGGGCAATGTCTGGACACAATTTTGATTGTCACTCTGGAAGTGGTTTGCTGCTAGTAGCTAGTGGGTAGAGGCCAGGGATTCTGCTAAACATCCCATAATACACAGGACAAGCCCCCACAACAAAGAGTAGTCCATCCCCAATGTCAATAGTGCCAAGGTTGAGAAATTCTGATCTAAGTGAATCCCGTCTACAACCCTATTATTATTATTTTCCTGATTTGACTAGAGAGAAAACCGAGGAATGTGTAATTTGCCCAAGAAGTGGGGCTGGGATTTGAACCTCAGTCTTTTGGTTCTAAACCCTGTGCTCTTACAGTCCAGCCTATAACTCTTGACAGCCTATAAGGATGAACTAAATAGGGAACTTTACAGCGACAATCCTGAACCTACTTAATATGCTGGGACTTGAAGATTGCCCACTGTTACAACAGCAGATTTTTACCTAGTTTCATGAGAGAAACTAAAGATGTTACTTTGGTCAGACCTGGGAGTATCTTTAAATTGAATCCAGTTCCTCCTATTGAAACATAATAACTTTTAAAGTAATCTAGTCTCTTCATTACCAGTGCTATAGCCAGTTGTCAAAATCTCTTTTGAGTTGGTAGTTAAAAGGCCCAGCCACACATCCGTAACGTTATTGTCGCTGGCTAAAATCCTTAGCAACGACACAAACGTCACTCAGAATCAAATTACCAGATGTGCCGACAAGATGCTTCTCGATTTAATAGTGTGGTAAAGGATGGCTGGGAGATGTTCTTTGAAGTTGTGGAGGCAAATGTGAAAGCTAATTCAATTTTCAAATGAATAAAAGTGAGAAACTGTTCTTATAAACCTGATATTACCAGATATCTGGCCCAGATATAGGGCCAGAGCATGCTGCTGCCTTGCGTGGGGGAGGAGAGAAGGGAAGAATTTATTTTATTTCTGATAATAAAGAGCTGGGCTCTGCGACCACACAGGTTTGACCTTGGTCCCTGGTGGAGAAGTTGAACAGGAGTGAGGGCTCATTTCCAACTCAGTCAAGAGGCAGGCATCCTCTGTCACCAGTTCCCCTGGGAGCTGCTTGCAAGAGGAAGGGGCCCTCTGAAGCGGCATCCAGGGCCTCGGGGAAATCACATCTCTGTTTACTAGACTTGGAGAGTGTGTAATAGGATTTCCTGAGAGAAAAGGGGATCTCAGATCACCTAGGCCAGTGGCTCTCCAATTATTCACTAGGGCCCCAGGTTTTCACAAAGGCAACTTGCGGGTAAGGAGAAGGAAGCTTTGGAAGAGATTTGGGCCCTGAAATTTGCTTTAATTTATTATATATACAGCTGACCCATGAACAACATAGGTTTAAGCCATGCAGGTGCGCTTATACATGGATTTTTTTTTTTCCAGTAAATACATACTAAAATACGATGTGATCTGTGTTTGGTCGAATCCGTGGTTGTGGAACCGTGGCTATATTTGGACTAGAAAGTTGTATGCAGATTTTCAACTGGGTGGGAGTCGGTGCCCCTAATGGCTACTTTGTTCAAGGGTCGACTGTATACACAGAGATGTAGGTATAGATACACTGGGCTTGGGGGTAAGATATTATCTAGAGAAAAAAGTATTTTGCTGCTAAAGGTCATGAACCCCACTAGTCTACTCACTTAGATGAGAAAAGCTAGGCCCAAGGCCATAAACCACTCAAGGGCTACACTCCAACACCAATTCTCCGACAGCAAATGGATGTCCAATAATTCAATTCAAGTCTGATACTAACTACCTGGAATTAGCATCAAACTGCACATATTGAGGGGCTCAGTCCCACAAGACCAAATCACTTCAGATGCTAGCCACGAGTCCCAAGGGCCACCCACACTCCTCCCTGACCAACGTGGCTATACATTTGGTGGTACCTATGATCCTCCTTCAGGTTCAATAATTAACTAGAAGGACTCACAGAGCTCAGGAAGTGCTGTATTTGTGATTATCATTTTAATATAAAGGAAACAAATGAACGGTCAGATGAAGAGATTCATAAGTTGACAAGGTTTGGAAAGACCCCAAGTACAGGAGCTTCTGTATCTGTGGAGTCTGGGGTGTACCATCCTACCTGTACAGCCATAGGTCACCAACCAGGAAGATCTATGAGCCTCCTTGTCCAGAGTTTTCGTTGAGGTTTCATTAGATAGGTGCAATTGATTAAGTCATTGGCCATGTGCTGAACTCAGCCTCCAGCTGCTCTCCCCTCCCAAGGAGGTCTGGGCAAGAGTGGAGATGAAAATCCTGAGCATATATCTGGAGAAAACTCTAATCTGGAAAGATACATGCACTCCAATGTTCATAGCAGCATTATTTATAATAGCCAAGACATGAAAACAACCTAAATGTCCATTGACAGATGAATGGATATAGAAGATGTGTTTTATATATATACAATGCAATATTACTCGGCCACAAAAAAGAATGAAATAGTGCCATTTGCAGCAACATGGATGGACCTAGAGATTATCATCTTAAGAGAGGTCAGACAGAGAAAGACAAATACCATATGATATCACTTATATGTGGAATCTAAAAGAATGATACAAATTAACTTATTTACAAAACAGAAACAGACTTACAGACCTAGAAAGCAAATTTATGGTTACCAAAGGGGAATGGTGGGGGGGAAGGATAAATTGAGAATTTGGGATTAACAGATACAAACTACTATATATAAAATAGTAAACAACAAGGACCTACTGTATAGCACAGAGAACTATACTCAGTATCTTGTAATAACCTATAATGGAAGAGAATCTGAAAAAGAATACACACACACACACACACACACACATATGTATAACTGAATCACTGTGCTGTACATTTGAAACTAACACAACATTCTAAATTATCTAAACTTTAATAAGAAAGCAGAGTGAGGCTAGAAGTTCCAACCCTCTAATTGCATGCTTAGTGTTTCTGGTGTGGCCAGACCCTCCCTAGAAAGTATCTAAGGGTCCACCATGAGTTACCTCTTTACGTAAACTCAGGTGTGCTCAAGAGGAGTTCCTTATGAATAATAAGATTCTCCTACCATTCAGGAAATTCCAAAGATTTTTGAAGCTCTGTGGCAGGAACCAGGAACAAAGACAAGATTTTTCTTTTTTATAATCATACCTCCAGGTCAGAGGTTGACACCACCACTCCTTCTTTCTCTGTCACCCCAGCTTCCCTCTTGAGAACTGGCTGGGTGTTTTCAGAGTGTAGCCATGTGTTATTTTACAGAGGAGTGAAAGCAACTCAGAGATGCTGAGGACCTCAGTGGCTAAGCTGGTCTGAAACCTTGGTATCTAACCCCGAATTCTCTGAGACTCTGTGTAGGGTTCTCTGTTTGTTTCCTATGGCTGCTGTAGCCAAGTATCAAAAATTTAATGGCTTTAAACAACACACATTTATTATCTTCCAGATCTGGAGGCTGGAAGTCTAAAATGGGTCCTCAGGGCTGTGTTCCTTCCGGAGGCTCCAGGGAGAATCTGTTGCCTTGTCCTTTCTGGCTTCTAAGGCCCTTTGCATCTTTTAGTTCATGACCTCCTTCCTCTGTCTTCAAAGCCTGCAGTGTAGCATCTTCAAACCATCTCTCTCCCTCTGCTTCCATCATGACATGACCTTCCATCTAACTCTGACCCTCCTTGCGTCCCTCTTCTAAAGGCCCTGTGATTATATCAGGCTCATCAGGATAATCCAGGATGATCTCCCATCTCAAGATCCTTAACTTGATCACATCTGCAAAGTCCTGTTTCCCTTGTAAGGTAAGATATTCACAGGTTCCAGAGATGAGGATGCGGACATCCCTGGGAGGCCACTATTCAACTG
This sequence comes from Delphinapterus leucas, assembly GCF_059928025.1. Classification (NCBI taxonomy): domain Eukaryota; kingdom Metazoa; phylum Chordata; class Mammalia; order Artiodactyla; family Monodontidae; genus Delphinapterus; species Delphinapterus leucas. Next base: position 24,533,531 of record NC_143143.1, read on the forward strand.
ACCACGCACAGTTCTATCCTTTCACCATCAGGGGCATGCATTTATTAGCCTCAGCCCGTTTTTGCTGCATTACAGATGAATGGTGACTACTGTTGCAGAGGAGGGACAATGTCTCTTTTCTCCAAGCTTGTTTCTCTGGCTAACCCCTTCCTAGTTTTGCTAAGGGATGAGGACCTCTCAGGGTCATATTTACTCGAGGGGAGAAAACTTCGTTCGAGGTTGATGTGCTCTTGCTTTCACTCCTCCCTGCTCTGTGTTGCTGGTTTGTGTTGCATTTCTGGACATCCCACATTGCAGGTGGGACAGGATGTTAAGAAATACTGTCTAGTCATCCTGCAGCCTCCAACTCAGCCCTCACTGGAGAGTCCTGCAAAGCAGTCTTTGTATTTTTCTGACTAAATCAATCGGTGATTCATTTTCTACTTGGACAAAGTTTGACCATTCATAAGAGATGGTTAACTGCCCAAGCAGCGTTTGCAAACCCATTTTTTCCTCTCTCATCATCCATTGATTTGCTGTGTGAACTTCGGGAATTTGTTTCCTTCTCCCATTTTTCTAAGAGAAAGCTGTAGTAGATCTCATGAGAAATGTTCTTACTTCCATGGTTCTGCAGAGGTCAGCGGTCTTCGGCCCTCAGGGGGTTTTGTGCCCCCTCCCTGCCCAGAGGACATTCAGCGCTGCTTGGAGGCATTTTGGTTGTAACAACTTGGGAAGGGGGCTGCTACTGGCATCTAGTGGGTAGATGCCAATCCAACAGTGTGCAGAACAGACCCCACAACAAAGAATTGTCTGGTCCAAAATGCCACCAATGCTACAGTTCAGAAACCATGAGGAGGAAAAAAAAATATCCTGGTGATTTCAGTCTCTTTCTCTGTGGATTTACTTGTCCTCTCAGTGGGAGGGAGAGTGAGTAATCCTGTTTGTCAGAATATGGGACAATTGTTGAAGCATATTAATAAGCAGTCAGGGTCTTTGGGCTCCCAAAGCTTCAAAAACAAGAGCCAGGCTGTCTACTTCCTCTGGTCTCATCTGCCCCCAGACATAGTAAATCTTCTTTCTCCTGTCCTGTTGCTGACCCCTGCAGTAAAAACAATAAGCAGGGCGTCCCTGCTGAGGACAGCCGATGAGGGAGGAGCCTGCCTTTCACTGATGTCTGCTAGTGTGGACTCCAAGCCTGTGCTGGATGCTTTGTTATGCTTTCCTACATTAAAGGTGTGTCCTTTTCAGGGTTAGATTTGGGGAGGGGGGCCTGTGAGCCCCCATCTAAGCCATTTTCTATAATACAGTTTTACCAAATGATGAGGATTTGGTGGTGATGGGGGTGGGAGAGTGCAAGTCATCAATGAAGCTCATGGAAACTATACTACTTATAAAGCTCAGGGTTCCAGCTCTTCATGTAAATTTCCATTAACCAGGAAGGGGGAAAGGAATGCATTTTAGACTTGAATCCTTTGCATTTGGGTATCTTGGTGACTTTGGGATGAGGCATAAACAAGGATAAGTACTCAGGTCTATTTCTTTGTCTTTATTCCCCAGGTCATGGGGAAGGCAAGGCTCTGAGCAGAGCCAGGTAAAGCCTCCAAACAGGCTTTTTCTCAAGTAAGGCTGTAAACCACATGGGCTTGGGGAAACCAGCACATTCCAGCGAGGAAGGCTTCTTTGGACTCTGTCTCGGATTGAACTGTGACTGCTATACGGGGAAGTCAGGTCCTCGGCTAGCAGGAATATAGATGGCCAAGAGGAACTTTTACATTACGTTGGAGCAGAAAAACCTTCCTTCTTCCGATGACAGAAAGAAAAAAAAAAGGAAAAAAAAAAAGATAGGCCATTGCTTCCTGTTTAAGAGATAAGCTGTATTGTTATACAAGCTATGTAGTTATAGAGGATTTTAATTCTTCCTTTAAATGCAGAGAAAAACAACAATTTTGAAATGGCTCTATTGATCAAAAAATAACTACCGGCTGCAAACAGTTATTCACACTACAAAAGGCATAAGCCTCCTTTATCTTAACAAGAATATTATCTTGTTAAAGTTAATAGTTATTGAGCTTCTTGTTATGTCCCAGGCACTGTTTGAGGGTGCTGGGAAAATACAGTCTAACTGAATTTTCACTCCAATCCTCAGCCATAGGTGCTGTTATTACCTTGATTTTACAGATAAGGGAACTGACGATCAGAGAGGTGAAGCAACTTGTCCAAGGTCATACAGCTGGTAAAGTGTTACAGAAGGAATTCTGAACCTAAATCTGGCTGACTAAACAATCCCTCTTAACCACAGTCCCGTAGAATTTTTATCCAGGCTGGTCCTCAATATTTTCACATCCAGACTCTATCTTGGGAGTGACCAGAAACTCGCTCTGTGATTTTCTTTTCTTGTAATGTCTTGGATACAGTTTTGGTGTCAGGGCAATGCTGGACTCATACAATGAATTAGCAAGTGTTCCTCTTCCATTTTTCAGGAAGACTTTGTGTAGAATTGATATTATTTCTTTCTAAAATGTATGGAATTTACCAGTGAAGACATCTGAGCCTAGAGCTTTCTTTGTGAGAAATGCTTAAGCTACAATTTCATTTTAATAGATAGCACTGTTTAGGTTACCTATTTCATCTTGAGCGAGCTTTCCTAGTTTGTGTCTTTCAGGAAATTTGTCCATTTCAACCAACTTGTTGAATATATGGACATAAGGCTGTTCATAATATTCACCTTACTATCCTTTAAATATCTACAGAACCTGTAATGAGATCACCTTTCTTAATCCTGGTATTGGTATTTGTGTCTTCTTTTTTTTTTTTTTGATCAGTCTGGCTAAATGTTTATCAAATACACTGATGTTCTCAAAGAATCAGCTTTAGTTGTATTGATTTTCTCTGCTTTTTTCTCTGTTTTCTATTTCATTTGTCTCTGCTCTCATATTATTACATCCTTTCTTCTGCTTACTTTGAGTCTAACTTGCTCTTCATTTTCTATTTTAAGGTGGAAACTGAGGTCATTAATTTGAGACCTTCACAGCTTTATAAGGAAGGCATTTAAATCCTACAAATTTCTCCCTAACAATATCCCACACCTTACCATGTGCTATGTTTTCATTTTCATTTAGTTCCAAATACTTTCCAATTCCCCTTTTTGATATCTTCTTTGACCCATGGGTTATTTAGAAGTATGCTATTAAATTTCCAAATATTTTGAATTTCCAGAGATCTTTCTGTTATTAACATCTAACTTAATTCCATTATAGTCAGAAAATACACTTTCAATGACTTGAATCCTCTTAGCTATATTGGGACTTGTATTTGGTGCAGGATATAGCTAAATGTCCTGTGTGGACATTCAAAACAGTGAAATGAATGTGTATTCTGCTACTGTTGAACGTTCTAGAAATGTTAATTCAGTGATGCTGGTTCAGTGCTGTTCAAGTCTTCTATTTCCTTGATTTTCCATTTACTTGCTCCATCAGTTATTGAGAGAAGAGTTTGATTTTTCTAACTGTAATTGTGGAATTCTTTATTCCTCTTTGCATTTCCCTGTTTCTTCTTTGTGTCTTTTCAAGGTCTGTTACTGGGTGCATAAACACGTATGTCCTCTGGAGTAATCGACCCCTTTATTGTTATGAAATAAACTTCTTTATTCTTTGCTCGGAAATCTATTTTCTCTGATAGTAACATAACTTCTCTGGCTTTTTATAAAACTAGTGTTAGCATGGTATATTTTTTCTATCTTTTCGTGTTTAACCTATTTGTGTATTTATATTTAAAGAGCATTTCTTGTATTTCCAGCATACAGTTAGGTCTTGTTTGTCTGTTTTGTTTTTTTTTAATCCAAATTGGCCTTCTTGCCTTTTAATAAGGATGCTTAGACCATTTAAATTTAATATGATTATTAATATAGTTAAGTTCATGTCTATCATCTTGCCATTTTTATTAGATCCATTTGTTTCTTTGTTTCTTTTCTGTTTCTTCCTTTTGTTGAATTGAGTATTCTTTATGGTTTCATTTTTTTAAGTTACAGCTTTATTGAGATGTAATTCACATGCCATAAAATTTAGCTTTCTAAAGTGTACAACTCAGTAGGTTTTAGTAAATTCAGAGTTGTTCAACCATCACTACTGTCTAATTCCAGATGATTGTCATTATGCCCCAAAGAAAGCCATATCCATTATGTAGTCACCCCACACTCTTTACTCTCCCCAGCCTGTGGCAATCACTATTCTACTTTCTGTCTTTGTGAATTGTTTGTTCTGGATATTTCACATAAATGAAATCACAAAATATGTGTCCTTTTGTGATGTGTTCTTTCCCTTTGCATAATGTTTTCAAGGTTCATCCGTGGGATAGCATGTATCAGTACTTCAGTCCTTTCTATAATTGAATAATATTACATTGTATAGATATACAACATTTTACTTTTCCATTCGTAAGTTGATGGATACTTGGGTTATTTCAATTTTTTGGCTAATGTGAATAGTGCTGCTATCAACATTTATGTACACATTTTTGTATGGCTGTATATTTTCAAATCTCTTGGAGATATACCTAAGAGTAGAATTGCTGTCAAATGGTAGGTATGTTTAACGTGTTTGTGAAATTAACAAACTGTTTTCCAAAGTGGCTGCATCATTTTACAATCCCACCAGCAATATGTTAAGGTTCTAATCTCTCTAAATCCTGTCTATACTTGTTATTGTCTTTTTGTTTATAGCCATTGCAGTAGGTATTCAGTGGTATCTCATTATGGTTTTGATTTGCATTTCCCTAATGACTAATTATATTTAGCATCTACCCATCTGCCTAGTGGCCATTCGTTTATTTCCTTTGGAGAAATGTCTGTTGAAATCCTTTCCTCATTTTTATTTATTTTTTTAAAGGATTTTTGTTTTTTATGTGGACCAGTTTTAAAGTCTTTATTGAATTTGTTACAATATTGCTTCTGTTTTATGCTTTGGTTTTTTGGCCACGAGGCATGTGAGATCTTAACTCCTCGACCAGGGATTGAGCCCACACCCCCTGCATTGGAAGGCAAAGTCTTAATGGAAGTCCCATTTCCTCATTTTTAAATTGAGGGTTTTTTTTTAATTGTTGAGTTATAAGGCTTTATATATTCTGGATACAAGGTCCTCATCTGATATAAGATTTGCAAATATTATTTCTTAATCTGTGGGTTGCCTTTTAACTTTTTTTCATGTTGTCTTTCAAAGCACAAGTTTTTAATTTCGATGAAGTTCAATTTATCTAATTATTTTTTGTCATTTATGTTGAATGTCATATCTAAGAAAGTTTTGCCTAACACAAGGTTACAAAGATATACTCCTATTTTTTATGGGAGTTTTATAGTTACAACTCTTACACTTAGTTTGACAAAATGTTTTGAGTTAATTTTTGGTGTGAGGTAGGGATCTAGTTTCATTCTTTTACTTGTGAATATCCAGTTATTCAAAATCATTGTTGAAAAGACTATTCTTTCCCTCACTGAATTGTCTTGGTACCTTTGTCAAAAATCAATGGACCATAAATGTGAGGGTTTATTTCTGGACTCTTAGTTCTATTTCCTTGATCTATACGTCTAACCTTATGCCAGTACTACACTGTGTTGATTCTGTAGCTTTGAAGTAAGTTTTGAAATCAAGGACTGTAAGTCCAACCTTATTCTTCTTTTCAAGATTGTTTTGGCTATTCTAGGACATATGAATTTTCAGATCAGCTTGTGAGTTCCTGAAAAAAGTCCAGTTGTAATAGTGATAAGGACTGAGTTGAATCTGTAGATCATTTTAGAGAGTGTGGTAGATATAGTAATGACCCCCAAGAAGATAGCCATGTTCTAAGCTCCTTAAGCTGTGAATATGTTACCTTACATGGCAAAAGGGATATTGTAGATGTGATTAAGTTAAGGATCTTAAGATGAGAAGGTGATTCTGGATTATCCTGGTGGACTCAGTGTCCTTTATAAGAGGCAGGAAGGAGGGTCAGAGTCAGAGAATGAGACGTGACAAAAGAGGCTGTTGCTGGAGTAATGGGACCACAAGCCAAGGTCTGTGGGCAGCCACTAGCAGCTGCCTAAAAAATCTTAAATTGGGCTGGAAATGGAGGATATGGAGGTGAGCAAAAATAAACAAACAAAACAATCTGTATTCTAGTGGAGCTTAATCAAATAAACTTATCTATTTAAAAAGTGCTTACAGGGGGAGATAAGAGCTTATAACAACTGTCTTGGATTTAATATGTTGGGAGGAGGCAGCTGACATCAGAATTAGTTGCCCAGAAGAGGTATGAAAGAAAGAGGAGGGGCTAATTTGATGAAGCAGGTGAGGCAGACACTCCAGGCAGAAGAAACTAACATGCAAAGGCCAGGAAGCAAAAAGCAGACTTCAGCTTTGCCTCCAAGCTTTCAACTCAGAGCATGTTGGAGCAAGAGCTATTCCCTGGCCTCGTTTCCCCTCATCACCTTGGAGGCCCCAGCAATGCTGAGTCCAGCTAGGGGCTGGCTTGCTTGCTTTTGGAGGATAAATGTCTCTCTCCCTATCCTCTTGTGACCCCCCCACCCCCACCAGATCACTTTCTGCCACTCAGCAGGTCCCACAAGCACCTGGCTTAAAACATGCAGTGTGAACTGACTGAGGTTCCTGCGTGTTATTGCTTCTCTAATTAGCTAGCACACCTGCACTGCCAGTGGCTTCTCCTGAGCCTATGAGGCCACCAGAGGTCGCATTAACAGGCTTGGTATAAGTCATTGCCATGAAAGCTCAGGGTAATTAATTCTAATACTGGGAACTGCTCAAGACTAATTCCATTACTGTGAAATCAGGGCAAAAAAAAAAAAAAAAAAATCATGCTGTCACTTAGCAACTTCCTACATCTGATGCTTTTTGTTACATGACTTCCTTTTCCTCATGACCAGCTCATCCATTAGGTACAATAGTACTTATTGCTCTTCTTGTTTTACAGATTCTAAGAAACTAAGGCACAGAGAGGTCTTTAAAGTCACACAGCTTCAGTGCTGGAGCTGGGATTCCATCCCATGTCTAAGTAATAACTTAGGTCATGTTCTTTCTAGTACCCTCCATGAGCTATGCTTTTAATACTTTGAACTATATTTTACATCGAGAACTTAACTAACCGTTCTTATTACCTGAGAACTGATGCAGCAGGCGTCTACAGTTGTATATGTATATTTTTAATTGCATGATCTCTGTCTAAATAAAACCCTTTGGCCCTATTGCATGTCCTGGCACTGTTGATTGTCTGGTCCAGGGAGAGACTCTGGAGTCTCTGTCCAAGCCTTCTGCCTCCCTGAAGACGTAACTAGGAAAAAAGGTAACAGAAAGCAACTTGCTGATCCTAATTGCTTTGCAGGGTGTACATGTCTCAGATCAAATACCATTTTGTCCTCTTTTTCCCCTTTGGAGGGGAATTAATTAAGCTCTAATTACACTGACAGGAAAAATAGAAGCTACAATAAAGTTATTTTTTTTAGAAAGCTATTAACAAGGTCTGAGCACAGAGCTTGTCATAACCCAGGGAATGAGCCTCATTTGAATTTTATGACCTCTCCATTTCCATTTTTTTATTAAACCTTTTCTTACAATCCTTAATATGTCTTCCTCACATGGTATAATCATCCTCGGGAATTTTCAGGCGTTAAATTAGATACTTGGGGGCTACCCGACTCCTCCTGCTTTCGGTCACAGCATGCTGTACCCCATGAGGCAGATTAATAATAATTTTTAAAAACTGATTTAAAAGTTCATATCAAGTTTTTTCCATCTGGAAGGAGTCTGACTTGCAGAGCCCCTCTGGTCCAGGCAAATTAGATGGGAGTGAAAGTTTTCCATGTTAGAGAGAAAGTTTAAAAGTGTATTGCAATCAGGGCATCTCACTGCAAAGGGGAAACTCAGTTCTTTTTCCCCATCAAACAGAAGCCAGCCATGCAGACAGGGCTGGGCTGATGTGAAGGTGGAAAGGACCTTCCCACAAGGAGGGATAGGAGAGGCCTCCTTGGCCTGCTGTGCTGCACAACGCTGTCCTGAATGTCACAGCTTGAAAGATAAACTGTCCCAGAAGGAGCTGTGATCTGCCAAGTCACACAACGAAGGGCAGAGCTGTGTCTCAATCCTAGACCTAGACCCACGCATGGTTTCTCTACCACACGTGGCTGGGCCACCTGGGTAGGGTCTTCAGAATTCAAATGCTCAATCCCAAGCCTCCATCTACTGAATCACAACATCTAGGAATGGGATCTTGGAATCTCTATTTTTTCAAACGTCTCCAGGCGGATTCTGATGACTAGTCAGGCACGGGAGTCATCTGATTAAAATGTCAAGAATAGATGAAAAACACAAGTTTTCAGGGAAGAGGAACACACTAGGTATCCCAAATGGCAGAGAAGAATGAAACATACTCCCAAGAGGCTGGAGCTTCTAGCCTAGATGGTTCCCACCAGGGAATTTCTTTGAAATTTTCTCATTTATCCTAAAAATGATATAATTTTGGATTCCATTTTAATAATAACCATTATATAAACATATGCATATATATGTGTGTGCATATCTATGTGTGTGTGTGTGTGTGTGTGTGTTCATACCCCAGATGTTAGCTGGCTCCAGAATACCTGTTACATTTCCTAGAACAGCCCATGCTCTACCCAATGGATATACACAGCCTTTCCCAAAATGTCTAAAAATCCATGGTGGGGTAGGGGTGGGTGCTTATAACCTCAGGTTCATCTCTGGGCTCTAAATTCCTGTTTCCACTAAATCTGTTTCTGGATCTTCTCACCATTCCATGGACATCACCTCCACTTTCTGATGCATGTAAAGTGACCCATACTTGATTTCCAGTAAAATCAATTCTCACAAAATATTGGTCTGTACAGTACACTCTAATAATGATTTTTTGGGGAAGAACAGGGGAGAAATGCATGGAGGAGGGGCAATGATGTGCAGGACCAGGCTCATACAGGCTCACAAGAGCCAGCTATTAAATTTTCAAGATTCTTGCAATCTGGTTGTTAAACACAGCCATTATTAAAAATTAAATTATATAAACTTATAATTAAATAAACTATGTTATTGATAAAGGTAATAAATATCCAAAACTCATTACTTACTAATCATTTCACTACATTCTATTATTATCTATACCATAGATATAGATATAGAGGTTGTCTACTACATTCATGTGGCAGAAATATTATAAAATGAGCTGCTATTGCATCTCTTCCCAATTCTATGTTCAATGATTTCATATTGGCAGAATGAAATTGGCCATGGTGAGAGTTTTTATACCACATAAATTGGCAAATGCTATAAATCAAAGCTTGATTAACTGTTTTGTTGATTGCCTAGACTTAAAAGTTCATGGAGACTATGTTAATAATATCAGTTAAATTTAAGTGTGTCATACCTGTGACTCGCATAAAAGGCTGAAGAAATTTTTGTCAATATTTGAAAACTATTACCCATTTTAGCAAAGGAGTCATTCATGTCATTGACAAATGAGTGAAGTTCTGACAGGTCTGTCTCCCTTGTTTCACTTCCATCTTATTCACCAACATAAATGAAAATATCAACCAACGTTCATGTCAGAATTACACTTGTAATCAAGTATTTATTTTTAGCCCAATTCTATCAAATCATGGTTGAATTGTGACCACAGATCAGCTATAGATACAAGAATTCTGCAAAATTCATGAAAGTATTCTGTGAGAATCGAGTGGTTAGATGGTAAAGAATAGCCTATATTTTGTTCTCATTTGTAAATTGTGTGTTACACATCCTTCATGTCAGTAAAGGTTTGGATAAACTTATGTATGTTTCCCTGGAGAACTAGTTGTTAAACGTTTACCAGCCCAGCCCTCAGAAGGATTTATATCATGATAATATAAACACATTGAATAGTAAACATATATGTGTGTGTATATATACATATACTTTCTCACCTCAAAAACGGGTAATTTTTCTTCTTCCTCCCTCTCAGGTTCTTTATCTTCTGCAAAGCTATTTAATCATCTCTTTCATCGGGGTATTGGATGTTTGCAGGTTACCATCCAAACATCCATGTCCCTTTCCCCATCAACAGCCTATTACACTTTCAATGTGGAATGCACCCCTCCTCCCCTCTCAGTTTTACTGTTTGAGTAGAATGAACCCTTCCCTACCTACAGGAATTAGCTCTGAGAGGCTTAAGCCAATCAGCATGTGCCAGCTTCCTGGCTACAGTGATTGGTTCAGAGTTGAACACATGACCCAATGTAGGCCATTGAGGGAGAAGGAAACCCAGGACTTAAGGAGGAGATAAAGAGATATCCACCAGAACTTGAGGATGAAGCCAAAGACAAAGGAAAGCAAAGAGGAAAGACAAAATCTGGGTCCTTGGTAAAATCATTTGAAGACGAAGCCTTATCTGAAGCCAGATCTTCCTGATTTTTAGGTACAAGAAGTAATACACGCCCTCTGTTTTTAATGCAAATTTGAGTTGAGTTTTCTGTTACTTGAAACCAAAAATATCCTTCACTTTTATACTTGTTTTGGCTCCTTACTTCAGGTGCCTCACTTTCTACCCCAAGGCTAATAAAGCCTTTGAGTAAACATAGGAATTTCTTCCCTAAGAGAAATTCTATTCACGCTAATAAGATTTTAAAAAAATAATTTAAGTACATAAAAGTAGTATTTATAATAACTTATTGTCAAGCAAAACGAACATTCTAGAAAGTTGCACCACATTTATTCCATGGCTTCTGAGTACTTGCTAGCAGAATTGTATACTTAGAGATGTGCTCACTTCAATTTGAGAAGCCTGGCACTAAAGCATTAGGACACCACTTGTGTCTCAGACGGTCAACCCTTGGTTGATTATTCATGTGTTTTATGCCAGTCACAGAGTAGGGTACTGAGAGAGCTGGATGTAACATGGAGTAATTTGAGGGAGATGAAGGATGATGATTATGGTGACTATAATGATAATTAGAGCAAAAACTTACATTGTGCTTGCTATGTGCCAAGTTCTTTCCATGAATTAATCCTCACTGCCATCCTAGAAGGTAGGCATTGCCCTCCCTAATTTATAGGTAAAGACGTGAAAATGGTTGCCCAAGGTCATACACCTTGGCTTCTGAGTCTGCACTCTGTCCACTAGGTTGTACTGCTTCTCCACTGTGTGCTTGGGAGAAAATGGAAATGTATCTAGATCCAACTCACAGGAATAGGTGAGCCCTGGTGGGGATCTGCCTTTGAGGCTTTGAGCGTGGTTGTGGAGTCCCAGCATCCACAAAAGATGCTTAACCAATGCCAGCACAGAGATCAAATGCAATTTATGCTTGAAGGGAGCAGCAGGTAGCCAAGAGCACAATTTCCATGGAGCAGATAAGGCCATCAACAGTCAAGGAACAGAGGTCAGAAAGATGTAGAACATGTCAGCAAGGAGAGGGAGTAGGATGAAGACATTGGTTCAGAATGGAGACCATAAACAATAAAAGGGCACCAAAGGATGATTTTTCTGTATCAAAGTAGGAAAGGTTCAAAGGTTGAAGGCCAGGCACTTGGCCAGAGAGGTCCTGGAGTAGATAATATCACAATAATAATATGTCACGAGCCATGTCAAAACTCAGTTGCATACAATAACGAGTATTTATTTCTGGTTCACAGATTTGTGGGCCAGCTGGCGATACCAGTTATAAACGAGTAAAGATGCAATATTAGCGGTGATAGATAGATGACCTAGGCTACACTGTACTCCAAGCTGGAAGCTGGGTTCAGGTCAATTCCACGTGTCTCTCATTCTCTTTGGACCAGCAGGTGAGCCAGGGCAGGTGTATGTCATGGCAATGACAAAAACACAAGACAGCAAGTCTAATCATACAAACACATTTCAATCTCTGCTGGCATCTTGTCTGATATCACCCCACTGGCCAAGGCAACTCACATGACCAAGTCCAAAGGCAGAGGGTAGGGGAACACTGCCCACCATGAAACCATGGCAAGGAGGTACGTGTCTAATACTATTCCAAAGGAGGGCATAATTAAGACCAATAATTAAATCTACTACAAGCCCCAAAGATAAACTTTGCCTTATAGTGATATAAAGATCTACCCCCAAGGTGTAAGATAGTGCCCTTGGCATTGAAAAAGGAAAATGGGGAAGGTCCCATAGAGTGACCATGTATATGAGAGACTAAAGGACATAAATGGGGGGAGGGGTCGCTTTTCCCAGGCTTTGATGAACATAGACAGATGAGCCATGGCTATTTGTAAGGCAGCCCAGTGGAAAGACCCACTCAAGACTTATCGATCAAAACTGTGCTCAGGCCAGTTATAAACTTACTAGTTTAAGGTACAATGTTAGTGGCGATAGATAGGTAGATGTCTTGTTTCTGAGGATTCTCGGGTCACCTTACTATGCACCAAGCATAGCCAGCACAACAGATGGCTAAGTTTGTGCTCAGAAGGTTTCTCCCTGTCCTGCTGGCTACATTAGGTCTGTTTCTTAGAGGAGGCATGCAGTGATACAGAGTGATTGTGTTTCCTTGCCAATTTCACCTCTTCCTTCTTGATCAAGCCTCTTTCAGTCCTCTTTTCTTCCCATCAGAGAATGCAGCCACGGCCAAAGGCAGGCTCCCCATTAGAAACCACCGCCCAGTCAATCTACATTCGTGACTTCCTGAGCTAAATGAGCTTTACGACTTTTATTTGGCTCTTTGAATCTGAGACCACATCCAGTATTCCTTGGGGGTCAGGGCAACCTAGCTAGATTTATTGGATATTAGAGTCAGAAAGGGTAAGGAATCTACGCCTACATAAACATCAACATCTACTCTTTATTTTGCACCGGCAGCCTCAAAAAGCCACAAAAGAAACAATTTTAGATCCAGGGTTTTCAACGCTAACTGCATGTTAAAGTCACGTCACCATGGGAGCTGTGATATCATAGATGCCTGGGTCCCTTCCCAGACCAATTAAGTCAGGATCTCAGGGTAGAGAGAGTGCCTGGACACTGTTTTGGGGTTTGTTCATTTTTAAGCTCTCCAGATGTTTCTAATGTGTAGTCAGGTGTGAAAAATCATTATTTTAGAGTCTCCAGTTTAATCAGCACAGGGCTGTATTGGTCTGGCAATTTCTGTTACAAAATTCCTGTGAAAATATAAAATACACTCATATTCATTCGGTGTTCAGTTTTGAAAAACCTAACTTTTTCTGAAGATCAGAACATCATTTTTCTTTGTTCTGAAAATTCTGCCCCAATCTTCAGCCAAAAGCAAGGTGGAGGCATGTCTTTTTAACCATAACAGGAATAATAATCAGGAATCATGGTGTTGGTGAGAGTGTTTTATAAAGTGTCAGGACGTCTTGGCCAACCGTGCTCAGACATAGAATGTTGTAAGTTTTTCTTTCTTTTCTCCTCAGGAATTTATGTGCATCTGTTGATATACATGGAGGCTTTTGTTTTACAATCAGGGAAGAACTGGGAGCTGGTATTTTGTTGGGTCAAAAAGGGAGAAAGAAGACAACCGTGGAGGGGCCTGCATGTTATCTCCCTTCCCCTGGCCTCTGGGACTGCTCTTTTCTTATATGTGCTTGAAACTGCCTTGTCCTTAGACGTTGTGGACTCTGAGTATTTTCAGAGTTCTTTTAGGAGCAGATGACAAAGCGTAAGGTAAAGCTGGAGGAAGATCATTTTCCCTTCCTCTGAACTGAGCCCTCTAGAGCATCCTCAGTCAGAAATGGTCATTCCCATTTTACAGTTGAGACAATGGAGGCACAGAAAAAGTAAGAAATTTGCTCAGCATCACTCAAGAGAGATAAGCAGAGATCTGAACTCAGATCTTCTACACCCCAAATTCTTTGCATCAGCAAAGAATTCTCTAAGAGAGAAAACCACAGTATTTGGGGGAACTAGACGCAGAACTATATATATATTATCTTTAGTTAATAGCTCCCTGACGTCAGTTGCTCTGGACACTTATGGTGACTTCTTGTTGAGAAATCTCTTCAAGTAATTTCTAAGACATCAGCAAGTCCTATGACTTCATTTTCCACCAATAACCCACTGCTGTGGAAAGAACATGAAACTTCTGGGTTCACTTTTGCAACAAGGAATGGAAAGATTTCCTTGCCCAAATGCTTCTGTCTTTTAGTTTCTCCACCAGGGAGTGGAAATGGAAACACAGGAAGCAGAGACCTGGGGCATCAGTGACTCTTCTCCACCAGGGCTGCTATTCCTTAGGGTCTAGAGGCTGCCTTGGGAACCACCTCTATGGTAAAGAATAGAGATTGCAAACTTTTTCCAACCAGGAATCTCCTGAATGGTTTGGAATTTGCCCTGAATGGCCAGGCTGGAGAATTTATTTTCAAAGCTGACCTCAACTTGGAAATCTTGCAGCTGAGACACAGGGAAGAGTCTGGTCGTCTGTGTCTGCATTCTGTGCTGATTTCTTTCTCGTGCTCTGAGCTGGCTTGGTCACAGTTTGAGTTTTTATTTTTTCCTCTACGTTTCCCAAATGCAGCCTTGGCACGCTCTCCTCTATTAAAAATCTCATTTTGCCATAAGCGGGGTTAGTTAGACGTTCTTAGATTCCACTGCAACACTCTAGTCAGTGAACTTGACCAGGTGCCAGAGAAGCTGGTGGGCGTGCTGGTGGTGCAGAAACGCGGCTTTCTGCTACAAACACATTTAGTGTATAACCCTAAATTTCTTATTACTTTTCTGAAGCACGAGAGCAGCATGGGAGATGATACAGACATTCCAGAGAGGAAAGGTGAGGGTGGGGGGAGAACCAGCCTTTCTGCGATGAAGCAAATCATTCCACATTGCTGATTTACCTGGGAGATTATTCTGCCCTATCTATTATTGGAATGGAGTGTCAAAAATATTCCTTTTCCTCAAACATGTGAGAGGTTGCGAAACTCATTTCCATTGAAAACACCTGGCCATGATTTCTCAACTAAGGAAATAACCATCTCTAAAGTTATCTGTGGAAGTCAGGGAGCCAATAATGTTTGGCTACTGTGACGTTTATTTGGCTTAATGGGTTCCTTCCTGAGAATTTAATGTCTTTTCCACATGCGGCGGCTACAGTGGAATTGAAACTGACATACTTCTTACCCGCGGGTCCTTTCTTCTCTTTAGATGATGTGAAAAATGAGCCCAATTGCAATTCTCTTGTTATGTTCACTCACCTAACATTGAACAAATGTCTGCTGAGCACCCCATTTTCTCTTTCAGCCATAGAACTGCTTTCTCGTCTTCCCGAGTACCTGGAAGCTTGTCCCGGGCTGCCCAGGTCCACCCTGCTGTACAGCCTCCAGGAATCGGCTCTGGGTCCTCCCCGCACTGTCTCTCCATTTGTGCAGGCTCCTTCTTACAACACGTATGAGAACAAAAATCATACAGTCGGGATTTTAAAAAAACTCAATTTAATGAATATTTGACTCTGCCTAGGGCCCTGTTTGCAATGGAAAGACCTGTCAGTCTTCTTTCCTGACTTCCCAGGTGGATGATCTCAAGAGGGAGATGTACTCATATGCAGGGTGATATTCAAAGTCCTTGATAACAGGTATGTAGGAGCGCCCACAAATCAGAAGGACAATGGCTTCAGCACTGGAGCAGACCCCTGAAAACCCTGAGTGAGCTGGGCAACAGTCCTCTATTAGCTGGATTGTGAGACGTTCTGGTTGAGTGGCTGGGATGGTGCAGGAGGAGGCTGGAGCACCAGAGACTGGGGTCAGCATGTATCTGTTTCTACCAATCAGAATGGAGGTATGCTGATGTTTAACCGACTTAGGTAAGTGTGCCAGGGCACACCAGCAGAACACCAGCCCTGCTTGGACAGAAATAGAGGGTATATGTGGGTCTGCACATCAGAAACCTTCTGGGGCATTTATTAAAAATTCAGAATCTGGGTCCCTAATTCTGGTTCTGATTCAGTGATTCTAGGGTGGGTGATTCTAGGGTGGGAATACGTATTTTTAACAAAAGTCTTAGTGACCATGATGGGACCAGCTGATAGACCTGGATCTGGAAATGGTTGTTAACATGCTGGACAAGAGGGCAGGCCCTGGGGTCTGGTGGGTCTGGGTTAAACTCTCTGAGTCCCAGTTTACTCAGCTGTAAAATGATGCTAACGATGGTGGTTATGAGGATTAAATGAGAAAGTGTTTCTGAAATGCTTAGTCCAGACCTGGCCCAGAGAAAGCACCCCATGACCCCACCCAATTCCCATCCAAAGCAAAGTGGAAGGAAAGCTCTCAACTGAACCTTCTAAGGTGTCTGTGGGGATGGAGACTCCTGGAACTGCCCTCACTCGAATAAGGCAGTATTTCTTAGTATGAGAATCTACATTTTTAACACATACCTCCACATCATTCTTATGTTCACTACGTTGAAAACAAACATTGCTCTAGTTGGAGAAAGAATAAACAGTAGTTTCAGATCACAAGAGTGGGTGGCTACCTGCTCTGCCTGCATATGAGGGGGATCTGAACACGGCCAGTATGAATGAATGATTTAGGCCCTGGAGGACTGGGGCTCCAGCATCTGGGCTGCCTGTCACTACACTCCCTGTATCCACTTCCCTCTGGGATGTTTAAGCTCCCCCTCCCACATATCATGAAGACAAAATGAGCTAATGGGGATGCAAGTATCTGTGCCTAAGAAAGCATTTTAATTAATGACACAAATCCATAGTCCCTTTGGTCGTGGGAAGCAACAATTTATCTTCTCCTTTAAATTTAACTAGCATTTGCTTTTATTTCTCACTCTTTGCCCAATTATAAAAATACTAGGACAAATGTGGGAAATTTGAAAATAGAGAAAAGCATAAAGTGGTTAAAAAAATTTACTTATGGGGCACAGTGACTACATTGCTTAAAGGACCTGCTAAATCAAAGAATATGGGTGTGTCCCTACACAGTGCCTTGAGCAGAATGGAAGGACAGAAACAATCTAGCGGAGGGGTCAAGGGCATGAGTTCTGGCATGAGTTCCAATGCCTGCAGTGTGACTTTGGCCAACTTGCTTAACTTTTCCTTGCCTCAGTTTCCTCATCTGTAACGTGGGGATAATGCTATTTCCTGCTACATGAGGCTCTCACAAGAATTAAATAAAATAAAACACGTAACATTCTTAGCCTACTCAAAAAACACTGGGCTATTATTTGAATAATACATTTTGATCAAGTGAGGAAAATCAGGTCAGATGATGACTATATATGATTGTTCATACGTGTCATCCATTCTGATTGGTCCATTTACAAATATTTTGGCCATCACCTCCGGACAACTGTAACTCACATTATTGAATACTTACTATAGCTAGGCACTATTCTAAATACATTACCACATTTAACCCCCAAAATAGCCCTCTGAGATTGGAGTATAAAGGATTTGGTGTTTTATTCTATTTTATGTCATTTTATTTTATTACTTTATTTCATTTTATTTTTCCTTTCTTACCTGAAAATGTCACCTGTCATAGAAACTGATCCAGGCTCAAATCACACCACCCCCATCCAGATGAGCACACCTAGAGGTATATAGCACACCTAGAGCACACCTGATGTTGCTCTGAAGGAGTGACGTCTGTGATGCCAGCTTCTGATTGTTTGCTGCACGGCTAATTTTAAGTATTTGTTTAATATGCAAATGATACCTCCCAGTGACAGCCTGGGGAGAACTGCAGATGTCTTTCCGTCAAAACGACACAGCCCCGCTGCTGTTCCCAATCAGTTACTCACACTGTTACTTCAATCTGGGGCTCTGATTTACCCAACTTGATAGCAAACGCCCTGACTTCAAGCAAGGCTACTGCTAACACATACCTTTGTGAGAATGAGACAATGGGGCTCCCTCTGGACAGATGAGTTAAAAGAACACACCACCAACAACCTCCACCCTCCCATCTCCCCCACCCTGGGAGAAAATTAGAAAAGCTATTTCTACCTCATTGGTTGACCTAGGAAAAAGTACCTCTCTGAGGGTACCCAACATCAAGGGGCACACAGCTTGGAGAGTGGAGAACTGGCTACATTTTGGCCCCTATATACCTTCTTGGCCACACACCTTTGTGCAGTGCACAACTGGCAAAATCTTATATGGTGGCCTTGACCCAGAGTCCGAAAGACATTTGTACTTCTGAGTTTCCCCATGTTGTGGAATAAAAATGTTATTTCAACAGCTGGAACCAGAGATCCTTGGGTGAGAACCATGTTTGACTAGGAAAATACTTGATGGGCTGCTTTTGTGTGGAAAGATCCTCCATGTGAAAGGAGACAGATAAGAGAAAGGAGAGGTGGGAGAGGCAAAAGGGACTGAGTAACAGGGTGGGAAGATGGAGCCTGTTGAGAACTGTATCAGTGATAAGTTCCCAGTGGCGAGGTCAGAGAACATTATTTAGGAGCAGGGATGTCTAATACTCCAGCTTGGATTTGGGGGAATTGCCACATGAACCTCCTCTGTTGCCCTAAAGCTTCACCAACAATCTGATGAATATAACCTTGTCTCAGGGATTGGTGGAAGTGAAAAAACTGAGGTTTTACTCTTGGTGGACGGAGCTTGGAAGACAGTGAGGTGCTCCCTAAACAGATCTAATTCAATGAAAGGAGAAACACAGGACAGTGACCAGAGAAGACAGAGCTTATTCAAATCAGGCCTCTGAGAATCCTAGAGAGACAGGAAGGGGCAGTGGCCTCCCCAGCATATGTGGGGTGAAGACGAAGCCAGTGTCATTGGAATTTCAAAGGACAAAGTAACGCCAGTGGACATCAAGCTCACGTGTCAGCAATGATCACAGAGTTTTGGCTCTCTGTCATTCCTCTCTTTCTCTCTGAATTATGATGAATAGTTACTGTTCAGGGCTACTGAGTGTCTAACAGTTACCAGGAGCTGAATATACATGATCTCAAACTTCAAAACAAACTTAGCCAAGTATCTAGTAGTTAGGTCTGCATTTTAGAGTTCGAGGAGCTTGAGAATCAGATCCAGGTGAGGAAATGCTTTCCTCCTGTGAGAGTGGAGGTCTTGCTGAGTCAAGATCCCTTCCTAGTGCCCCCATTCCCTTAAGTCTAGGACCACGTAGTCTGGTGTTTTGAAGAGAGGAATCGGAATCACTTTCATTTATGAGAAGAGCATGTGATATGTGCCTAATTGCCCTGCAGCATGGCAACAGTGATGCTTATACTTAGATAGGTGTGGGATCATCTTGGTTAGAAGTTGATGTCAACACAAAGTTCCATGCATGTGTGCTCAGAGTTCATGGTTTTTTAATCATGTTGCTGTGTGGTTACAATTAAGGTAAAAGCTAAAGCTAGAGGGAAACAGGCTGTGTGGTAATACCAACTAATGGGAGAAGGAAAGTACTGTTTTCTATGTGCCCAGCATCCTGTGGCAGAGGAGCTGGCTCTTCATTTGGACAACCAAAAATATGGCACCATTTTCAAATACCCCACTCTCCAGAAGATGGTGTCCCCCCTCCCTGAGGACCACTTGTCCAAATACAAGCATTATTGAGGCATGAGGGCCTTCAGGGAGAGGGCCAAAGGGAATCTGGGAATATCCTAATGACGTTCCAGAGAGCAGACCAAAGAGATGCTGGGAACATGGGTCATAATGACATTCCAGAGAGAGGAAGTTGAGGGAGGTTCTGAGAATGTGACATTCCTAAGAAAGAGAGGGTCGTGTTGGATTCTGGGAGCAGGGCAACCTGAATGAGACTTCTTTCTGGTCTAACCACAGGTCTAAGCTATCAACATCATCTAGGTGCAGGTAGAAGCAAATGAAGCCTTGGGATTTGCTTCAATCCTTCTAGAGAGAACTGGGGAAGAGATTTCTTCTCCAAAGGCTGGGTGAGCCCTATAGCTGCAGGACTGAGAGTCTTAGAGACCTGTGACTTTCTGGGAGGCCAACGTTGGTCTGTAGTGATATGCAAAGCCCTCTGGAGGCCAAGAAGGAGATGAACAGAAGGGATGACCTCTCTTGACCCCAAGGTAGGGAAGTTCAAGGATATTAGAGAGGTTTTCTCTAGGTACCTCCACAGGGGCTGGCCCACTTAACCACTTCCTCATCTTCATCCTACACGGGTAGAGATTATTTTACTTCCTATCATCCATGGGATTGGAACCCAACAGAGCTGAAAATTTAACATACTATCACTACTGATAATAGCAAATGCAAATGCTTAAATAGCTCTGGCTTTGTGCCAATCGCTGTTCTGAATACTTAATTTATATTAGCATTTTTACAAAATTAAACTTTTTATTTTTAGATAATTGTAGATTCACATGCAGTTGTAAGAAATAATAGAGAAATCCCATGTGCCCTTTACCCAGCTTCCCCCAGTGGCAACACATTGCAAAACTATCGCAACATACCACAACTAGGAAATTGATATTCATACAGTCAATATACAGAACATTTCCATCACCAAAAGGATTCTTCATATCGCCCTTTTATAGTCATGCCCACTTCCCTCCTGCCCTATCCCCTCTTTAGCTCCTGGGCATCACTAACCTGTTTCCCATTTCTATAATTTTGCCGTTTCAAGAATGTTATATAAAGGGAATCATACAGGATGTAACCTTTTGAGACTGAATTTTTTTCTGTCAGCATATTTCTCTGGAGATTCGTTCTGGTTGTTGCATGAATCAATTTTTTGTTCCTTTTCATTGCTGAGTAATATTCCATGATATGGATGTATCACTGTTTAGCCATTTGTCCCTGAAGGACATCTGGGTTGTTTCCAGTTTAGGTGATTAGGAATAAAAGTGCTATAAACACTTATGTGTAAATATGTTTTCATTTCTCTGGGATCAATGGCCAAGAGTGTAATTGCTGGGTCATAATGTAGTTACATGTTTAGTTTTTTTGGAAACTGCCACTGTTTTCCAGAGTGACTGTACCATTTTATATTCTCACCAGCCCTAGATTGGAGTTGGCAAGCATGACAGAATCAATATGCCATCCTTGGGCTGAAGCAACCAGTTTTCCAGAAACCCCTCATTAGAATGTTCCTAGAATGGAGAATACGTTAGTCCACATTTTAGAATGGATGCGTTTGTCAAGTTAGCAAGGCATAGAAAATTTGCAAAGAATAGATCACAGGAGAGGTGAGTTTTGATGGGGATACAGGGCAAGGAGGAAAGCTTGTGTGGTTGTCCAGGACTGTCACAGCACAATTACCAAAAGAGCTCTGGGTCTCTTGATGGTAAGGTGTGAAGTAAAAAAGAACAGAGCAGCCAAAATCAACCTTCAGGAACTCTGAAAACCCAGATCAAACTCAGGGGTCAGTTCCCCATAGTCCACTCAATCCTACTGTTTGCAGAATTCTTGCAGTCGATAGCGCAGTAAATATGAGACTTCATTACCCGAATGGGCCACTGTTAATCAGTTAGTGACCCAGTCTCTCGAATGCACAGGACTTTCCCATACCTGCCTTGCTCCTCCACCCCGCACTTCAGCCACACCTTGCTCCTCTCTCTTGAACACCATCATTCTCACGGATGCAGCAGGACCTGGTCTCTGTAGCGCAGCATCTTTTCCCCCATCAGTCACCTTCCCCATTCACTCAGAAAATTCTTTGCCCTTGTATTTCCAAATTGTTTTCCCATCTCATCCCCTAAAACTTTAGTTTAGCATTTCTATTATGACAAAGAGTAAGGGTGGTAAAAAACAGAGGTCAGGATGAAATTATGAAGGGATGGATAAAGTATGGCTCAACAAGGAGAAAAGAAATGAAGGGAAAAAACGCCATAAAACTTTTCACTCTGGGGATATTAAGATTACAATTAATTTTTACTCAGGGCTCATAAATGTGCCAAACATTGTGTTAAATACTTTATCACATGCAATTCTCAGAACATCCCAATAAAGCATGTTCTCTTTCTATTCTCTTTGAAAGTGAGGGAAGTAGAGTTGAGAGATTAGATGACATGCTCAAGGTCATAGTACCAACAGTAGTGGAGCCAGGATTCAAACTCAGGCAGTCTTATTCCAGAACCCATCTCCAGTCCATGATAGATCAACTAAGAAAAATGCATTTATGCCAGCTCAGAAATTGAGGTGAGCCTTCTGAAGCCAGAGAGTATATTGTAAGAGAAAAAGGCAAGACAGGGCTGTTCCAACATGACTTGCTTATGTGAAGATCTGACCTAGATGCTAGGACTGGATCTGGCCTTCTTGAACTTGTTAGATGCTCTTGGGTGCCAGTACTTGGTCTGGACAACCTAACTTCACCAGGCATGGTTCCTGATATCCAACTGAAAGGATGAAGAGCAATTATTATGACTGCAAAAAGTGACAACATTTCTACAAAAACCTACACAGAAGAAGATCATGTTGAACTTCCATTTCTGATCAAATGGAAGGTCAATATTCTCACTGAAAAAAACTAAAAATGCTGATAGTGAAGAACTGTCAAATCAAAATCTAAGGGAAGGCAGAAATTCAGAATGGTAAGCACAGTATTGAACCATCTTTGTGCTGAAAGCATTTCCCTAAACTAATCAACTTAGGCTTCAGTTTTTACATCCTCATGGGGCACAAGGGACTAAATACCAAGCCTAGGACCTTCCCAAAGTGAGAAGTTAAATGCAAGGCTCCACAAAAATATGGAACCCAAAGAGCTATAATATCAGTGTAAAGATGAACCAGAAGTAAAACCACTGTACATATATGGCCCCAATCCCTGCAGTCTGCAAGAAAAATTCTTCAGGATTTAGTACAGCAGGGGGAAAAAAAAAAAAACCTTCTAAAGAAGCTATAATCACAGTTACAGCCCAAACTGAACCACCCACAGGTCTAAAAGCCTCCAAGCCATGAAATGGTTTAACACAATCACATACTGTGGCCCCAGGTGTCCAGCAGAGGAAAATGAAAATGCTCTCTGGAGGAATGCAACTTTTTCCCAGTCCTCAAAGGATTGCCAGAAATAAATCTCCAAGAAAAATGAGCAGAACATAGTAATAAATGTCTAAGCATGTAGGAAGTAAGACATAATGAGTAGAAAGTAAGAGAAAGAAACAACTGTGGGATTCTCAGAAGACAGTAGTAGTGGCAGCTTAGTTTTTCAGTCTCTTTCGATCCCCATACAAAAACAGAGCAACTAGATAGCAAAGCTATAAAATTTCAAAACAATTCTAGGGGAAAAGATACCGCCCACAAGCTCCAAAAGACAGGAGGGTGGGGACAGATCATTAACAGATATCAGACTTGCCTGGTGCTGAAGTCTATAGAGGAGGATGAGGAGAGAAGCAATAGACACAGAATCTGAAGAGCTTGAGAAAAAGAGAATCCCATAGTAGTCAACTAGAAAGAACAAAAGAAATGATGCTTTAAAGAAACAGAAGGTGAAAAGGAAGAAAAATTCAGAAGTCAATAAGAAATGAAGAACACAAACCAATATCTGTACAACCATGCTCATAGCAGCATAATTCACAATGGTCAAAAGGTAGAAACCATTCAAAATTCCATCTACAGATGAATGGATAAATAAAATGTGGTCTATCCATACGATGGAATACTATCCAACCTTAAAAGGGAAGCATTGTGACACATGCTATAAG
Source organism: Delphinapterus leucas (assembly GCF_059928025.1). Classification (NCBI taxonomy): domain Eukaryota; kingdom Metazoa; phylum Chordata; class Mammalia; order Artiodactyla; family Monodontidae; genus Delphinapterus; species Delphinapterus leucas. Next base: position 24,557,066 of record NC_143143.1, read on the forward strand.
GTGAATGAAACTTGAAGACAGTGAAATAAGCCAGTGAAAAAAGGACAAATACTGTATGATTCTACTCATACTAGGTGCTTAGAGTAGTTAAATTCATAGGGACAGAAAGTAGAATGGTGGTTGCCAGGGGATGGGGGAAGTAGGAAACAGAAGTTATTCTTTAATAAATACAGAGTTTCAGTTTTGCAAGATGAAAAATGTTCTAGAGATGGAAGGAGGTGATGGTGGCATAACGATGTGAATGTACTTAATGACAAGGAACTATACACTTAAAAATGGTTAAAATGTTAACATTTATGTTATATGTTTTTTATCACAATTAAAAATAAATAAAAATAAATTTCAAAAGAAGAAAGAATTGAAGTACTGAAAATAGGCAAAGAAGATTGAACACATGGATAACAGGAATTTCTGAAGATGAAAACCAAAACAAGGGAACAGAAGAAATACTAAAAACTAAATGTTTTCTGGAAGAAAACATTCCTGAAATTAAAAAATAATAATTTTAAATTACATTGCGAAAGAGCACCACATACACGAGAACGTTGATCCAAAATGATCACTATCAAGACATATTCTAATCTGATCTGGGATTTAAAAAATCCTTTTGGCATCTAGCAAAAAGAGCATGTGACTTTTAAGGGAAAGAAAATTAGATTATTATTAGGCATTGAAAGCCATGCTTTATGTCATAAGAAAATTGAGTAATATATTTAATATACTCAAGAAACAGAACACCAAGGATTTTATATGCACCAAAATTGGTTTTTTAAGTACAAAGGGCAAGACAAACTTATCAAAGCACAAGAACTCAAGAAATATTGTTCCCACAAGCCTTTTCTGAGTAATCTAGCATGGAATGAGTTTTAGACAACCAAAAATAACTAAGGAGCCGGTGACATAATGACTGCTAATGAGCATTAAACGAACAGCAGTTGAGACAGAGAAAACCAAGATAAATGAGGACCCATAGGAGGAGTGTATTATGAAAGGCCTACATGCTCTAGCCATGTATATATAGTACAATTATTAAGAATTAAGGGGGGTCTTTATAAGTTTGTCAAAATTTATAGAGCTGTGCACCTAAAACAGGTAACCTTTGCTGTATGTAGGTTTTATCTCAATAAACTTGATAAAAAGGAGGGGGATGAGAAGAACATATACCAAAATTTCTTAATGTTTTCAACAATCATAATTCTTAATGGTATGAGTAGTATTATTCCAAGAGTGCTGTGTGTTTAAAATTATATAAAATAGGTGAGAAATTATGGTATATTCTAATTCTATCACCCCTTGTACTCTTGAAAGCCAGTATTCTTGGGATGGAAGAGAAGACATATTGATGTAATTTGAAGAAGTTAAATGAAAGAAGTCTTCACTTAAAGCTGGAAATATCAGTATGAATGCATGAGATATTATATTATATTATATTATATTATATTATATTCTCTGAAAGCTCCTAAAAACAATAGCCAACTCAGTAACAATGAGCATCCTTAGTGCCTAGCACTACTGCATGTTTTCTAATAGAAAGCCAATAACGCTTATGGAGCCATGGTCTACGGATTACAGAAGTTGTCCAAGCACTCTTAAGTCCCGAGCACACAAACACAACTTTCCTTACCTCGCTTGTCTTAGAAAGTGGGATAGAAAGGAGTGATCATTATCATGAAAAGTCCCACTTCATGCAGGAATATGCTGCCTTGGATTGAGACTAGTTCCACTTGGGTAGCCTCTTGGTCTATCAGCACCAGAAATTAGAAATGTAGAGAACATCAGTGGGCACCCAAGAGCTGCTTGGTTCAGAGTACACAGCTGCTTACTAGCTGTAACACTGGTGAAGAACAGGAAGCAGGGAGATGGCCCTATCTGCATCTCTAAAACATTCTCATCAATGGGAAAAGCATCAATAGTTGCTTTGGCCCTTAGCACCAGCTAACGCATAGGCGCTTCCTGATGTGAGCTAACACCAGAAACGCTAGATCAGAATCCTTTCTAGGATTTATTCATCTTGGATCCCCAGAACCACCTTTTGCTATTCTTTCTTGAGTTAGTTCCAGAAAGAGATCATTGGTCTTGCATCTCTCTATGTTTATGATGACTTTAATTAATGGCCCCATTACTCTTCTCTTTCACTGAATCTTGTCCAGGTCCACTCCAGTCCTTTCCAGTAGAGCTTCATAAGTAAAATAATCAGGGGCAAGTATGTTAGCATCCTCCTCCCAGAAAACCCCTGGTTTCCATATGCAAAGTAGGCTTCTTCTCTTTGCAAAAAGGAATGTATAGGTAGCTTCTCTAAGTCAAACCAAAGGCCTCATCATAATAGTTCTCAAATCTGAGTCTCTTTGATACATCTGCATATTAAAGAGAGTCCATAAACATCTGCTCTATATTGACCTTCTATCCCCACCAGAATGAAGAGCAGCTGGCACCTTCTTTAGCTAAACAAGGAAGAAATCTAGTCTGGCTATTCCACTCCACAAGGACATAGCGTAAACCTATTGTCAGAATCAGAGAGAAGCTTCCACTAATAAGGCTTTTGGACAAAAACCGAAAATGTGTTTGCAACTGTCTCACTAGATATTGTAGGACATCCTTTCTTCCTATAACTCCTGTCCCTCCCCGCACACATCCTTTCTAAATCTTGATCCCCATAATCACCAGCATCTATGGGACCAGACATACACAGCCTCAACTCTAAAGAAAAAAGATGACTTTTCCTCCCACTTTTTCATACACAAATTTTAGGTTAGGTTTCTGATTGGTCCAACTAGGATCCAATCACTATGACCAGGAGGAATAGAAATATTTATTGTCCAAACTTAGATTCTCCTATGTCCTATCGGCAACGATGCTATGCTTCATTCTTTAAATACTTGTATTATACAAAATATAGGGTTGTAGTGAGGGAGGAAGAAATTCTCTAAAGACTGTGATTAGGGAGGGTGTTTTTTCCACAAGGAGATCATTGGTTTTGAGCAGTCACGAATTACAGAAGTCCTCCAGTACAATCCCAAGTCCAAGAGAGGCTGGGCTACTCGGCACCACCCTTCCTATGTATCTTCATAAAATGCACTACCAAGACTGGAGGTATTCTGTAAGCAGCATCTGTAGGACTGGTGCCTCAATTTGATACTCTGGCTAGACACTGTGGCTAATTTTGAAAGCATATAGACCCAAAAATACTATTATCTCAGGTTCCAGAGTCTCCACTGATTTTTCACAATCAATGATTGGAACAGGGTCAGTGCTTGGCAACCAGGAAGGCTTCAATTTATCAAAGGACTTATCACTCCAGACAGCTGCTGCTTTTGCTGATTTGGAATTTGCAATAGATGATGACAGAACAATGAACAATGGCTTTGCTATTGTCATCCTTCACTATTGCCCTTTGAACATCAGTCCAGAAAAAAAAAAAAAAGAGTTCAAGTTCTCCTTCCTGGTTGTTCCTGCCCCTGATGTACTGATAGTATGACTAGGTTTAGTAACAGTTGTTTCCTTTAGTGGAGGAATGAACGTGTTTCAATGAGTGTACAGTGTGGACTTACTGGACCAGGAGGAAGAAGACTTGACTTGGCGCTCAGCACACATTCATCCTTTTTCTATTTAGAATAACCAGATCTTCCTCTGGTAACATTCCCCTCTGATTCTTAGCCCACGTGCTTTGGGTGGAGTTGAATCTACTTCCTGTTCTAGGGATTGGCATGTGGCTTAGACCAGACCCATCAGAGCACACATTACTGTGGTTATAGTGATTAGTTCAGAGATGGTCACATGATTCAAGTTGAGCCAATGAGACATAAAGATACTTTTGATGGTAAAGATCACAGGCCCAGGCTCTTTACAGCCAGACTTGAATTTGGAGTTGGGGGTGCTGGTAGCCATTTTGCTACCCCATGGCATCTGACATGAGGCCAATATGGAAGGAAGCATTCTGACGGAGACTTCATTATGATGACGCGATCTGAACGCCGGGCTCGGGCCTCACCCCAACCTAACTCTGATCCTCAACTTGTCATTTATAGGAATCAAAGCTAGTTTCAGTTGGGTTTCCTATCACCTTAAACAAACAAAAAGAAGAGCTCTATACTTAGAGTCTAATCCTAACTCTGCCACAAACTAGTAGTGTGACCTTGGGCAAGCCTCTTTATCCCTCTGAACCTATAGATTTCCTCAGCTATAAAATGTGGTTATTAGTTAAAGGAGATATTTTTGCTTTGGCATTCTAGGACATTTTACTGAATTATTGTTTTTGTTTGTCTGTTTGTTTGTTTTTACATTTTGGTGGTGCCACGGGGCATGTGGGATCTTAGTTCCCCAACCAGGGGTCGAACCCGTGCCCCCTGTAGTTGAAGCTTGAAGTCTTAACCACTGGACTGCCAGGGAAGTCCCTGAATTATTGTTTTAAACATGGATTTTTGTAGGAGACCGGCAGAACCTTCTCAATTCAGACCCGTAGGACAATTAGATGGATTAGAGCAGATGAGTCGGGAATGCTTTCTAGAAAGGAAAATGAGTATCTGAAGTGTTCAGGAGGAACTGGTTCTCCACACTATTTCAATAATTAAAGAGCTAATTGGGGGACTTCCCTGGTGGGGCAGTGGTTAAGAATCCGCCTGCCAATGCAGGGGGCCAGGTGTTTGATCCCTGGTCCAGGAAGATCCCACATGCTACTGAGCAACTAAGCCCGTGTGCCACAGCTACTGAGCCTGCATGCCACAACTACTGAAGCCCGTGCGCCTAGAGCCCGTGCTCTGCAACAAGAGAAGCCGCCGCAATGAGAAGCCCACACACCACAACAAAGAGTAGCCCCTGCTCACCTCAACTAGAGAAAGCGTAGCAATGAAGACCAAACGCAGCCAAAAAATAAATTAATTTAAAAAAATAAAAACTAAAAAAAATAAAATAACATGTGCACATTCTATTTTAAAAAAAAGAGCTAATTGGTAGCAGTGTATGTATGTGTGTATTAGGAGTTAATGTGTTTTACATACCTTTCAACCATTTGAATTTCTTCTTCCAACTACCAAGTTTGACTTTTGTAATACAAAATAATAATAATAATAATATTATGAGAAGAAGGGTTAAAAGTAATTGTGGCCTTGGAACATAATCTGAAACTAGTAGGTTTTATTATTTTTTTAATGACTGACATGATCTTGATTTCTTATCACTGTAACTCAAATGAGGCCAGACTTTGAGATTTTTTTTTTACAAGAGTGAAATTTTCAAAATGATTTAGCAGCTAACCGAAGATTGACGTATCATAAAATAAGAGTATTTTAGTATAGCACGAATAAAAAATAGTGGGACATAATCTTTAAACAAGGAAAATCTTTTCTTAGAAAAGATAGTTGAAACTAATTCAGTATTTATAGCTTTCTCCAACACTTTATTGCTAATATTTTTTATGGTTTCTTTAAGTTTTCTTAAGCAACATATACTTAGATTTCCCTTTGAAAAATCCTAATAGTGTCTGCCTTTCAATAGGAGGAATTGTTATTAATCTTTGCTGCAATCACTGTATGTTTGGTTTTATTTCTGTCATCTTAATTTCTGTCATCTACTTTTCCTCTTGTCTTGAATTTTCCCTTTCCACATTCTACTTAATTGAGCAAATACTCTTTCTTATTTTTATTTTTCCAGTGAAATAGAGGTCTGCCTTCTTTTTTAAAATACTTGTATTTTAATTTACATATATTTTTACAAAAACAAATACATTTCAAATCCTATTTTCTTAGCAATGTCAAAAAGTAACCAGTAGTCTAAAGCCTCCTCTCTGAAAAGACAATCCTTATTAGTGAGCTATTTTATTTAGTAGTGTGTATATGTCCATCCCAAGCTCCCAATTCATCTCTCGCACATAAAGTATCTCTATCAGCACAGACTTCTGCTGTACAGTGCTGCTTTAACCTGACCAGTGTTGGCAGCTAAAATGGCTTTCCTCCGAACATGTGACCGTCACTTTCCCCTGCATTAAGTGGAGAAGAGTTACATCCAGTGGGCTTCTCTTCATGATGGGAGGTAGGGAAGCATGCTTCTAGTTGCGGGTGCTCCGTCTCACTCGTGCTCAGCAACGGTTACTCAGGGCAGTGACCCACGTCTCTCTCTAGCCACCTAAGCTCCGGTTGTCACTTTACATAGAAAACTGACTCCACAGTGTGATAGCCAGCCTCTCTTCTGAATGAAGAATTGCGGAACTGTTCTGCTGTTCTCTAATTTATTACCCATAGACCATTGTTTCTCCCACACTACTCTCTCTCTGATCTTGATTTCTTCTCCAGAGTTCTGTTGGGAAAACTCAGCTTTATAATTGTCTCCTCTTTTATCTACTTGGGGTTATAGTTTCCTGAAGGCTGTTAAGGAATGGTCATTAATCTGATGCCATATATTTTATCTCTTCCACACATTTCTCAGCATTTTTGGCCTGCTGATGGCAATGGTCCCCATTTTCCAGCACCGCCATTGATTTACTCTTGCTCTTATATTTCTTCTGTCAAGATGTGCTCAATCACCCATCTTGAACTGAAAGTAGTAGACTGATTTCTTATGCCTTTTGTGTCTAGAGAATAAGTTTTATAAGTAATCATAGGATGTCAGAGCTAGAGAGGAAATCCGAGAGCCAGTCCAATCCATCATTTTATTGATGAACAGTGAGACTAACATAAGGGAAGTCACTCACCCGAGCCTCCACAGCACAGTGGTGGCAGAGCTGGTACAAAGAAGGAAGTCACTCACCCTCTACACTGGCCACTGGCCATTGTCTTCTGCTCCAAGAACCCTGAGAAATTATACGAGAGAGTCAGTGTCTCCACCCACCTGTATCTTAGGCTCAGCACAGTATTCACCTTATTAATCACCTCTTTTCTAGGCTCCTCTTAATACAAAATAATGGAGGACTTCCTAGAAGAAATTTTCAACAGAACTGAATGAATTTAAGAGGATCTTCCTCTTAACCTATAAATTCATTTACTCAGAACTGTCCTTTCCCCAAGCACAGTGAAAAAAATCAAGGTTATACTTCAAACCCATAAGAAGGGGCTTGGAAAATGCAAACATCTTGCTTAGAAATGATCATGATATTGCCAAGGTGGGAGGGGGAATATATGAGAAATAAGCTTCTCCCTCCCCCCAAAAAGTTCTGGGGTGGCAGCTTACGGTCCATCTTAGTGAAATGTTTCACCTCGAGCATCTGCCTAATTGCACTGATCTACAATCTGCTTCCGATGAAGCAAAGTAATTAATTGTTTGAAAATGCTTTTTGAGATTTTGGAAAACTGACCTAAGATTAATGGTTCATAAACCTCATTTGTGCTTCTATTAGAGAATTTAAAATGTGAGCTGATCTGTTTCAGGACTGGAGAGGAGGAGAGGGCCTCAGAGACCTGCATGAGACCCGTAGCAATGGCTGCAGCTGCGGACTTATTCCTCTTCTAACACATTTAAGGAAGAGAGAGAGCAGTGCACATTCCCCGACACTGTCCTTTAAAGGGTTTGATTTATTGATGATGTTGTGTTATACTTGGAGAGAAATAGTCCACTTGTCTGTCCTGAAAGCTTCATCTCCTACCCTCACACATCTTAGAATGGGGTTCTGAGCCAGAGTTTCCAGTCCTAGCTGGGCTCCTGTTCCTGTGTACTTCCAGACAAAATACCTTAATCCCTGTACTTGGCCTCATAGACTGTGATTTTTCTAGGGACACCAAGAAAGCTTATCAATATCTCTTCTGCTATGAGTAATTCATTCCTGTGGCTCACACAGGCTTAGTTTGGGGATCATAAACTCGGGCGCATCCAGACACCAGACAGGTAACATAAATAAGTCAGGAAGAAGGGTAGAGACTGGGGGAACGGGTGGAGGCACATCCCTTTGAAGGAGGGCAGCTGCTTTTCAGTTCCAGCTGGGAGTTGCCACGCAGAAATGTGTGCACAGGCATTGCAGGGGAATCAAAAATCCACACGATAAATGAAGTCTGACTTTTACTTGGTGCTGATAACTAATTAAAAAACAGGGACACTTCTTGGTGCAAACCACACACACACCTGTGGGTGATGTGCTCTCTGGTTTGGTTCTCCCAGAAATCGCTATCAAAATGTAAAGATGAAAGGATTAAAGGAATGACCACCTCTGGCTACCAAACGGTCCGTGGATCTGCAAAATCTAAACACATGCAGCCAGTCTGAAGATCCAGCCCTCCCATTACACCCCATCATGGTTACCAGGGTTTTCTTTGTAACATGCACACTCCTGTTTATTTGAATTCTGGATCAGGCTAGAATGGTAGTCACTTCAAGAAAGGGGGCGTCTACAAGAAGGTGAGTAGTCCTAGTGTATTCCCTAGGGTACAGGTCCTAAGGGAGTCAAAAAGATTGAACTTCAGAAGTACACACACTCCAATCAATTGTAACGTAACCACGGCAATTATAATAAATAGCTTTGATCCACAGATTGCCTACTGCATGTCAGGGTAAGTGACTTACAGACACCATCTTATTTCATTTACACAGAAAACCCAACAGGTACTACAATGATTCCCTTTCTATAGATGAGAAAGCAGACTCAGAGAGGTTGTCATTTTCCCTGGATCTCACAGGTGGTAACACTCAAATTTGTTAGAAAATGAGCTCCCAAGGTCTGTGTGTTATTCTTTGCCTCCCTTAAGGATACCAAATAGGAAGTCCAACATAATGTTGAAGAGATTTCCCCTCTCAATTTCCAATGATTCCCAGAGCAGGTTTAAAAGTATGAGAACAGATGGTTGTTGGGTGGTGGTATATCAATTTCCTTAAAGCCTACAAATGTATATCTGAAATACACAAAAACAAATTCGGGTGATCAGAAAAATCAGCATGCTCTAAAAAGCAAAGAAATGACTCTCTAGCTTCCAAGATACATATTATTATGGGTACTCTGAGACCATATGGGTAATACCAATTTGTTAAGCTTGGTAGGATAAGGAAGGCAGAACCACAAAGGCTTTGAGAAAGCAATGGGTGGGCATTGAGAGCAAGGGCATGGCCAGAGGCAACAGACTGCCTGTGTTGGTTGTTGAGATTTTTTATTTTTTATTTTTATTTTTGCGGTACGCGGGCCTCTCACTGCTGTGGCCTCTCCCGTTGAGGAGCACAGGCTCCGGACGCGCAGGCTCAGCGGCCATGGCTCACAGGCCTAGCCGCTCCGTGGCATGTGGGATCTTCCCGGACCGGGGCACGAACCCATGTCCCCTGCATCGGCAGGCGGACTCTCAACCACTGCGCCACCAGGGAAGCCCGGTTGTTGAGATTTTTAAAAACAGCTTTATTGAGATATAATTCACATACCATACAATTCACATTTAAAGTGTATAATTCAGTGGTTTTTAGTATTTTCACAGGCATGTGCGACCATCAGCACAGTCAATTTTAGAACATTTTCATCACCTCAAAAAGCAGCCCTGTACTCTCCAGTTATCACCCTCCTACTCCCCCGTCCTCCCCCAGCCCCAAGCAACCACTAATCTACTGTCTATACGAATTTCTCTGTTCTGAACTTTCATATGAATAGAATCATATAACATGTGGTCTCCTGTGAGCTGCTTCTTTCATTTAGCATAATGTTTTCACTGTCGTTGAGATTTGAATGGCTTTTAAAATGATGTTCTCTCCCTCAGTGGGTTACTTTGGCAGATTTCTTCTTCCGATCAAGTCTTTGAGCCTTCCTCTGGCATTGTGAACCACACCGGGAGCGTTCCTGTCTGGAGTCCTTACCAGAAACAGTTGAATGTTATATGCTTTCCCTTCCCTGGGATCCCCAGGAAAAGCTCTGGACTGGACTACTCCTGGAATTTCCAGGAGCATGAGCCAAAACGTCCTCTGCTGAGCCATTATACAGAACCAACAGCACAAGTCAAATACTAAAGTCTTTGCCCCTTTCTCTCACTCCTACCTTTGCAAGAACTTAGCATTTCCAGTTCTGGATAGATTTGGGGAAAGGGTTAGATTTATAAACAGTTACCTCAGATATTACCCAATAGGTCTCTATGGTTAGAGTGAGGTCTACATGTAGAAACTAGTGTCCTGGATCTTTCTCCAAACAACATCAAAGACACTACTGCTTGATGTACCTTCACAGTGTTTTGTCTTATTTTCTGCATTATCTTGAAGAGATAAAATACAGGAACTGAGCGATTTTTTGTTCAAAGCAATGGTGAGACTGGTTATTCTCAAACGATGTCTATTAAGGACCTACAAGTGAATTGGAAGCACTAGGCATTGTAAGGTGTGTAGAGATTTCAGTCAGGTTGAGGGGAGATGGAGTATGTATTGTAAGTGCAAGGAACATTATATGTGAACAGAACATATTCTTTAGAATCAAACCAATCTGGTTCAAATCTTAATCTCACCACTTACCAATTGTGTGACGTTGGACAAGCAAGTAAGATTCTCTAAGCCTCAGTCTCCTTATCAATAAAATAGAAATAATGTTATCTACTCCATAAGATGTTTTGAGATTAAAGTATGTAAGGATTAAACAATAACCACAACAACTACTGCTAGTACTATGACCACCATCACTACCATTTATTGAGCATTTATACGTCAAGACACTGTTAGGCACTTAAATTGTTGCAAACTTTACTTAGGGGTTACTTTTCTAACCCCTTCAACAACCTGGCAAGGTATGCAAGATATTATAATTTTTATTTCATAGATTAAAAAAAACTGGCTCAGACAAGTTTACTGATTTGCCCCAAATCACACAGTTAGTGAGAGGTGGAATTGAGTGTCAAAACCAGATTTGTTGGTCACAAAGATGGCATTACACCCATCATTGTGGCTACTGTGGTTAACAGAACAGTGAAAGTAAGAATCAAGGACATGAAAAGAGACATTTTTCATCCAGAAGCTAGAAACCCATCTTTTAAAAGTCACGCAAACACTGTAAAATTTAAAATAGGCAATTTCACATTTTGATGACTGTGTTTAAAACTAGGCAATTTCAAGTACATGGTTTAAATACCAGTGTAAGGATGAGAGACTATATCTAGACATCTGGTATACCAGCCCCAGTACATCCACCTGTGGTTCACCCCTCCCCACCACAAGATGAGCTGAATTTTTAGAAGATGTTGTTCAATTTCACTTGAAAGGGGCTCCCAGCACATAACCTCCCATTCCTGGGACAATCTTTTGACATCCCAGGCAGAGAAACTCTGTTTTCTGCTCAGCAACAAACTCTGGGATTTGCCCAGTTTCTTGTCCTTGGGTTCTTGCAAAGTCATTGTAATTTGAATGTTTATAAATCAAATGCCATTTCACATGCAATTGAGGAACTTGCACTTTAAAAGAATTCTGTCTTGAATCCTCAAGAACGTGGAAGGCTGCCTTTAGAACTGAATAGCTAATTCTGAAATAAGCTATTTTTTAAATTCAGAATTTGGTTCACAGCTTTCTGAAAACAACCTTTAAACTTTGAAACCAATTTGAAATTCAAGTTTGTGGCTGGGTCTTGTGGGCAATCCTTATCACCTTAGCTGATAAGCATTTAAATATATTCATTAACAAAAATAATTGTTGTCACAGTTAACTACATTAGCACCTTTTAATTGAATTAGAAATTAGATGGGGGTCATGAATATTTAACTAAGGCTCACTGCTAGCCTTCCCAATTTCCATCTTTTTTAAAAAAAAACAAACCTTCACATAGCCATAAACAGGTGGATTTGCAATGTTCATGTTCCTGGCCTTTCTCATACTTTTGCCACAGAACTCATCCCATATTCAAAAATAAATCAAAAAAGAATTTGTAACTTTCTTGCTGCTCTTCTGTGCTTCCAGGCACAATGCAAGGAGTTTTCTGTCCTTAGGAAACGTTAAATGAACATTTTACTCAACACAAACCAGAAGCCATCAATCCCACTGCCTGCTGAAGACGTAAAGCACTTAGAGCACAGTAGGGGCTTCTGAGGTAGAGTCCAAAGTTCCCAACCATGGCACAACTGAAATTTGGAGTCAGAAAATTCTGTGTCATAGGCAACTGTCCTGTCATTGTAGAATGTTTAGCAGCAGACTCAGTGCACCCCCTACACACACACACACACACACACACACACACACACACACACACACACCAGTTGTAACCATCAAAACTGTCTCCAGATAATATTTGGATATTCAGATAATATCCCCCCCCGGGGGGGGGATTTTCCCCCAGTTGGGAACCACTGATAGAACGATATGGGTTCAATTACCAGCCCTCCCTCTTATGTTTGACCTTTCTCTGGGCCGCAGTTTTGTATATGTGAAATAGAAGCAATCATACTTATTTCACTGGGTTGCTAGGAGACTACACAATATCAAGTGAATAGAAGGCATAGCTGGATGAGTGTTCATTAAATTATTAGCTGAAGTAGTGGTAGTAATCATAGTAGTAGCAGCAACAGCATTAGCAGAACTTGCTTCAAGACCTGAGGGATCAGGAAGCTTGCACAAGCCTCTTAGATAGCCTCATCCACCAGAGGGCAGACAGCAGAAGCAAGAAGAACTACAATTCTGCAGCCTGCAGAATGAAAACCACAATCACAGAAAGACAGACAAGATGAAAAGGCAGAGGATTATGTCCCAGATGAAAGAACAAGATAAAACCCCAGAAAAACAACTAAATGAAGTGGAGATAGCCAACCTTTCAGAAAAGCAATTCAGAATAATGATAGTGAAGATGATCCAGGATCTCAGAAAAAGAATGGAGGCAAAGATTAAGAAGATGAGGGCTTCCCTGGAGGCGCAGTGGTTGAGAGTCCGCCTGCCAATGCAGGGGACACGGGTTTGTGCCCCGGTCTGGGAGGATCCCACATGCCGCAGAGCGGCTGAGCCTGTGAGCCATGGCCGCTGAGCCTGCGTGTCCGGAGTCTGTGCTCCGCAATGGGAGAGGCCACAACAGTGAGAGGCCCGCGTACCCCCCCCAAAAAAAAAAAAAAGATTAAGAAGATGCAAGAAATGTTTAACAAAGACCTAGAAGAACTAAAGAGCAAACAAACAGAAATGGACAATACAATAACTGAAAGGAAAAATACACTAGAAGGAATCAATAGCAGAATAAATGAGGCAGAAGAATGGATAAGTGACCTGGAAGACAGAATGGTAGAAATCACTGCTGTGGAATAGAATAAAGAAAAAAGAATGAAAAGAAATGAAGACAGCCTAAGAGACCTCTGGGACAACATTAAACACACCAACACTCACATTATAGGGGTCCCAGAAGGAGGAGAGAGAAAGGGCCTGAGAAAATATTTGAAGAGATAATAGCTGAAAACTTCCCTAACATGGGAAAGGAAACAGTCAACCAAGTCCAGGAAGTGCAGAGAGTCCAGGCAGGATAAACCCAAGGAGGAACATGCCGAGACACATAATAATCAAATTGACAAAAATTAAAGACAAAGAAAAAATATTAAAAGCAACAAGGGAAAAATGACAAATAACATACAAAGGAGCTCCCATAAGGTTATCAGCTGATTCCTCAGCAGAAACTCTGCAGGCCAGAAGGGAGTGGCACGATATATTTAAAGTGATGAAAGGGAAGAACCTACAACCAAGACTACTCTACCCAGCAAGGTTCTCATTCAGATTTGATGGAGAAATCAAAAGCTTTATAGACAAGCGAAAGCTAAGAGAATTCAGTACCACCAGACCAGCTTTGCAACAAATATTAAAGGAACTCCTCTAGGCGGGAAAGAGACTAGCAACTTAAAAAAAAAAAAAAAAGGCCTGAGAGATGGGGAAGTAAGGACCAGCTACTCCCTTTCTACTTATTCTCTACCCATGGAATTGACATATTATTGGGTTGGGCCAGAGTTGCCCTCCTTGTCTGAAAGAAGACCCCAGGTGGTACCTCTGAAGGCAGCAGTGGTCCCTCTTCTTCAAATCCCTAAGCTACTCAGACCCATCCTACATACCACTCGTCCAGTGGGTGGTCAAAACAAGCCCTAGATCTTTCCACAATAGACATTTGAGCAGAGCATGGTGAAGTTTGAAAAAAGTAGGGTTTGAAGTCAGGCAGACCTGAATTCCAAACTTGACTTCTGATTCCAGGAGGTCTCAGGCAAGATTCTTAATCTCTGTGACCCTCAGATTCCTTAACTTTAAAAGAGAGTCATGAGAATTATCCCATAGACTGGTTTTGAGAATTAAATGCAATGGTGCCTGCAGAAGGCCCTTAGTGCCATATCTGGCACACAGTAGGTACTCAATAATCATCAGTGATTATAATTTTTATGATGAAGAATATTATGCTATTCTACAGCAGGGTTTCTCAGCCTTGGCATAATTGACATTTGGGGCTGGATAATTTTTTGTTGCGGAGGCCTGCCCTGTGCTTTGTAAAATGTTAGTGGCATCTCTGGCTCATTAGATGCTAGTAGCACCCGTCACAGTTTTAACAACCAAAACTGTCTCCAGGCATTGCCAAGTGTCCCCTGGGGAAAAAGTTGCCCCCAGTTGAGCACTACTGTTCTACAGGAAATAGATCCCCTCCCCGCAGTGTGCTTGGTCACTCCGCCCTGAGTTAACAGCACCTCTTCTGGGAAGATGCCCAGCTTTCCTCCCGTCGAATTAGCCACTGCCTTCATTGTCTCATAACTGTTTGCTCATCTGTCTGGTCTGCTAGGCTGGGAGCCCCTTAAGGGCTGACTTCATTTGTATCTGTATCTGTAGTTGGCACAGAGTGCAGGGTAGCAGAGCAGGATAGGGAAGAAAGTAAACTACTACTTACTGAGCACCTACTATATACCAAGCACAAATCTAAACTGCTTGCATGTATGATTTCCTTCCCCCTTCTAATAGGTTTGTACAGTATGTTTCATTGTGTCCATTTTGCTGATGAAGAAACTGAGGCATAGAAACAAGGAACTCATTTAAAGATACACAGCAAGTATGTGAATGTACTTGGGGTTTGAATCTGGTCTGAATGGCCCCGAAATTTCTCCCCTTCTTCACCAAGCTTCTCTCAAGAGCAGGAAACTATGTGCCTTCTTCCCAAGCTGTGCTGTACCCTAGTGCCTCCCCCTAACCCTCAAGCTGGAAAGAAAGGCATTCTTTCTACTCTCAAAGGAGTCCCTTGCCCACAGATGAGATCACAAAATTGGGGTGGTGTGCCAAAGGTCAGGAAGTGAGTAGAAGTGGCTGACCCGCTTGAAGAAACAATCCATTCTGGACCTAAAGATGAGGCACCGAACATTTTTCACTCTTACTGAAAAGGTCAGATTGGAGGCAGCAGGACCCAGAGTGAGACCTTTTGGCAATTTCAGAAAGTTCAGCCTGCAGCTTGGGGGCAAAGCCGAGGCTAACGCCCACGTCACCCTAGCCTCTCACTCCACCTCCAGCTCGAGACACCAGCTGGCACCAGGCTTACCTCATCAACACCAGCCTGCATGGGGCACAGGTCCTGGGCTCAGGAAGGAGGCACCCCTTTGCCCCAGACTTCACCACTCCCAGGGCAGCTGCTTCTCTGGGTCGGAGAGCCTCATTATCTCAGACATTCCGAGCAACATGCAAATATGCTAAGGAGGGCATACAGAGTGGGCAGCAGGCTCCAAAAGGTTAACATCTTCCTTTTCAGCTGCTTCCTGCAGTTGCTATGGTATCTCCTACAGGAGGCTTTGCTAGTTCCACATGAAGGGCCTGAGATTAATAAACTCCTTTGAACTCAGAGGAAACAAACCATGTTGGGCTGCAAATACTGCAGCCTGTTTATTCCTCACGTGGACAAGAGGCCTGGGTGTGCAGGTGTATGTGTGCAGGGCGTTTGGAGCTGCAATCACACATGCCTTTGTGTGTGTGCTTTTGTTTTGTCTGTGCACAGGTATGAGGGAGGATCAGGAAAGGACCAGACTGTCTGCATATCCATAAAGGCAAAGATATATCTAAAAACCATTCAGCAAGATACTGAGGTCAAGGGCTGTGTCCATTCATCTCTGCAATCCCACTAGCACTTAGTCCAGTCCCTCGCTGATGTTCAGTGACTGCTTATTGAACACTTTCATCTGTTCATTTAACACATACTTTTGAATGTCTGCTGTGAGCCAGACACTGTGTTATGTGCAAAGGTTATTACCGCACAGGTAAAGAGGGTGGAGAGTCCCTTTCTCTGGGGAGCTACTGTCATAGAGGAGATGAATTGACTGATGGGTGAAGAAGATCCCAACTGGAAGATCATTTAGCTACCTTTTCCTTTGGTTGATGTGTGTGTGTGTGTGTGTGTGTATGTGCATGTGTTTATTAATAGTCAAAAGAATCCTTGGAAAAATCAGTGTCAGAGAGGGGAAGGGTCCCAGGCTAGAAGATAAGGAACATGGGCTCTGGAGTCAGAAACTGGGCATTTGAGTCCTGCCTCTGTTGCTTACTAGCTACGTGTCCATAGTCAACCAGAGCATCAGTTTCCCCAGACTATTCATTCCTTGAATAATATATTTGCACACCTACCAGGTGTACTTCCTAGGCTCTGGGGACAAAGCATGGAGCAGAGCAGACAGAAATCCCTGCCCTTGTGGAATAATTGTAATAAAGCACAGTGAGTGTCACCAAAGAGACAGGTACACATACAACAGAACTGATGGCGAGAAGGCCCAAGGTGACCCAGGGAACTAGGGAAGGCAGTGACCATGAGTCCAGGACATGAAGAAAGAGGGTCCCAGGCAGAAAAAAATGATGTGCACAGAGTACTCAAGGAGAGTGGGTGTGGCATGTGCAAAGAGGTGGAAGAAATTGAATATGGCGGTAGCATTGCGTGTGAAGGGGAGAAAAGGCTGTATGTGTGAGTGTGCATGTGTGTCCTTGTATGTGTATGTCTGTATGAGTGTGTCTATGTGTGTCCAGGCATATGAGTGTGGGTGAGTGTGTCTGAATGAATGTGTACGTGTGTGTGCATGTGTGTCCATGTTTGCGTATGTGTATGAGTCTGTATTTGTGAGTCTATATGTGTACAGGGGTATGAGTGTGAATGTGTGCATCTGAACGTGTGTGTGCATGTGTGTGCATGTGTGTCCAGGCATATGAGCGTGGGTGAGCATGCAATTCTCACAAAGCAGCTTGCAGACACCATGGCTAGAAAGCTGCAGAGAGTGGAATAAGACTCCCCATGGGAACTCTGTAACCACACAGCGAAATCAATAACCTAACCGAATTGTGTTTATAGATAATGTGTGATGTAAGAAAGGTTTTAATTAAAGTGTGGTCTCTAAAAAGGTGCCTCTAAGACTCACAGACCTTGGTGCTCTGCTCAGGCAGAGTCAGGGCAGGTGGGGGGCATACTGGGGCCACTTGACAAAGCAGTCCCCCCATTCCCTGTCCTCCCCTGCTTGGGGCCCCTCTCCCCTGCCTTTTTGGAAATTCACAAAAGAAGAAGATATGTAGGAAAGGCTATTAATCAATAAATGAATGTTCCTTAAAACCATTCAAGCATATTGGTAGTCAAAGACACACAGATGAAAACAAAATACTTTTTGCATAAAAGACTAAAAATTACATTTAAAAATCATACTTAGTTATGGCGAAGGTACAGTATGCCAGGCACGTTGGTGATGGAAGTGTACATAGGTCCAGCTTTTCTAAAGGGCAATTGAACCATATGTATCTGAAACTTTAAACTTAGACACACCTTTAGTTAGCATTTCCATTTCCAGGAACTTAGCCAAAGAAAATTATCTCTCAAATGGACAGGTTAAACGTAAAAACTTGCTCATCGTAGCATCGTTTATAATATGAAATGCTTGTTATGATGATGTGATCTTTGCTGAGTTCTGATAATTGGCCTCTAAAAGCTGAGAATGAAAACGTAGTAAGCATCCCATATTTTACGTACAGTGACCACCAACTGTTGGGTGGGTGAGAGGCAATGGTGAGCTGGTAAATGTTTAACAACCAGCTTTTGGCGGGGTGGGTGGGGGGGTTGGGGATGGTTTCTCAGATACTGCCCATTTCCATGGTGTAAATATTCCCACCAGGGCTGATTTCCAGCTACCAGTGTGCCCTTGCCCTCCCTGACATGGACTTTGGAAATGGGCGGGCTTCAGCACACCCTGGGCTAGAGGGACTGCTTCAGCAGTCCAGCAACATCCTTTCTGCCCATGCCCCAGGGAAAATATAAAAGGACAGGGAGGGAGAGCCAGGTCGCCTTTTGGAGAGAGTCTCCCTACCTCTTCACACTCCCCCAGAGGCTCCACTTCTCATCAGCAAATGAAGCAGGCACGAGGCAAAGCGTTCATTAGGTTCGAAGCTATTTGAGGAGGGTCCCTCCCTGCTTGCGGACCAAGTCTATTGCATCCTGAACTGAACGCGAAGGCACTGGGATGCCATAATCGTGCAGACTGACCAGCATGCAGAGGAGATAAGAACCACCTTGTTCTCTCAAGTCCCAGCATCCCAGGGTGGAAGGGGTGGGGGAGGGGCTTTACAAAGCATACGAGATTGAGACTGTGGAATGACCAAGACATAATCGTAAAAGTTAAGGCAAGACTTTTAATACCGGAATGTGTCTGTCTGATTTAGGTCAGGGATCTCCTGGAGGAAGCCCACCAGGTAACAGGAAAGGGGAAACTTGAAGGGCAGAGTTAGTAGCAGCTACTGGAAAAATAAAATTCTTCCCTGTTTTTCCATCAATGACGGGACTTGTGACTCAAATGGGTCACTTTTTTTAAATAACCTAAGTATCCATCAAATAGGAATTAAACACAATTTGGTACATCATTTAATGGAACAGCACATAGTTATTCAAACGTCTTTATACCAATTTGTGTGTGTGTGCGGGTGTGTGCACACGTGGGCTGTCAATAATGTAGTTCAAATAACATGCAATGATCACCGGTATGTGCTTATTCGGGGTTTTTTAAAGTCTACTTCTCATTTTAACTAGACAGTTAATAACTGTAAGTCTAAGAAAACCTCTTTCCCACTGATCTACTCTGACGTGCCCAGCACTGGAGAAACCCCAGGATACTTCCTACCATAGTGACCAGCATGGAAATATGACCACAATAAATGAGTAAGTGGGAATAAAAAGTGAGTCACGAATCATTATGTACGTTATAATCACACTTTTGTAAAATGATCTAAAAAGTCTATAACCATATGTATAGAAAAACGTCTGGAAATGCACACATTAAAATACTGAGTGGTTGTGCTGGATAGTGTATACAGAGATTCATTTAATCACCCCTCAGCCTTGTTACTATTTCGCTAATGCTTGTTAAGTTCTGAACATGAATCAGAGACACTCTGCTAGGCACTCATACTTATCAGTTTTATCTAGTAATCTGCTGGATATGTATATCTTTCCCTACAATTAGCATTATTATTGGATCCAGGGCAGGGAAATAGGGAGCTATTTCTCTGTTGAAAAATGAAGTACTTAGCACATAATGCTTAGAACCTAGTGGGTGCTTGGTTATGGTGGCCATTATTTTATCAGTATGGAATCTTGGGTCTTATCTACCACTCTTGAGCAATCGTCATGACAACAACAATAATGATAGCAAGTTTTTATATAGTATTGACTACTATATACAGTAATACACATACACTATATATACCATATACTATAACAGTGTGGGCATTGTCCTGATACTCATCTTTCTTGATCCTTATGATAACTATGAAGTAGCTATTATTCCCATTTTACATGTCAGCAAACTGAGGCAGAAGTACAGTCCCTGAAACACTGGCCTCTTCCCTTTACATCCCCAACCCGGCCTTGGTTGTAGGGCAATTTTATTCACCCTCTCTGTGCCAGAACCTGCTCTGATGGGAACAGTGGAAGCACGTGCACAGGCCCGCACACCCACAAGCACACACACACCCACCCAGAAGTGGATGGGCCTGGGGCTGGCTGGGGTTACTGAAGGTGCCTCAGACGGTCAGAGGAAAAGGCAGCGTAATGAAGACAAATGAGGGATATAAGTCTGGAGCCAATGAACCGGAAGAGAGGGAGAGCACATATTAACTAAAAAGTCATGAGTCCCTCCAGCCTGGAAAGGGATTTAGAGGTTACTGGCAAAAAAAAATCTTCAAGTCGCCAGCACCTTGTGCTTCTGGAGTCAACTTGGGAACCTGGGGTCCCTGTGTCTGTCCCTACGCTCTCCTCCTCCAAGGACAGAAGGCAGGAGTGGTGGGTCTGGTCCTTCCATCCTGTTGGGGCCAGGCCAGGGGCAGGAGGGCCCTTTCTGAGCTGTGGGCAAATGCTGTTACCGTGTCCAAAGCGTGACCTTAAGTCTGAATGACAGGAGTGTGTACCTGGCCAGAGTCAAGCAGGAGATGAGGTGGGGGAGGGGAAGAAGATTAGTTTTGGAATCTCAGAGTAAGGAATCTAATGGTGGCTGGAGAATCTGGGGAGAAAGGTTAGAGGATATGAATTGAGGATTGTCAGGGTGAATCGGATGCATCTAAAAAAGCTCATATTGGAAGAACTCAGCTAAACACGACAGATGACAGCCAGAGGGAAGTCTGCTGAGGCAGCAGTGCAAGTTTCCATGCCTCAATCCCAAGACTCACAATGCTTTAAGTCGCAAGTTGAGATAACCTGAGGTCTAGGGGGAAGAGGACTCTGGTGCCAAACACAGCAGCCCTGGGCTGTATCCTTTCCATCGAATACCTGTGTTAGCTTGAGCAAGCTGCCTCGCCGCTCTGAGCCTCATTCCCTTCACCTCTCAAAGGTTGAGTGGATATGTGGCTGAGAGGAGATGGTGTACCCACTTGAGCTGAGCCTTCTGTCACCTTCACTGGACGTCAGACACGTGTGGGGAGGGTTGGATGGAAGATTGATTACTCAAGGGCAGGAATGGTGTAGAAAAGCCTCCCAAGAGACAAGGCAAAAAGGGGCAGCTGCAGCCAACAATCCAGGGACAAAGCCCTCCATGGTTGGGGGAGTAGAGGCCTGAGCACAGTGTGATGGGTGTGGCTGAAACCATACCAAGAGGCATTCCTGAGCCCAAAGAACAGAGCGAGATCATATCAACAACAACAGCGAATTCAGTCTTCACACTTGAGAGGTTGGAATTATTATCCCCATTTTACAGATGAGGAAACTGAGGCACAGGGAGGTTAAGTAACTTATGTCAGGTTACCTAGCCAGTAACCAGCAGAGCTGGGACTCAAACCAAGGTCACCTGGCTCCATCGCACATGCTCACAACCATTATGCATACGTCTCCACTGTTAGACAGAAATAAAACCTGTCTCTAAGGAGTGCTCCAGGGTACACTAACATTTGGGGCCAAACAACATTGGCTTGGGCCACTTCTGAGTACCAAAATTAGGCCGAGAGGAGAGAATAATTCTCTCATAGACCACAAGCTACCCTTGGTTTGATGCTAGACCACATAATCGCATCTAAAGTCTTAGGATGGCAACCACATGAGCTAGAGGGATCCTCTGGTACCTAAATGGGAGGCTGAGACACCAGGGGAGGAGAACCCTACAGCAGGAGTGACTAGTGCCCACAGATCAGCACAGGGGTGCATGGGAGCTGTAGGACAGTATGCATTCTGGAACACTCATGAGAGACCACTGCGGGGTCAGAGTCGCCTGGGGAGAAATTTGCATGAGGCCGAGCCTTCCAATGTAAGCGGGGGGGGGGGGGGGGGGGGCGGGGGGGCTGGAGGATGCTGGGGTCTTCAGATTGCCCAGACTGGTGAGCCTGCAGGAAACTGCAAATATTTCCTTCTTTTTAGTGACTTGTTCCAGAGAGGTGAGATATAATTTTCTTGGAGAGGGAACAAGGCTGGGCAAGTCCATTTTACTCAGATTTCAAGCAAGTTTCTATTAGGGAAAGGAAGAGTTGCGATGCTTTGATCAGGCAAGACATTTCAAGGTGACCTTGTGGAAGGAGCCGGCATTATGAAATGTTTTTGATCGAGTGGAACAAGACTGGCTGTTTATGTCAGGGTTCAAAGCCCTGGACACCAGCTGAAATAAGAAAATTCAATTTCTGGCATAAGATTGTGCTCTTTCTGCCTTCTAGAAGGATATACATGTCCACCTCTCCCATCCCCTTAATGAAAGCGGAGTGTTCCTCGGTGGTGATCCTGACATCAACAGGGCTGTAAAGGCAGGTTTGTGGGGCACAGATGACGTTGCCTGCAGGTATTTGGAAACAGGATTGCTGTTTCGGCCCAAGTTCTTGCATGGAAACTCTCATGTGGCCCGGGGTTATTTCAATATCCTGTTCTCTTTTGTTCTACCAGAAAATGGACACAGAAAACTCCTCCATGTTTATCTAAAACAGCACTTTCCAGCTGAACTTTCTGCGTGGATGGAAATGTCCTGTATCTGTGCTGTCCAATATGGCAGCCACTAGCCACATGTGACCACTGAGCATTTGAAATGTGGCAAGTGTGATGGAGAAACTCAGTTTTAAATTTTCTTTCATTTTAATGAATTTAAATAGCCACACGTGGTTAGTGGTCACCTCACTGGACAGCACAGCACTGAAAGATTCAGTGGAAAGAGCATGACCCTTGGGCCTACCCAGAGTGGGCTTGAATTCTGCCTGAACCATTTATTAGCTGTGTGACCTTGGACAGGTATCTTAACCTCTCTGACCCCCAGTCTCCTCACTTGAAAAATGGGGATGATGATATCTACATTGCAGGATTGTTGTGGAAATGAGTTACATATATAGGCTACATGTCAGGCCACACATATTTAATAAATCATAGCTGCAGTTATCAAGCAATAAGCATGATTCACAACTGGCTTGGAATTTCTCAGCTGTGAACCTGGGCTCTTGCTGAGAGCGATGGGACGAAGTGAAGTTGAGGAGTGAGGGGTCTTAGCTGTATTTTTCTGTGGAATAGGCATTAGAGAGTAGGAAGTGACGAGGATCCTGGAAGGGGGACAAGTTCAGATTCAGGGACCCCACCCTTCTATAGTGTGGCAAGTAGGTCCAGGGTGCTGGTGGGCGAGTGGGAGTGGGGTGGGCTGCCTTCCCCAGCCCAGCCCTGCCCACCACTGATTAGGTCCACAGTGAGAAGAGGCTCTGCTCCTAGAGATAGTCAGTGCCCCCGGAAAGGGCAAGGGGGAGGAGGAGCTTGCTGAGACACTGAGAGGTGGGGAAGGGAGAGGAGAGGCTGTGAGAGAAACACAAACAAGGGAGACACCCAGAGGGGGCAGGGAGACAGGTATGAGGCGGAAATGGATAGAAGCAGGGACATCAAAGAGGCAGAGAGACAGAAAGGACGACATATACACAGACAAATGCTAGAGAGCCAGAGAGGGGCAGAGAGAGGCACAGAGAGGGAGACAGAGACTCAGAGACAGAGAGGCAAAAAGAATAGGCTCCGAGCGAGACCGTGGAGAGTGAGACTGAGAGATGGCGGAAAGCACGAGTAACATGCAATCACTGAGGGAGAGATGGAAAGACAGGCTGCTAAAGATGAAGCAAAACAAAGAAAGAGAGAAATGAAAAGAGTGAAGAAAGAGGAAGTGGAGGAGGAAAAACTAGGAAAGGCATAGCCAGACAGGCATAGAAGACACCCATGGACCACAGCTCAGAGAAGAGTGGACAGCAGGACAGAAACACAGCTCAAAAGAGAAAACCAAGAAAAAGGGAGCCTAGGTTATGCTGGAGTGCCAGGGAGGGGGACAACACAGGGTGGGCACCCGGGCGGGGGCCACAGGGCAGGGAAAGAAGTCCCGATGGGCTTCCCAGCAGAAGGGCAGATTACAAATAAACTCCCCAAGCTAGCGATGTTTTCTGCCCAGCAGCTTCCCTTGTTCTGGCCTTCTCACTCTCCACAGGAGGCTGGGGACAGCAAAGGTTTCCAGAGCCCCTGCTCGCCTGTCCCCCTCCCTCTGTCTTTCTCCTGAGTTGTTAATCTTGGAGGACAGGTTGGTCTTTTATTAGCTATCTCCAAGGGTCAGCTTAGAAGTATCTGTGGAGATACTGGTTCAGAATGTCATTTGTCATCAGGGGCCTGACAGGCAGCCGCATTGATTCAGCCCCCTCCTGGCTCCCGTTAACTTAGGAGGAAAAGCTGCTCTTAACCTTTTCCTTAAAGGCAGCATTAATTCCTCTCTCCTTCTCTTTGTTTACACATCAGGGCAGGGCTGCAGGGAGAACAGGAGGCAACAGGCAAGGATCGGGGAGCGGGGACGTGCCACTCCTAGGAAGGCTGGAGGTGTGTTCCTGCTCCCTGCAATGCCTTTCCCTTCCCCAGACTAGTGGTTCTCAACCATGGCTGCATGCTGGACTCTCCTGGGAGGTTTTAAAAAATGCAAAGGCCCAGGCTCACCCACAGAGGTGCTGCTTGACTTGCCCTGGGGTAGGGCTCAGGCGTGTCCTTAGGTGATGCTAATGAGCGGCCAGGACTGAGAACCACCGAGCTAGACGGTCCCTTGCCTGTCTTCCTGTAAGCCTTCAAGGGACACCACCTTCAAGAAGTCTTCTCCCCCAAACAACTCTCTAAATACCCACATTTGCTTTCTACAAAGCATTGTTGCCATCTGACATAGTATTTAAGAGCCTAGACTCTCAAGCCAGAACATGTGGGTTCATATCTCTGAGCCACCCTCAATAGCTAGGAGACCTCTGCACCTCCATTTCCTCTTCTGTAAAATGGGCATTATAACCCTTACTCCCAAGAATTCTGGCGAGGACTAAATGAGTTCATCAATGAGGGCTGCGTAGGAGAGGCTGGCACACAGTGAGCGCTGGATTGATGTTCACTATTATACGTAATAATAGTTTGTTTTTGTTTATCTCCTACTTGAGTGTAAGCTCCGTTACAGACCCAGCTACAATTTTACAGATCCTCGTCATCATCCCCATTTTACAGATGTGGAGACTGAGGCACAGAGAGAGTAAGGGACTTATCCGAGGGACTAGGTTTATCTGGGACTGTTTAATCTGGTGATCTGGAGCTGGCGAGGGTATGGAGTCTGTGCAGGAAGCTAGCTAGTCAGGGGCGAGGCAGTAGGTCCGTTTGACGCTGTGCAGTAGCTCCAGGAGATGCCAAGGAGAGCAGGGGCAGGAAGGAGGTGGGGCTTCCGGGAAAGGTATGAGGTTCAGAGTGGTGTGGGTGGCACGTGAGGGAGTGGGGAGAGGTGAGGAGGAAGGGTAAGCAGGGCCAGGACCCAAGGGCTCTGGAGGAAATGTAAAAGGCTGAGGATTTATTCAGAATTTTATTTTCTGTCCACGTGGAGATGAGAAGTGACTAGAACGCAGATCCCCTGACATCCAGTCCTTGGTCCTGATGCCCAGGCTGCAGACCTTTAGAACCAGGTCGTTCAATGACTAAACCTCTGTAAAAGGTGCCTGAAGTAGGTTACCTTTCACCCATCTCTCTCCAGAGTGACAGAGTAACTGGCCCTATACTGACTCTAATATACATATTATGAGGAGGTTGGGTGATATTCAAGTGGGCAAGGGGGTCATTTTCTAACCACAATAACATTAAAATCATGTGATGTTG